>NC_056679.1:229964859-230587002 GCF_018350215.1 Panthera leo
CAGAGGTGACCGAACATAGTATCCCACGCTCCGGGAACAGTGACTGCATCAGGATTTGGCACCTGCCCCAGGTGGAGCCCCTGAGAGCCCTTCCCTGGCTTGGAACCCAAGAGAATGGTCCTCATTTATCTCTGGTGGTAAAGGATGAGGAGCGGGAGCCAAGCGTGGCCTTGGGAGAGATGAGAGAAGCAGAGACAGGCCCAGGAGAGAGGAACCCCGGGGCTCCTTCCTGCTCCTCTGTTACGGACGCTCACGTGCTGTGATGGAGCCACTGTTGCTGTTTGCTTGTTGCCTTTTCCTCTTGTATTGTTGTCACTTACACCCAAAGGGTTTTGACTGATACAGGAGAATGCCTGAGGATTTGATCTGTGGGAGAATTCATCCCTGCTCGTGCAGAACACTGCGCTGATGGTGAGGAATTACTCTATTGTGAGTAGACTATGGATCACTTCCCCAGTTCTCCACTGTTCTTCTTTGGCCAAATTTAATTTGATAAGGCGAGATACCATATGCAGCCTAGTTACGACATGTGGCCTGTTTTCCTTTGTGCTACTAAACAGTGGCTCTTTCATTGGGAAACAGCATCAGAGCCTGAGGTCAGGGTATGGGCACCCACAACCATCGGAGTAAATATAAAGAAGGCAATATATTTTGTACCTGTCATGGACATTTGATGGTCTCTTGCAGGATTGTGTCAGGTACTGTGTTAGGTGCTCTGGATGCTAAGAAGAATGAAACAGGTTTCATCTTGAGGCATCAGAGCCTCATAAAGAAATGACCGCTTAAGGATCTACTGAGGCCCGTGCCGGTGACATGTGGTGGGGACATGGCCCCGGGAGGGGGGGGGGCAGCCTACCAAAGCTTGCGGTCAAGGGGAACAGACTGGAACTGGGACTGGTGGCTTGTCCTTAACTCTACAAGGGGACCATTAAGTACGAAGACATGTGGTTCCTTTCAGGGCAATAGAGCAAGAAGAATGTGTTGGCAGAAGCAGGACTGATGATTTGAAGGGGGACAAAAAGCCTCCAGTATGTAAGAGATCAAGAAATGGAACGAAAGCTATGTCTTCCCAACTATTTTATGACTTTTAATTTGTATTCTAATTCTGAATACGAAAGCGTAACGTTACTAAAAGGGTACACAACATCTTAGTAAACATTTTCTGAAAAAAATAACACGACACACAATTTTTTATTTATATTGCGTCTTCTGTTAGCTACTAAGAGTAATGGACTATGGAGTCTGTGATCTGACATTTGATCATGAATTTGACACAGAATCATAAAAGTCTCTGGGAGGCAGGAGAACTTCCACGTCATTCATTCATGTCCACTCCATTATTGTACCGAGAAAGAGAGCCACAGAGAGGAGGTAGGAGTTCTTCAAATTCCCGTAAAGACTCATTGAGACTAGTATAATTTTCAAACTGCAGATTGCAACCTACTAAGTAAGGGTTGTGAAATCAGTTTTGTAAAACATAGTGTTGCGAGAGAGAGCATATGGCAGAATGGTGATGTCACATTGCATCACATGTAGGAAGAATGAAGTTTTGTGGTCTTTTTCTTCATTTACGTGTCCAATCAGCATCTAGTAAATACTGATATACATATGTAGATGCATACACGCGACTGTTCTCCAGCTGCCAAGTCAAATGTACTTTTTACCATAGGTTGCAAAATAAAAGTGGTGGGGAGAAAATGGTGGTCAGGTGCTGTGGCCAGAGTCCCGGTGGACTTTTGGTCAGCCGACCACTCAGCTGCTTGGGAAACATCAGGGTTCTCAGGAGTCCAGGCTGAAGCCAGGCCGCGGTGAATCCTGACCACCTTCAGGCTGGCATCTTCTTCCCTCACGGGCCCTTGTTCTTCTCCAGCACCCTCCTCACCCTGCTTCCTCGGCCAGGCCTGTTCTTTCTTCTCTGCGACCACCCTGCCTTCACCAAGCAGCCTTACAAATCCTTTGGTGTTCTCCCTTCTCTGGCTCTGCCCAGCGTTTGGACCCCTAAAAACAGAACCGGAGACAAGGATTTGGGCGTGGATTTCGGAGGTGATTCCAGAAAGCAGGGAGAGAGACAAGAAAGGAGGAGAGAATAGTCTAAGGTTCCCCATCAAGGTCATTGCTGACGGTGTGGAGTGAGGGCTTGATGTGCTAATCCTTCTCAGTAGCATGAGCAGCGCCTGCCCCAGTGGTCCGGGGTTGGGGAGGGCAGGGGGCGGGGAGTGGCTGCTACCTGTTAACGACCAGCTTCCAGCGGCTGAAGGGTGCCTGGGGAGCATTAAGTTCCTGCACTTCTGGGCTGTGTGTCCTTGTAGCCAGGTGGACTGGCATGGCTTTGGTGCCCTAGGCAGAAAGCTACAAGATCATGGCAGCTACTCAAGAGTTCATCTGAGCTCACAGGGAAACGTCCCCTGGAGCAGAGGCTGAAATCAGAGGGAGCCACGCGGCACCAGGAAGCTTCTGCTCCGCCCCCTGTGGCACCCATCATGTCTGTCACACAACTGGGACTTGGGTGCTGTCCACCTCATGAAGTAATAGCAGCCAGAGTGGAATCAGGGTCCTGAGTCCTAACACAAGCCTGTTCCTTCCACCACCCCAGACTGCCGCCATCACAGCTTCTAGCTTTAAAATTTTTTGGCGTGTTCTTCTTTTGTTAGACTAATTTATCTGATATTCCCTTGAGGGCCCTTGTTTTGCAGTATAGAAAACTGTATTTACAAGTGGGAATGATTTGTTTTCTACACAGAAAAGCCATTCTTTCTATCTCCTTTGAATTATTTAGTTTTTCTTTGAAGAATGCTGAACGTAAAGGTTCATTTACATCCCCAGCTTCTCCTAACTGATCGCTTCGGGAATCCGGTGGCTGGCGAAGGCAGCCTGGAAATTAAGCATGCTGCTGGCAGGCAGGATAAAGCACCGGGAGCCCCAGTCCCTCATACAGAAGAGGCCCCCATTCGGGTGGGTTCTCCAGAGCACACATTTATCAGGCTTATCTCCTCCTGAAGTGAGGGCTCAAACACAAGTGATTTCCTACATGTAGGAAGATTTAGTGCCTTAGAACCTGCTAGGTTTTAATGTTTTCTTCTTCCCTTGGTGGAATTCAGAGGTGCGAAATCCTAATGATAGACTTTGCAGATTTATAAGCAAATAGGTGCCATGTGGACTTTTTCCAGAGCTCGCTTTTCTCGGCATAGATTGCTTCACTGATCGTATGTGTATGATGGAGAGGCAGGGGACTTTTGTTACCCCAGTTAACCTCTGTTTTCCTGGGACTCATGACAAGCTGATGTCTCCTTGCACTGATTTCTGTTGTGGGTGTACAAAGAAGCACTTTGCCATCCATCTGGACACCCGAGCATCGAAATAAGGGTTCTCTTTCTGAGGGGCCATTTCTTCTTCACGTTCTGTTTTCTTCCTGCACCGTGAAGATGACAGGTTAGGAGCCCGAAGCCAGGTGTTAACGTCTCTGCTACCCGAGGGCCATCCCTGCCTTGCTGTCTCCGCCAGGCAGCACCCTGCTGGAAGGAAGGGTCTATGTCTTATTTCGCGGTGCCCCCAGACCCCGGCTCAGGGCCAGGCAAGTAATAGGGACTTTGCCACTTTGAGCAGCAGCTCAAATCACGGCATCCTTGATGTCCCCCAAGTAACCCTTCTAAGCTTACAGCGTAGATGCTGCTGAAGTTTTATGTTTGTTTTCATTGTGCAAGCACGTGTAATCAACCTGAAATACGATAGTGTCCAAAACTGCCCATCCTCTGTTCCCTGTTCCCTTTAAACAAGTTAGTTCTCAACCTTCAGTCCCATTCTGCCCTCCAGGCTGTTTCATTTCCATAATGAACATCAATCAGCTTACCCCTGTGGTACCTTAAATACTAGTCTACCTCCATTAATTTGTCCAGAGCTTATGGCAGGCAGAACTAGGTGTGTCAAAAGATCTGTACACAACCAAACCCACTGCATAGGTTCGCCATAAAGTGAAATAAGGATCTGATGGCTGCTAGCCTATGTAATAACTAACACACGTACACTCTCACAACACACAAAGAAAGACTGATTTACATCACAAGGATTTTAATTAGAATTTTATTAACATAATTGACATGGTGTTAAAATTAATTAGCAATTGTTTTTCCCAAGTCATCTTTAAAGAAATTACTTGAAGGCACTCTAGAAGATATTTTATGAGCTGTTTCTGTACAAAAAGAAGAATGTGAATGTAGGTGATTTGCGATATATCAGTGTCATTTGGTGTTTGTGTTTCTTTTGGAATCCCGATCTCATAGGACTTTAAATATAGAACAGGCAGCCCCCGTGCCACATCACCTTAAAATATTGGTGTGATATTTTATGCAAAAAGAGAAATCACCTGCAGCCATGGATCTGCCTACAGTCACATAATAACTTAGAATGCATTGAATTATTTGTCATACCTGAATGATGTCTGACACGGTCCAGAAACCAGTACAGCATATTTTTCTCTAATTCATAATGAAAAAACACATTGTAAATTTTAATACACATCAGAATATAAATTATTTTCTGTTACAAAATAAAAATAAAAGAAATGACAGCCTGGGGAAAATAGGTAATTTGCATTTATTGCATCAACTGACTGATGTGGAGTTTTTATTCTAATATAACACTTTTATATAGTCTTCAGAACTGGTCCAGTGATTCAAATTATAATTGAGGAAGATCGACTCCTCTTGTGCTAGAAGATGAAGCATATTCACTTTCTTAAAAAATGAAACTCACTTTAAAGGTAGCTCTCAGAATTGTCCACGTCTGTCCCCCAGCACTTTTTTCATCTTAATATGACTTTTTTAAAAACCATTCCGTACAGCGCTGTCTTTATGCACACTCATGGTTAAGCAGGACACCGTCAAATGCAGATCGATGTGTCATTCACACGTGTGTGTGCCCGTGTACTGCCTCGTGCGTTTTATACATTTACATCTTCAGCGACAAGACCAAAATGTGCAGGGTCGGCCTGGGGATTTTGTAGGTTGGAGACCCAGGAGAGAGCTGCACTTTGAGTCCGAAGGCCATCTGTGGACAGAATTCCCTCTTCTTCCCAAAAAGTCAGTCTTTTTAATTCAGGCCTTCTACTGATTAGATGAGCCCCACGCACATTATGAAGAACGATCTGCTTTACTCAGTGTCTACTGACTTAAACGTTAATCTCACCTAAAAGAATACTTTCACAGAAATATCTAGAATAACGTTTGACCAAATCTTTGAATATCCTGGCTTAGCCAAGTTGACCCATAAAATTAACCATAACAGCACCATATTACATCGAAATGGATATGGTTGTAGATATAGATCCACCTGAAACTTACTTTTTTGATTCAACAGTGTTCCTGAGCTTTATCCACATGGATGTGTGTGTGCGTATTTCATGCATCCTTCTGCTTTGTAGTATCCCATTGCATACATAGACCACAGAGCATTTCTCTGTTCTTTGATAGATATTCAGATGGTTTCCATGCTCTTCTTAGTGGATATTTAGCAAGCAGTGACTGCCCTCTGTGTGTGTCCTTGGATGGATGTGGGACATTATAATTGCTGGACCAGAGGGCCGGTCATCTTCCAATTTAAGAGTTACCTTTTATTTGTTGTCTAAAATGGTTGTGCCAATTTTCACTCCTGCTCTCAGTTTACGGCCAGCTCTTGCTGTTGTCAGTCTTTTAAATCTTTGCCACCTTGATGGGCCTGTTGTTTCACTTTATCCCTGAAGTTCAGCATGTGTTCGGGATTGTTAGTTGCCTGTGAACTACCTGTTTATAGCCCCTTCCCTTTTACGGTTGGATTACTTGTGAGGACTCTGGAATCAGGCTACCTGGAGAAGATCCCACATGTCCTAGTCATATGAAATTGCTCAAATTTAATCTTTGTTATCAGTAGCTTCATTGAATCTTCAAAATAAGACTAATACAGTTACCTACTTTGTTAGAGGTGTTGTATTTTCTTAATTAATTAATATATTTAAAGTACTCAAATGGGGTTGGCTCAAAAAATGAAAGCAATTATTAATATACAGAGAAGATATTTATGCATTCTTGATGTTATCTAGATTGTGACCTATTCTGCCAATCCGTGATGCATCTCTTTATGTTATTTTTTAACTTTTAAATTTCAGTGTATTCAAATTTTGCCCTTTATATATTCTTTTAAAGGAATCATACCCTACGCTCAATTCATACTGTCATTCTCCTTTATTATTGGAATAGTTAAGATTTAACCCTTCAGATTTGTTCTCTAATGTATTGCGCACTTACTATTGGGTATAGTGTGAGGTAGGGATCTAACTTTATTATTATTTTCTTCATATGAATATCACTTGCTAGAAAAGCACTTCTTTTTTTCAGTATCTTTGCCTCCTTTATTTGTAATACTACTTTTGCCTTCAGGATGTGGCATCCTCATTTACCAACATCCACCTGTGCTGTCTTATACACGCTTACATTAAGGTGCGTATCCTTAATGATTTTTGTTTTGTTTCATTTTTTAGCGTTTATTCATTTTTGAGAGACAGAGAGAGACAGGGTGTGAGTGGGGGAGGGGCAGAGAGAGAGAGGGAGACACAGAATCCGAAGCAGGTTCCAGGCTCCGAGCTGTCAGCACAGAGCCCGACGCGGGGCTCGATCTCACAGACCGAGAGATCATGACCTGAGCTGAAGTCGGACGCTCAAGCGACTGAGCCACCCAGGCTCCCCTATCCTTAATGATTTTTAAAATCACCTTGTGTTTAACACATATGTGCAGGTCTCCCCTGCCCCACTCCGAGAAATACACCCCTGCTTTCAGTCCTCAACTACCTTCTTTACTCCTGTGGGGAGCACGTAAGGCTTCAGGTCTCACAGGAGCTAAAGAGGACTCAGGTTGGAAGGGGAGGAAGAAGATGGCTCGGGGGTGGGGGCTCTCTCTGGTTCAGCTCTCCTGCTGTCAGGCCAGCTTGTGGCAGAATGGCCACCTGCCCGCTCTCTGAAGGGACGAGGGGAAAACCACCCACTTTTTAGGTCCCTAAACTTAAGGGGGCAGAAAATATAGACGGGCACCTCACACTAGCATCCATGGGACTCTCCCCAGGTTTTTGCCCAGAACTCTTCTCCCCGGTCGAGAGGGAATTACATCTGGCGTTACTTCCACATCTAAGGCTCTTGGTAACTTCTCTAAGCCAGGCTTATGTTCGATTTGCAAAGCCAAGTTTTTCTTTATCATTCCAAAAGCCTTCCCCCCACCCCTCCCCGCCCCCGTCAGAGCTTTTCTTCCAACAAGTACACTTTGGCTGTCAGACTCGTGTCTTCACTTCAAAAAACTCTTCTTGGAAACGCAAAGCAGGTTGTTGAGCATACATTGCACAAAGGATGTGAAGTGTGTTCTTCCTTAATGCTCTTAAGTACCTGCCTTGCACTGTTTCCTAAAAGTCAGGGATGGTCAACACAAAATGCCCTAAAATTAAATAATAACGACACTCATAAGAAAATAATTCAAGGGGAAAAAGCATGCTAGAAGAGTGTTCAAGACGATGCAGATTTCACTTAATAAAAGAATCAGACTAAAAAAATGATTACACATTATCGGGCTTTCCGATTGTGATTCTTACAAGCTACTTCTCAAATAACATCTTCTGATTTAATCCATGCATACCAACAGCCACATTACACCTCGGTAGTTGTGTTTAGGCCCAATCTGATTTTTTTTCTCCCAGCCACATGTGTCACACACAAAAGGAAACAGCAGTGTGAGTAGTAAAAACTTCCTTTTTTATTTAAAAAATTTTTTAAACAGGTATTCATTTTTGAGCAGCAGAGAGACCAAGCACAAGTGGGGGTGGGTCAGGGAGAGAGAGGGAGACACAGAATCGGAAGCAGGCTGCAGGCTCCGAGCTGCCAGCACAGAGCCGGATGTGGGGCTCAAACCCACAGACCGTGAGATCATGACCTGAGCCGAAGTCAGATGCTTAACTGACTGAGCCACCCAGGTGCCCCAAAAATTCCTTGTTGAAAGTAATATTGTGAAGTTCAGAGGAGACAGTCAGCGAGGTCTGGAACTGCAGGACCACCCGCCAGGGAGAAGGCGTCCGTCCCTGATGGGGTGGGTGGCCTAAGGAGGATGTACCTGTGAGGGTGTTTAATGAGCATATGGTGAGAGCCAGAGGTACCCTGAACTTTGGCCTGCCTCCACCCTTTTCCAGGATGACATTTAGACTGGGGTCTGTCAGAGAGAACCAGAGTTGGACTGCAGTTCAAACCATAAAAGCAGATCTTATCCAGAAACGATTGCAGTAGGGGAAGAGAGGCCTGGGTGTGGAACCGGGCTTAGTTTTGAGCACAGCCCAGACTGGTGGGGATTGGGGCTGAGGAGGCCAGTGGATGGCAGATCGCTAGAGGCCGCACCTAGGGCAGGGGGCCTTGCTGCCAAACTGACTCGGCAGGATTCTTGCTCCGGGCAGCCAGCGTGCTCCCGTCTCACCTGGGAGCCAGTGGGGATGAAGAATTTGACGAGGTACGATCCGAGGGTGGGGCGTTCCCTCCAAACCGGCAGCAGGCTTCTTGCCCAAAGTGGAGGCGGCCAGGACACTCTGCTGTGTGATGGGAGCCTGCAGGGCTTTCTCTGCAAAGTGACCACCTCCACGTTAGAGTGTCGTAGACTCTGGGTCTGGAGTTGTTTCTTGTCCGGCAAGAGAGTGGATGCAGGATTGAAATGCAAGAGAGGCTAATGCCTGGGAGGAGACAAAAGCCCCGAGTCCGGGTCCTTGCTTCATTTTTATTAGGATCACGAGGCTTACAAGCATGACGGGCGTGCACAGAGAGACAAACCCTGAACGTTAACTCATGGGTGTGGGGGAAAGGGGGTTTTGAAGATACGCGGTGTTAGGGGTGTGGGTCAGTACAAGACAGAATCCTGGCACCCGGCAGATGGTTGCTTACAGCAGGCACGAGGTGCCATGTCTGTTTTCTTAGCCAGCCTAGGGGATAAGACAGATAGAACGTGTTACCTCAGGGTCAACAAGCCTTTCTTTTGCTAATTAACTCCATTTGGGGCAACTTGGGCCTGCTGCGGTCTAAAGTCCTATTTACGTGTTTACTTCTTTTGGTCCTTCCTTCCTGTGAAAGCAGCTTTCTACTATTGTACTAAGTTTGGGGGCATTGCCACCCTTAATACCTAATATTGTTTACCTCATTTTTGATGCTTTCATCCTGAGGCTCTTCTATTCCTATATATTTGTCCTATACTGGGGCCTTTGCCCTGTTTACCTAATCTGTTTTACCTAATCTTAGATGCCTACATCCTGTGGCTTTCTATTTCTTTGTGCCTTGTTAACCCATTGGTACAAGCTCAGGGAAATCCTAAGCTTATTCCCCACATCAGAGGAACAGTTTTATGGTGAAGTGTCCTAATACCCAACATTTCCAAAATTTCACTGCAAGGGAATCGGACAAGGAACACAGTTCCACACTAATTGGAGGAGGTGAACAAATGCATCAGGCCAGTGTTGTGGAACCGCCAGTTTAGTTGGGATTCATTTTCCTTAGTTTTATATCATTCGAGTCAGTACTGGGGCGCCTGGGCGGTTCAGTCGGTTGAGCATCTGACTCTTGATTTCGGCTGAGGTCATGATCCTAGGGTCATGGGATCAAGCCCCGCATAGGGCTCCACATTAAGTGTGGAGCCTGCTTGGGATTCTCTCATGAGATTCTCTCTCTCTTCCTCTGCCCCTCCCCAAATTTTGATCTTTGGAAATGAAGGAAGGAAGGAAGAAAGGAAGGGAGAGAGGGAGAAAAGAAGAAAGAAAGGGAAGGAGGGAGGAAGGAAGGAATCAAGTCAGCACTGAATTTTTTATATGTGATTGAATTATTTTCTATTTTTTTGTAGAAATTACTCAATAACCTAAGATGTATTTCTTTAAATCGGTCTCCTTATTTTAAATTCCAAATTTATTGATTCCCTTCTTCTGTTTTTTGTCCTGGATTTACAACGGCAGGAAGCAAGTACTACTCTTTGGTTGACTTTCACTCTTCACATCAAAGGCAATGCCAAGACTTTCTTTATTTGTATGCTGGGCATGGACAAGCTATTACAGCTCCAGTACAGAAGGGGACAAAATCCATACTGTATCTTACTTAAAAGACAGGATTCATCTACAAGTTAACTACTGGATTAAGCAGTGTGGTTAAAAATTGCTCACTGGGGGGCCTGGGGGGCTCAGTCACTTAAGCATCTGACTTCAGCTCAGGTCGTGATCTCACGGTTTGTGGGCCCCTGCACTGGGCCCTGTGCTGACAGCCCAGAGCCTGGAACCGGCTTTGGATTCTGTGTCTCCCTCTCTCTCTGCCCCTCCCCTGCTCGTGCTCTGTCTCTCTCTCTGTCTCTCAAAAATAAATAAATGTAAAAAAAAATTGCTCAGAATTTCTCAAGTGAATATGGTTAAAAATAAGGGCATGGTAAAAAAGCAAATAACAGTTGTAAAGGGGACAGCATTTGGGGAAGATTTTAAGGCTAGCTTTTGAGGATTTAATCAGGCATGCTTTTTGGGTCATCTCTAGGGTGTTAATTGGTCACTCTTTGATCTTGAAAAGATGTGAGGAAAAGGAAGTACTATACTGGGGCAAGATTTAACATGGTTTTCCGAGTTATGAGTAAAAGGTTTCTGCAAAGATGTATTTGACATACGGATGACACAGTAGCAGGGACATTGATCGTTGTTAGTTAAGGTTGTAGGTAAACCTGTGTAACAAAGATGAAAAAGTAATAATTTGGAAGTATGAGATTTAGTCCTGATTCATTATTCTACAAATATTCAACGCAAGATTAAATTTACTCGTGAAAGCCTGATTCTTATCACAGTTAATTGATTCGAAGAAGAGATGTAAATCCTATCCACTTGGGTGACCTAAGTCAATGTTGATTCCTAACACCTAGGAAACACGCGACAGTCACACCTTAGCAGTGTGCATGTCTGAGTGCTGACCACAAGTGGCTGTCCTTGGTGCCCTGTAAACCGAGGCCACAGTGATCATCTCAGAGCCAGTCAGGTCCACTTTTTAAAAGGGTGCTTTGCGAAGGGATACGTGATTCTCTGGACCGTACCAACCCTAAAATCTCTTTGTAGTGGGAGGATGTGTCAGTGCTCAACCCTTTTAAGTCCCCTTATTAAGTATACCTTCTTTGGTCCTTTATGAACTAGTATTTTTAGGGCAGTGAAACTACTTTGTTAAACACTATAATGGTGAATGCATGTAATCATACATTTGTCTAAAGCCACAGATTGTACATAAGCAAGAGTGAACCCCAACGTAAACTGTGGACTTTGGGCAGTGATGGTGTCTCGATGTGGGTTTGTCATTTGCAGCAAATGAATCACTCTGGTGGGAGAGTTCGTAGCGGCTGTACATGTGTGACGGCAGGGGGAATAGAAACTTCTGCACCTTCTACTCAATCTTGCTACGAACCTATAACTGCTGTAAAGAATAAAGTCTAACCATTTGCAACAACATGGATGGAACTAGAGTGTATTATGTGAAGCGAAAGAAGTCAGTCAGAGAAAGACAAATATAATGATTTCACTCGTATGTGGAATTTAAGAAACAAACCAGATGAACATAGGGGAAGGGAAGGACAAATAAGATAAAAACAGAGAGAGAGAGAGGGAAACCATAAATACAGAGAGCAAACCGTGGGTTGCTGGAGGGGAGGTGGGTGGATGGATGTGCTAAAGGGTGATGGGCTTTAAAGAAGGCACTTGTTGGGATGAGCACTGGGTATCGTACGTAAGTGATGAATCACTAGGTTCTACTCCTGAAACCAATATGCACTGTATGTTAACTAACCCATTAGGCGAGTCCTAATCCAATATGACTAGCACCCTTTTAAAAGGATATTTGAAAACAAGAGAGACAACAGGGATGTGCATGCACAGAAGGACGATATGAGCACGCAGCAAGAAGTCGACCATCCACAAGCCAAGGAGAGAGGTCTCAGAAGACACCAACCTTGCTGACACCTTGATCTCGGACTTCCAGTCTCCAAAACCGTGACAAAACAAGTATCTGTTGGTTAAGCCACCCAGTCCGTGGTATTTTGTTCTGGCAGCCCTCGCAAACTAATCTACACGTTAGGAAAACAGATCCAGTCTCCAAGAGTTGACTTTATTCTTACAATCCTTCAAGTTTTTGCTATTGGCCATTATTTCCTGTTGCTTCATAGAATACCGTGTCCTACGATTGTCTGGTTTCACTAGCAGTAACATCTTTCATGGGGTAACAGTGTCAGGCATTAAAAGAACATTTGATAAAAGCTTCTCCTGAAATATGGCCTCTTTCAGTCTGAAGTGTAAACATGCATGACCTTTCCTCTTACCCACTGAGCTTATATCCTCTGGAATTTACTAAGCGTCTGTAATTATGTCTGAAACGTGAAGGAAACATTTCCCCCAAGGAGCAAAGAGCCACTATTACAAGGTCAGAAAGATAAAATGTTTGATACGGTTTGGTTTTTTCATTTGTTTGGTTTTTGTTTTCTTGAAGGGTTCTTTTTTGGTTTTGGTTTTTGGGTGTTTTTTTTTTTTTTAATAATTGACTAGCTACAAGTCCACTAATTCTGATTTATCTTCATGATTTTGTGTGGAGTGAACACATTACCTACTATTTCAAAGAAGATAAATCCTGACACGTATATATTTTTTTGCTTCTGCTTTCTTTCTTCTTTTGCAATGGCTTTTTCGCCAACGCCAAGCTGTTGCACCTGTTTTCACCTTGGTAGAGAGTGAGGCTTTCTCCACCCACTGCTGTCCACATCCCTTCCCTGTCTGCTCACTGTTGTGTCCAGGGAGTTGAAGATACACAATTGAGGGGGCTGGGGGATGGGAGGAGGACACTGGGCCGGTTAATCGTCTCCAGAGCAGGACAGGGTAAAATCTTCAGGGGAGAACTGGGGGAAGGAGGAGCCCTGAAGGCCACAACTGAAAGCATTTGGTGATTGCAGTGGGGAGCATAAGAAGAATGTGCAAGTAGACACTTTAATCTGTTGCTGTGAACTGAATTGTACCTCCCCCAAATTCATATGTTGAAGCCCTAACCCCCTCCACATAATCCAAGGAGGTCATTAGGGTGAAGTCCCAGTCTGGTAGAACAGGTGCTCTTTCGAAGAGGAAGAGACACCAGAGTGCGCTCTCTCTCTCCCTTTCTCTGCCACGTGAGGTCACGGCAGGAAGGCGGCTGTCTGTAAGCCAGGAAGAGAGCTCTCATCAAAACTCAATTAGGACTCAAGTCCTAATCTTGGACTTCCCAGCCTTCGGAACTGGGACAGATTATGTCTGTGTTTGAGTCACCAAGACTGAGGTACTTTTTACGGCAGCTGGAGTACACTAATTGATATCTGGCCTGCTTGGGGATTAATCACTATTAATCCTTGCTGGCCTGTGTTCCTTTTGATTTACAGTAAGATACAGCTGGAATGTAAGTATTCTGAAATCCACAGTGAGTGCTGCTTGTACGGATGAGAAAGAGAAAAGCAGAAATTAATTACCTCCTTGGAAGCATCAGACTTTAAACTGAGTGGGCTCTTCATCCATGCACGATGGGGAAGCATCAGAGAGGTTGGGCACAGGAGCGACAGGATCTTACTTAGCTCTGAGGTGGATTGTTCTAGCTGCTTGCTTGCTTTAAAAAAAATTTTTTTAATGTTTATTCAGTTTTGAAAGACAGAGAGAGACAGAGCACAATCAGGGGTGGGGCGGAGAGAAAGAGAGGGAGACACAGAATCTGAAGCAGGCTGCAAGCTCTGAGGGGTCAGCACAGAGCCCGACGCGGGGCTCAAACTCACGAACTGCAAGACCATGACCTGAGCCCAAGTCGGATGCTCAACCGACTGAGCCACCCAGGTGCCCCGTTTCTTTCTTTTTTTTTTTTAAGTTTATTTATTTCTGAGAGAGAGAGAGATTGAGCTCACACTAGTGAGAGAAGGGTGGAGAGAGGGGGAGAGAGAGAGAATCCCAAGCAGGCTCCGCATTATCATTTGATCCGGGGCTCAGACTCAGAAACTGTAAGATGATGACTTGAGCCGAAGTCGGACGCTTAACTGACTCAGCCACCCAGGCGCCCCTAGCTGCTTTCTTGAAGGGAGATTCAAGGAGCAAGATCCAACGCAGGGAGACCAGTAGGAAGGCTGTCGCAGTATCTGGGATAGCGATGACGGTGGCCCGGGCCAGTGTAGTAGGGATGGAAGTAATGGGTGGTCAGACTGCAGATGTATTTTGCAGGTGGAGGTGGAAGCTTCGTTGACGGGTCCGTGTAGGCTCTAGGCCCCGGCCGCTGCCTGACTGGAGTGGTCATGGGTGGAGATACTGACGGTAAGAGGAACAGTTCTGGAGGAGACGTCACAGCCACAGTTTGCCTGGGAACGTCACATGGGGTGGAGAAGCACAGAGGCTCAGGCAGCCAACTCGGGAAGAGGAGGAGGAGCTCTGCACAACACTATGGAACCAATAGGCGTTTGTACGTAGAGTCGAGCGACCGCACGTTCTCTTGTGCCCAAGACAAGTCCGCTGTATCATCTCCGTCCCCCCGATCCAGGCTCAGAGGTGTCCCCGTTTTGACAACAAATTATATCCGTCACCGTAGTCTGCACCCTACTGTGACTGAAGTCATGGACGGGATGGGAGGGCCGTCGAGTGGGTGAAGATGAGGACAGGAGAGACAGGATGAGCCCCTGGGCTGCTGTTATTTATGTGACGAGGAGTGAGAGAAAATCAGTGCAGGAAACAGAAGGGGCCCGTGAGCAGGAACCCCCCCTCCCGAATCCACATGGAGACACCTATGGAGAAGGGAGACGATGTCGGGACGCCCCAGGCACAGTCCTCGGCCTCCTCGCTGTCATCTGCACCCATTTCCCTGTGTGCCCGCCTGCCCTGTAACCACGTCTGTATCGCAGTGACTGAAGAGTGCAGATCCCGGGCTTCAGCTCTGTCCCTGCCCCCGTCTCCCCCATGACAGCAACCATGACGTCTCTCCCATGTCACCTCCCTGTCAAAGTCCCCCTGGACACTAGCTTCTACTCCTGTTCCATGTCATTTCCCTGCTCTTCTCCCCTTTAGCACTTAGGACAACCCAATGTACTTTTACCCTTCCTACCCCTCGCCTCCCCATAGAATGCAAGCCCCGTGGGGGAAGGACTTCTTTGTCCACTCCCTGCCCGGCACATCTAGGCCCTCAAATGAATGAGTGAATGAATGAATGAACGAGTGACCGGAAAGGAGACCGGCCCTTGAAGGAGGCGCAGTGAGCACTCAGAGGCAGGAGGGAGATGAGAATAGTTTGGGGGCAGACACTGGAGAGTAGGGGGAGCAGCTCGTCAGTGCTGCCGAGGGGTTGAGTAGAAGGACACCCGAGGACAAGCGCCGGCTCGCACGTCGCCCGCGACCGCTGGTGGACGCGTCCGGGGGCTGTGGCACAGAGACCCCTGAGCTCACAGGGAGCACCGAGTGGGATGCGGGGCCTCCCGGAGAAGATGCTGGCACAGCACAGAGGTGTTGGAGTGGAGGTGAAGCCGGTGACAAAAGACGCGGACAGAGACGTGAGGACAGTGGCTTCACAGCACAAAGGAGAACGTGGGGCTTTGCTGAGAGCAAGGAGAGTTTTGGGGGGTTGGGTGTCTCAGAAAGAGGATGTGCCTGGGAGCCGGCGTCCCCCAAGTGGGCAGCCTCACCGCATCTCTGGCAGTGCCTGGAAGCTTCCCCCTGTGGTTTTGGGGACCAAAGCTCTTCTTTAGTTCTTTCATGTTGTTGTTGTTGTTGTTGTTAATTAACAAATGGGTTCACAATGTTTTCTTTTCTAAGTCAAATATTTACTGTTCCTTAAAGAAGGAAATTATAAAACCTAAAAAGAAGAAAAAAAGTCATGTTTGTTCTTGATAAACTGGATAGTTGGCTTACGTTTTCATAAATAATGCTTGTAGAACCCAAACTTCCTTTGAGTTGTGCTCAGATTGTGCTTTCAGCATTAGTTTTTAAGTCTTTTCTCTCACTGGTCTGGAAAAGAAAACACGAGGCAAGGGGGCACTTTGAAGCTGTTCTGTACGTGAAAGAGGATTTGGGTCCTTGCTTTTCTCTTTCTCTTCAAAAACAGTGTATTAATTTCCTAGATCCGCCAGAACAAATTGCCATGAATTCTGTGGCTTAGAGTCACACGTTTTTTTCTCTCACGTTCTGGAGGCCAATGATCTGAAAACAAGGTGTCACTGGGGCCTCCCTCCCACCAAGGCTCTCCGGGAAGATCCTTCCTGCCTCTTCCAGCTCCTGCTGGCCTCAGGCATTCCTTGTTTTGTGGCTATACCATCCCGAGTTCTCCCTTCATCTTTATGCGCCTTCTCCCCTGATTTTCAAAGACACAGGGGAGAAGAGACACATGAAGACACATGATGTCCTTATAAGAACAACAATCCTTGGAACGAGGTCATAAGATGATTCAAGGTGACTTCATCTTGAGACCCTTAGTTTAATTACAAGTGCAAAGACCCTGTTTCAAATAAAGTCGCATTCACAGGTACTGGAGGTGAGGACTTAGAAAGATATGTTAGGGGCCCCTTTGCACCTCCCTACATGTAGTTTTCTAATTTGAGACATGATTCGTTTTGGGGTTCATCACTCTTTCGCGTCCTGGAAAGCCACTTAAAATAATTATAGAAATAGAGTTGCTTTGCGTTTCAGAGAAACAATGGAGACCGTTCTTTAATTGTATTTTTTAAATCATGTGCAAGTAATGGATGACTTGGGAATTAAAATCAGATATTCAGCAGTCTACAAATTGTATGTTTCTCTTGCTGACATTAAATCGACTAGAAAACACAATTAGTAAAACGTCTTTTGAAGAAATACATTTTGTTCAGTGCATTCCCCCATGGATTGGCACAAAATAGAATCATGATTAATTTGAAGTCATGGCAAACTTTAATTCGAGTTGTTTCACATTATTGTTTCCCATGAATATAGAGCTATAGGAATTTATGAATAAGCAGGGAACAGAGAAAAGTTTAAGATACGCGGTGTAAGGCAGGGAAAGGATGTTCATGAAGCATCTAACTTGATTAAAACCCTGGACCCTTTGTTGGAATCAATGGAATTCCTTCGTTTGTAGAACAACCCAGGCAGGTGGATGGATTGGATCTTACCTGCCTTATAGTTGAAGGGACCGAGAAGCAAGACAAGTATATAAGAAAGCCCACCACCCAGCTAAGAATCAGTGGAGTCAGGATTTGAACCCAGGGCTTCTGTCCCATCGCTGTCTCCATACGCTCATCTCACTCACTTGCAGAGTGAAAATAGAGCAGAGGTCAGAAGCCTGGCTCTTGTTCTCGCTTTACGGCCAAACCTCTGTGGATCCTGAACACGGGTCAGGAGGGGGTGCTACATTAAGAGCCAGCGTCTGGGGGCACCTGGCTGGCTCAATTGATGGAGCATGTGGCAGTTGATCTCAGGGTCATGAGTTCAAGCCCCACATTGGGCGGAGAAGTTACATAAGAATAAAAATAAGAGCCAGGGTTTGAATCGTACCTCTGCTGCTTGCCAGCTGCGTGACCTTGGATCACTTACTCGTGCTCTTGGGCCTTGGTTTACCCATCTGTAAAATGGGGATGATGTTAGCACCTCATAGAGTCGTGTGAGGAGTAAGTGGAGGGATTTAATACCTAAAGCACTTGCAGCGGCGCTTATGGAGCCGAGCTGGGGAGACCTGCTCCTCCTCTTGTCTCCCCCTGTGTACATTTATTTGCATAGCTGGACTCCTCTGCTCTCCTGCAGCCCTGCGCCATGAGGTTGCTAATGGTGGTGAAACGCCCTGCAAGGACCAATGCCGGTTAAGCCCAAAATGTACATTTTTTTCCCACCATAGAAGCATTTTTGAAGTGCGCATTAGCTGTTGGCAAAGAAATATTTATTTATTTATTTATTTATTTATTTATTTATTTATTTATTTTAGATTTTCTTGTACATCTGTGGTTCTAGCTTTGCCTCATTCTTTGTCCTTGAAATGCAGCTCTTTGTTAGACAAAAATAATCTTTGCTTGAAAAAAAAAATATTTCCATCAGAGGCTTAAGAGCAAAACTGAGCCAAAACATTTACTGAAGGAGAAAATAATCATCACTATTAGACTTGATTATTGGAGTTTGTAATCTGTTTCCAGATAGATCATATATTATTTAATCTATGTGGCAAAACCAGGTTAAATAAACCTTGGATAAATCTTATCTCAGGGGAATTCTTAACATACTATATTCCTGTTGGTTTTTTGTCAGTTTTTTTTGGTGGAAATTGTTTTATTTCCTTCCACGTATTTGTTTTCTAATCACTCTCCAAAATACATTTGCAATTTGATATTGAACATGTTTTTTTTTCCTACCTTGGGCTTGTCTAACATTTTAACTGATGAATGTTATTTATTTCACTACATGTTCACCTGAAATGGGGATTTAATAAGGTGGTGGTTTTGCAAGAAAATATTATTTATAGCTAAAGCTGACATATAGTGAACAAAAATTTTGATAAGGGCCCAAACCAGTCATACAAATTGCCACACGTTAACCTAAAGGCTTTATGAACAAGGCTTTGATTAATATATGTCCTGTAAAAAGTAAAGATGACTTCCACAAATGTGTAACCTGTTGTCTAGAGGATAAGTAAAACCATCACAAATATACCAGGAAGGTAACCTTGGCTCATCCCCTAGTTAGCATGAGAGCCAGTGAGGAACACTGGTGGGAATTGTTGTTCAAGGGTTGCTAAGTATGTTCTAGAGAGAAGTATTCATGTCAGCAGGGAAAGGAGGGTGGATGAGCCGGAGCGGTCTGCCAGGTAAGACATGGCAGAAATGAAAAGCAGGAAACATAAATATTCCCCAGAAACATCTATGTATTCATTCACATTGTGTTTTTTCCCATGCTAAAATTTAAAGTCTTTGTATGCAAAAGGGCAAAACATCGTTTTAGGGGCACTCACTGTGTATCATCAGGATGGAGTAGAACTTCTTTTTCTAGTGGAAAATATACACAGAGAGCTAAACCATGCTTCGTGTCGACGTAAAAACAAATGAGAACTTGTTAAATGTCGTAGACACTTGATGGTGTGATAGGCCGTTTATCTGTGCCCGAAAGCGCGGTTCCCCAGAATGGAATAGCTAGGAACTACTTCCTTTCCTGAGATGCTCACTAAGTCGAAGTCTCTTGCCATAGCTCTGTGCACCTTCCCATCCCACCGCAGGAATTAGGTGAAAAGCAGTTTCATCAAGAAAAGCCCATTTTTTCCACTGAACTTAAGGCATCTAATGAAATCAAAAGCCAAGTTATTTTTAACAAAGACATCTGAGTTTCCTTGGCTAAAGAGAGGGGCTTCTCTTCAGGGGAATGGCCCCCCTGGAATCAGGGGGACAAAATTTTTCACGTGGAGCAAGGAGGGAGGCTCCCGTAGGTGGTCAGGCATACACCTGCTGTGTATATCAGCTGTGTGCTCACCTGCATCACCTGTGTGGTTAGGTTGCAGCCAGGTCACTATCTGAGTTGACAGGTGTGCATGTTAATAATTACAGCAATTTAAAAATGATGCTTTCATGAATGCATGGGTTGGCAAGCCTTCTGCAAAGGGGTATGTGGTCAATGTTTTAGGCTCTGCGGGCCAAAAGGCAAATTGTGAATATTATGTAGCTACTGCAAAATAATTATTAATGAAATCCAAAATATAACAATAAAATGTTAATAATGTTTTGTAATACAGGTTCTCTTTTTAAAAAAATTTTTTAACATTCATTTTTGAGAGACGTAGTGTGAGCAGGGGAGGGGCAGAGAGAGAGAGGGAGACACAGAATCCGAGGCAGGCTCCAGGCTCCAAGCGGTCAGCACAGAGCCCGATGTGGGAGCTTGAACCCACAAGCTGTGATATCACGACCTGAGCTGAAGTCAAACGCTTAACCAAGTGAGCCACTCAGGTGCCCCGTAATATAGGTCTTTCAATAAGAATGAGGCTATTTAGGAAAGATAACATTTTGCCTAATTTGGGTTCAAAGTTAGTGTTCTCTACCATCAAATCTATTGTAAATGTCCATTTTTAGAAACCATTTGTTACCTCACAAGCCATACAAAAGCAGGAGGTAGCCCAGATTTGGTCCAGGAACTGACCCTGCTCTAACTAACACTGTTGATTTTATGTGTTCATGAGTATCATTCTAGTATGTTTCTCTAAAATATAAAAGTAGATTCTTTGCTTACATATGTTTTAGTAAGCTAGCCCTTTCAGTCTGAGTGATTAAAATGAATTTCTATGATATTTTTATGAGATGCATTCTGTCTAACATGTAGATAGAATTCAGAAGCCCATGGCCTGATTGGATTAGCCCAATTTTGTTTTCCAGCTGGGGACCACCCATGAGTGTGTAGTAAAATCAGTTTAGAGCATTTTGACCAGCGTTGAAAAGAATGAGTAGGGCAGCATAGCATAGCATACCATGAATAATAACAATTACCATAGTAAGGAAGGTTTGGTTTGCTGTTTTGGGAAAGGGGTGCCAGACTTGGGTATGTGTGTGTGTGCATGTGTGAGCCTAAGATATATTTTTATGATATATTTTAAGATATAAGCAGGGGCTCCTGGGTGGCTCAGTCATTTAAGGTCCGACTTCGGCTCAGGTCATGATCTCATGGTTTGTGGGTTCAAGCCCCACATCGGGCCTTGTGCTGACAGCTCAGAGCCTGGAACCTGCTTCAGATTCTGTGTCTCCCTCTCTCTGTGTCCCTCCCCTGCTCGCTCTCTGTTTCTGTCTTTCTCAAGAATAAATAAATAATCATTAAAAAAAATTGAAAGATATATGCAAAACACTGAGAACTATTTACCTTTCCCAAAGTAACATATTAAAAAAAAAAAACAAAATAGAATCTCCTAGATGCTGGCAGAGAAACAACATTATCAAACACATCCAGCTTTTGGCAAATAAATTATGTCATTATTGATGCCTATAAAATATTTTGAGTGTCTGTGGAGTGGTGTTTTCCACTGTAGATGGTGAGAGATCAGATGAATAAATGACATATTTCTGTCTGGAAAATAATCTCAGGTTGCTGTAACTGTTTTTCTGAATTAATGCACAAATTTGAGTGCAGAAATGATATAAATTCTCCCTCTCTGGATTTGTCAGGAATTGGTATTTTAAAAATTATAACCACTTATCTTTATTAGCAAACGGAAATTATAGCTGTGAAGGAAATTATTTTTGTAATATTTTAGGTTTCATTCTGCAAACAGCTTAGGCATTTGTATTTACACAGTTTGTTTCCTTCCCAGTAAGTCCTTTTCTCCTTATGTTGGGTGGGATGGGCCATATCTTAGAATGAAGTCTTTGTACTCCGTCTCTATATTTCTGCCTTTCATTCACTTCTCATTCAGCCTGCCCTTGGTAGGGACACAACTGGTAACTGGACCCAGATTTGCAGATGACACGAGATGCTCAGACGGACAACATGACCCTTCCCCATGGATAATCTAAGTCAACTGTCCCCTCTTCATTTGAATATAAAATATGGACCTGCCTGAAAACAGACGTGAGTGTCCAGATGGAAGTAGACAATATTATCAATATCACTGTTATCCTCATCATCTTCGTGTGTCTCTGAAAAGTAGATTGTAAGTGTGGAGAAAGGAAAAAGGGTAATGTTGAGTAACGCAGGAATTTAAATAAAATGAAAACAATAAAAAAAAACTTTTCCCCCAGCCTAATTTTAGCCTTTAAACCTAATTATTAGTGAAAATGTCAAACAATTCATATTCTATATATGATATTTTATATTTGATAAGTGGGTATGCATGATTATCTAGCTTTCCTATAATAATATATACAGTTATACTTGTATATACATATGTGTATATGTATGTGTATACATAATTGTACATATATGTATAAATATGTAAATTTATTATTACATATAAAATTGTTTAAACTGCAGATTGTGGTGCCTTAGTGGATAGTAAAATACTTTTGTTGGTCAAGAACAGTGTTCTGGGGCACCTAGGTGGCTCAGTCAGTTAAGCATTCAACTCTTCGTTTTGGCTCAGGTCATGATCCCATAACTCAGGGGTTTGAGGCCCCCATCGGGCTCTGTACTGACAGTGTGGAGCCTGCTTGGGATTCTCTCCCTCTCTCTGCCTCTTCCCTGCTCTCTCTCTCTTTATAGAAAGAAAAGAAAAGAAAAGAAAAAAAGAAAAGAAAAGAAAAGAAAAGAAAAGAAAGAGAGAGAGAGGGAAGGAGGGAGGGAGGGAGGGAGGAGAGAAAGAAGGAAAGAAAGAAAGAAAGGAAAACAGTATTCTGAAAATAATTTAATGGAATAAAACAGAGTAAAGTAGAACAAAAAAGAAAGTAACCTATCAAAAGGCAGCTACCTTGGGGCACCTGGGTGGCTTAGTCAGTTAAGCATCTGACTTCGGCTCAGGTCATGATCATGATCTCATGGTTCATGGGTTCAAGCCCATGTGCTGACCCCTCAAAGCCTGGAGCCTGCTTCAGATTCTGTGTCTCCCTCTTTCTCTGCCCCTCCCTTGCGCTCTGTGTCTCTCTCTCAAAAATAAACATTAAAAAATTTTAAATATAAAAGGGCATCTACCTTAGTGAGAACAACTTTCTTTCCCCCTTAATTATACATTCATTTATGTCTGCTCTTGGATCTGTATGAACTGAATTGCAGTGTAAATATTTCGTGTTGTGGCTCATTGCTAAAAAGTTTTGAAAAATGTTGCTAAGGTCATAGTGACAGCAGTGATTCACGTGTCCCTCTTATTGTTGTAGATATTCATTTTTTTAAGTTTATTTTTGAGAGAGAAAATACACGCACAAGCACAGGAGGGGCAGAGAGAGAGGGAGAGAGAGAATCCCAAGCAGGCTCCACACTGTCAGCACAGGGCCCGAGGTGCGGCTCGAACCCATGAAACGTGAGATCATGACCTGAGCCGAAATCAAGACTCAGACGCTTACCTGACTGAGCCACCCAGGCGCCCCTACATACTTTTTATTTTATTGCCAAGTATCAGAGCATTATAATTAGTAGATTATTTCCTGGAAATGCATCCTGCAATTTAATGGAGATAAATATTTTTATGTTTGGTTCCACATGGCATTCACTCAGACTATTATTTGGTTAGCTTGTTCTATCTGCTGGTTATTGTAGGTTTCTTATCTGCTATTTTAAGCTTTCTTGCAATAACAAGGCTGAAGATTGGATTGCAATAATCCAATAATGCCACCCAAGGAAAGTCTAGAAGTATAATGTTAAACACCAATTCAGAGAGAAAAGAGCTTGATCCCTCTCTGATACTGTTTCAAATGGCACCCTGTGTTGAAGTAAGGATCCTGTATTTTTTATGAGCATTACATAATCTGTTGTCTCCCTGTTGAATAAAATTCCAACCAGCCAGAAATCTGACACTGCAAAAACATGAGAATTCTCACAGTTCAAAATTACAGTGGCTGGAATTTTTTTTTACCATATTGTTTTCCTTTGTACACAAGGAGAGGACTTAATAAAAATACGGTAATATATCTGACAAGCATTGTTGTTCTGTGTAGTATGTCAACAGTTGTTATTAGCTGATGTATATTAACTACATAGAAATGCATTATTTACTGTGTGGGTCTCTGGGTATATAAATTAGTAGCTGCTTGCTAGAACTTTAGAAATAATGTAGTGGCAAAAATCCTACCATAATTGTACTTTTTGTTTGTGAGCAAAATAGAAAGAGCCCCATATTAGGGAAGTTGTGCTAGTGGGAACAAATTCTAGTAAGTTCCAACATGAATCGAAGATGGACTCGAAACTGAGGGCTTAGATACAAATTTTATTCAAGATCATCATGAGGAATTTGTAACTAGGAATTGAGAAGTGGTGAAATATAATGTGTGTGAATGTCCGTGTTTTACAAATTTGGCAGCTTTTGAAAAATAATTGTTATGAGATTAACATTCCCAAGATTAACCTAATCACGCGATCCAAGGCTCCACGTTCTACAATTTACAACGCCTAGTAGAATTTCTGTATTCTGTAGTTCATAAGTAGACTTCCCTTTGAACATTTCTGCCTTTTGGCTTATGTTATGCGTCTGTAAATATTGATGATGTCCTGCGTTTTCTGAGGGGGAGGGCTTACTCCTGTAAAAATCATTCTGCGGGGTTCCAAACTGCAAGTCTAGAGAGGAACTCTGGCAGCAATTTCAAAAAGAGACCCCTTTTTTGTAAGTATTTACATTTATGCCAAACGTATGTTGTGACCTTCGTGTACATGTAGTATTTGTTGAGATCAGAACACCGGTTTCTTTGTATTAAACATACAAATCCAGATCCATTTTTTCGACCCTCTTACAGTACTATGTGCTGTGGGCCAGTTGAGTATGTGGTATGGACAAAACACAAATTTAGGTTGAAATTCTTAAGTGAGGAAACAGTGTACGATCTATTTTGGTCAAGATCAATAAGTAGGAGAAAATATTTTTCCAGCATTCCCCTTGTAGCACGGACTAGATTTCACATTTTTCAGATTTAAGGGCCCCCAAAGTGTTGTAAAGTTGCTTTCTTATATCTCTCAAGTCTTGGGAACAGGGGAAGGTGAGTGAATCCACATCACTTGCTGGGATGGGCATTGTTCTAAGCCCTTTCCCTCCCATACCTCCCTCACTCCTCTGCGTGTCTGTAGGCTGGATGCTGTTGTGTCCCCATTTTGCAGGTGAGCAAACTAAGTCCCTATCCCTTGCCCAGGGTCTCGCAGCCATTAAGTTAGAGGACCTGAGCTCAACCCAAGGCAGGCTGCCTTCAAAGGCCGCATTCTTAGCTATGGTGCATTTTTTTAATGAAACGGTTTTGATAGAAGAAAGAAAAGGAACACAGGGAGCATGAGTGCCATGACTGAAGTGAAGACAGGTCTGTCTTGTTAACTAACATCCAGACCTCTTCAGACACCTGTGAGAATACTGTCGGAAGAGCTTGGCCACAGCACCACAGCGCGAAAGGGTCGGGGTGCACATTGTTCACCGTTATGGAAACCCTGTTTCGGAAGAAAAGACCTCATAATTTTGAAGAAATAAGTACAAACCTAAGTAACTATTCACAAAACTCATGAGCTCTAAATGGTTGAAGACTGATGGTATGGAACAAATACATATTGTGACAATATAAATGAGCCTTCATTATGTATTTTGTATTCCATGTGGTGTAAATAGTGTGATGATGCTTTACATACATTCATTGTTATTGTTAAGTTGTCCCTTCAGTGATTGAGAGAATTAATTAGGTTCCTTACTGAAACGACACTAAGCTCAGTCTTTCTTCCTTCCTTCCTTCCCTCCTTCCTCCTTCCTTCCTCCTTCCTTCCTTCCTTCCTTCCTTCCTTCCTTCCTTCTTCCTTCCTTCCTTCCTTCCTTCCTTCTTTCCTTCCTTCCTTCCTCTCTCTCTCTCTCTCTCTCTCTCTCTCTCTCTCTTTGCTTTAAGTTTCTGTTATACCTCGGAAAAAGGAAATACAGAAATGTTTGAGGTAAGAGACACGTCCTGTGTCTCATGGAATACCTGGGCTTTCCAGAAAGACGCTGATGTCAGGCGTGTGTAAAACCCCCCACTTCAGACAGTTTCTCTGAATCCCACCTCCTGCCATTGGCGTGAGCACATCGGAAGCAGTGTTTTCTTGGGTTTCACCACCACCGGTTTGATGCACCTGTTTCCTTTATGGTTACTTCTTTTACATTTTTCTGCACAACAGCAGGCATTTCTCACTTTCCTCAAGGCTCATCTTCTTTTTTTTTTAAATATAATTTATTGTCAAATTGGTTTCCTTACCACACCCAGTGCTCATCCCAACAAGTGCCCTCCTCCTTGCGTATCACCCATTTCCCCTCTCCCCCACCCCCCATCTACCCTTAGTTTGTTCTCAGTCCTTAAGAGTCTCTTATGGTTTGCCTCCCTCCCTCTCTGTAACTTTTTTTCCCCTTCCCCTCCTCCATGGTCTTCTGTTACATTTCTCAAGATACACAGGAGTGAAAACATATGATATCTTTCTCTGACTGACTTATTTCACTTAGCATAATACCCTCCTGTTCCATCCATGTTGCTGCAAATGGCCAGATTTCATTCTTTCTCATTGTCAAGGCTCATTGTCTTGTCCCTTGTATGATGCTGTCACTTCCCTTTAATTTTAAATTTTTAAAAAATATAATTTATTGTCAAATTGGCTAACATAGACTGTGTATAGTGTGCTCTTGGGGTAGATTCCCGTGGTTCATTGCTTCCATACCACACCCAGTGCTCATCCCAACAAGTGCCCTCCTCAGTGCCCATCACCCATTTTCTTCTCTCCCCCACCCCCATCCACCCTCAGTATGTTCTCTGTATTTAAGAGTCTCTTGTGGTTTGCCTCCCTCCCTCTATGTTGTACCTTTAAAAGTTGCCAACTCAGAGTGAGCAAAATTCCTCATTCTTCTGAATAACAAATAGAAACAATGAAGGGCTTGGTTAAAATGTTAAAACAAAAACATTGGCAAACACTTTTTCATAAATTCATCGCAATAGTGAAATGTTTATGCAAAATATAATGGGCCACTAGAACTGAAGATTTTCCTTTGAATCAGATGATTTTTGTTATTAGGACAGATTTGCAATACTTGCAAAATGTGTTTAGTGCCATTAAATCACACTAAGTATTTGCCATTTCATTGCCAGACATGTAGGATGGCTTTCTCTCATTGTTAATTGGTCTCCCACAAGGGAGCATTGGAGGAGGAACCAAGTAGCTTAGGGTCTTTCAAGTTAATAAAAATCTCTGAAAGCTCTCATTTATTGTGTGCAGCAGTTAATAACTGATGGCATCTAGTAGCGGCTGGATTTGAGGCACTCAAATGGCCATCCCTTGAGGATACAGATCCCAAGTAAACTGTGGAAATGTTTTCACACCTCAGACTAATTTATAGACTAATGCCAAACCCCGGCACCACGTGGCACAACTGACCCATCGCCTGGTCCTCGGTGATTACGGAGGCTGAGTGCCCTGCTGCTCATGCCCTCAATGGGGGATGGCGGTGTGGAAGCTTCCATGAGATCTCCTCCTTGGGAGGCGTGCCCTTCCCAACATCCTCATTCATGGAAAGTAGACTTCAGATCTTCTGGGTGCATTCGTGGTGATTCCTGAGCAGGAGACATTTGTCTCTCCTTGCCATGTTCCCGGGAAGAGTTTCGACACGGGAAGCCAACCCATAATGGCAGCTTCTTTATTAAAATATGTGCAGTGGAAATTATGCTAATTAAGCTGGAGTGTAATTATAGACTAGAAAGATTCTTCGCAGTCTGAATTGAATTGTTGTAGATAAATGCGCATTAACTTAATAGTGTGCAGCTAATTATGAAAAGTAAAGGAGAGGAAGAGAAGCGATCAGTTACGCGATGTTTTAGAGATGCCGCTGTCCCAGTCCAACTCTCCCATTAAAGCCCAGGTAACCCTGTGATGAGAATTCTTCTCTCGTCTGTCTCGGAGTTTCAATACCACAATTAAAATGGCCACTGGTGACTAATTAACCCATTTAACTCTGTTTGTCTGTGGCATTTATTACAGCAGAGAGTTAATGCAGTAACACTCGGCAGCTTTATGCCCTCGTCCAAGTATATCTGTGGAGTTAATTCTTCATTCTTTATTTATGCTTTTGTGTGCATTTATGATAATTATAAAAATGAGGCGAAGCTCCATCGTCCCAGTGTGATTTGCCACACTCAACTAAAACTGTATTCTGGGAAATAAATTCTTTTTACTTAGAATTAAAA
Organism: Panthera leo; assembly: GCF_018350215.1. Taxonomy (NCBI): domain Eukaryota; kingdom Metazoa; phylum Chordata; class Mammalia; order Carnivora; family Felidae; genus Panthera; species Panthera leo. The sequence goes on from NC_056679.1 coordinate 229,992,676, forward strand.
TAAGCTCAAGTGGTAGTCATATGCCTTCTGTTCCAAAGCTATCAGCTCTAACAACCTGAGAGATATGGTCATGATGCTGTGCTTATGCAAAGGAAGAGTTAGTCATTGAATCCTCTCAGCTACCGACTTCTAAAGTCTATCAGTAAGGTGGGTTTCCCGTGTCCATTGATCAGTGCCACCTGGACCAGCTAAATGACAGGTGCTGTTTGTAAGCATAGAGAAGCTGTGGAGCGACCTTTCAATGAATTTTCGAGAACGTAGTGTTCACGAGTCCTCTGAGCAGAATGGCTCGACACCCGCTTGCACACTCCCAGAGAGTTTGGAAAACGAAAGACCCAGCAAAGCACTGAGAATTCAAAGGTCCTTTATAGAGGGCATGACTGTCCGGTAAAAGGAGGGGGCCTGTGTTGTGGGACATCACACCTCACTGTTTTCTTCCGTGTTTCCAAGAAACCTCAAAAAAAAAATCCCTTTAATTGCTTTTTATAGCTAGAAAATGAGTGAAAATGTGGGGATGTGCATCAGGTCTTTTCCAATTCCTTCAATTTCCATCTTTTTTCTTTTCTCATTTACATTATGGTTGTGTTCTTGCACGTGGTTTGTTCGAGACGCTAACAATCAATAACCCTGAATTTTCATCGGAACTTCCTAAATCTTTTCTAACCTATCTGCAATGTTCTTTAGAACATGTATAGCTACTTCTTTTTTGACTTAATGAAATGTTGCTTCTAGTATGTTGTGACATTTGTTTAGCCAAGATAGTATTGGTATCAGAAAGTTTCTTAAAGCTCGTTATTTAATTCATACACTTTCGAGGAAAGCATGAAGTTGTTCTTGCCTGTGGGATGAGACGGTATTACTGAGTGATCGTAACCCTGGTTTCTGGAGATTTGGTGCCAGGCCAGAACCCTAGAGCTACCTGATATCAACTGTGTGACTTTGCACAAGATGTTAAACCTCCAGCCTCTGCCCACCCCCCCACCTGTGCACTAAGTGAAACCATCATTATTTCCTCAAAGGGGGATAGCAGCAGTCAGCAAACCACAGTCCATGAGCCAAACCTGGCCCACCAAATGCTTTTGCAAATAAAATTTTATTGGGACATAGCCACGCCCATTTTTAATGTTCACTCTATGGCTGATTTTGAGCTACAGTGGCAGAATTAAGTAGTTGCAACAGAGACTATATAGCCCGCAAAGCCTAAAATATTTATCTTCTGTCCCTTGAGAGAAAAGGTTTGCTGATCCCTAGATTTGAATATTAAATTTGTGTTTGTATGTAAAACGTATATAAAACACACGTGTATATAACATAGGCCTATAAATGTGTGTGCATATACAAACGTAGCATGTAGATAAAGCTCCCAGCATAATGCTCGACACATTGCAAGCATTCAATATCTGTGGACAGTTTTAAATATTATTATGATTTTATTAAAACCAGTGTTACTTTGTTGTTAGAAAATTAGTTGTAAAGGGGATATTAGATGGGGTAGCATAAGCCTTCGCATTAATCACAACTAAAATATTTTCTTTAAAAGTATTTTCTAAAGACAAGACTACGTTTATAATTTAAGCAGAGGCTGATTTTAAGATTAGATATCATGACACTTTTTAAAATGCATTAGTTTCCTAGAGCTGCCATAAAAAAATGACCATCCATTTAGTGGCTTAAAACAACAAGTTTGTTTTCCCACAGTTCCAAAGGCAAGAAAGCCAAGGTCAAGGTCACAACAGAGCCAAGCTTTCTCCAAGGGCTCTGGGGGAAGATCCTTCCTTGCTGCTTCTTAGCGTCTAGTGGTTACAGTCTTTGGCATTTCTTGGCTTGTAGACAGATCACTCTATTTTCCCTGCCTCTGTGGTCACAGTGTCTCCCTGGGTCCATCTTCACACGGTCTTCTCTCTGTGAGTATCTCTGAGTCTAAATTTCGCCTTGTTTTAAGGACACTGGTCACTGGATTAGAGCTCAGCCTAATCCAGCATGACCTCATAATTGTAGGACATCTGAAAAGACCTTATTTCCAAATAAGGTCACATTCATAGGTTCTGGGGGTTAAGACGTCAATGTATGGTAGCAACATATCTTGTCAAAAAATATATTTTGGGGGGGAACCCCAAATATTGTAATGTCAAGTATTATCAACCTGTAATGTCAGGTAACTATCCTTTGGAAAATTGACACTTATCCTAGTATTTTAGAATATATCTTAGATGAAAACAAATGATTACAACAAGTATTTCACTCCATCATTTTAATGGCTGAAACTAAGAATCAAAAGACTGATCAAGGGGCGCCCGGGTGGCTCAGTTGGTTAAGCGTCCGACTTCAGCTCAGGTCAGGATCTCGCGGTCCGCGAGTTCGAGCCCCGCATCGGGCTCTGGGCTGATGGCTCAGAGCCTGGAGCCTGCTTCTGATTCTGTGTCTCCCTCTCTCTCTGCCCCTCCCCCGTTCATGCTCTGTCTCTCTCTGTCTCAAAAATAAATAAACGTTAAAAAAAAAAAAAAGACTGATCAAAATGCTATCAGCAACACATTTTTCAAAGGGACGTGTATGTGTATTGTGTCGAAGTGAACTTGACGCTTCAGGTGACATGCCACCATTGGGAATGGGATTCAGGCAGATGGATAGACAGACCCTGTCCAGGGCAAGGGGGACCTTACCCAGCCCACCTGAGCTAGTCCCACCCCACCTGGGACGCTGTGTCCAGAGGCTGGCAGTCCCTGAAAGAGGCAGGTGCACACACCGAAGTGTGTTCCGAGAAAAGATAAAATACATACGAAGAGTGTGGAGGGGTTGAAGACAGAGGCACTCAATAATTATAAAGATCTGGATCCAAGGCTCATATTGGAAAGTACAAGAATATTTTAGAGACAACTCGTGATGCCGTCATCGGTAATACTCTTGACACGTTCATTTATTTTCTTGGTCTTTTAAATTCTCTGTTTCCGTGTCCATTCTTTCTCTTGTCTCTCATCGCGCCTACCCTCCTTCACACACAATGCACGTACATGCACATTGTGGTCATATTTCCTGTAGAGATTTGTATCTCGGGTTTTATTTTTCAGTGAGTATCATTTTATGAGTGCCTTTCCATGTTATTACATATATTGTTTAAACATAATTTTTAATAACTGTAAATACTCTGTTTTCTGGCCATAGTATTCTGTAACCATTCTTTTTTTTTTTTTTTTTTTGATTGTTCAGTTTTATTTTTTTTTAACATTTATTTATTTTTGAGACAGAGAGAGACAGAGCATGAACGGGGGAGGGGCAGAGAGAGAGGGAGACACAGAATCGGAAGCAGGCTCCAGCCTCTGAGCCGTCAGCCCAGAGCCCGACGTGGGGCTCGAACTCACGGACCGCGAGATGGTGACCTGAGCTGAAGTCGGACGCTCAACCGACTGAGCCACCCAGGCGCCCCTTGATTGTTCAGTTTTAGATACTAACTCGGACATCATAGAAAAGTGATTTTAGATATCGTGTAAGGTTTCAGAAGCCAGGGACAAAGCCAGATGGGTTGAGATGCAGATGTGGGGCCAGTGTTCAAAAGAAAATTCACAGTGGTCATCCTGAAGCGGAAGGGGGCCTCTCTGGTCATGCGCACATACTTAAATTATTCTACAATCTGGGTTCCCGTAGCAGGTGACAGTTGGACTGCATGGCTGTACCCACATTTCTTTCGCCTCTGAAATGTTAGGTCACAAATTCCTTCTGGAGCACGGCAGGCCTTATGCACATGGATTAAATGACTCTGACGGGAAGGTCTGTTTTCAAGGAACAGTTTTTCTAAAATCTGTGTTGTTGAAAGGAATAGAGGAGGAATCGAGAAACCCAGCCCATGAATGTCAAATGTACCTGTGAACCTGGGTGCCTTTCACAGATGCAATTGATCAGAGTAGCTTACACATGGGATCCATTCGAACACCTAATTTCTTGGTTAATTTAGGCCTTGGACCTAGTTTTTTTTTTTTTTTTTTTTTAAGTAGTTGTCTACAATGACTGGGTAGTCACTGAGTTGCTTTACGGCATGTAATCCTAGTATTTGAATTTCAAGTTGACTTTCAGGAAGGAACATTGTGGGTCCATTCGCTTGCCCATAAAGCTACAAAACCCAGGGGATACCAGGCTTTCCCTTTCTTTCTCCCTTACCAGTGCTAGTGGTGGGTTGGAAAGGCCAAAGCCCGTGGCAGGTTCCCACCTCTCTACATCTGCCTCAGGGCCCAAGGAGCCCAGAGGATTTGCCCCCAGGGAGTCCTGCTGTCCAGAGATGGGGGAACACATGGTCCGTGGTTTGTTCCCCGGGACCCTAAGAGGCGGCTTTAATGTCTGAGATGGGAAGCCAAATAAAAATGCTAAGTGATTCTGTCCTTGGGAGAGTTCTTGGATTTTATAACGATGTATTTGTCAGTCTCCATTTCAAACCACCCGGGAGGACACAGGTAGCTTACCAGCGCAGTGTCAGCGTGCGACAGATCACAGAGTTTTCTGTCAGCGGGTTCTGGTGGAAGGAGGTGCCAGAATGCAAAGAAGCTCAAGCCTATCCCTCTTCCTACTTCAGGACAAAGCCAAGAGAGCCGGCCTGGATATGTACATAAAAGGCCAGGAGAGACCCCCACACCCGTGACCCTATTTCTAATGTGCAATGCGTCATTTTGCCTCTATATTTGGAGCCCTAATTTTATTTAAAAAATTTTTTTAATGTTTATTTATTATTGAGAGAGAGACACACACACAGAATCCGAAGCAGGCTCCAGGCTCTGAGCCATCAGCACAGAGCCCGACGCGGGTCTCGAGCTCAGGAGCTGTGAGATCATGACCTGAGCCAAAGTCGGACGCTCAACCGACTGAGCCACCCATTTTAATTAATTTTAAAATTTTTCATCAGAGAGAAGGAAGCCACCTTGAGTCCCTTCTGGGCCCAGGTGAAGTTTGAGTACATACATGCGTGACTGTGGCTGGTGTCATAGTGGAAATGTCCACCCCTCCTCCCGTCAACTTGCATACAGAGCAAGACCCGACCCTCCGGATACGTGAGCCAATGACAGTTAAAATATTCAGAGTCCTGGTCTTGGGCCGGTTTCAGTGAGAGAAACGTCAGAATTAATTTAATAACTTTTACACAGATAAAGGCCTGCTAACTCATCTGTTACACTTTCTAATAACACCAAATTTCATGTTACTACCCTAACAGTCACCTGTAACATAATAATCCTTAGTTGTCACCTTTGTCTTTTTCAGATTTTTGACTGTCCCCTTTTTACGTAGTAAAAATCCACATTACATGATATTTGAAAATATTTTTCTATTTCAAAGAAATTATGGTATTGATTCTTCTGGGGTTTTCGCTTAAGACCTTGTCTTTTTTAAGCCTCTTTTCTTATATTGATATATTATATTTCTTAGATATATATATGTATTTATATTTATATATATTTATATTCATATATAATATATATAAATATATTTCTTGGATATATATAAATATATTTTCTTATTTTTCTTATATTAGGTGTTAAATTAGATCCATTAGAAGAAATAACAGTTTTAAAACACGTGTCATTATTTTATACGTTACAGCGGTAGCTTGTCATTTAATAATAGCATCTTACGGACCACACCTTCCAAAGATATCTAACTACCGGGAAGTATCACTTTGTACTTGTAGCCTCTGCTGGAGGGAGCCGGTTGAAAACACATTTGCATACCTGCTCTGTATCTTCTGATTCGGGTCTTTGTTGTCTACTCTTCACTCCTAGCTGCATCACTGCAGGCAGCAAATATTAGACGCATCTCTCAAGGAAGGGCCACGTCAACTTCCACGAGCCAGCCCAGTGCAGCAAAGTGCCTTTGAGCGACACGTATGAGCGAGGCAGTATTTGCGATGCCTCTGTTTTAGGACAGTTTCTGACTGGCTTAAAACAGTGTGTGTTTTTGCATTCTTTAATGAGATATCAGTCAGACGTGGCTACAAGAGGAGACAGAGCTGAGGCTCAGGAAAACAACGTTTATTTTGCTCACAGGTCCTGGGGACAAGAGGCCCCAGCTCACCGTGCAAGGCCACGAGGGAGAAAGCAGAGCGGCCGGGAGGCAGAAGCCGGGAGGAGGGTAGCACTTAGCCATGGCCTTTGTTAGGAAATGAAATGTAACTGACTGAATTCAAAGATTCAGTTGGCTTTATTAAACAATTCATGACTTGGGCAGAACCCCCCCCCCCAACACCCCAGCAAATGGAAAGGAGCTCCCAGGAGCTGTACAGATGGGAGGATTTTATAGGCAGAAACGGGGTAAGACGGTAAGCCAAAGAAAAGAAAAGATTGCTTTAGGCAAGGTCAACTTCCCTGTGGGGCAGTTCGGGGTGGGGGTGGGGCTCTTATTAAAGGGTGAATGACCTCATCTTCCCTTGGAGGATAGAGGGGGCCCATGTGACCCGTGACCTCATTGGTGCTGGCCAGAAATTCCTCCTACCGGTTAAGACCACATTTCTGGGGGAGGTCGAAACTACACTTAGGTTAAGTATTCAGCTCCATTTTGGAGCTGTGGGTTTTTTTTGTGACACCGTTATTAGGGTTTATGTGAGAAAGTTATAAGCACGACTGGGTGAGCAGGTTAGGGCTGGCTGGTTTGAACAATTCCAGGGGCTCTAAGCCTCTAGCTGCCTGGTACCTGGCCCTGGGATGATGAAGTAAAGGAATACTGGCTTGAAATTAATATCCTGGGGTGGACAGCCCAGCTAGAGGAGGTTTGACCCTGGGATGGTTGGCTTGCATGTCCAAGACATGCTGCAGGATTGGCCCTTTTCTCTCTCTCTCTCTCTCTCTTTAATGTTTATTTCTTTTTGAGAGAGAGAGCGAGAGAGCCCAAGCAAGGCAGGGGCAGAGAGAGAGGAAGAGAGAATCCCCCAAGCAGACATCACGCTGTCAGCACACAGCCCGATGTGGGACTTGAACCCATGAACCATGAGATCATGACCTGAACCAAAATCAAGACTTGGACCCTCCCTGACTGAGCCACCCAGGCTCCCCGCCCTTTGCTTTCTATAAGAAATATCTAGCCCCCACCCACCCGTGAAGGAGCAGTCTGTCTCCAACCAGAAAGGTGGTTTGAGATGTTAGAGCATCATAATATACAGACAAATTCTTAAATATGCAGTACGATGTGCTGCCCCTTTTAAAATATTGGTGAAGAAGCATCTGAGATGAGCTCCCCACTAGGCCCACAGTCTTGACACAGATGGGCTGCAGCCATTCAGCACTGTCTTGGGGGTTCCTAACAACAGACTGTCTCAGCAGGGTTCCTCTGAGACCTTTTCCCGTCTGCTGGGAAAGAATTTAACAAAATCACTGCATCATTTGGACACATTGGGTTCTCTCAATAGTTTCAAAATTCTTGGGCCAGTGTTTTCAATAATTAGTGTGAAAAGTATCCTTGGTTGAAACAAAGGCAGGGGCCCGAGAACGATGTAACAGAAGCGGTTCCCACATGCCGGAGTTAGGTAACCTGTTCCCGCACAACGCCCAGTGATCGCCTCGAAAAGTAGTGGCTTCCAACCGTAATGCATCCTAGTGTCTTGGTCCTCGGGTAAACTGGGCTTAGCTGGGTAGTCCTCATCTGGGTGCCCTCATGGGATGTATAATGGCCACACAGAACTGGACGTCGTAGGGGAGAAAAAATAATGTCCCCTTTGTCCTTCTGAGTTATTGGCTGCCACACCCCTCCCACCCTGTAATAAAAGATAGATTTTTTTAAGTTTATTTATTTTGAGAGAGAGAGAGAGAGAGAGAGAGGGAATGAGTGGGGGAGGGACAGAGAGGAAGGGAGACCCAGAATCCAAAGCAGGCTCCGTGCTGTCTGCGCAGAATCCCTCACGGGGTTCGAACTCATAAACTGCGAGATCAAGACCTCAAGAGTCGGATGCTTGACTGACTGAGCCACCCAGGTGCCCCAAAATATAGATTCACAAGAGAAGAACAAGTTTGTTGACATGTAGATTCCATGCTCGCTTCCGCAGTACATATACGAAAATTAACACGCATACTCATGCACACATGGGAGAGACCCAGGGAAACTAACTCCCCGAGATGACCCACGCCCCCAGCCTCGCGTACCACCTTCAGCTGAAGACAAGGAGAGATGATGGGTGTGGGGAGCAGAGCTTGGCAGGTGTCGGGGGGGGGGGGCGGTCATCAGGAAAGGCATGCTGAATAAGGATGAGGTCTGTGATGCAGGTTAAGTCCCGGTCTTCTCCATCGATAAATTCCTGGTGACAGAGTCCTCCTGTCTTCCCGGTCCAGAGAGGGAGACTTACAAATAGAAACGGCCCTTAGAAATGTACGTTTCCCTTAGGAAAGGGTGACTGCCGCTCTGTTTTCAGAGCTTCTCCTGTGTCTGCAGTTCCTCAAAAATGAGCAGCTCAAAAAATCCCGATGCCAAGGAGGCCCGTTGTGAGGTGGTGTGTGCAGCTGGCCTTCGGCCCCCGCAGTGGCACACTCTCACGCACGCCGTTGATGCTGGCCGCCATCTGGAAGCTCAGCTGGGCGCCTGACCAGGACGCCCACGCTGCGCGCGGCTTGGGCGTCTCACGGCGCAGGGGCCGGGATCCGAGAGGGACCGGCTACGAGCGAACATCCCACAAGACCAAGCTGGAAGCCGCGAGGCTTCTTACGACCTGGCCTCAGAGCCCTGTTGTGTTAGTGCAGACAAATCACTTAGCCCAGCCCGATTCGTGGAGAGGGACCCCTCCTCTCGGTGTGAGAAGTAGAGGTGAGGACAGGGCGGGGAAGGAACTGGCAACCTCTTTGCCTTGCTGCTGTATCAAATACAGCCACCGTTCGAGAGCCTAGATAGAGGATTCTTAGTTTCTCGTTTCTTTCTGTTCTATCATAAATATACACTTTATATACATAACATACACTATACGTACATTACATTTGTATATGTCAGTTTGCGTGTAGGTGTATGTGTGTGTATATATGTGCCTCTACATATACATATATATATATGCACACTAAGAAGAGAGATTTTCAGAAATTGTCTCGTGATTGTGGGGATTAGCAAGTCTTAAATCTGTAGGACAGGCTTGTAGGCTAGAATTTCAGGCAGGGGTTGACACGGCTGCTCTGAGAATTTCTTTTGGAAACCTCCGATTTCTTCTTATGGGCTTTCGTCTGATCGCATGAGGCCCACCTCCTATGAAAGGTAATCTTAAGTTGACTTAAGGTCAACCAGTTGTCCACGTCCACGACATCGACATGGTACCTTCAAAGCAGTGCTTAGGTTAGTGTTTGATTCAATAACTGGGTACTGTCGCCAAGCCAGGTTGACATCACGGTCAGTAAAAAGGACACGGTCCATAAAAAGGACACACCGGTTCATATAGTGGTGATACATGAAGGACAGGAGAGAGACGCAAGAATCTTCTCCTTGGCAGATCTTCTGTACGCAGAGGGAAATCAGAAGCAAAACAACAACAACAACAAAACGAATGAAAAGATTGCAGAGAATGCACAGAATGTTTCTGTTTATGTACACCTTGGGCAAAACTTTATGAAATATAAAAATAGGAAGGCTTTTGGGGCACCTGGGTGGCTCAGTGGGTCGAGCGTCTGACTTTGGCTCAGGTCATGGTTTCATGGTTCGTGGGTTCGAGCCCCATGTTGGGCTCTGTGCTGACAGCTCAGAGCCTGGGTCCTGCTTCTGATTCTGTGTCTCCCTCTCTCTCTGCCCCTCCCCTGCTTGTGCCCCCTCTCTCTCTCTCTCTCTCTCTCTAAGATAAATAAACATTTAAAAATTAAAAAAAAAAATATGAAGACTTTTAAATATGACCTAAAACTCTTGGGTTTTTTTAATGTTTTTATTTACCAAACTTTAGAAGCATGACTGCTCTTTGTCATGATCATAATGCACACTTTCCTCCTTATTCTACTACATTCCGTATTTCAGAGGCAGTGACCTGCTCCAAAGCTGAGGAAACAGCTTAATGGTTTTTGTAAAGTCTTCAACTGAAAACAACAACAACAACAACACACACATCGTGTGTGTGCACGCGAAAGTGAAAAGAGCAGACAAAGTGAAACTTACCACGGTTGGGTCATTTTATTTACATAAGGAATTAGCAGTGAACAGATTCCCTTGCCTGGGAGGAGGGATTGGAACATGCAGGTCATTTTCAGCTTCTTGAAGAATTTCCTGTGTGACCTTGAATAATGTGCCTACCCAACTGGTGCCTGAGTATTCGCTTGTTGTGCGCAAGTTAGTGTTGTGAAGGGTTTTTGGGCGACCAGATGGAAGCCAGTGTGTTTCTGGGGAGAAGGAAGAGGAGAGCGGGGTCCACATGCTCTCAGCTTTGCCAGCTCTCCAGCCCCCGTGCCTGTCGCCTGTGGACCTCGTTACACTGAAGCATACGCCGGATTCCCTGATGGGAAGGGTTTTGCGCTGCTCTGATGTCTGGGGTTTATTAGAGGAAATCTATTAAGCCTGAGGTATGAGGCTGGCTTCCTGCTGTCACGGGGCTCGTGGAAACAGCTCCGGAAGCATCTTTCAGTGAAATCTAAGTTTGATTGAGACACCAGATCAGTGGAAAAGCATTACTCACCCCAGGAATATAACGACTGAAAATACTACCCCAGCTCCCTTCCTTGACAGAAGAGCGTCTGGCGGGGTAATAGGAGAATGACGAAGATGTTAAAATACGTGCCAAGAGTTATTTAGTACAGGGATTCCCAGATACCTCTCCTTGCAAATATGTGCTCAGACTGCAGAGCTACGTGTAAGGAACCAGCATCAAATAGTCATCCGTTCTCGCCACAGTTTTATGGAGCACTAAGGAGGCGTGACGTGCCACAGAGGGCCTGTCAGCCAGCAGGCTCCCACCAGGGTGGCTAACGAACTCCCGGAATGTCCCCACTCTGCCCACCGACTGGTCACATGTGGTCCTCCGTGCCTCAGGCTGGGCTGACAGCTGTTCATTCGCTTAGGTGAACCAACTTACGGGAATCTTACCAAGAGGTGACCACTACGCGTCCTCTCCACTCTTTCCTTCATGCTCACCGTTCCAGACCAGAACTCACTAGCATCCAGTACAGGAAGTCTGCTCTGCCTTTTGACGGCATCAGCAGCAGGAACAGAGTCGACAGAGGCCTCTATGATACGAGCAAAGACGCTTCATTGCCTGTGATCTTTGTCGGGCACCGTCAGCAATATTCCGTAAACCGGTAGTTCTCAACAGGGGTGTGATTTGGCCCCCTACCCCCCTGGGGTTACTTAGCAATATCTGGCACATTTTGGGTCGGCACAACTGGAAGGGGATGCTATTACTGTCTAGTCGTTAGAGGTTGGAGATGTCACTAAACATCTTACAATTTTAGGAAACCCACCCCCCTTTTTCCAACCAAGCATTATCCAGAATATCCACAGTCCCAAGGTTCAAAAACTCCGCCTTGCTCATGTGTCTTCTTCCCCTTAGCTTCACCCTCAGCCTCCCAGATGGAAGCTTGTAGGGCCAGGGATCATACATGATTCACCATACTTCACTGACTTTTTTTTTTTTTTAACGTTTATTTTTTTGAGACAGAGAGAGACAGAGCATGAACGGGGGAGGGTCAGAGAGAGGGAGACACAGAATCCGAAGCAGGCTCCAGGCTCCGAGCTGTCAGCACATTGCCCGACGCGGGGCTCGAACTCACGGACCGCGAGATCATGACCTGAGCCGAAGTGGGCCACTTAACCGACTGAGCCACCCAGGCACCCCACTTCACTGACTTTCAAGAAAAACTCAGGGAACAAATGAGCGAATGAATGAGGTCAGGGAGGCATTCTAGGCGAGCGAGTAGGTAACCATTAAGTTAGCACTTACATGATATTTGCGTATACGGTACTGCATCCTATCGTCGGTATTGTTTTTGTCTCCGAGATGTTTTTATCCTGGCCTAATTTCATTCGTTCACTGTGCACCTGACTGTATATAAGCAGCGTGGTAGCCACCAGGGGCAATACAGTGAGTTCAACATGACGTGACCCCTGCTCCCTGGAGTTTCCTTCCCCAGTGGAGAAAAGCGGCATGAACCAATCAAGAAGACAAGTGTCAAATTGCAGTGGGACAAGCGCTACAGATTCTGCGTGCCTGCCACAAAAGAAGCCTGAGAAAGGTCCGTAGTGTCAAGGACTAGGCAGCGTCGTCTCCGGAGTGCTGTGACCCACAGATGATATCTTAAGTATCGGTGTTAACGTACCAGTATCACCTGTGGATATTTTGTCATCAGGAAAGAGCTTTTGCAGGTCTTAATTCTCGAGCAGATTAGCATTTCCCAGCAGAAGGGAAACGGCCCACGTTAGTAATGGAGAAAGGGAGACTGCCAGGCCCATGCAGGGACCTGCACACGGTGCAGCGGGGAAGAGGCAGGCAGGGGCCGACGTACGGGGCCCTTCTGGAGCACAGGGCCCTGAGTGACAGAGTGCAGCTGGAGAGTTTCCAGAAGGTCAGTAAGATGTTCTGGTTTGCTTGAGAAGCCTCGCAGCAGTGTTGGTGTGCGGGATAAACTGGGGGTGGGGATTTTTCCAGGCTGCAGAGAGCCCATTAGGAAATACCACAGTTTTCATAGCAAGAGATAATGAGTCTGATCCCCATGGCTCCAGCCACGGGACTGCTTTGGAAAATGAATTTACAGTTCTCTTGTCTGATGGCATGCGGCGTGGAGAGAGACGGGGAGGAGCTTAGATATCATTCTTTTCTTTGCAGGGTTATTTTTTCCCAATAGCTCTTGAAGGAGCAATCCCTCATAAATATTTGTGTTCCTCCAAGGTGACAACGCCTGTCCTTCCTTTCATCAGCATCCTGCTAGATTGGGTAATCTCGATGTTCACGGCAACTCTGTGGATTTTGCATTTCAGAGAAAATGAGACAAGATTGAATTTTCTTACGTGAGAATAGGGTGATTTTAGTTCTAAGAGTCTTTTGCCAAAAATACTTGATACATCCCCAACTGCTAAACAAACATGAAAAATGCCGGGATCCAAAGATGATTCTTTGTCACACACTTCCTGCCTAAAGTTCTGGCTGGGTTGTGTGTGAAACCTGCAAATACAAATTCTCCTTTCTGGGAAAGATGTTCTAAAATAAGAAGAGGAGACCCAGATGTAGCAGGAAGGAGGCTGGGAGTCCTCGCTGCAGTTGGGATGGCTCATTCTCCATAAAGTGAAGTTTCCTTTCGTCCCTTCCCCCCCTCTTTGCTAATTCAGGACTCTCCCCCTTCTGTTTAACCATCAAGGATGTATTAAATCACGCAATAGGCAGTAAACCTGAAACCTCAGATACTTCAGAGACTCAGAACATAAATCGGTCAAGGCATATTGAGAAAAACTCAGTGAGTTTTTCTACACATGTAGAATAAGGGGTGAAGAAAAGGTGTTTAAAACTTATCCACAAACGTGTAGCCCTGGCATCGTCCAGAATACAAATTTTAAGCAACAACACTACCTAAGCCACTTGACTCTACTCTGGGAAATGAAGATACTCAGCTGAATTGACGTTTCTCACCTAAACTTAGTGCCTTCTGCAGTTTATGTCCGGACTATCAAAATGTGTGTCCTATTTCAACCAATCAGGATTACTTCTCAAACCTGCAAAGGGGGATGATACCTGCTTTTCCTAACTCGGGAAATATTTTACACGTCTTACACACTTCTACTTGAAGTTAAAAAAAAAAAATCTAGACCAAGTCTTCTGCTTTCTTATTTTTGTATCCACCTACATAGAATGAATCTGAATGTTCTCATAACTTGAGGAAATACACACTTCCCGTGACCCTAGTGGATAAGAACCTTCCTGGAGATTCTGCCTCTGAGCACAGTCCAGACCTCTGATGCTTGTTCAAATGGAAGTCAAACAGTCCCTGAAGAGCATGAGAAAATTCGAGCGTGCTTGGTTCTGTTATGCCAAAGAGGACAGTGTCCTTTCCACTATGTCCTTATTCCTCCCTTGTGCCCATACACATTCCACCCCCCGTAACCAGCCCTGAGGACCACAGCTCTAAATGGGGCGGGCCCTGCTTCATGCAGCAAGCACAGGCTATCGGCTCACCGAAGCCCAAGGTGGTTCTCAGGCTTCCTTTCAACAAATTGAGAGGGCGCCCGGGTGGTTCGGTCAGTTAAGGGTCTGATTCTTGATATTGGCTCAGGTCATGATCTCATGGTTCATGAGCCCAAGGCCCAAGTCAGACTCTGCACTAACAGCACAGAGCCTGCTTGGGGTTCTGTCTCTCCCTCTCTCTCTGCCCCTCCTTGCTTGCGTTCCCTCTCTTTCTCTCCAAGTAAATAAATTAATTTAATTAAAAAAAAGGGCAAGTCTCTCAAGCTCTCTGAACCTCAGTCTCCTTATCTATAAAGTAGAGCTAATGATAAGCCCTGCCTCCCAGAGTCATGGGGAAAGAGACTTAATCGACCACTAATGTTTATTGAGCGACTACTAAGGTTTATCACTCTGTGTATTAAAGTTGGATGATTTATGTAAATTTTCAAAACGCAGTCAAGATTTTAGCTTACTAGGTTTATACATGCGTCATTTTCTGAATCCACTAATTGGAGGGCATTTTATTGGTCATTTTAGGGGATTTTGGTGGAAAATACTAAATCGTTTTGGGACAAGATAATATGCCAGTAAATACAAATAAATGAATATACTGAAGATACAGAAAGATAAGTATTTTATATCAGACCTTGTTTAAAGAAAATATCTGTCTTGAATTCCAACCAGCAGATTTTGATTGGCATGACCAATCCCTATGGAAAACTTAAAACAGGAAAACACAAAGGGTAGTAGAATAATACAAATTAGGAAATGTTTTATGCCTGGAAAGTATTATTCATTATACCTCAAATAGCATAAATCTTTATGGACATAAACCTCCAGACAGCTCATTGTATTTGACATCGTAGTCATTAAATGAATGAATCCCATGTAACTTGCAAAAGCCAGAGAAATGCAGAACATAACTAATTTGGAAGGAATTTGGAGGAATGGGCCCAGGGTGGGACCAAGTACAATTTAGAGACCAGGTCATGAAAGAAAAGAAAGGGATTGTGTTTAAGAATTGTTGAGGGGAGCCTGGGTGGTTCAGTCAGTGGGCCATTGGACTCTTGATTTTGGGCTCTGATCTTGTGGTTTATGGGATCGAGCCCCACCCAGGGCTCTGTGCTGCTGACCAAGTGGAGACTGCTTGGGATTCTCTCTCTCGGCCCCTTCCCTGCTTCCACATGCAGCCTCATGCACGTTCTCTCTCTCTCTCTTTCAAAGTAAATAAATAAACATTAAAAAAAATGGTCGAGAGCATTTATCTTTCTCTGGGTTAGACCTTTCCTTTTCTGTTCCAGCACCTGACTCTGGGTCCTGGAACCCTTACAGTGAGGTTGCCTGAAGTTGTAAATGGACTTTGCTTAAACATAAAATGTTTTGCTTTACAAAAGTCAATGGCATAAAATGTCTATGTGTGTGTTACTGATAATTTAAAAATTATACAAGTCTTGATATAAAAACAGAAAGCAGTTGCCATTGAAAAATACATAACGGACGTGGCGGTAGTCCTGAATTAAATGAATTTTACCTTCTTCTAATGTCTGTGTACCGAGAGACAGACATGCATTCCAACTTCTGGTTGTTTGTAAAAATGAAAATGAAAACTGTTTGGTTAGTGCGGCATCTTGGTTAGGAGGGTGGGGCCACCTAAGTTGTAATTCTGGCTCTGTGGCTTGGTCGTCTCTGGGATCTCAGGCAAGTTGCTAAAGCTTTTCTGTGCCACCGCTGCTGCGTGTATAAAATCGGGGTTCTGATGGTGCCAATCTGATGGGAACGTGGTGTGGAGTGGGTAAGGTGCCCACAGCAGTTGCTAGCACACAGGACTCACTCAGTAAACGGGAGCTCTCAGTACGTTGACTTCTTGTGCAAACAAAAGTCATGTCAGGGCTTATAGTCAAGTCCTACTGTGTAAGGAGATATTCTCCCTGATTAAGAAATCTATAATTGCCTCTAGAGGTAGTGGATGAAGTATTACCTCCATACAATCTCTGATCACTCCAGTGCAATTAAATCTAGAAAGAGTGCCTAGAAAGATTACCTGTTTATCTGAGAACGGTCTTCAGTTCGCTGAGCTCATTTGCTTTCTGTGGTGCTCGTGTTTTCTCACATGACCTCCTTTTCTGCAATCTGAGTCCATAGAGCCCAACAAAGCCCTGGAGAAAAGACTGGAAATAGGTGTGAAGGAGGTCTCTCAAAATCAAGTTCAAGAATAAAAACTTCAATGATAATTTCAGACAGTGAAGGGCATGCTGAATATAAATGTTCTCAGTAACATCAATGCCACCAAAGCAGTATTTTTTTCGTGAACATTTCATCCTGTTGTACTATACTCTTGTTAAGGTATAAAATAGAAAGACAGATGACAAATTTAAATGTTGGTTTCTTCCCCAAATTCTGTTGTAAGCATTTTTTTAAATACATAGCAAACCATTAAGGAATTCTGTGATTTGTGTCTTTAAAAGTCTTTAAATAATGCATTTGAAAACATTTACGAAAGGAAAAACTGTTACAAAAGAGTAAAAACATTTTCCCAAATGACAAGTGTTTATGCTCATTGAACGTAACTACTGCGTCACTTCATTGAAATTCTAAATTTAAATCTTGCAAGATAAACTTTCTATTCCAATACGTATCATCTCCCCTTCCCCCAATAATTGTTCATTATGCAAAAATTCTTTATTGAGGTTTAGGTCACAGCGATGGGAAGGACCGTTCCTTTACCGCTGTTCCCCAACCATGTTCCAAGGTGCCCCAGGACGACGCAGCAAACTCAGAGGGGCTCCTCAGGATAGTTTAAGTTTTCAAAGGAAACAAAACATCCGTCAGACACCAGGAGAAGCATGAACTTGAGTTGGTTCAGTTTCAGAGTTCGGTTGTCACATTCCTTTTGACGACGTCATAAACTTGCAGATGTGGATGTTCAGAAATTTCTGTCACGGGAAGCAAGCACCATGTGAAAATCAGCGCGAGAGGAACAGGAGGCAGCAGTGTCTGAGTCCGAGGTTGGAGAAGCAGAGCCGCACCCCAAAGGTGCGAGCTTCTTAGGACATAGACAACTCTGAAGTTATTCGCACCGGGTTCCTTAATAAATGGAGGTGTCGGGCAATTCTTTTGGCCCAGGGACACCATGAAGAACTGACAGAGGACCCCGTGTGCCAATAAAATTGGAAACCTCTGCAGTTATATAAAGTCGGGCTCTGCCCAGTCACTTCCCACAAAGAAAAAACAAATGGGTTCAAACAATTAGATATTAGCATTCTTCAAGATCCAAGTGATTTGTTTCCTTGTGGCTTCATTTCACAGCTGTGCATGGAACTTAAACCGTTCTTCTAGTGAATAAAGAAATGCTTAATGAAGAAATCATAATTCTTAATTAGTGAAAAAGATAAAAGAAATGTGTGCTTTTATTATTTGCATAAATAAAACTGTACTTATCTGCCATTTGCTCTTTTCTCTGGTAATCAAATGTATTCCATGAGCCCTGTCGGCCATCCTGCCCGTTTTAAATTTGAAAGGTCTATGGCAGCAATAACAGAAAATATCTTTAAACTCATTGCAAACTCTTCAATTAATTTTCAAATTAATCACAGCCATTCTGAGAGTTAGGCGGACCTAGAGGTAATAAAAGCCGAGTCTAAGTCTTTATCAATGGGTAGAAATTAAAGGTAATGGGACACTGTTATCTGGAAATGAATACCTTCTTTTTTTTATGATGGCACTTTAAAAAGAAGCTTACTAATACATTCAGTTGTACGGATATGGAATCTTCCAGGATAATGGTATACAGCTGGCCTGTCTGTACCCCTTTCATTGATGATCTGCAGGGATTACAGGGATTACTAATAAATATCCATTGTTGGTTACCTTACTCAAAATGAGGGATATATGTATCGTTTTATATATATATATATATATATATATATATATATATATATATATATATATATTATCGTTATATATATATAATTGTATAATTATAATATATAATGATATAATATATATATCAATAATATATATATTATATATATACACACATATGTATCTTCCACATTTTATATTTAGAAAAATCCAGACCAACAAGTAATGTGAAGTAGGATAAAAGAAAATGTCTTCACATGGAATTCTTTTGCATTTAATGTCTAGTAATGAGAAATAATTGTGAACGGCCACTTGGACACTGTAGTTCTCTTTTTCTAGTATTAAGGCTTGGCTCAAGTATTCATAGTTTCTTTATACTTCCTTTAAGGGCAAATGGAAACAAACCTAGCTAGGTGTGTTTGGGCTGTTTTCTGATGTAGGCACTAACAACTGTTTATAGTTCTTTGCTTGTTTTTTTTTTCCTTTTCTAGCAGCTAAAGAGCAACAACACCCAAAAGCTTTCCTCCCATTCCTGATACGTTTCAGTAAGAACAACAGCAGAAAAATGCAGGAAGATGTAAACCCCGAAGTCATTCATCACTACTTACATTCGAGGGTCAGATTGGCTGTCTCTGAGATTTTAAAATAACCAGCCAAAAGTATACAAAAAAACAAAGAGCTAGACAGAATGTGGCTTCATGGGGACAAAGCATCTTCTCTTCTCTTCTCTTCTCTTCTCTTCTCTTCTCTTCTCTTCTCTTCTCACTCATGGTTCTGATATCATGTTGACAGAGCTTAACAACACCACTTCAACCCCCCAGCGAGCCACTTCTCCAGACACAGAATGGAACATTGATCTCTGGCACCTACCCTTCCCTTTCTGGTATCCCCTGGATCTCCCCTAATGGGGCAGCCCCAGCCCCGGGGGCCAAGAAAGACAAGAGGAGAGCCTGGTGTTCTTTTGAGCATAAGCAATGTCACAGACCATCAGCATCACACAAGGCCACCCTGACGATGATGGATCAAGACAAAATCAAGACCCCTCCGTAGTTATGTCTGAAAACTGACAAATCACAAAACTGATGGAAACAGCCACCTGTCCAAGCTGATTTGATGACTGCTCTTTCTTTACCAAAGTTTGAGCCTTGCTATAGTCTTCCCTCCTTCTAGCTCTTTAAGAATCTTTAAGATACCGAGTTACATCCCGGCAGCAGCCAATCCAGAGCCAGACCCTGCCTCCAAAGCCCCTGACACAAGCCCAGATGCTGTAAGTCTGCTTTAACACCATCTTATTGAACTACCCTGCAATCCTGCGGTGGGGGTTCTTTGGTTAGAGCCAATAAGAGCCAACCACAGATGCGATCCTGATAGGCTTGGTTGGATTACATTGACATGTCTAGCAACATGCTTTTTAAAGTTTACCCTTCCTGGGGCACCTGGCTGGCTCAGTTTGTAGATCATGTGACTCTTGATCTTGGGACTGTGAGTTTGAGCCCCACATTTGCATGTAGATTGCTTAAAAAATAATATTTTTAATTAAGAAAAGTTTACCCTCCCTGAATACCACCTTCTTATAGCACATGGCCCCATGCTTATCAGGAAATTAATCCGTAACACAGAATAAGTGTTTTTTTTTTTTTTTCCTTCTTACACAACATGCTTTTTCAATTAGGTAATTCTGCTCCAACATTACTGCCTACTACAGTTCAGAGGCACAAACCAAGGTTTGGAACTAGAGTGTGTGTGCATTGCAGAACAGACTTAGGGAGGAGATATCTTGGCCGAATGTAACTTTGAATAAGCTTTGAACCTTAACAATTGACCTGTGACCTTGGTCAGGTCACTAAACAATCTGACCTGGGTTTCTCAGTCTACACAATAAACATGGGAAATGCTAGCTGAAGTGCCCTCCCATCCTAAAATATGAAGAAAAGCCATCAAAATGCATATATACAAATTCTGGAAATACTAAGTCACTATTTTGATTTTTCACGATGGTATAATTATTTCATAATGTTAACAATAATTATTTCTGCCGTCCTTTGGATGGATTTGAATCCAGCATTACTGAAAAGAGAAGAGGCAACTAGATGGTCTTTAAATGCAGGTCTGGCATTTCTTTAATATCTTTTCTTCAACGTACAGTCATTGCTTATTTTTTTTTCAATATATGAAATTTATTGTCAAATTGGTTTCCATACAACACCCAGTGCTCATCCCAAAAGGTGCCCTCCTCAATACCCATCACCCACCCTCCCCTCCCTCCCACCCCCCATCAACCCTCAGTTTGTTCTCAGTTTTTAAGAGGCTCTTATGCTTTGGCTCTCTCCCACTCTAACCTCTTTTTTTTCCTTCCCCTCCCCCATGGGTTTCTGTTAAGTTTCTCAGGATCCACGTAAGAGTGAAAACATATGGTATCTGTCTTTCTCTGTATGGCTTATTTCACTTAGCATCACACTCTCCAGTTCCATCCACGTTGCTACGAAGGGCCATATTTCGTTCTTTCTCATTGCCAAGTCATTGCTTATTTATAGTTGTCTTCTCTGCTAAAGTATAAGTGGTTTGAGGTCAAGACTCAATATGCATATCCGCAGGACCTAGAACTTCTCCTGGTTCATAAAAAGGCCTCTCAAATACTCCTGGAAGGAGACCATGCGTGGGTGCTATTTTCAGAGGATTTGTTACTCATTTTAAAGAATGCCCTCAAACATCTTTCTCACTTGGTGCCTCTTCTAGACTAAATTTCGTTTCGATTCTGTAAGATTTTCCTTAAAGGGAGTCTCTCTGTTCGGTGTTGTCTGAAATACACTGAGTTGTCATTCTTTGGAGAACTAAAATGAGGTGACAGACATGGAATCGTATGTGCGAAACATGCTAGCAACATTCCCAGGACCAAGGTCAACAGTGGATATCACTAGATGCCCACCGTGGACTCTGCGTAGCAATCAACCCTCGAGCCTGTACTCACAACTTACATTCTAAAGACAACGTGACAGGTGCCGTGGGACAGGTTCTTGCTTCCAGAAACATGGAGTCCAGCACGCAATCTTTGGAGATGGGTTCTTCTAGAATGCATTTACCCGTGTCATTTTGGTTTTCGGAGAGGTTCGGAAGTTTTCAGAAACAGAATCATTAAAAGCTCTTTTTTAAAGATTCTTTTCACAGAGAACTGTCAGATGATATCGTTATTTAGTTTATAAGAAAGCACTCTCCATTCTATAATTTACATGCAGTATATTGCTAGGCCATTTTTAATAGTATTTAATATTAAGTTTCCTTTAATACACATATAGTAAAACTTTCTGAGGGTGAGCAAGACCTTTGTGGCTTTTTCTCCAATACCTAATCTAAACAGGAGGCAGGGGGCACCTGGGTGGCTCAGTCGGTTAAGGGTCGGACTTCGGCTCAGGTCATGATCTCGCAGTCTGTGGGTTCGAGCCTCGCGTCGGGCTCTGTGCTGATAGCTCGGAGCCTGGAGCCTGTTTTAAATTCTGTGACTCCCTCTGTCTCTGACCCTCCCCTGTTCATGCTCTGTCTCTCTGTCTCAAAAAAAAATAAATAAACGTTAAAAAAAATTTTTAAAATAAATAAATAAACTTGAGGCAGAACCCTGATCTCTGCCGATACTGACAGAGTAAAAACTATTGCTCTAACATCCTACAATCATGCCCTCCTCTCATGGGTCTTGGGTGTCAGATCCTTCCTTCTGTTCCCACTGGAGGTGCACAGGTCCAGATTTTTCTAGGAAGCATCACGGACTGTTAATTTTAAAATGGGTACATAGTCATAGAATATAAACATTTTCCATAAAGTCATTATGGCTTACACGGAAAAGTTTATGGGTACTATTTGTCCTTTGTTCCCTTGGGCTATTACCACCAAAGACAGCCTGTTAGAATTTCCAGGGCAACTAAACGCTTATGTGTATGAAGTTGATTTTTCCTTGTGGAACCTATTTTATTGAAAATGTCTAGTTGTATTAATAGATAAAAGCAAGTATTCTACATTTTATTGAGACTGAATAGGTATTACCATATAATTGATAATATTATTTGCAATCTAATGGACTTTTAGGATATTTAAGCCCTTGGTAGAAGCAGAAATTCACTGGTACTTAAAATACATGAGATTAAAAATGGTAAATAGCAGCATGAACTTTTGCCAATCATTTTACATTATCCCCCACCCCCCCCCCCGCCTTGATTCCCAATAAGTTGGACTCCAAGAAAAAGCCCTTTGCTTGGCTAAGATTTACTTAAGGCACCCAGCACCTGTAATAGTTGGGAAATGAGCAGTTTTCTCATGATTTTGCTGTTTCTGATTCTCCGCTTCAGCAGCCAGTAGAAAACTCACTAGTCGAAAATGTCCCTCCTTGTTCTGGAGTAATAGATGCCAGTCCCCAAAAGTGGGTCCTAGCCTGGCCAGTCCGCCCTGTGGTCCCCGGGCAGGGCGTGACGGACGAGGCCACAGGAGTCACCGGTTCACGTGAGCAGCGGGTGGGAGAAGGGCCGGCTCTTGCCTGCACACTCTGCGTGCACCCGTCCCCGTCCCCAGCGTGTATCCCCACCCCCCGACTGCCCAGCACCAGCAGCCTCGCCAGGGTCCCCCACACGAGCCACTGAACTCTCTCCTGCTTCATCCGCACCCTATAGAGTCTGTTCTCAGCCCTGCATCCAGAGGGACCTTTCGTAAACACAGCTCCATCAAAGTGTAATTTATATACAATAAATGCACTGTTTTAGGCTGCAGTTTCTGAGTGTTGACAGATGTATACACCCATGTAACCACTGTCAAAGCGATTCTCCAAAAACACGAATCGGACCACAACATGCCAGTGCCTCTGGTCTCTCTCAGAGCAGAAGCCAGAGACCTGCCAGGACTGACGAATCCTGTGTGATCTGGGGCCTTACTGCCTGTCTCCACATGGCCCCAGGACCCACGCCACTTCCCTTCCTGGCCTTTTCCCCTCTTGTCTGACGTGCTAATTAAGCACATTCCTCTTCAGGGTCTTAGCGCAATCTATAATCTATAATTGCCTCTAGAGGTGGTGGATTAAGTATTACCTCCCACAGAGTTTACAATAACAACCCCTGTACAGCACGTGTGTGTGCATGTACACACACACACACACACACACACACACACTCGTGTTGCCTATGTCTGTTTTATTTTCCCATTACACCTGTATTCGTTTCCTGTGGCTGCTATAACAAAATACAACAAACGAGGTGGCTTAAAACAACGGGAATTTATTCTCTAACAGTTCAGGAGATCGGAAGTCAAGTGAAGGTGTCAGCAGAGTGGGTTCCTTCCAGAAGCTCTAAAGGAGAAACCGTCCATGCCTCTCTCCCTGCCTCTGGTAGTTGCCGGCCATCCTTGGCATCCCCTGGCTTGTAGCCACATCACTCCAACCTCTGCCTCTGTCTGGACAGCGTTTTCTCCTCCCTGTGTCTCTCTGTGTCCTTTTGTGTGTCTTATGAGGACACGGCCATAGGATTTAGGGCCTGTCCTCATCCAGGAAGGTGAGGATCTCATCTTGGTCCTTAATTATATCCTGTAAAGACCATATTTCAAATAAGGTTATGTTCTGAGGTCCCAAGTGGACATGAGTTTTTGAGGGGACACCATTCAACCCAGCACACGCTTAACGCTGACAAATAATGCATTTTGCTCTCTTGATAACGAATTGCCAACCACCGTTGGGAAGCAACTCCCTGCGACAGGAACTTTTGCTGCGTTCAGTACTGAATTTCCAGTGGCTAGAGGCACAGTGGTCACCCCGTGAACATTGGCTGGGGGGGTGAGTGGTTTACAGCTGAATCTGCCAAAGCAGGAAGTCAGGCGGCCTGCAGGGATGCAGTGAGAGGCGAAGGCCGCAGGTTAGAGAGGTGGGTGTTTCAAATAGACAAACGAGCCGGTTGGTAAGTCGGAGTAAATCGCTAGAGGAGTCGACCTCGTGACCAGCGATCACAGGGTGGATTCTCAGAGGCATGAGTTGGAGGTGGTGACTCTTAGGATAGTCCAAGCAGCTCCCTCCACCTCCTCGGAGTCTCGCCAGTGGGATGGTCTTCTGTCAGCTTAAAAAGGCCATATGTGCATTTGTTTCCTGCGGCTGTTATAACAAATGGACACAAAGTTGATGACTTTCAATAACACAGATTTACTCTCCTGTAGTTCTGAAGGCCAGAAGTCTGCAGTCAGGTTCACTGGGCTATCATCGACGTGTCAGTACGGCCATGCTGCCCCCAGAAGTTTCGGGAGAAAATCCTTGTACTTGTCTGTTCCAGCTTCTAGAGCTGCATTCCTTACATTTCTTGGCCCATGGCCCCTTCCTTCATTTTCAAAGACAACAATATAGCATCTTATTTCAGTGGTATGTCTCCTTCTTCTTATATACAAAGTCCATTTTGTCAAATAAGGTAACATTTACAGGTTGGAGGGATACCTTTGGGGACATTATTCAGCCCACCAGAGGGATCCTAACTAGAGACCAGCCATGGATCTTGGGACAAGTATAGAGAGTTCCAGATTCTTCCTTCCTGATTTCCCAGTGCAGGAAGTGGTGGGATTCTGTGCTTTCATTTAACTAACAGGAATGACTCATTTTCTACCCTAATTAGTGTCTCTGCTGAGGGCAGGGCTACTTGTAAGGAAAGGGTCCAATTTGAAACAAGCAAGTACATCGACCTTACGCTCATAACATTTGAAACCCCCCTCTTTTTTGTACTTGGTTTTTCATTTATCATATCGTCATAGATGATCTGTCTGTGCGAGTTGCCTCAGTATTTTGTGAAAAGAGAGGGTGTAATTAATAATGCAGATTTAAGATAAGATGAGGATCGTCCCCAGGAGGGAAGAGCTGGCTGGTGGTCCTTGACAGCATTGAGTCCCTGTGAGCTGAACACATCTACAAGGAGCACAGTGGCTGCTCCATCAGAAGACAGGTCAAGAAATCATGGGTCAGTGAGTTAATGCTACTGATGCAGTTTGGGTAATTACATTTTCCCAAAATGTAAAGCTTGGAGAGAGCCATTCCTTTCTACAAATGAAAACAGTTGAACTTGTTTTCTAGACAGTCATAATTCCAATGCTGCTGTTTCTCTGAAAGCAAAGATTTGTTTTCTAAATGTGATAAGCCATGTAGGGCAGCTTCTGGTTTGGGCTACAAAATATCCAGGAATGAGGACCAAGACACGCATGCTTCCATATGTTTCTCATTGGATAAGATCTCGTTCGTCAACAAGAATTAAAATACTTCCGTTTCGTCATAAAAATATCCACCTATCTAACGTTCTTATGACCACCACGTCTGCACTGCCAACCTTATTAACAAGACCACATCAGAAACAAAACAGCTCACCTCATGGCTCTAGATGCCAAAGTTAAAGCCGATGTGCTCTTTAAAACCTTTAGTTAGGGGGTGCCTGCGTGGCTCAGTCGGTTAAGCGGCCAACTTCGGCTCTGATCTCACTGTCCGTGGGTTCAATCCCCGCGTCGAGCTCTGTGCTGACAGCTCAGAGCCTGGCGCCTGCTTCCGATTCTGTGTCTCCCTCTCTCTCTGCCCCTCACCTGCTTGCACTCGGTCTCTCTCTCTCTCAAAAATAAATAAACATTAAAAAATACAACTTCTGGTTACAGTTCAGAAGTTTAAAGAGGTGGAGATTTTCACGTTTTTAAGTAATGTCCATGTAGCCCTGCCCCACTGAAACCACCGAGGCTGCAAAGTGGGCAGTGTCCCTCCAACATAAAGAATGAAAGTAAGCAAGGTGTCTCTGACATCAAGCTTTGCTGAAAGTCAAATTTTGAGTTCCCAGAGACTCTGGCCCTGAGGCCCGTTACAACACAGAAGTAAACGTGATAAAATCTTGTGACGGCACATCAACTCTCCAGTTTCTGTGCCAGCATAACATAGTAACGGATTTCAAACTGTTTTGCTATTTAGCTCTGAGCTGAGCGCTTATAATTTTAGCAACTCAGATAGTCCATATAAGAGTGAGAATTTTGTCACAATATTGTCGGTCTATGTGACAAGTTTTAATGGAGAAAAGGTTACATTTGCATATTCTCCAGTTCCATTAACATTTCTAAAATGAAGCCCAGTAACAAATGAGAGTTATGAGTTCGCTCCGGTAGAAAACTGTAGATGGTTCTTATTTCTGAGTCTTTACTCCGTCGTCTAGTTATATACGACAGCTGGCATGTCTCAAGGGTCCACGCTGCGTGCCAGACTGTGCTCCAAGGGGTTCGTATATATTATTTCCGATCATCCCACCAATACTCCCAGGTAGGAATTATTATCTCATTATGAAAGATGGACTCAAAGCAAAGAGCACGCCAGCCAGTGGAAATTCAGCAGGAAACCAGACGCAGACAGAAGGAGCCCAAGGCTGCAGAAAGTGTTCATGGTGGGTGGAGTAGGATTCGAACCAACTCTGACTGCATCCAAAGAACTTTTGCCCACCATGGCACTCTGCCTCTGGAGGGGGTAGGGGGCAAAACAAATCATTTCAAAGTGGC
This sequence comes from Panthera leo, assembly GCF_018350215.1. Taxonomy (NCBI): domain Eukaryota; kingdom Metazoa; phylum Chordata; class Mammalia; order Carnivora; family Felidae; genus Panthera; species Panthera leo. The sequence continues at coordinate 230,019,116 of NC_056679.1, forward strand.
ACATTTTCAGGCAGAATTTTTACTATAAGCTAAAGCAGTGTCTCTCTTTACACTTAATGTTCTTTCATGTCAGTATCAGCTCTAATGTCAATAAACCCATCAGTAACAGGTTATTTTTAAAAAATTAAATGGCATTATATAAATATTTTAAATATGTACATATGTCCTTTAGAGCAATCTTAGGGTAACAGTCGCTCGTATATATCTATCTATAGCTCTTAATACCTTGCCAACCACTTTCACATTCATTATCTCATGTGTCATTTCAAAAGATATCCCATGAAATAGGTGGTATTATTTGCCATATTAGATCCATGGAAACCAAGCCCAGCAAACAGTGAGGGACTTGAAGAGAGAAAGCCAGATGTTCAAGTTTGGAACGCTTTCCTAGTTACTCTCGTACCAAATCCTGTGTCCATTCTACTAAAATAATCCAGGAGTAAAAGACTTTAAAACATGCTTGCTCAACACAAGTGATCAGACACACTTCATGTTTGGACCAGAGTTTCTCAGCCCTGGCTCTAATGACAGTTCGGGGATGGAGAATTTTTTCTTGTGCACTGTAGGATGTCGACCCGCATTCCTGGCCTCTCCCCACTGGATGCCAGGAACGTCTTCCAGTTGTGACAACCAAAAATGTCTTCGGTCATTGCCAAAAGTCTGCTGTGGACACTGTTTTAAACATATTTTTTTAATGTTTTAAATGTTTATTTATTTGAGAGAGAGAAGAAAGACCGAGCACAAGCGGGGGAGGGGCAGAGAGAGAGGGAGACAACAGAATCTGGGCTCCAGGCTTTGAGCTGTCAGCCCAGAGCCCGACGCGGGGCTTGAACTCGGGAACGGCAAGATCATGACCTGAGCTAAAGTTGGACGCTTAACTGACTGAACCACCCAGGCGGCCCTAAACATATTTATTTTTGAGACATTGTCTAAAGAAAAAAATCCTTCTTCTAGACGTTATTGCAAGGCAGTGATTACAGCAGCCAACACAGTTATATGGTTAAATTTATCTATCTGAAAGCAGACAGCCGAGTTTTATTCTGGCTCCACCACTTAAGTTGGTACCATCTGTAAGTCAAATTTCCTCCTCTGTAAAATGAAAATAAACCACAGAAGGCTACTTAAGGAGTAAAGAGTTAAGGCATGTGAACAGGGAACCATGGCAACTGACTTTTAGTGCACTCGTGTTGTTTCTTAAGGTTATTTTTCTGGCTGTTCCGTAAACCTAAACAAATCTGAATGTTCTTAGATTTCTTCTCCACCATAGTCACCGCAGACCAGAAACAGCATTTTTGCATTTGTATGAAAGGCCCTTCGTGATCTCATCCCGAACTTGCTTTCTAGCCCTGCCTCTACTATCCGGCCTCCCGGGCAGGCTTCCTCCACACAGCCTGTTTCTTAGCCATTCCCCAGCTAGTCTGAGAATGTACCTTTTCCAAATCCACCAACCTCTCCGTGTGCTGATCCTTTATTGGCATGTGTCTTTTCCGGAACATCTTTGTCTTGTGAGCCACTCCTTGTCCTTGAGGATTAAGACCCTTATGCAAGGCCATATCATATGCCAAATTCTGGTCCAAATGAGATGGACATTTTACTTCCTCTGGGCCTCCAATTCTTTCTCTGGAGTCTATCTCCATGGACAACAAAAAATCTGAGCGATCTAATTTAAGCAAAACAAAACCATTCTGGAAAAAGAGACTTGGATGTAAATCGTTCCCCCCCAACTTATTGTTGAGGGGGTACACCTTTAGCATCACTCTTGTGAAATTGAGGAAGGCATTTGAAAACACTAGTAGTATCCTCTTAGACAGCACCTGCTGCTGTGGCTAAGGCTGGGAGATGCCAGTTAGAATAAACCGGAAGTGAACTGCCCGGACGCACAATCCACTCCGGCATGATTCCTGGAAAGCAGGTTTAGGCTAAGAGACATCAACTCATTTTGAACATTAATTTACCGTTGTCCTAAGTCTCACCTGGCTTTGTGATCTCCCTTGCCCCCTTTCACTCTGTCCCAGAGTCCCCCCCAGGGACCCCACTTTCACATGTTGTCATTGCACCAGAGGAGGATTGGAGCATGGCAGCCGAGGGAATTTCTTCATGCTGTGGGAAAAACCCTTGTCCCCGTGAAGCTTACAGCAGAGAAAGGGCGGAGTGATGAATCATCGTAACAAAAACAATGGAGGGGAATTTCAGCCAGTTATAAGTGTGGTGGATGAAATATGGCGGTAGTAAGATGATATGAAGGGTCAGGCTTGTTTGCCTGGAAGCTTCTAGGAGATGCCCTCCGAGACATACGAACTAAGACCTGGTCAAGACAAGAGAGCACCATGCAGAGACCTGAGGGAGGAGCCTCCCCCAGAGTACCAGGATCTTGAGATGGGAACAGAAGAACTGTTTTCAATAGGAAGGAAGCAATTCAGGGAACTTGGTGCAGGAAGCTCAGGAAGAGGGAGGAGTCCTCTGTGTGGGAGGTGGCTGTTGTCCTTGGTGCAGTGGGAAGCCACTGGAAGGTTTCGGTGACAGAATTACTGATGCATAGTAAAGACTGCACAGTTTGGCAGTATGGAGAGAGAGAGAGAGAGAGAGAGAGAGAGAGCGCGCGTGTGTGTGTCTATCTGCCTAGGTGTGTCAGGGGAGGGGGGAGCATTCCAGAATGACCAATTGGCCAGAGAAAAGATGTCATTAGAACTGAGGCAACACTCCCTGCCCAGATACTTCCTTCACTCTTTCCTTCATGCCTTCACTCTCCCAAAGCACATTTATGGAACGTTCATCAGGTACCGGGGGTATTGTATGCTCTAGTGAGCAAACATGACCAAAAGGGCTGCGGTCCTGGCCTCAGGGAACTTACCACAGTGTGGAGACGGAGGCAGCGATGGGACGCAGTCCACAACAAAATGGAGGCACTACCGCTAGGCGTTGCATGGATGGACTCAAGGAAGGCCTCCCTGAGGGAATCACAGGGAGCCCGGGGTCCTGAGTTTGAGTGAGAAACCGCTGGGCCAGAGCTGTTCCAGAACAGAGGTGGGCGAGAGCACCATCCAAATGTCTGCCAGTGCAGGGAGCCCAGGGAGGCAGCGGGACACAAGGGGAGATGGCAAGCCAAGCAAAGGCCTCACGAGCCATGGGAATATCCTGGTCTTTATCCCGAAGACAGTGGGAACCACTGAAGGGCTTTAAGCAGGGAAGCAGCCCGATCAGTTTTGTGTTTGTGCCCAGTCCGATGCCTTAGGTAGGAAGAAGGGTGCGTGGGAGGTGACTGGCTTGGTCAGCGGGGTGAAAGGTGAGAAACAGGTCTGGGAAAAGAGTAGTGGGGCAGAGGGGATGTCTGGGATTCCAGAGTTTTCAGGGGAAGCTGAATAGCCTTTTTCCCCCTAGGCTCATGATTCCTTAGAAAGTGCATCTGCTCTGAGTTTGGGCTGTGTGTGTGTACATGTGTGTGTGTATATATACATGCATCCACACAAACGAACCCGTGTGTGTGCATGTGTGTAAAGGGTCCCTCAGACTGTTCCCCTAGAGATCTTGTTCCAAAGATGTTGCTGATATATGCCATATAGAGCAGTTACCATCCGGTTAATAAAATAGGCTCAAATGAATTCTTTACTAATCACTTTCCAATAGCACAGGCTCACCCGAATTCATCTTAGCCATCCAGTACCTATAGGACACTGCCAATCTTAATGTATAGGGTATTCTGTAGATTTTTATTTCATTTGAACAAAGAACACAATTTTACTTGGCTGCTATTCTGAGCAGAGGGGCTGTGGGTGCTATCTCGATGTTGCAGAAGTGGTTTAGAATCATGTGAGAGAAGGACATTAAACTTAAAGTAACACAAGCTTCCTGTGTTTTTAATCTGTAATTTCTGCTTTGATCACACAGCCAAAAAAAAATGTAATAATTTGTCTGTTACCAGCAATCACTTATGGGTAGTTTGTAGCAGATGTATTACTGTACTATCTGTTCTTTTGAAAATATGTGTGGCTACCTAAAATTTTATGTCAAATTTATTAACTACTTAATGCACATTAAATCAAATGCTTGATCTTGCCAAGAAAAACTAAGCTAACTCAAAAGGAATCCCATTGACGATTGTCTTCAGAGCCGTGAAGGGAGTGCTAACACGTTTCAAGGTTTGCTTGACAGCCTCTATGGGTTGTGATAAAGGAAAGATAAAGAGAACAGGTTAGAATCTACGAGGACGCTTTTAACCTTTGTCTGTTCCTTCTCTGCCCCATTTTTTTGTGACTCCTCTTCTCCAACGACAGCACTGACCCAGCATCAACAGGATGGATGCTCTTGAGCTGTTTCTCTGGGAGTAGAGTGGTTATTGCCAAGCTATCTTGTTTGTCTTTCACCCTATCCTTTGGATAAATAGTACCCTTTTGTGGCACGTGGGGTCACCTTTTTATCTGCGGTCTCAGAGGTTGCTTTTTTATTTCTCTGTTAAAAATGGGTTCCCTGCTACAGGAATAGAATCCATGCAATTGGCCCTGTTAGCCCCATGTCCTAGCTGGTTGAGCCGATTGACTTCATAAAACAATATTCATTTGCATGGTACAGTCAGTCTTGTGTTTTAGGGTGGACTTAAATGTCTCAGAGCATGTTTCTTAAAATTAAATAAACAACCATCTTCTTGGAGTAGCTCAGATGTGAAAAGAAGAATGGAGGAGAAAAATGTACAGTGAAAAAATATATATTAACATTGTATGAATAAACCCAACTCTTGAACTTCCTTTTATAAATTCTTTTTGTTGCTTCACTTTTCCCTCTGGAGAATCGTTTAAAGAAGAGATGATGATAACAGTAACTAATAATAGTCAGAAAATAATAAAGAAGGCATCAGGTTCTATCACAACATTTTGGATTTTGGATTGGACCCCATCCAGTTATATTTTCTCTTGTCTGATAATTTAGCTAAATGCTGTCCTTGAATCAAACTGTTGAAACAATATATTAGAAAACCACTGTGACCTTGTAAATTCTCCATTTAAGCCCAAATTAAAAATGTGTATATTAATAAAATCATGTGACACTTTAAGTCATTTTTTTCACAATCTTCATAAACATGTAACTTCAGTTGATACATTTAAGGTTTTATATGTATAGGGTGTGTGTGTTCAGCATACATACATACGTGTATACATACACGCACCTCCAAGCCATCAACTTAAGGACGTCTTTTCAGAGTCTTTTAAGTGAATGTGCGTGTATGAAAACCAGACCGGCTATTTGTGAAATAGTTCCGTGTAAACTCAAGTACATTTCATAAATGGGTTAAGCGTGTGTTAACACTGTGGTAGGATTTCTCTCTCATGTTCTCCTGCCTTCTCCTTGTTCAGAGAATTTGGATGGAGAGACCCAGAGCTACCGGAAGTGATCCAGATGTTACAACACCAGTTTCCTTCAGTCCAGTCTAATGCTGCAGCCTACTTACAGCACCTCTGTTTCGGAGACAATAAAATTAAAGCCGAGGTAAGCGCTGCTTGGATTCTTAAGCGACTGGTGGTAAATTCGTCGGCACCGAGGTCTATAGAGTAGTGTTGAAAGGGGAAAGGAATAGGAAAACCAAAGTGAGGTTTCCAAAATTTAGATCCATATGTAAGACCGAAATGGCACCTTCTGATTAACTGGCGTGTGTATGCATAGTCTTCTTTTTTAATATTTGGATACTGAGAAGTAGATGACCAAAGATACCTGCTAGTATTAACACAGGCAAAATGGTCAAACGCTGGACTTTTCATGAGATTTGCCTTCCTCTTCCCAATATCATCCCTGGAGTTATCTCTGCCTCTAAATCTTCAAGAAATAAAAAGCATCGTACGTTGTCTCCTCAACTTACAAGATTACTGCAGTCACCTATGACATCATCTCTCCTTTCTGGAAAACTCACTTACAGGATGAGAACTCTAGGCAATAGATAAGCTTTGTGTTACAATCAAGGATTTTGAGCCATTTACAGAATTACTAGGGAATATAACACGGGTGGATGTGGTCCAGGAAAGAATATATTGTCTGCACCCATTATGTAAACAATTGTCAACATGCTTTGTGTTCTTGGACTACTTTGTATATACACTGTGCTGCGTGATATTTCTAGAAAATCACAGTGGTCGGCGTAGCTCACTCTGATTTTTTAGACAAGGGACAAGTATTTGCATTAAGCTGCTGAGTAATCAAATGTTTTAAAACAATTTGGTAAGCTATAAAGAGTCATCTCCCTAGCATGGGAGCAGTTCTGGGGATCAGTCAAAATCGGTTTCAGAGTGGAAACAAGAAATTTAGAGATATAATTGCAATTTATTGTAGATTTTGCTTGCTTGCATTAGGATGGATATAGCCTAATGGCTTTTCATCATTTCTTTCTATCTTCCACTGAGACTCAGAGGACTTAGCAGAAAGGTCACGTGTCTTTGTGGATTGAATAAAGGGCAGTGGTTCTCAGCCAGGTGTGATTTTTGCCTCCCAAGAGATAGTTGACAACATCTGGAGACACTTGTGGTTGTCACAATTGGAGAGGACCGTGGCGGTGCTATCAGCATGTTATGGGTAGGGTTAGGGATGCTGCAGAACTTCCTAAAATGCACATGCACCGGGCAGCAACCACAGCAAAGAGTTATCCAGTCCCAAATGTCAACAGTGGTGTCAACAGTCACATAAAGAAAAATATTGTTCATCCAGATAAGTTTAAAAATGCCAAAAATACTATTAAAATTATATAAAATGATCTACAAATAAAGCAAAGTTAAATTTGAGTTCTGTCCCCGATGGAAATTCTCTCAATCCTTCTATGCCTTTAATAGAAAACCAAAGAGTCACTCAAAATGAAGGACAGATTTCTGATTAGGGGATTACAGCCCATCATTTGTTTCAAGGTCACCACTTTGAGGGCTTCTTTAAAGGCCAGGGAAGCATTTTATTCCGTTGTTCACATAAGGTTGGATCAGGGGTGTTGTGATGCACGCCCCCAAAAGCAGGAGTGTGGTTCCGATCTGAGGATTGATGACGCCCTGTGATACACCTGGAGGGTACGGAAAGTTGGGTGACTCACATAACGAGGCTTATTGGGATGGTCGGCATGGCTCCTAAGTGGGACTGAAAACGTCTTGAGAGTAGGAAAGGGGGTTGGCTTGAGTTTTTGTGGTGATTATGGGGTGGAGCCAGTGTGAGGGTTCTCAGGTGTGGACAGGGGCTGGCGTGATTTGAACTTCCTGCTGATGCCAAAAGAGGAGGCATCCAAGCTTTCATATCACCTTGCTCAGAGGTGGGCAGAGCAGGAGAGGGAGGCTTGAAAGCAGTCAGAAGCCAGACATCCAAAAGCGGAGTCTGAACCTTTATTATAAAGGGTCGTGTGGTCAGTACAGACAGCATGGCCTGGGGAAGTGTGAAGTCACTGGTCCCACTGGCTCTGTCTGAGAGCTCCTTGGACTGGCCAAAGCCTCTCAACAGCAGTGACTGCTGGCAGCTGGCCACAGACTTGGGTGTGGCCCCATCAGACGCACCTCTCGGCCCCGCGGTGGATCCGAGGTGGCACGATGTCGGGGGCGTGGGGGGCGGGGGACCGGGACACGCGTCGGCGTCCAATAGACACATCCATCTCCCAGTGCTGCTTCCCTGCTCACCAGCTGTGCCTCCTGGAACAAGCCGATTGTCCTTCAGCCCTTAAAATAGAGACGCCGTACTCTGGAGTCTGTGTGGGGCTAAGTGACTTAATGTATGCTGGCCGCTTAGTGGTAACATATTCATTCATTCATATTCTTTTTTGGCCAGGAACAGTTAGAACATTCAAGTTACTTTATTTTATCTTTTTGATGTTCATTTTAAGTTATTTTACTCTATTTAAAATACAAGTTATTTTATCGTATGTATATATATATATGTCTGCATGTGTACGTGTGCTTATTTTCCTAATTTGCCGTGGGTGCCTGTGTCCCCTCTCACTGCCTGGAGATCTTCCAGCAACTGGCTCTCGGAGGAGGGGCTCATCTGGTGGGTGTCAGTGCTCCACTGCACCCCCAAAGATTCCAGATGTGGCCAGGACCTCAGGGTAACGTTGGCCAGGTCCCCGGGAGCCTGGGATGGGGAGGAAGGGAAGAGTGGTGTAGGACCGAGGGCACAGTCTGCCACCACGGTGGACAGGGACAGTGCACGTGCCTAAATAAAACCCAGAGTGAGCCATCTGAGTTTCCCTGTCTCGCTCCTTCACTCACGTGGGGAGCACACATACGTACACACACACACACGCACACACACACTGAACCTCTGGAAGGGATTTTGCACAGTTCTGTTTTGCTCCCTCATCCTAACTCAGGGCCCAAGCCAATAGTAATGGTTCTCCCTTCGTGACGGATGGCTGCCTGTCATGTTCTCATACACAAGTATTGATTTTTGTAATTACCTGTTGTTCAAATACTAATCCTGCAGGCACTCGCCTTTCCAACGTACTCAGTCCCCCAGTCTTTCTATTGCATTTTATTGAATTAATTTAGCCCTTCAGTCTGCATTTCATTATTAGTATTGACTTTGCTCACACAATGGATAGACCATTGAGCAAAAGGCAGAATTAAATCTCCTATATGGGGAGGGTCATAAATCATGCCTTTCTCATTCCTCATTCCAGTGCTTGGTACAGTTTTGGTGTAATGAAGCCAAGAAGCTCAGTGCTGTTCAAAATGATGCCGGATATTATAGGCACAAAGTTGAGAATTTGCTTCCATAAATCAGCAGATGAAAGCCCCGTTTCTAACTTTTCCTCCTGGTCTGGTGACCGGTGGATTTGCTGGATTGGTGGCAGCCTCCCAGGAGGGGGTGGCGCCCCGGGGAAGGAGCTGGGGAGGGCGGCTGGCAACCACCAGGGACCGAGCTGGAGTCTGCGGGCCAGTGGGGGACCCGGCTTAGAGCGTTCAGTTACAAATGAGACAGGAGGGTGCTCCACAAACAAGACCTCAGATCAGAACAGAAGTGGTTGAGGAACAACTAAAGAGACCTGGGAAGGAAAAAGAGTAAGAATAGATAGGGTCTGGGCTGTTGCCACAAACACACTGAGTTTGCGCAGCTCGTTTTCACAGACCGATGAACATCTGATACGTCGCTGCCCTCCTGCTTCAGGGCAGGGGTATCAGTGACACCGACGGGTGTCAGTACTATTTGAACTGTGTCTGGTGTACATTGTCTCCTAGATCGTTGGGACTGTCACAGTAAATTGAGCTGTACATAATCTCTGGAGTTGTTTGACGTGAAAACTTGCTCATGTGTGTGTATCACCGGCATCTTTTAGGAGGTACCCGGGTGATAATCTTTTAGTATTTTTCATAAATACTTTCTTCATTCCTTCTGGGCGCTCCCCAGTTAAGAATATTAAGATTATCCATCGACTCGGGGATAATACTAGGTGCCTCTCATGGATTCTAATGATTTGAGTTTTTTTATGTTGCCCCTCCTGCTTTGTCCCCCTGTTTCTGCCCATGCACACGTTAGGACAGGTAGGTGCCCACGTAGGCACCCCATACTTGCACGTGGACAATCATGCACCAAAAATGAGCATAATATGTATGATGTAGGGCAGCGTTCAAGATAATATGTCTCCTAGAAATTAAAAAAAATCTATTTTCACAGTTTCAAGTGAGAAGGACTCTTCTTAAAATTAAAAAACATTAGCTGTTTTAATTTATGATGAACTAAGGAATTAAATTTAGTGGAAGTTTAAAATTAATAAGTATTTAAGTGTTAAAATAATTTTAAGATGTATTTTCTTCTAAACATGGGACCATTCCTTTAAACAACATACCTTTTAAACAAAACTGGAGCTGTATTAGTAGAACTTTGTTATTAACTGACCGTATTCATTTCTTTGTGATGGAAATGGCCGCTGACCACTGCTAATGAAGATTTTTAGGGTTTTGACCTGGTCACCTCTTTTTTTAAATTTTTTTTTTAATTTTAGTTATTTTTGAGAAAGAGAGACAGAGTGTGAGCAGGGGAGGGGCAGAGAGAGAGAGAGAGACAGAGACAGAGACAGAGACAGAGACAGAAAGAGAGAGACAGAGAATCTGAAGCAGGCTCCAGGCTCTGAGCTGTCAGCACAGAGCCCAACATGGGGCTTGAACCCACAAACCGTGAGATCATGACCTGAACTGAAGTCAGATGCTTAACTGACTAAGCCACCCAGGCGCCCCTGGTCACCTCTTTTTATATGAGAATTTAGCTTCAGCTATCAAATCTGCACCCCAAGTATTTGAAGATCTTGCATATTAAACACACATTTTGATAATAAACATGATTGCTCTAGGAAAACAGTGCTGATTTTACTTTCCTAATTCCCAACACACCTCTGGGAAGTTGCCTTAGCATCCTGGCTCCAATCAAGTATTTTTTGGTGTTGTTTTTAAAGAAATGGCATTTTCAGTTCTAGTGGGAAAAAAAAAGTTTATCAAAGCCTATTTTAGGTTGGTAGGGGAATTGAATATTAATAATATATAGATCCTATTTTTAAGGAACCCACAACCTACCAGACAAACAGCATACAGACCAGGTAATATGGCACCGTGTGTTAAGCACAGTGGTGACACAAATCCCCAGCCTGTGAGCGTGTTTACCAAATGCTCAAAAGCCAGCCTGTGGAGTCAGAGAAAACTGCCTGCTTCCTAAAGTGATTACACTGAATTTTAAATTAGAAGTTGCAAGAAGAATATAGCCTAAGCCATACCCACTTAGAATTAATGGGAAGACGGCTTGGATTTGGGGATATCAGTCCTTTGGAGTGTGTGTGTGTATGTGTGTGTGTGTGTGTGTGTGTGTGTGTGTGTGTGTATGCATGTGTGTGCACACACACATGCATACACATATCCATGTAGTTTCAATGTGTTTGTACCATTTACAATAACCTGTTTTTCCAAATTGGCACCATCTTTCTTGAGTGATGATAACATAGAAATTGGTTTCAAAAAAAGAAAGAAAGAAATTGGTTTCTGTGTATACCCATACCATCCCCCTCCCCCGTAATTTTTATTTTATTTAGAGTGATTTAGAACATTCCGTATGTTAAAAAAATTGACTTGTTCCTGTCTACTACACTTAAAGACCTTCATCATTTCTATTTTATCCTGGTTCTTTCTACCTCATATAGTTCGAGAGGAGGTGCAATCCATCTTTTCAGTTGATTACCTTTGAGCCATTTCTTGTCTTCTTCATCATAAATTGTTCTGCATTTGTAAAGAAAGAGCCTCTATGAGTTGCTAGATGTGAGTCGAGAGTATACCACTGAGTTACAAACACAGGCTCTGGAGCCAGGCTGCCTGCCCTTGAGCCCTGACTCTCCTGCTTTCTAGCTCTGGGATCTTGGGCAAGTTTCTGTACCTCTCTGAGCATCAGACTCCCAGACCATCAAATGGCACGGAGAATGCACATCACTGCAGCGAGGAGGCGCATAGACCGCCAGCCAGCATAAGTGCTTAAGGAAAGTGGGTTATTGTTAGTATATGTTGAAAATATAAACTAAGGAAGTCTCTTCCAAACTGTTAAATGTAAAACCAGTCTCCTCGTGTTAGAGACAGAATGGTTTATATATTCTGCTTTACTTGTATTTTTACCATTCACATTTTGAAATCTACTGTTGTCAACTAAAGAAATGGAAAGCACATGTTGTGTGTGGCTGTATGCCAAGCCACTGTTGAAATGAGTGGATTCAACCACGGGGCCTTTAGGAAGTTAGAATCAAAGAACCATTTTCGCGTGGCAACATAAAACAACACACAAACGGGTCCGAATGCTTCACACACTGATACTGTGTGGAGGTGGAACTCAGGAGTACGTGCATTCGGCAGATATTCCCCGATCGGCTGTAAAGTTCCAGGTTCTGTTCTTGGCCCTGACATCCCAGCAGTGAACACACTAGACTCAGGTGAGCCACTGGGAGGCAAGAGTGAACAAAGATGGAAATCTAGGACGTGTGAGATGGTGTCATGAAGAAAACACAGCATAGGAACTAGGGTAAGGGGTGAGGGCATGTGGAGGCAGGGATCACTGCAGTCTTACAGAAGGTGATCGGGAAGGTCATCTCTGAGAAGCGGTGCTGGAGCAGTGCCTGAAGGCTGAGAGAGAGAGAGAGAGAGAGAGAACCATGGAGTCAGCTCTCTGAGCAGGAGTGTTCCATGCAGAAACCAGATAAGCCCAAGACAGGAGTGTGCTTGTTTGTGGACTTTCTTGTGGCTGCTGTAACAAAGTACCACAAACAGGGTGACTTAAAACAACAGAAGTCCAAGATCAAGGTGTCGGCAGGGCCAGGCTTCCTCTGAGACTCTGGGTAGAATGAAGAACCCTTGCCTCTTCCAGCTTCTGGTGGTGGCCCTCAATCCTTGCAATTCCTCGGCTTCTGGCTACATCCCTACAATCTGTGCCTTTGACATCCCAGGGCCTTCTCTGTATGTGAATCTGTGTGTTTCTTCCCCTCTCTTATAAGGGTAGCAGTCATATTAGATTAGGGCCCACCCTGATGATCTCATCTCAACTTGATTACATCTGCAAAGACCCTGTTTCCCGCTAAGTCACATTAGTCGGGATTAACCTATCTTTTGGCTGGCACAATTCAACTTATAATGAGGAGCAGCCAGAAGTGTGCTTGGAACCTAGAGAGAGGGCTAGAAGATGAGATCAGAGAGGTAACTCAGTCCAGGGCTGCATCACATAGGTCTGGCAAGCTGAAGGTCTTACCGTCGATGAAGAGAAATCCGGGGCCTGCTTTTTGGCAGAGTGGTTGAGAAAGTAGTGCATTTCAAGAAAGAATGCTTGGAGATTTTTGGAATCCATTAAATGGCCACAGGAGAGGGTAGCTGGTGATAGGAAAGATCGGGAGAAGGTGAGTGCATAAATGAGGTGGGTAGGATTGCCCCGGCCCATGTAAAAGGGTGTGCTTGTAAGAGGCAGTCAGAAAAGGAGGAAGGTAACCTCAGGTGGCCTCTTGGAGTGACCGCAAAGTGGTTAAGAAAGTGTGATAAAAACAGAGTGACTTACTAGATCTGAAAGAAGTCTGGGTAGCTTCTGAGAGGACTCTAGTGTCAAGGACAAAGACTTAGAATCGCAGTGAGTGGGAGGGGTGGAGGGGGCGGACCGTGACCTTCCAGGACAATAGTATGAGAAGTGGCCCGGAGGCAGAAGGGGGAGCATGAGGAGTGGGTGACTGGGAAAGTAGTAGTGTCCTATGCACGCAGCCGGCAGGAAACAGCTGAGTGACAGGTGGTGGGTCTGCATAAAGAAGAAGGGAGACACAGTGACCCTAACACACGGAGCTGTAAGACCCGTTTCCAGAGTGATCCATGATCTCGTTGCATTTAAATACCACCATGGCGGAAGGAGAGAGTACAGAGTGTGATAAGGGCTGGGCGCACTGGTCAGAAGACGGAGATTGGCTCTGGGTCATGGGGAGGAGTTGGCTCCGTGGAGAAGTTCAGGCTTCCCAGGGATTTCAGCGCTTGTGGACACAGGAGAGGCGGTATAGGACCCATGCCGAGCACCGCTGCGCCCGGAAGCTGGGACTGAATGAATGAAGACAGCCCAACATACATGTTTTTCGTTTTCACGAAGGCTTGGTCTTTCACACATGACAAGGGATAGAAGAGGGGGAATCGTGAGTTTTTGGACCAGTGCTTCCAGCAGAAAGGCCCATGGGTCATCCTCAGTGGCATAGATGGCAAGTAGACAGTATTGCTAACAGGCTGGGGCAGAACTACAGCTAAGAAGGACAGATACGATCGCACAGACGTTTGCATCCAGCTGGTGGCCATGCCCCCGTGCTGGGGGCGCTGAGTCAGAATCGCGGCCTTTTGGAAATGTGGGGAGAAGCAGAGACAAAGGCATCCAGAGGCACCAAATAGTGGCGGTGCAGTGGCCTTCCATACTTAAGGGCAAATAGGACCTGAGGAAATGGCCAGGATGTCTGGGGCTCGATGGCCCTCTGTCCGTCCCTGCCACATAGCTTCCGTCCACGTCCTGTGCTTCTGCCTCTCTGCCCTGCTGGTTCCATCTCTTGCCCCTTTGAGCTCTTCTCACTCCTCCTAAATTTGCGCCTGTCACAGCCCCCATCACCCATCCAGAGGTTTGTCCTGGCCTTGGTGACTTTTTCCAAGTGCTGAGGAGACCGAGGGCTTCTCTGGCCCAAGGTTTCTCCTCCCCGGTGTCAAGGGATCAGACATCAGTGTGACAGTTCTGTGTGACTCACCTGATAAGTGCCTTCTGCTGGCCCCAGGGGTCACCGAATAGACACAGCAGCAGGGATGGTCCCCCATTAGGAAGTAAGTCGATCTTTACCAGAATCCAGTTCAAAGAGGGCCCAGTTCTTGACAGGAAACTCCTGCAGTAGACACAAAACTGGTTTGATGGCCTCTTCCATTAAGAAGTTGAACAAAAGGGGTACCTGGGTGGCTCAGTCAGTTGAGCATCCCACTTTGGCTCAGGTCATGATCTCATGGTTTGTGGGTTCGAGCCCCGCATCGGGCTCTGTGCTGACAGCTCAGAGCCTGGAGCCTGCTTCGGATTCTGTGTGTGTATCTCCCTCTCTCTCTGCCCCTCCCCCCCACACACTCTGTCTCTCTCTGCCTCTCAAAAATAAATAAAACTAATAAATTTTTTTTTCAGTTTAACAAGAGACCTGGGAAAGAGAAGCAAAGCATGTTGGGAAAAGACTGGACATAGGACGGGAACAGCCCATAGTTTGTAGGTGGCAGTGAAAACTGAAGACTCACGTCTCATTTCCAGACTGGCTATCAGCTTGGCTTCAAAGCTGGTGACTTATCTGGTGCCACCAGAGCACAAGGTGGGAGAGAGCACAGAGGGTCAGTCAGATCTAAGGAGCAAGGATTGTGTTTCCTCTAGTTTAAGGTCCCTTCAAGGAAGGCCAACTATGGCAGGAGAGAAGAGACAGCACGCGGTGAAGGAAGGCATGGGCATCAGAGGTGCAGTGGGGGACAGAGCCACCTGCCACACACGGTCTATAGCTGTGGGCCACACAGACGGAGACCAACGTTCAGAGACAGCCTTGGGCACCTGGGTGGCTCAGTCCGTTAAGTATCCAACTTAGGCTCAGGTCATGATCTCATGGTTCAGTTCGTGAGTTCGAGCCCTGCATCGGGCTCCACGCTGGCAGTACGGAGCCTGCTTGGGATTCCCCTTCTCTCCTCTCTCTCTGCCCCTCCCCCACTCACGCTTTTTCTCTCTCAGAATAAATAAATAAAACTTAAAAAAAAAAGATGGCCTTGGGGTCTGCCTTTATGTGAAGAAACCTCTCTTCTCCCCCTCTTCCCCGCCAACAAAACTGGAAGAAAAAGGTGGCAGGTGGCAGGTGGGAAGCTTGCTCCCCGCACCCGGGGAAGCTGGTAACTTGTCCAGTCCTCAGGGAGGGTGGGATATCGGAGGAGGGGGAGGGAGCCAAGACCGAAGTTGTAAGTTGGATAGACTTCATTCTTTGAAACTGGAATGAGACTATTTTCATAACCAAAAGTGAATGAAAGTTAAGGAATCAGACTGATGTGTTGAAATGTAACCAGCCTACAGTGAGAGTCCTAATTAAAACCACCAGGTACAGAAGGTTCTCTTTTCAAGACAGTGATGAGTCAGAGAGCTGTCTGCAAAGCTGGGTCATGACTCGGGAACAGTGATGCAGCAGGTATTTTTTTTTTTTTCTAATCTCTGACAGTTCCTTGCTGCGTTTGCTAAAATTTGCTCTAGGTTATTTTAACTTTGTTTCTTCTTTGGGCCATGCTCTTCTTCTATTTTAATGGGTTGTCTTTGTACCTGCCCACCCCAGGGATGGTTTGTATCCTTCCCAGTAATTAACAAAAGAAACAAATGACCCATCCGAATGTCAGTCGATTCCTGTATGTATCACAGGTAGGAGCCAGGCTCTAACCAGAGGCCTCTCGCCAATGATTTTTCTCTCGGCAAATGTCTGAATGGGATCTCCTGCATCATAAGTTAGAAAAGAAGATCTGTAACTAAAGAACCAATCCTTCCTTCAGGGGCATAGACCAGCTTTATGTCCAACATCAACCTCAGCTGACCTTTATGGTAGCGTCCTTTTCTTCACTCCTGGGAGAGGTCACAGAAGAACCTTGACCTCTGTCCTCCTGCTGACACTTGGCTCCTGAGGGCTGCCGACTTGCCAACATTGGCTTTGTTTCCTATTGAGCAATCTCTCAACTGTTGAACCAAGGAGGAGGCGTGTTGTTGGCCTGTCATCCTTTTGATCTTTCCCTTCCAGTCTCCAGGTTTTCCTGGCACACAGACTAGAGAGAACGTTTTGTCAGGATGCTGATACAAACGACACGAGAACCCTCCACGCCAGGTCTCTGCACACGTGGCTTAGAGCGTGCACTCCTTCTCCCTCCCCAGATTCCATTGCAGTTCGGTGCTTTCCTTTATTTCAGCAACCTCTGTTCTGTTAATCCACCGTAAGTAAACGATCTTGCACGTGCCCTTTTTTGAGCCTCTGACTACTTACTTCTCCAGCTTCACCAAGGCTATTTCTCCATTTCATTCTGAATCCAGAGTTTGGATCTCCTCATACTGATGGTGCTTGCGAATGCGTTAGCGACCTGCTCTCTGCACACTTGGATGCACCATCTTGGAAACCTTTAACATGGCGGGAGTCAGATCCCATGGAGGACAAGAGCCCCCCCTGACTTCAACTGTTGCCTCAGTTGACGAGAGTGTATGCAAATTTCTAATCCCCCATATTTCAGCCACTCAAAATCAGATTCTTATCGGAAGAAATGTGTCTTTATACCACAACTATCCCATAGATGTTTTGTTACGTCTCTTCCCTATTGGGTGCACTTCATCATTGCAAATTTTTTTTTAATGTTTCAAGAAAAGCTGTAGGTGATCATTGTGAGATGACTATTCTTTCTTGGTAGTTCCAGTGCACTTTTTAACCAAACCTCTAATATAAGTGAAAGAAAAAAAAAAAAAACATCTATTTTGTTAAGAGCCCTTCAAAATTCAAATTGCTCTCCTGTATTTACAATCCTTTTTAATTAATTTGCCTCTTGAATAAAAAGTAAAACACTGAGTAGGCATTAGGTCTTTTGTTATTTGTATTTAACTTTACGTATGCAAAGAATTCTGCATTTCCTTCGAATCTATAAGGGCGGCCTTCAGTTTCCAAAGATTGCTTGAAAGAAAGTCTTACAATTGACAAAGTATTTCCCCTGGAAACGTGGTATATAAGAAGACCAGCCTCCCCAGGACAGCTCACAAATGCCTCATTAACCCAAAATACATGAACTATAACAGTGGGTGAATAATACTGTATAATATCCAGCCTCTTTGTATTCGTGGGGGAAAGCAAAAAGAGTGTTCTGAAGGCTAGGAATTCATCTCTGGCATTCTACTGCTTAGCACCCAGTGCTCCCCACACAGTCCCTGTGGATTCTGGGGGGAGAATGGAGACCATCCATCCTTACTGCAGAGCATAAGTGGTGGAATCTGCTGTCTGGACCGGGGGCCCAAGGAAGGCAGAGGCAGATGAGAGGGAGCAGGGAGACAATGGCAGAGCCATTTCTGGAAGGGGTGCATAAGCTTTCAGAGACCCTCGTGTGTGGACGGAATGAAGGGGATCCGAGGATGAAGGACAGAAACTGGAGACTGGAAAATAGAGGTGAGGAGTGGACACTCGTAGCCGCACTACGTGCAAATCCCAGTGACATCCCCCAGACCTGATTGGACTCTCCCTGCCACTCCCTTCATTTAATTCCACTTTTCCTACTGTCCTTTTCTGTTGCTACCTCCTGTAGCCTGTTTCTCTTTTTTCTGGTCCGCAAGGGAAGAAGATCATCTTCCCAGCTGCCCCCTGTTCTTTTACGTATAATGCAAATACACTTGATCCTGACATTTGACTAGATCCCTCCTACCCTCACAGGCGATAAGCGTACCAGGAATAAAAGGTTTCCCTCATAAACATCACACTTCTAGTTTTCATTCACATCTTGAGGACACAAATAATTACCACACATTGGTAAATGGTAAAATGGTGGCGTGTACATTTGGGCAGAAAGCTTTCCTAAGATTCTCTCATAGATGGAGCTGTCTGGGGACTCCCCAGGGAGCAGCCAGGTGGTGCTGGGGAAGTGGGGTGAGAACTGGGCCCCCCATTTGCAGGCTGAAATAGCCCCACCCTATTCCAAGAGATACTGAAATCCGATCACTGGGAAAAGCACTCTATCAACAGAGACTCTGAAATTTCGTCAAAGTTCTTTCAGTAAAGGGTGTTTTCTGAATTCATGTTACACTGGCTATTTCTTCTTTCTGCTGACGACGATAACCCAGAGTCACCCTGTCCATACCACACGTACAACTAGTTATTTCCAGTGGTCCCCTGGAAGGTATCTCTGTTCGGAAGCACACCTATCAGCTCTGGCATGGAAGGCACCATTTCTTTCCTCCCTTGCTTCTCCTGACAGAGAAGGTGCCTCATGCCCATGGAGGCAATGACGGCACCCACAAGCAAGCCACCGTTTTCCGGTTGCTGCCTCCTGTATCGGCCTGCCAAGCACACCTGACGCTATCACTGTGTTTCACCCAACTCTGTCACTCTTCCCAGGCACTGTTGCTCCTTCTAATGACTACCATCATCCCCTGGCATCAACCATCGCTTTTATGGCACACGTGATAGATCTTTCAAAGGCTAAAAATGTCAAAAGCAGTGAGAATATCTCTATACCACTCCTGATTGGGGGTCTCTGATTTTTTCGCATGGCTAAAAATAAGTAAAGTAGAGACCACTTACTTATTTTACTTACAGCCTCCAGATTTTGTGTGGTCCATGTAGGACTCCGAGGGAGACTGATCCAAGAGTTAAAAATCACAATCTGTCTAGAACTGTCCCTCTTCCTAACCATTAAGGCTTTGCTACTGGATCCAGCTGCCTGGTCCTCCCTTCTCTCAGTTCCACCTACAAACACATTTCTGGAATCTAGCCCCTAGACCTTGTTGGACATGCCCCAAAAGGTCTAAAGAATAGCAGGTGCACCATTTAGGCTCAACCCCCTTGCCATGTACTTGAGTTTACAGAGAAACTCAGCCATACAAAGCAGAAGAATGTGTCTTATCTCCAGCAGGTAGTGATTAAGCTCCCCAGCCTCCCAGATTCTTATGGGGTACACACAGCACTATTAATATCAACCATGCAGGTAAGTGTCAAAAGTGATATTGATACATAGACTCTAGACTCTTAAGACCATTTGGGGCAAGCATGGAAACTGAAGGAAAGGAGATCGTTCTATAATGCCATCTTGGTGGCCAGATGATTCTTAGTAGGAGACCATACAACCTTATATATGTAAAGGAAAAGAACTATTTCAGTGGAACGTGTCCACTATCCCCTTGATTATAGGTGATCTGCAACATTATGTTGTATAAAAATTAGAATCCAAAGGAAAAAGGTTGCTTCCATTGGCTCTTACCAAACAAGCAGGGATATCTGAGGCTTTTAACAAGGAAATAAAATCTGACCTATAAAAAAATATGAAAACTGAACTTGGCATGCCAGTATCTCCATTGCAGACAGGTGTGTCAGGGATGTGATGAGTGGACTTACCTCTTGGTAGAGTATTCTCTTTAAAAGAGTAATATGCCATCCTTTATTCTCATCTGTCATTATTAGGCATGTCCAGAGGGCCATGGAAGTGGGACTCTAGAAGTTTGGGGGCAAAGGAGCAAGGCAGTTTTTCCAAGGAATATAGGCAAGTATTCAGGTAAAAATTACTGCCGGGGATACGGACACAGAGTGAGCCAAAGACTAGTAGTTTCCAACGAATATTAGTGATATCAGAGTTTAAATAGAATTAAGATTTAATCACAGGTGGTGGCTTGCAGCCAAATCCAAGACCATGTCCCTCTGGCCTGGGTAAAAACTGTGATGTTGGAGACTAACCGCAAGGGTAGAGTTATCGTATTTTCTCCAACCCCATCATTGCCCCTCGTAAAAGGCAATATCGAGAACCTGAAGCCAACTGGATTGATCTGTGACCATGCCCCAAATCAAATGGGAGAAAATATCTTCATGACTCAAACAATGGATGGTAGGGTGATTTGAGGAGCCCTCTCTAAGAAAATCGTCGTATTTCTTAATGTTATAATAAGTGGAAGGTGTCCAAGAGAAAGTTAAGGTGCTGTAGCCTGACTTAGCATAAAGGGGGCATTTGGATCCTGTGGTTAAACTGGCATAAATAGTCATGAGAAAATGAGGACTCATAAGCTATGGGAAAGTTGGGCAAAAATGGAGCAGGGCAGCCTAAGACAAATTAGATTTTGGAGGTGTTTGTATGGGTCATTAATAAAAGAAGGAAACCAAATACAGGTTATATTCGCTTTTTCTTGCCACTGTAACAAATTAGTACAGACTTAGTGGCTTAATACAGCAGAAGTGTATTAAGGGAGGTCAGAAATCTGAAATCAGTTTCACTGGGCTGAAGTCCAGGTATGAGCAGGGCTATGCTACACAGCCCTATATGGAGAACCAGCTTCCTTGCTGTCCCAGCTTCTGGAAGCTACCAGTACTCCTTGGCTGTGTGGCTTCTTCCTCCACCTTTCAAGGTTATTCCGACCTCTGCTTCCATCATTACATCTCTCTCCTCTGACTCTGACCCTCCTGCCTCCTCTGACTCTGACCCTCCTGCCCCCAAGGGGGTACCTTGGGCCCACCCCGATACTCCAGAATAATCTTCAATCTCAAATTCCTTAATTTAATTACAGCAACCAAGGCTCTTCTGCTCTGTGGGGTCTTTATATGTAATATATTCACAGGTTTCAGGGATTTTCCCATCTTTGTGTGAGGGAAATTATTTAGCCTGCCACATAAGTCCTTGTTCACTGATAGATAAACTTAAATGTCTTTCAAGAAAAAAAAAAATCTGAATAGGTGTTCTTCACTTTTCCACAAAGTTCTAGAAAATTTCTGGTATTTGTGCTTAACTTCACTGATCTGCAAAAGACCCTAATGGAGGCTAAGAAAGACATGAAACACAATAATCCTGGGAAAAGATTTGAATTCAACTCTTGTAATGGCGTAAGGAACAGATATGAGTGGAAGGAATTATAGCGTAAAGAGGGGTGAGGAGGACCTAGTGACCAGGTAGCCCTCTGCAGGAGGGTGGCGGGAGGTTACTCTTGTCACATTCTGAGCAGGAGAATTGGGGCCACATGCTGAGGCCTGTTGGATTGGCAAAAGGCTGGGAAGCCCTATTTTCTGAGCTTCATCAATGAAATTTTGCCTGGCCATTGTACTAAAGAATTGGAGGTTGTTTGAAGGGAGCATGGAAAGGTAGCTGTTCAAAAACAAAAGGTGACTGTTCATACCACTGGCCCAGACATAGCACATGTGCAGACCACAGTGAGTTTATGCTCTATAACACATGAGAGGAGCAGCTGTGGTAAAATGATGCTGGAAGCCAGTTGTGAGTGTATAAAGTCTTGAGAGTCCCTTGGCCAGCCAAGAGCCAACATTCTCAAAACTAAACCAAGAAAGATTTCTTGGAGAGGTTCTGGCAATTTCCGCATTAACATGGGGACAGTAGAGACTGGTACCCTGGCTCACAACACCTCCTTATATGAAAGACTTACTTGACCGAAGGAGTCAACTTTTCCAGATTAGATTTATAGATTATCAGGTTCTAAATAGAATGGCTCTCCCATTCTATTGGGAGAATACTATTCATACTGTCAATGGCTTTGACAGTATCCAATATAGTTCAAGTTAATAAGGAAGCTCGATAGGCACTAGAGAGTTCAGTGCTGTCATTGATCTGGAAATTTTTTTGTCCCAATCCCAGTTTCTGAGGAAAAAAAAAAATCTCGATTTGCCTTTACCTGAAAGACCATAGATTCTATTTTAACAGTTCTTGCACAATGATACGTTAATTCCCTCACCAGTAACCAGAATTCCTATGAAGGGACTCAAACTTACTGATATACTGTAGATTAGATATTCTAATCTACAGCTTTGATGATTAATGATAATTGGGCTTACAGAAGAACAGGCTGACAAATGGAACTGGCATAACTCATGACAAAGTGAGACTAGCTTGTAAATTCTGCAGATTTGTAACGGGGTAAACTAACAGAAAATTTGAAGAATCAGGGATCTTTCCCAAATGATGAAAAATATTCCCCAGATGCACCCCTAAAATGAATAAGAAATGTAATACTTGTAGAACTCCTTGGGTCCTGGAGAAGTCATATATTTGGGGATATTATAAAATGACCCCAAAGAGCAGGAGCTTCTTTAGGTATTCAGTGGATAAGAGTACTGAGTGTAACTGTGAATGCCTAAGGTGTACAAGGTGCTTTCCCCAAACAGTGACAAATACTCAAAGAGGTTGGAACATCATGCCCAAAGCCAGTAGGGGCAACAGAAAAACAGCCTGAAGGCTGACCATGCTGACTTAGTCTCCACCATTAGATACTCACTTTTTGAAATGGCAAGTGGCTTGCTAATAGAGATTGCTTGCATCCCTGAAAGACATTTGAGACCTAGAATCCCTGTTAGACGTTGGAGAACCTCAGAAAACACTGACAACATAGAGTCTGTTCCAACACTCTGATTAAATGCAGGGTTTTGCTGAAACACTCTTAAGTGGGGTTATACCAGAGGCATCCACCAGATGCATGAACAGGATCCCTCATAACTGAGATTCTCCTGCTTTATCTCCTCTGGTGTTTCACCCTCGGTGGAAGAAATCACGGGACCGACCTGCGATTCCTTGTCAGAGCAAGTCCAGCAGTAACAGGACTTGGAGGCAAGAACACTAAACAGTGGAGAAGGAACACCTTTGGGAGGCTGCCTCCTCCCAATCTCTTTTGTAGGAGAGTTAACTCGAATAGAACAAAAATCAAAACCACAGCGCCAGAGCGTGTCTTCCTAGTTGGCCAGGTTGTATTCTTTTGAATGACCTTTTGAAAAGGTGCCAGTGACAGTGAGTCATTCATCACTCATGTAGACAGGGTCCACCATCCAGTGTGCAACCCGCCACATTAAGAAGACTTTTTCCTTCGACTAAGTTTGTTGGCTTTATCATACGATTCCATTTCGTCTTGACCACTTGGTCTCAAAAGCAAGCGTGCTGATCATATGCTGGGAAAGCGCCAACGCTCATGAAAATCTCCTTTCAACATTTTCAAAGTAAATCGTGATTTCCTTAATTTTCTCATTCAGATTTGCCATTTCCCCACCCCTGCAAAGATGGGCATCTATATTAATAAATACCACACAATTTCTCATATTTTCTTTAAAAGTTTCCAAAGCTGATGTTTTCCCCTTTTTTGCTAAGTCTACAAGATCTAGATTTAATTTTTCTGCCATAAGAGAGGAATCAATAGATGATAATTTGTTTTGCAATTTAGATTTGTTCATTTTAGTGTCCTAAACCCTGAAGAGTGTCAGCAGAATGTGAAGATTTTGAATTACGAATAATCTTCCTTATTGTTCTGACTTTTATCTGTCTCTCTACCATTGAGCCCAAGTTCATCTAATGGAAATTGGATATTCAGCCATGGGCATGAGTACTACACGATTTCGCATGATTTTATATCTTTTTTGCATTAAGGAAAACAAGCCATCTGCGTATCTATAATTAGCTAATATATTCAGCATTGGCTCCTGTAAACAAGATGCAGGTGTAAGTAGTGCTGAGGCATTTTGTGCCCAGTGTTGGCTTTTGCTTGTGGGAAAAATTACTCTCACTTGTGAAATAAAAAGATAAGAGTTATAAGAAAAACCTTTTTAATTGTATAAAATGTTTGCTGCACTAGTGGCCTATTTATAGCTGTATGACATTCTAAGATCTCATCTTAGGCAGCAGAAATCTTTGTTCTTAAGTACTAATTCGCTTGGCGTAGGACATTTGTGCCGACAGGTGGACTGTAAAAATTGGCTTTGTTTCAAAATTGTGAAGTTTAGGGTAAAAAAATGCGTTCTTTAAAAAAATAACATGGTATGGGGCGCCTGGGTGGTTCAGTCAGTTAAGCATCCGACTTGATCTCGGCTCAGGTCATGATCTCACGGTTCAGGGGATCAAGCCCTGCATTGGGCTCTGAGCTGACAGCATGGAGCCTGCTTGGGATTCACTCTTCCTTTCTCTCTTCCCCACCCCCCCAACTTGTGCTCACTCACGCTCTCACTCTCTCTCTCAAACTAAATAAGTAAACATTAAAATAATAATAACAATAATAATAGTCCATTCCTGCTATGTGCCAGGTACTCCTCTTGGCCCTGGACATTCAGCATTCAGCAAATTAGGCAAGATCTTTGCTCTCACAGTGCTTATATCCCTCTAGGTGGGGGTAGGGCAGGACTCAACAGGTAAGTATATGAAATGTATCCGGTGGTGAATGGGAGCAAAGGAGGAATACCAAGAAGGAGAGGTAGACCAACAGCAGAGAGGGGGCTGCACAGGGTAGATGGGCTACTTTTGAGGGTTAATCGGGTTGAGTGGACACCTGAGTGATGGAAAGGAAGCCATTCTGTGGAGTCTGGGAGAACTCCTCCAGCCACTCAGGAACTTCCAGAAACCCAGAAGAACAGAAACCAAAAGTAGAGAGGAGAGAATGCCGATGAGTGGAAGCAGAGGGAAGACAGGGACTGGTCGCATAGGACCAAAGGCCAAGGTTAAGGATCTTCTGAATGTGATGAGATCATTAGAAGGTTTTGAGCAGGAGTGACGTGGTCTGACTATGTATGTTTTAAAACAATGATTCTACTGTGGGTGCAGAATTTTAAAACAAAACAGTATTCTTCCCTAAGTCCTCGGCCTCGACCAGCCTATTAAAAGCTGGAAGTATAACTGTCACCTTCCTTTTGGTCTAGAAAAAAATTGTATGCAAAAATACACATAATTCATTTGAAAATTATTAAATAATTAAAATTGGAAACCAAAATAATTAAAATTAAAAGCATGCATGTATTCAGTACTCTTTTAAATGCATTATTAGAAAATGATAACACAAAAAATACAAAAACTTGATTTTTTTTTTAAATCTAGGATTTCATATGTTGAAGATTTTTTTAAAAGAGTTTAAGTAAGGGGGGCCTGTGTGGCTCAGTCAGTTGGGCCTCCAAATTTCGCTCAGGTCATGATCTTGCAGTTCTTGGGTTCTAGCCCCGCATCCAGCTCTGTGCTAACAGTTTGGAGCCTGAAGCTGGATTGGGATTCTGTGTCTCCCTCTTCTCTGCCCCTCCCCAACTCACACTCTGTTTCTCTCTCTCTCTCTCTCTCTCTCTCTCTCTCTCTCTCTCTCTCTCAAAAATAAATAAAGGTAAAAAACTTAAAGAAAAAGAGTTTAAGTAAGAAATTCTGCTGAGAGCTGAAGCCTGAGATAGAGTAAAGCTGGAGTATTTTATTATTTATAATTGGGGTTCCGGCCATTTAATCTGGTGCACTCCAGAACTAAAGATCCTTCAACAGGAGTGATTAAGCTAAAGAAATAACAATCACCTCAATCCCTGTGGCTATTTATATTGGAAGGTGGACAGTCAGCAGGGTAGGTTCTTGGAGCCCACAACTCTCGGTGAGTTATAAGAAAAAGCCATTTATTGCTAAAAAATTTAAATTGGAAGGAAATAATTGAAAGAACTGAATGCATCACAGTCTTGTGGGAGAAGGAAGAAGAGACGTTTCGAATTGCTCTCTTTTAGATATATACATTTGCAGCATACTTATTGATACATGCATATCATTATACATACACTCATTATATATTGTACAGTATGTCAAATATTATAACACCTGTATATAAAATAATAGACATGTGTGATTTAGTACTACCCACTTCCTAAAATCACCAGGAGAGGACTTCTGAGATAACCACCCACGTGATGCCTAGAATAAAGTCTCCTCCGTTAAGGATGACACATAGGTTTAGGATGTACTGCATTGCCCTTGAGGGGATTTCTTAGAATGTAACTTTTTTTTAATGCAAAAGCTCACAGATGCACCAAACAAGTGTATTTTCTTATTATACCAAGATCCAAGTGTCATATAGATGTTCTGCTTGGGCTGATGGACAAAATGAAGGGCGAATAACATTGAATCAGCTGAGCAACATCGTTGAATAACTCCTCTTTCACGATGCTGTGTAGCAGACGGTTTTCCCTGGTAACAGCTTTCTTTGTGTTCCGTAGAAACGTGTGAGAAAATAAGGTTGACATGTTCCAGTGTGTGGATTCTCAAAAGAACTGGTCACAATGGATGCATCTGACAGACGTCTGGCAGGGGTGGGGGGGTGGGGAGCCCCAGGGAGCTGAGTGGTGGAACTTATGTTTTTTCTCTTTTGCTCAGCTTGTGGGATCCCCTGCAGCCTCCACCCACTGATTCTGTGGGGAGAGCTAAATGCAGAATCACAAGAAGGACTTTACCAGTCACCTTGCTGGGGCTCAGTCAGAGCACAGAGCAGCAGGAATAAGCAAAGCAAAGTAGATTTAAGCAAATGGTTGAGAGTTGTAGAAAAATTCATATGCGTGTTAAACTACTTACAAATTCCCCAATGCCAGGAAAACGGTTGAGGATGTTTCGTATCGAAGATACCCTTCTACACTACCCACAGTGTCTTCCTTTGTACAGTCTCTCCGATTGATTCTCTTGCCCCGTTGCCGCAACTCCCCGCGTCATTCTTCTGCTCAGGAGCTATGAGTGGATCCTCATGTCCTGTCCCCTCAAATATTTCCTTGTTATGTGGTTTTCTGGTCTCATCTTGGCATCCCACAGCACTCCCTGGGCCCCGCCTCCGGGAGACGTTCTGTGCAGGTGGACACCCTTCTCCGCATGCCTCCTGTCTTCTCCAGCCCCCCATGCCCATCCGTCTTCAGAGCCCTCCTCCACGTGGGCTGCAGGAATTGCAGACCGTTGGCCACAGAAGCTTTCTGCAAACTCTCCCTTAGATTCTGTGCTTTTTCTTTAAACTCCCATACATTTTATATTCTACTCCATAAGGTATCTAAGATCGATAATAATAATAATAATAATAATAATAATAATAATAATAACAATAATAATAATGCCCCCAGCCACACACCATCAGTCCATCAGTCTTTGGGTAAATTTAAGGGCAAAGGAGATACCTCACTATCTAATGCACTGATGACTACGCTTTTACCCCAACCCTCCCATACATGTGCCCTACTTTAAAAAGTACAGACCTACTGCATCCCAAACATTTTAGAGTTTAATCCTGTTCAAATTGTATGGCTCACTAGTTTTCAAACTTCTTTTTTCAAAGTCTTTTTATTTTATTCTCTCTCTTGAGAGAGAGCGCCCATGCACATGAGCGGGGAAGGGTCAGAGAGGGAGGCCAGAGGATCGGAGGTGGGCTCTGTGCTGACAGCAGAGAGCCCGATGCAGGGCTCGAACCCACCAGCCTTGAGATCATGACCTGAGCCAAAGTCAGATGCCCAACTGGGCCCTTCAGGGCGCACCTTCCCCGCCCCCCCGCCCAGTTTTCAAACTTCTTAAAATCAGTTCAACTCTTCTGTCTTCCAGAACTAACTAACCCACTCCACTTCCCAAGGAGGCTGGTTTCATGAACTTCCTGTGGGCTCCTCAGCACCTTGTATGTTCCTGTGAGTTTCTCCTTTATTAGTCCACGAGATCCTCAAGGGACATACAACAGTGCGTATTACTAAATATCGGTTGAGCCGAACAAGATGGAAATTCCTTCCCCAACCAGTTTTGAGGCCAGTAAATATTGGCCGTTACTACCACCAAAGAGTGGATGAGCAGGTAGATCTTCGGAACATATAGGTGACTTGATAACCTAGAACAGAAAAGACATATGCGTGACGAGAAAAGTCTTAAGCGAATTTTATATTCTGTACAATTTTATAGGTATAATAGAATAAGTCTTACTTGACACAGTTTATTTTTTTAACATACATCATTGTTTATTTTCAGTCTCATTATTTATTTATTTATTTATTTATTTATTTATTTATTTAATATGAAATTTATTGTCAAATTGGTTTCCATACAACACCCAGTGCTCATCCCAACAGGTGCCCTCCTCAATGCCCATCACCCCCCTCCCCTCCTTCCACCCCCCCCCCCCATCAACCCTCAGATTGTTCTCAGTCTTTAAGAGTCTCTTACGGTTTGGCTCCCTCCCTCTCTAACTTTTTTTCTTCCTTCCCCTCCCCCCATGGTCTTCTGTTAAGTTTCTCAGGATCCACATAAGAGTGAAAACATATGGTATCTGTCTTTCTCTGGATGACTTATTTCACTTAGCATCACACTCTCCAGTTCCATCCACGTTGCTACAAAAGGCCAGACTTCATTCTTTCTCATTGCCACATAGTATTCCATTGTGTATATAAACCACAATTTCTTTATCCATTCATCAGTTGATGGCCATTTAGGCTCTTTCCATAATTTGGCTATTGTTGAGAGTGCTGCTATAAACATTGGGGTACAAGTGCCCCTATGCATCAGTACTCCTGTATCCCTTTGGTAAATTCCTAGCAGTGCTATTGCTGGGTCACAGTGTGGAGGTTCCTCAAAAAAATTACTTGATACAGTTCAAATTGTCAAAAATTTAAATGTTTAACTTAAAAATAAAATAAATGCATAGGAGAGTTTTCTCTAGACATCTATCGTAACTCCTTTGCAGGGAATATATTACATTTATTTTAATGCTCATTATTTGTTATAACCATGGGCTATCTAAGGTACAAAATAATTTTTCTATTGTGTCTATGTATTTAGCATAATTTTATATTTTAGAAACATATTATTTTCTGTTTGCAGTAACAAAAGAACAGCAATTTTTAAAATGTGTGCTTTTATAATGCCAGTGAAACAAATTTAAACGAGGGGCCGTGTCTCTCATAAATGCTTTGCCATCTGTCAGTCAACCAAAATCTACTGTGTGCTGATTACCCACATACCTGTTTATTATAGTTAAAGGCCAAAAATCTTAGTAGGTCATGATGCTTTCAGTGATATTTTTTGCTCTACCTGCAAAATTTGATCTAGAATTTGACCATTTCTTAGCACTTGGGCTCTCATTACTCCTATCCAAAGCTACCGTGTCTCTTGCATCCGGACCATCTCGGTGACCCCTACCTGGTGTCCCTGCTTCTGCCTTTGGGACAGTGTGCTCTCTACATGTCACATACAGGTGTGTTCAGTCACGCTCTCAGTCTCATGTTCCTCAAGGTCAACCCAATGCTCTTACAGCGGCTAATGCCTCCCAGACCTAACCCTGCCCTGCCTGGCAATCACTCTCATCCTCTCGCCTTCACTGTACTCCAGCCACCCTGGTCTCCTTGCTCTTCCTTGGGACCTGTTGTCACCGTCTCATGGCCTTTGGTCCCTGCTCGAGTGTCACCTGACCACAGCACTCAGACTGCACACTCCCATCTTTTTCTCCTGCTATTTCTTCTTTATGATTCTTATCCCTGGAGAGGATCCCAGTTTTTGAGGGGCTTAAACCTTATACATGTTGGTGGATCATCTTTAAGGATCCAGATTATTACTAGAAAATTGCTACATCCTCCTTCAAATAAAGCTATCTCTGTTCTTCACTATTGAAATGGTCCCATTCGCTGGTTTCTTTACTCAACTTCCAATTCTCGTACAGGTATGTGAGCTCCTTTGAGGGAGGGGCTTCGTTCAACTCATCCACCCCCGGCCCCAACTCCCAACAGTCCACTCCGTAAGTGTTCTTTAACGAGGGACTGTCTAATCAGTACAACAGTGAAAGTTTGGGGGGTAATTTTTGTGGGCTTCCTCTAGTCACATTCTAAGATAGTTTCATAATTTCCAAATAGCCAAGTTGAATCTCTGCCTTGCGGGGTTTGTGTTTTCAGAATTTATATGTGCTCATCTAAAATACTCTTTGACATGCTGAACACTGCGTGAACGTAGCGTTGTGGTTCACGAAATTATGTTGATTGAGTTCAGTTTGGAGCACAGTAAGGGAGATTTTTATTTCAGGCATCCTTTGTGATTCCCGCTACTTTGTGAGGTTGTATTCCATATCTACAAGGGCAAGCACAAACATCATGCCAGATAATAGAAGCCATTAGACTTATTTGGAACATGGGGAGTGTGCCTGAGTGGGGTCTTCAGGAAAGGAATTTGTGGAATCGCTTGAAATTCTTCCTTGTTAAAAAAAAAAAAAAAAAAGAAAAGTAAGGGCCTTTCCTGGGCGCTCTTAGAAAGGAATGTGGAGGCCCGCCTTTTGCACACACCAGTTCTCAGAACCGAGTTCAGTTTGTGCAGAATGTCAGCGTCGGCTTCCAGATGGACAGTTCTGAGGCCCTTTGGCCTCCGCACTGGCTTCCTTGGTGGGCAGCAAGATTTTCAATACAGGATCCTGATGTCCTTCCACTTCGACTGACTGCATTTCATTCTGAGACAGGGAAATGGCTAGAGAAGTTCAGTGTTCGTGATCAGTTAGCAAAAAAAAGGGATGGGAAGGGCCAAGGACTGTGGTAATGTAATGTTTGTGGTGTCTTGTGATTTTTTAAAGTGTCCTGTAAAATGCGTCACTGTGTGCAATCATGATTCCCATTCAGACTAAAATAAAGGTCTTTTCCCCCTCTTTCTTTTATCTCTTTAAATAACAGGATCATGAGCGTGATGAGGAGTCAGAATGTTGAATTGCTACAAAATAGGTCATTTCAGAGATTTTCATGAGAAATGGTTTTCTTTAACCAGAGTTACGGACAGGAACCGATTACCAGTCCATAACTGAGACAATATCAGCGACTTCTCTAGAATTGAGGATAGCAAAAAAATGGAAAAATGTTCAGAATCACCCTTCGGAAATGTGCATTTTGTTATAGGGATAGGCGGTTGCCTCAGTGATGGTCCTCAGTACCTGCTGAGGACACACTGAATAGGGTGGGAGCTGCGTTTGGAAATCTGTACAGGGGACAAAGATTCTCGAAATGTGTGGAGGCTTTACAATGGGAAGCATAAGGGAATTCAAGTCACAGTGATAATGTATTTGTAGACTTCTTTATATTTTCCATATGATTTTCAAAAACCACATAGTTTCCTGCTAGACACAGGTGGAGTCAAAACCAAAACCACTGCCTGCCCTGTACCACGGCAGGGGAGTAGCACTCGGGAAATCTACATGCGACTAGAACCTTCTCAGTCATTTCTCTTGCTACTGGTTGGATCTTTTGTTACTGGTTGCATCATTGTTTTTAATCTGTTCATTAGAAATTGATCTGTTAAATCAAAAGATGGTCTTTCTCTCTTTGTGCTTAATGATTCTCTCTGTATTTCAGAAAAATACCTTCTTTTTCCCAGTGACTAGTATCACCTCATAATTATTTTTAAATGCCTTTTTTTTGGTCAGTTAATTTACCATAACAAGACAAACCATTGCACTTCTCTTCTTTTTCAAATATAGATTAATTCCTGTACTTACCTTGAAAATGTACCTAGCAAGATATGTCATATGTATGGTAATGATGCAGCACCCTGTGGTAGTTTTTTAAATGACTACAGAATAGAGTTTCAGAGTAAATATATTTCTTTTTAAATCTCATTAGGTATACACCAGGTTGGATTAATGATCTGGTAGATAATAAACAGTCTGCACACTAAATAAAATTTATGAAGCTATCACTCTGAATTGTATACCTTTCACTGATTCTATCATATGTTATGTCATTATATTATTACGTTAATTCATATATTGACCAGGTAATAAGTCCATTAAGAATATCCTTTAACAAGGTAATACAGTGGGTGGTTCCTTGACAGATAATATTTGTTGAACTCTTTGTTAAATAATTCACACTTGAAGTTTCATTTACTCCTGAAAACAACCCCATGAGACAGGTTCACATTTTGTTCGCGTTTTACAGACATTTAAGGAACTTGCCTCAGGGGACACAGGTGGAAGAGAAGTAAAATGATTCGAACCTTATTGCTTCCGCCTCGAAGCCAGCACCCCCTCCAAACACTGCAATACACTTGCTCCCTAAAACATAACTTAAAAAGAAACATAATCCATCTTGGTTCAGCTACTGAATGGAAAAACCAGATCATTTTGCACGACTGCAGAGATGTATTTTCTCTCAAAATTCTCAAAAATAATTTCTACCATAACACCAAAAAAGATTTTAGCCTTTATCAGTTGTACTTCTGTCTTGCTCAGAATCAACTACACGTACACACATCAGTTCAACTCTGTGGAAACATTGATCGGTTACCTGACTTTGCTATGCAGGTTAGGGGTGGAATTCGGTGAGGTAAAATATGTATTTTACAAACTGATAACTTTGCAGTTCCTATATTAAAATTGAAAGTGAATTTCAGGTACCTCTGGTGAAGCTTCTGGTTTTAGATCCACAAACTTTGTATCTTCCAGTAGCTTTTTTATGTTTTACTTTTTTTTTTTACTTTAGGGAGAGAGAGCCAGTGAGTGAGAGTGAAGGAGAGGGGGCGGGAGGGAGGAAGGGAGGAATGGAAAGAGAAAGAGAGAGAAAGAGAATGAATGAATCCCAAGCAGTCTCCATACTCAGGGCAGAGCCCGACATTGGGCTTGATTCCAGGACCCTTGGACCATTACCTGAGCCAAAATCAAGAGTCAAACGCTCAACCAACTGGGCCACCCAGGTGCCCCTCTTCCAGTAGCTTTTTAAGCAGAGAAAATTATTTAATTTTTAAACATTAATAGGGAATATAAAACAACTATATCTATTTTTATTGTTTAAATGAACACCACTGAAAAATAACAGTTAATTAAAATTTACTAAAATCACCAAGCCCGAGGTTCCTCTTTGTAGTCAGCTTTTGGTAAACCATTTCTCAGATGTGGTGAGTTGATTGCTTATAAGTATCTGAAGCGAGAGGAGGTACTATATATTATAATTCTGCAGTCCATTATTTAAATTTACTTTGCATTTCAGGCCAGCTTAGTTTCTCTTAGAACTAAACCGGAAGCCCAAAGATATATCTACTTTGCTTAAAACCAAGCAGATCCTTGAGCGGTATGGAAACGTCTACCCAGGTCCTCAGCTGTTTGAGGATCTTACCACCAATGGGTTAAAAAAAAAGGCTACTTACTCCAACCTCTTCCTCCTTCTCCCAGCTAATTCCAAATTCCTTCCATTTCATTTGCAGAGTCGGTGAGCAATCTCTTATTGCCAAGAACAACTATAACCCATCCTTGAGGGTCTTGCTATCCTCAAAGCAACTTTTCATAGTATTTCTCTAAATGAAGATAGGAACCCCCAAGAAAAATTCTATTCTCTGTTAAAGTACTATTTAACCCACTATACATCATCATCATCATTCTACAAAAACTGTCATGAGCTTGCAAACACTGCTGTAATTGGATATGTTCTAAATTATTCATTGATGTTGATGTCATTTTAATGATAATAGCTGATTCCTTGGTAAATATAGTTTATTCTCAATAAATGCAGAGAATATCAAGAGTAACAAATTCATTAAGTGGCAAGGCCACATTTTTTTACAATGGGTGATATTGCATTACCTGCGTTTTTCTTTTCTTTAATTTAATTGCTCATCCATTTGCTTCCTGATTTAAAAGGCTTATATATGGTCTGCCTTGTAATGAGAGGACAAGGAAGAAAACCATTGCATCCTACTCTTTATGATTTTTAGATACTTTTAGTTCTAGAGTTTAAATTGTAAAAACACTTTAAAACAGTGGGTTATTGTATGGCAGAGGTGTGGAGGCTGTCTTCACTCTCCCTGATACACACTGGGTGGGCTTCACTGATTCCGTGCAAACACATCCCAACTGTCATCCTCAAGAGACTGTCTGTGTCAGGCTGAAGAATGCCCGCTCTCTAAACAACCTGAAAGGACAGGCAGAGGGCATAGTTTTGCTTTGTTTGATGAGGTGATCTTTTTATTTCTCCTGCTGTGGGGTTCATCGGCATCCATCTTCCTTACTTCTTGTAGACTGATCTCTCAGTCTAGATCCCTGAAGTTTACAGCAAAGCATAAAAATAAATAAGAGCTATTATCATAGGAACAGTTGACCAACGTGGACCATCTAGCAGAGAATCATTTAAGAAACGAATTTAAGATTGTCTACTCAGGTTATGTATCAAAAGGCCTTTCCGGTCATTCTTTGAATCTATTAAGTCCAGGAAAGTAGCAGATAGGAAATTTATTCCAGGTCTAACTCGAGCTATTGCTTTCCCTTTATGTATTTCAACATTGTTGGTTTTTATTCAGTTATTTGTATTAATGTAAGTAAATCTGAATCACGGGTCAGCCTTGCAAGAGAAGGAAACACAATGAAATACCACCACAGTCTATTAGAATGGCCAAAAGCCAAGAAACTGACAATACCAAATGCTGACAAGGATGTGGAACAAGAATTCTCATTCGTTTCTAGTAGGATGCAAAATGGTACGGCCACTTTGGAAGACAGTTTATCAGTTTCTTACAAAACTAAACATACTCCTAGTAGATGACCCAGCAATTTTGCTCCTTGGTATTCACCCAAAGGATTTGAAAAGTTATGTCTACACAATAACATGCAAATGATTGTGTACATCAGCTTCGTTCATAATTGCCAACACTTGGAAGCAACCATATGTCCTTTAGCAGGTGAGTGGATATATAAAGTGTGGTACATCCACACAATGGGATATTATTCAACACTAAAAAGAAAGGAGCTATCAAGCCATGAAAAGACATGAGAACAATCTTAAATGTGTATTACTGGCTGTAAGAAGCCAATCTGTAAAGGCTAGATACCAAACGATTCTAAAGCTGTGATATTTTAGAAAAGGCCAAACCATAGAGAAAATTAAAAAACAATCAGTGGTTTCGGGGGTTAGGGTAAGGAAGGAAGGAATTGGTGGAGCACAGAGCACTTTAGGGCAGTGAAATCATTCTGGATGATACTGTAATGGTGGTTACATGTCATTATACATTTGTCAAGACCCACAGAATGTACAGCGCCTACAACACCGAGAATGAACTGTAATATAAACCATTGGCTTCAGGTGATTATGATGTGTCGGTATAGGGTCATCATTGCTACTCAGTAAGTTTTACAATGGGGAAGGCTGTGTATGTGTGGGGGCAGGTGGCACATGGGAACTCTCTGTACTTTACTGCTCAGTTTTACTCTGAGTGCAAAACTGCTCCAAAAATAATGTCTATTCTATATTAGCAAAAATAAGAGGGAGAAGGAAGCTATCATGTGACGACCTAGCGCATTATTCTTCCATTCATCTGATAAATAGTTCCTAGCTTCCTTCCATGTGGCAGATGTTCTTCTTGTGCATTTTATTTTATTCTATTTTACATATATCAGATACATATGATATGGTATGACATTTTATGAGCCCTATTTTAGTAAATATTAAATGTAGACTTTGGAAGAATTCTCCATGAGGATGATGGAGTGAGAAAGGGGAGACAGTGAACTGGCCTGGAATGACAGTTGGTGGGGGGGGCCAGAACAAAGGCCTCTGCCTGCTGGGTGTGGAGTGCCCAGTGGGGAGCATACATGGAAAAGAGATTGCTGGCCATTTAGTGGGAGAGAAAATACAAGTGTCATTTCGAAGAGGAGAGTTCCCCCGATCGTTTTTTCAAAGGGAACTTGTACTTTATTAGTGTTTAACATAGGTTTATCTGGAGTCTTATAAGAATTTAAGGTTGGGTACAAGCAGAAACAAGAAGAATCGGGTGCCAGGAGAAGTTGACGGGAGGCAGGATACAGGGGAAAGACAAAGCAGGGGGGAAGTGCAGAGAACAGCACCCGGACCCATCCACAGCAATCCACAGCACCCAGAAGTCCTGCCATGGATAGAGACCCTTCAAGAGAACTCAAAGTCCACCTCTCACTTCCTTCCTGGTCCTTTTGGGATGTGGGAGACAACAGGAGGAGGCAGAACCAAGGGCCTGACCATCACATTTCATGTGTGTGAACTCAGTTCTGACTAATGTTTGACTTCAGGATTCCAAAATTCTTAGATAAAATTCAACACAAGAAAACAAGAGCTTTTTATGTGTACCATCTGGTGACCGCCCCCCCCCCCCAGCCCCCCGCCAAAAAAAAATAAGAGCAAAAGAAAAAGCTTATCATCTCATTTGTGTTTCTCTAAGTAGATTAAAATAAAACTTAAGACTTCATTTTAAATTTAGAACTATGGCATTAATTAGGGCCACACCGAAAACATTGTGTTCGCATGGAACCATTAAGCATTGATATTGCATTTGTTTTGAATCCTTTTTCCTTTTTAATGCTTTGGAATAATATTTTAATAGCTTAATTCACTAAGTTGTATGAATGGGAAATATGTCAAAAATTAAATACTAATTATACAATATAGCTAAAATATAGAGATAGATAGATAGATTTGCTACACCAACTGCTTTTAATTATAACCAGTCAATTGTAGAAATGGCTTTATTAACTCTTTTTTAATGGTTTCATCATTATTAAGATCATTAAACCCAAATAATTTTAAAGTAAAGCACACACATGCAAATAAACACACATAGAGAAAACAATACTTATAGCTTAAACTTTTGTACAAATGGAATATCCTTTCTGAAATATTATGATACAGTGGGTGTGGCTGTAACCCAGATGCATCTACGGGACATGGTCACAGTGATTACAAACTTTATCTCTCTTGAGTGGGCACCAAGCAAGCACTGGTAAAACTGTACATCAGGGGAAAGTTGTTTGCTGCTTCCTTCTCGCATTTTTAGTGGACCCACTGACATGCTTGGCCACTTTCCCTGGGTTGTACCTACTACCACCAGCTGTGCAGGAACGTCACAGATGCTAATGCCCTCCCTAACAGCCCTGTCCCATGTCCTTCCCTCTTCTGCCCCTGGTCCTGCTCTGCCGAGACATGACATATGTGAAATACCATATTCGTTTCCCAGATTAGGGACTTTGAGGCCAGGAGTTCTGGGGGAATTGCAACTTTTTCTGTTTCTGTTTTGTTTCGTTTCATTTCTGTTTTCGTTTTGTTGGTGGATGAAAGTAATTCCTACAGCATATTCGGATTTATCTGATGGCCCACTTCCTGTGAATGGTGTATACCCTCATTTTATCTCTAAGCTGGTATAAAGAGCTGCGGTAGCCACTGGAGACATTTGTACACAGAAAGCATTTTGTTTATTCCCCCCCCCCCCCTTAAATGAGGGATATTACTCAGTTTCGAAAAGTCAAGTTCCAACAAATCTGAGAAACACTGCTATCACAGGTAAGAGTCTCCCTCCTCATTCACTCGACAGATATTTGTTGAACATCTGCTATGTGCCTGGCACTGCACTTGGGGTAGGGTAAGAGATCCCTCAGTGAACAAAAACAGACTTGCCCTGGGGCACCTGGGTGGCTCAGTTGGTTAAGTGTCCAACTCTTGATCTCAGCTCAGGTCATGATCTCGCAGATAATGAGATCGAGTCCCACATCAGGGTCTGCGCTGGCAGCATGGAACCTGCTTGGGATTCTCTCTCTTCCTCTCTGTCTGTCCCTCCCTCTCCCCCACTCACACTCTATCTCTCTCTCTTTCTCTCAAAATAAATAAATCAATATTGGGGTGCTTGGGTGGCTCAGTCGGTTGACCTTCCGACTTCGGCTCAGGTCATGATCTCGCGGTTCCTCACTTCAAGCCCCATGTTGGGCTCTGGGCTGACAGCTCAGCACCTGGAGTCTGCTTCAGATTCTGTGTCTCCCCCTCTTCTGTCTGCCCTTCCCCAGCTAATGCTCTGTCTCTCTCTGTCTTTCAAAAATAACAAATAAACATTTTTTTAAAAAAACCTTCATAAATAAATACTGAGAAAGAAAAGAAAAAAAAAGCAGACTGGCCCTCCAAGAACCAAGATTCTAGCAGATAGTCCCCGACAAGATACATAATAAAGAAGTTAGAACCTGACAAGGGATATGAAGAATTCTGTAACGGATTAAGGGAAAATAAGAACTGTTATCGGGGAGGGGTACGGATCAGGGTGCAGTTTTAAATAGTGTGGGTGGAGTAGCTTCACAAAGAAAGTCACATTTTCACACCTTT
Organism: Panthera leo; assembly: GCF_018350215.1. Lineage (NCBI taxonomy): Eukaryota > Metazoa > Chordata > Mammalia > Carnivora > Felidae > Panthera > Panthera leo. The sequence continues at coordinate 230,057,139 of NC_056679.1, forward strand.
GAAAGGGTGGGGGTTTAGCCATGTGCTCGGCACATCTGTGGGATGAATGAGTTTTCTGTGATAAGACAGCTGAATAGGGAAGGTGCCAAATTATAATGGTTCGTGCCAAACCGTAATTTTTCAATCCCCAAGGGACGTTGAATTCAAAAAAAGAAGACAGTATTACTGAAGGAGCTGTGTTCTTTTTTCCATATAAATGCAGAAATATTCAAATACAGCTTTGCTAATGAAAACTCCATGAAACAGTCTGTCTGTTAACAAACCCATTTGTTTCCGTTTTAATTTAAAAGTCGGACTAAAAGGACAGCGAGAAGACTCATCTAGAAACATATTGCAAGGAGTTTTTTTTTTCTCCATGTACTTATTTTAAAAAAATCAAAACTATTTTGGCTAACAAGAACATCAGAATTTAATGTGACTTTGTTAATTAATCTAATACCTGAGTTAAGCATGACATGCGTTGGTCTTAGTGTTCCGACCGGCTCTAATTGTGACTTTCTTACTTTCCCGAGCTTCTTAGATGAGAGTCCTTGTGTCCGTCCTGGTTTCTCATTTACTTCTGGTTCCTTTGAAATGCTGAGAGAATTTTCCAATTAAGCCTAATTTTAACATTTTGCACATCAGTCCCACAGCCCGTTAAGACAGAGGTTAAATGTAATTAAGTCTCAGGAGTGAGAAACATCTTTCGTCCTCCTATCTACTTCATGCAATGAGTATGTGCCATATTTTTATAGAGAAATGTCCACCCATTATGAAGTTACAATCACCTTTCTTAAAATCTAGAACTCGAAAGGAAGTATGTTTGACGTTTTACCGCTGGGGTATTCCTCAAAGTGAGGCGATCACATCTAAGGAGAACACGGGTTTGCTTGCTTTTTCCTTTGTGGGCTCTAATGCAGTTCAGTGAAATTCATTGTAGCGACAGCTTCACAGGGAAAAAACCTGTTTTAGTTTACGTGGCGACAGCTTCTGACTCTCTAAGGCAAAAGTTGTTCCCTGTGCTCTTGCAGATAAGGAGACAAGGAGGCATCCAGCTCCTGGTGGACCTGCTAGATCATCGGATGACGGAGGTCCACCGTAGTGCCTGTGGGGCCTTGAGAAACTTGGTGTATGGGAAGGCCAATGACGATAACAAAATTGCCCTGAAAAACTGCGGCGGCATCCCAGCACTGGTGAGGTTACTCCGCAAGACCACCGACCTGGAGATCCGGGAGCTGGTCACAGGTGAGCATCCTTGTTAACGGCACGCCCGCCTCTCAAGATGAAATCGCCATCATCCAGCATGGCAACAAAAGTGCTAACCAAGTGTGGTGGAGCAGGGCCTCTCGGAGGGCTCACGCCGTGGGCAGGTCCCAGTACGCATGTGCGGAACAAGGGGCTCCACGGATCATCTAATTTCACACACATGGAGTAGCCAAATTAGAGCATTAGAATCCAGGAACCATTACCCTCCTAAAATCCTATGACCGTATTTCAGTTCTGTCCCTTGATTTGGAAGTGGTTCAGCGTCTTACAGTACCTATAGGTCATCATTAAAATGGCATTTAACAAAAATTGATGAAAGGACAAAATACGTGAGTGACCGTTAGGAAGGTGGATATTCTTGTTTATAACGTGGCTAGGAAGAGAGGTCTTAGTGTACCTAACAAGAGAGGTCTTAGTGTACTTAACAGTTATTTTCTTGAAAAAAAAAAAAAAAAATGTATGCCTAGTCCAGGTTCCCAGGTGATAGGATTACATGTTAGGGAATTTTTCGAATGTGAACATGAGAGAAAGCCTTTCTGTGAACGTAGAACTTTGGGGCTTTGTAAAGTGGAGATCACTAGAGTAGCACCTCAGAGAGCCACGAGGATTTGAAGAGTGAGAACTTGTAAGCATTTAGCAGTACCTTTCTTGGAATACGTGTGAATGCAGTAAAATCCGTGTGAATGCCATCACTCTCATCCCTCACCTCCGAAATGTGCAGTTATACTTGTTGAAATGCTAACAACAGAAGGGGCCTCAAGATGGGATTTCGGATTACTCCTCTTGGTGACCCATATTGTTGGCGATATTCGGGTTTGGGTTCATCAAAGTTCCCCTGCAAGCGTTTGGCAAACGGATTGCAAAGTTGACTCAAGAAAGGGGTCTCTAATCCTCCGTGATGCTACTGATCTTCCTTCTGTCTTGATTCTAAAACTTCCTTGTAGCTATGCTCATGAGGTATATGTGATCTTGTTTATTTAAGAAAATACTTTACCCAAGCTGAGAGGCATCAATTTTGGCTCAATGTGAGGTCAAGACTCTCAGCCTCAGCGTATTTTCTTAAAGGTACACCCTTCAAGATTATTGTCACATTTCTTTTGCACTCTTAGCTAAATTAGAACTAGACCCCAGTTCCTTTTGTTTTGTTTTGTTTTGTTTTCATTTCTCTAAGTGGAGAATTGTCCTCATGGAAGAATATCGTCATTAAGTTTACAGTGCTATTAAAATGATGTTTCACACCAAACTAATATGGGCCATTAAAGGTAAAACTATTATCATCAGATATTATGATGTGTAGGACCGTTTTGGGGTAAGTTAAATAATTGGAAATGTGCCTTGCCATTATGGTTATGAACCCCCATCCCTACTTTCATATTGAGAGAAAGGACTCAATACGTGTGATGGAAAACATCATGGCGCTTCTGGGCATGAAGGCCGTGCCAATGGGAGCACGAGGCCAACAGAACTAAAGCAGCACCTTGTGCTGTGCACATTATGCGTCCATTTCATGATTTCAAAATTTTACCGAAATTTGGATTTGCCCCAACACAAACCCTCTTTGGTGGCTTATCTCATTGCCAAGGAAATTCGGCCACATGCAAAAGGCTGAGGTGATTGATGGCTTAAACCAGAAAGAAAATGGCAGCATACCTCTGTCCCATGACATCGTCCACTGCAACATGCTCCTGCCTCTTCTGACATTGGAAGCCACTCCAAAACACTGCTTCTGACAGATGCCGGATGTCTCCCATTTTATGCATCTGGGCAACATGGAAAATTTCTATGTGAGCCTCGTGTGTAAACATCAGAGGCAGGTAACCTCTTCAGAATGTCAAGAAGTTTCCTTTCTTGGCAAAGCTTTGTACCCATTGTCATGTCACGACTCAGTGTTTCTTCATAAGCATGTGCTGGGGGCTGAAACTCAATTCCACTTCCCCTCCTGAAAGAAATGCTGTCTTCTGTCATGACTCCATCCAAGCCACGGGGGCTGAACAGTTCTGGAAAGACAGTGCTTGCTACTTCAGTAGATACTTTCTGCCGTTCCGGAGTCATGGACTTACCATGCATGGCTGAACTTCATGCATGAGTTTTACTTTTCCCAAAGAAAAACATGTTGTTAAAACATTTTGATGGGTTGAAGCCCATGGCTTCTGAGGTTTCCCTGGTAGATACTCTTGAAAAACAATAAGCATCTTGGCAAAGCTACTGCTCCAGAAAGAGAAGTTAGAAGCAAGCATGTGCAAGAACATTCCAGCATGGAAGGAATTGCTGCTGCGGGCCAGTCTGTAATAACAAAGGCTTCTGAACCCCCATGCTGGCAGAAATCTGAGGGTGCCTGGAAACCGGCAAGGTTCTGCTGACTTCTGTTTAGGCATAGCATCAGTGATGCAGATCCAGCGAGAGCTGATTCTACTGCCTGAACCAAAGTAAAAGGATTCAAATGAATATCCCTCAAAGAGCTTTAGAGGGTCATTTTCGTCTTCAGCACCATCCCAGCACTCATCTGCCAAGGTGAGCTACGAAAGCTTGGATTCCGTTGGCTCCTGGGGAACTGTGGGAATCCAGTATTTTAGTACAGCTAACTGATTTAACCTCGAGGACATCAAATCGTCCATTTTTCTTATCTTTCTCTTTCCACGCCTCCTCTGAGACTCTTGTCTCCCCGCAAGCCTGGCAGATGCTTTGCTACACTAAGCCCACGGTCTCCGTTCATCCTTATTGTTCATTTCTCAGATGCTTTGGAATTTCTGCGGCCATCAGGCGTGTGCGAACCCTTGGACATCTGCACATGCGGGGCTGATGTTCAGCAGACCCACACCGGCACTGCCATGCTTACGACAAAGCCCACTGTGATGGTTGGAGGCTCTGGTGGGAACTCTCCCACCCATGTAATGCCGGCTGCTAGATATTGAAAGGGAAGTTTCTGACAAATGTGTCCACATTTTAGAAACTTAATTAGATGAGCACCAAGGCTCATGATGGCCCTGGAGGATGGAGTCATAAAAGCTGCTCTTCACTGCTGCTGTCACATTGTCACAAGGACCCTCCTGTTTTTTCTAATATGAAATTTATTGTCAAATTGGTTTCCATACAACACCCAGTGCTCATCCCAACAGGTGCCCTCCTCAATGCCCATCACCCACCCTCCCCTCCTTCCACCCCCCATCAACCCTCAGATTGTTCTCAGTCTTTAAGAGTCTCTTACGGTTTGGCTCCCTCCCTCTCTAACTTTTTTTCTTCCTTCCCCTCCCCCCATGGTCTTCTGTTAAGTTTCTCAGGATCCACATAAGAGTGAAACCATATGGTATCTGTCTTTCTCTGGATGACTTGGTTCATGTAGCATCACACTCTCCAGTTCCATCCACGTTGCTACAAAAGGCCAGACTTCATTCTTTCTCGTTGCCACATAGTATTCCATTGTGTATATAAACCACAATTTCTTTATCCGTTCGTCAGTTGATGGCCACTTAGGCTCTTTCCATAATTTGGCTATTGTTGAGAGTGCTGTTATAAACATTGGGGTACAAGTGCCCCTATGCATCAGCACTCCTGTATCCCTTGGGTAAATTCCTAGCAATGCTATTGCTGGGTCATAGGGTAGATCTATTTTTAATTTTTGAGGAACCTCCACACTGTTTTCCAGAGTGGCTGCACCAGTTTGCATTCCCACCAACAGTGCAAGAGGGTTCCCGTTTTTCCACATCCTCGCCAACATCTATAGTCTCCTGATTTGTTCCTTTTAGCCACTCTGACCGGCGTGAGATGGTATCTCAGTGTGGTTTTGATTTGTGTTTCCCTGATGAGGAGTGACATTGAGCATCTTTTCGTGTGCCTGTTGGCCATCTGGATGTCTTCTTTATAGAAGTGTCTATTCATGTTTTCTGCCCATTTCTCCACTGGATTATTTGTTTTTCGGGTGTGGAGTTTCCTTAAAGTCTTTTTGGAATTAGGTTAGATGTGCATACATGAATTAATAAAATAGTGATTTAAGTAGTGAAGCAACTATGCCCTTTACTTCCATTGTAATTCTTCAGCAGGCCTAATTCCGAGTCTAGCAAGGAGTAACAACATGGTACATGATGGAGCCCTGCCAGTACAAGGGAGCTTTTTCTCTTGCATTCCTCTCCCTGAATATTAGCAAATGCATGAAAACCAGTGCGTTTTAGAATACACTGGAAGGGTGAAGTTGCCTTTGAATTCCTCTTTAGATATTTACAAGCTGGGATGTTTTATAAACAAATATTGGAAAGAACAGTGTTGGTGATTTTTTTTAAAAAAATAATAAAGCATGTTTCTAAACGAGATTTTTAGATTAGATAGAGCCAAGCCCTATAACCAGAAGGATCTAGAGTGCCAAATTATAACCAATAAAAAACTAGAAGAAAGAAATGTTCTTGGAGAGCTTTAAATTATTTACTGAATATTCCTTGGCAAACTATTTGAACAATAATAAAATGTTAAAATTGAGCTATTTACATGCATTCACATTGAACACATAGACATACATACTTTAAAAAAAAAGCTGCCTGTTTGCACTGCGGTGTCTATCCACAGCAGAATATGTTCTGCCTCTGCCTATTAGGCCTTGCAATAAATAATTTTCTTCCTATGCAATAATTGCTATGAGATGATCAGAATTTTATTTAAATCCAGTTGAAGCTATTATATGCTAGCAATTACTGGAAATATCCAAATAAACTTTGGTTACAAATTCTGCATGTCCTTTGGGCTTGACTGATATAATTTTTCTCTCTCCAAATATGGATATAATCAACCTAAATTTTGAAATGCCCAACTAAAGATTTCAGAATGCTTTACAAATCACGATAAGCCACTTTTTATTAAACCATAAAACCTAATAAATAACTTTTATTTCTGTTGAAAGCAAGTGTCCTGAAGAGTTCTGCTTCTCCAAGAGCTGTGTTTTCTTCCATCTTATGTTTCAGATACTCGAATAGTCTATCCTGATTTAACTAATGAAAGAGATAAGCCTCAGTTTATTTTACTGACTAGCATTAGGTCCGTTGATTTCAAGCCGCGTCGGTTAGAAGCTGAATTATGTACACCCCACCCCCAAATTCATACGTGGAAGCCCTAACCGGTAGCCCTTCAAAATGTGACTCAGATGTAATTAGTTAAATTAGGATACTAGATTAGGGTGGTTCCTTAATCTCATATAGCTGGTGTCCTTACGAAGAGAAGAAATTTGGACACGGACACACACAGGGAGGGGCCATGTGAACATAAAGGCAGAGATGGGGTAATGCTTTTGCGAGGCAAGGAGCGCCACACAGATGGCCCGAAAACACCAGAACCCAGGAGGGGGGCCCAGAGCAGATTCTCCTCACAGCCTCGGAAGGAACTAATGCCGGTGACATCTTCACCTTTCACTTCCAGCCTCCAGAACTCTGACCATGTAAGTTTCGGTTGTTTAGTTCACTCGATCTGCGGTGGCAGCCCTAGGAATCTATTACAGACCCAGATCGAGGGAGTTTTTCATCTTTTCCCAGATGTGAGCAAACACATGTGTTGGCCCAGGAAAGAAGACAATGCAAATAAATGCAGAACCATGAGGGCGTAATAGTGTTGCCAGGTTTAAAATAAAGAAGACCCTGTTGGCCTCATTCCATAATGCATCTTTTTTTTAATGTTTATTTATTTTTGAGAGAGAGAGAGAGAGAGGGAGACAGAGAATCCCAAGCAGGCTCTGCAGCTGTCAGTGCAGAGCCCGATGCGGGGCTTGAACCCATGAGCCATGAGATCATGACCTGAGCTGAAACCAAGAGTCAGTCACTTGACCGACTGAGTCACCCAGGCACCCATAATGCATCTTTTTAAAGCAATTACTTGTGAAGGATCTGAAGTGGCAAAGATGATAACTTAATGCACTTTAGTATTTTTAATCAAAGTAATGGATCTATATGGTCAAAAAATGAAATTGCATAAAAATGCTTATAATGAAAACAAGAGTCCCCAGCTGCCTCATCTGTCCTCTGGTTTTGGACACTCGCAGCCTCTCAGAGGCTTTCAGCCTTAGCCTCTGCTTTGTCTTTTAGTTTTCTCCTGTTTATTCCATGTCTTTAAATAATATGCTTATTTCACTCTATATAATTCAATGATCATAGTCTTTTCATACTGACTTTCTAGTATGGTGGAGAAGGATTTTTCACATTTTCACCACTCATGCCTTTTCCTTTCCCATTATTTTTGGTTCCTCAGTACATTCAGTCAATAACTTCAAGGTTGAGCCTCTATTTCTTCTGTATAATAAAGACATGGTCTCATCACCCATATTATAAGATAAAAATAATAGTACTCTTCTGTCCTCACCCTTCTTCACAATCTCTGTCGCCGTACTTGACTTTGACATTGTCAAGGTTGGATGTATTTGCAATCTATTCTGTCACCATAGTCAGTCTTCCAGGTTTGTCTATAGCTTGATTCAAAAGTTGAAAGCCAGAGATTAGCCTTTGCATTATGATGGAAGAGCAGATCCATGTGGTACCCAGCCATCACATTTCTTTCCCAATGGGTCCAAAGTAATGATCCTTGTCAAAGGAGTACACTTCTGGCATCATATCTAACATCCTTCATCATCTATAATGCCCACCAACTCAACTTTGTCCGTGATTTCTATCATCATTAATTCCCTGGTTTTCCAGAGAGCTCATGAACCCTCTATTTTGAGGGCAGAATTAGATGACTGCTCTCTAGAACTGCTGTATTGCTCTCCAGGTTTGGAATGTCTATCTCCTAGATCCCAGGCCCTCCTCTTTCTTGGTTTGTTCTTTTATAACTTCCAAATATTAATTAATTAAGGTGCTTAGGTGATGAAATTCTGAAAATGTCGCTAAATCCTCATACATGATTGACATTCATTAGATATGGAGGGATAGAAATTATTTTTCTCAGGAATATCTTCTATGATATAATTTTATCCTTGAGACATAAAAGTCTGTGGTGATATATCTAGGTATTTGCCTTTTTAAAAATTCACTGATGTTAGACATTTTCAGTTTAAAGAGTCATGATCTACAGTGCCAGAAAACTATATTTTTATTTTTTTTAATGTATTCATTTTCTCTATCCTCTCTTTTTAGGATTATTGATAGTCAGATTTTGGACCTCTTGGACTTTTCCTCTCTCTTATATTTGCTTACATAATTTGGAGCCCTTTTTCTTTTTATCATACATGGTGAGAGATCTCTTCAGTATCCCACATTACTCTCAACCTACCCATGAGGGAGTTTTTTGCAGGGATATACTGAGATACTATTAGTGGTATTAACAGTGTTCTCATTTCAATCTTAAGAACTCCCCTTTGTGTTTTTTATAACCTCTGTACTTATTCTATGAACGTAAACAATTCTGGAATTTTAATCAGGATATTATTTTGAACTAAGGTTTGTTTTCTGTTCATCATGAATCATCTGACTTTTCTCTGTTGTCATTTCTTTCTATTTGTTTTTATGGGGGTCTTCTCATTGATTTTGCACACTTACTTTAAATGCATAGAGACCAGTTGTCTACCCATTTTTTTTTTTGATGAAAGAAGATGTCACTTTAATAAAGGTTTATACACAGTGTAGTTTCAAGCAATTGAGGACACGGCTATTTCCATATGCTTCTACACATAAATTTATAAAACCATGTATTTTAAGGAAAGATGCTACTGACTGTTTATACACAGTGAACTTTCAAATTATGTAAACAGTCCAAGTGCCAATCAACTGATGAACAGGTAAAGATTTGGTATACACACACACACACACACACACACACACACACACACAATGGAATATTACTCAACCATAGAAAAATGATGAATTCTTTGTTCATTTTTAAGACAGAAAGAGTAGAGAGTTTGAGCTCTGTGCTTACCCATGAAGCTTGTTAACTGTGAACTTGACTTCAGGTGAGCAGGTAAGCATGAGCTGTTGTGATGGGGAATCCTTTAAGGATCTTGATGAGGAGAGCTTTTCTCTAAGGCTCAGATATCCACATTAGCTTTTCCATTCTCCTCCCGTGCAGTCAATCTCTTTGGAGAATATTCTTCTGAGTTGTTTATTTGTCTGCCCTTTAGGGAGGGGCCAGCAATTTTCTGGCTGCCGGGTATTTTTTCCACCTGGGTAGGAGTGGACAGTGTGGGGGCGAGGTGTTCTCTGCACCCAGGCAGGAATGGATAATGAGAGGGTGGGCAGCTGCTTCCTTTGAATCAGTCACCCTTGGGTACCCTCCCTTCTCATTTCTACATTCCCTGTGCCTGCCTTCTCTGAACATGAATCTTCCCTAGGTTCCACCAGGACAGGCAGTCACCACATTGGATCATTGGCATGGAGTCCCCTCTGTGTTCATCCTGGGCTGTGCTGGCTTCCATTGCAACTTCATCAGCCAACTCCCCTCCATCTGGTTTGCATCTTACAGAAACATGATAAAATGTCTCATCTGCTAGGTTACTCCTTCCATTCTCTTCTTTATTCCATTATGTCCCTATTGATAATCTCTTGCCTGCATGAATTCTGAACAGTTCCATAGATAAGACAAAGTGTGAATATTACTAAGTATTGTCTCTATTGCTGATAGAAGCCAACGTGGAAGCATTTCTTTAGGTCTGTTTGCCAAGAGGGTTTACTCTTGCAGCATAAGTCTAGGGTGTAACGTTAACTAAATACCTTTCATGGAAAGAGACACTGGAATAGAGGGGAAGCATTTTCCCGACTAGCATCCTCCAACCTGTTTTTTTCTAATCCTATTGGCTGTGATCACCTAGAGGCATGGCTCATCTCTCCAAAGCAGGAGCTAAGCATTTTTCAAGCTAGCCTATCCTCTATCTTCCTGGGTTTTTTTGGTGATAACCTGGGACTCCTGGTGGGCATTTTATATATTATATTAAAAGGCACTGAAATGGATGAGGGTAGCACATCATTTAAATCAAATCCAGGGTCACTGTGTTCCCAAAGTGTAAAGTTAAATCCCACACTTATTTCTTATCCCAAATAATGTCCACCATGTTGTCTAACATAGCATATCAGAGGTTCTTCCATAAGATTAAACAGCATCACAAAGATAAAAATGAATAGAGACGTTCCAATAATGAAATGCCAGCAATGCAGAGATGCTTCGAATTTTAATATAAACCCCTCCAAATATCAAATTCCCAAGGAGAAATTAAAAATCAAAGTTTCAATCCACTTTTATGTTGGAGTCCAAAGACATTAAAGTTCAAAGGAATTAAAGCCTAAAAATCAATATCTCTTGCCATTGTGTGTTAAAGTTCAAAGTCTACAATTCTTAAGCTAGCTAAAGTATAAAAATCATCCTCCCCAACCTTTCAATTCCTTGCAGCCTCTGCCAGAAGTCTTCACTGTCCCTCCATCCCTCTTTAGGTGGCTCAGAGCTACCTCACGCAGGAATTGTTGATATACTTTAAGGGCCTCAAAGATGCATTGTTCCAGTGTGAAATCCTACCCATGACTCTCCAGGGGTGTGAACGCTGGCCCATGATGCGTCATCTTTAGAAAAGGAGCCATGCTAAGCCCTGAGAGCAGTTATCCCAACACAGGTGTGTACCCCAATAGCAGCCCCAGACAAGGCCATGACAGGTACCCAGTGAAGTCTGTATCTGTTACATTTTGCTGCTACAACATATTTCCACAAATCTAGCCACTGAAAACAATGCAGTTTATTATCTTCCAGTTCTGGAGGTTAGAAGTCCAACATAAGTCTCACCGTGCTAAAATCAGGATGTCAACAGGGCTGTGTTCCTTTCTGGAAACTTTAGGGTATGTTGTTGCCTTTTCTGGCTATTGGAGCTGCCCACATTCCTGGACTGGATACCCACTTCCCCTGTTGGCTGGAGACCCACTTCCCTTGTTGACTGGAGACCCACTTTCCCTGTTGACTGAGACCCACTTCCCCTGTTGACTGAATACCCACTTCCCCTGTTGGCTGGAGACCCACTTCCCTTGTTGACTGGAGACCCACTTCCCCTGTCGTCAGAGCCAGCAGCATCACATCTCTGAGAAGTCTTCTGTAGGCACATTTCCCTCTGACTGCCGCCAGGAGTGAATCTCTAAGATAATCTGCCCGTCTTAAATTAATCACATTTTCAATAAAAGGTAACATAGCTTATGGGGATTAGGGCATGGAAATTTTTGGAGGACCATTATTCTGCCAACCACAGTATTTGAGGGAAGATGAGTAATTAGAGATCTTTTTGGATGTAGTCAGTCAGGAGAAGCCCGTCTGGTGGTGCCTGACTTCCAGGGTCCACCATCGGTGAGCTTAAATTGAATCAGGGGACAAAATCCAAGCAAAAGGTAGATTTTGGTGTCACGCATTTACTGGTTGAAGGGAAGATTAATCCTTCCATGAAATTGGAAACATTGCTGCCCTCTTGCAACATTTAGATATTGGCAGTGGAAGCCACCCCAACACTAGGCATCTCAGCTGTGATTTGACCGGAAAAGCATGAGCAGTGTAGGTGATACAGTAAAGGGATTTATTATCTGGGTGAAACTTGGTACAACGTAGGAGCTAGTGAAGACGTCTGAGGAAGGCTGTGTTTGGTGCTGAATGTGAAGTTGACGTGGGTCAGGAGGTAGAGATCAGGATGACAAGCTCGATATGAAGAAGGCAAGCTCAGGAAGACCAGCTGGCACCTGTGAGGGTAGAGAGGCACCCTCTTCTGCCTCCCGTTGGCTGAATATTGGCCTCATGAGAAAAACACAAAACCTGGCTCCTTTGGCCACGGCGTTCCACGCGTGCCTGCTGCAGGACATGGATTGCTGAAGAAGGAGAAGTAGTGAGAACAGCAGCTTTGCCGCTGGCCGTGGCCCCACACCCAGAAGGCGAGGCCATGAAAGTGCACACAGGCCATGGCAAAGCTTGGTGCCCTGGGCCTACAGCCATCAGAGTTCAGCACCTGCTGTTTCCCTGGCACCTGCCAGGTTGCCTGCAGATTTCTCCTGTGGACATCATTACCCTGGAAACGAGGAGGAAAGGGAATTCTGGGAGGCATCGTTCCAGCTCAGCTAGGCTGACACAGCACAACCGCCCCCTCTCGCCCCCGCCGCCACCCCACGCCACACCGGGTCTTACTGAAGTGACTTAATTCCCTTCCTGCAGATTTGACACCTTTGATTTTTAATTTCCTCTTTGGAGGTTGGGTTTCTTGGCTGTGCAGTGCCACACAGAGTGTGATCACTGTGTGGCACACCTCCACTGCCACATGTCAGTCCTCTGCCACCAGGGCTATTTCCCCGAGCTGCCCTGTGGACCCCTGACATTGTCTATCCCTACAAAGCCTGCAGAGTCTCCCTCAACAGAAACTCGGGCATCCGGGGGCACCTCCGCTCTGTGCCCGCTTGTCCCTGTTCCAGGCCCCGGGATCCAGGCCTGCCGTCACCTCTTTCGGCTGCTCTCACTGGATGCCTCTCCTCCTCTGCTGCAATTTCCAGGAAGGTTCAGTTAAGTTTCCATCTGTTGAACTTGCTTCTGCATTTGGACTCTCCTTTTAGCGTGTTAGGGACAGCAGTGTTGGCTGGAAATGAGTCCTGCCTTCCTTTACTTTTCCTTTGCTTTCAAACATGAAAGCATGGCTCTGGCAGCAGCGTGCCTTTCTAGCATTCCTCTAGATCCCAGAACAGGAATTGGCAAACCTTATCTGTAAAAGGCCAGATGATAACTATTTTAGCTCGTCGGCTATAACATCTCTGTTACAACTACTCAATTCTACCTATGTTGGGTGAAAACAGCTATAGACAGTACATAAAAAATCGGATGTAGCTATGTTTCAATAAAACTTTATGTATAAAGGCAAATAGCTAGCCCTCAGGCCATAGTTTATACAACCCTCTACTACACCCGCTTTTACCCTCTTTTCTACGCCAAGTTCTGAACAAAATGAAGAAGGAAGCCACATTATCAAACCATTACTCTTAGAAGTCAGATTGGAAGCCAGGTTCTAGGCCTGTTTACCAAGCGGGTTTGCTAATAATGAAGCCCAGAATTAGGCAGACGTATCCACTATTGCACAGGCAGCAGTTGGGTCGGGGAAGCCTTCCTGTTCCTCTGACAGCCCCCCGGGACATATCCTGCGGAGACTAGAGGAACCAGAGTTTCCTCTGGCCACTCATTCCCAGGAGGAGGAAGGACAGACAGAGCTGAGCCAAACGATGCATGCCGCGGATTGTTTGGACAAGTCCCTCCTCCTACCAGGGGAAGAGTGAGTGAGGGTCTGTGCTCCAGTAATTGTGCTCCATCCACAGGAAGGGAACAGCAGGCCTGAAGAATTCCGCAGCACTCCATCGAAGGGTAGAAGAGACAGGTGTTTGTGGTTGGTCTGCCACTTGCCCCCAACTCATTTCCTAATACGCTACATAGCTCACGCATTCTTTAGAGAGATGTCTGCTCTCGCCTCCTCTAAATTGTCATTTTCACCATATTAGGCTTATCTCTCTATAGCAGATAGCCCGATGATAACCAAATGGGAACAGCAAAACTTACAACCCTCCACACAGGACTAGTTCTGATTCCTAATTTCTTCCCCAGCCAGGCCACGTCTAACCGAGTTAGAAAATTCACACCATTACCTTCCTGCTCACCCCATTCTTAATTCTAGAGATTGAAGCCAGTCTGTAGGCTATGAGTCTAATTCATTCATTCGTTAGACACATGTTTGTTGAGCATGTACTGGGTGGCAGTGAGGCGTAGGTCCTCTGGATACAGGTGTTTGGTGAATACCCAGGTACGTTCTAGCCACAGGCCATCCCTGGGGCATGGCCCTCTTCCTAATGGCCAAGATGGCGATGCTTGTGTTCAGGGAGCTAGCTGGAGGAAGGCAGAAATAAAAGGCATAGCTGGAGGAGGTCTTGGGTTTCCGTTCATTTACATGTAAAGAAGTAGAAAAAATCAAAACTTTGAGTGTGATTTTAATAGCCATTAACAGAACTGTTGTGGAATGTTGCAGACTTAAAATTCAGAGCCCTGCTCTCAGAGGGCTTGTGTTGTGGTGGACAAGACAGACAATAAACCTGTCATTTCAAGAAGCGCTATGATGAAAAATGGAGCAGGCTAAGGAGATTAGAAAGTAATGGAAATTTATTACTTAGAATGAAGCTTCGCTTCAAGAAATGAAAAGCTCCAAATGATGGTGTATGTTAGCTTAGATGGAAGTGTTCCAGTGAGCAAGTCGTTTTGATAGAAAGTGTTTGTTAAGGAGTTCTAGTTTATGTTATGGTAAAATATAGACTTGTTGACTGTAGAAATCAGTATTAGAACCCTTCTTTATTACATTAGCCACAGGGGAGGATACTGGTAGGTGTTTCCGGAGCTGAGATGTTACATTATTTCCTGTGTTTTACATTCTCATTGCTCCCCGATGTGCCTAACCTGAAAAGCCCGGTATTCTTTGCATTCTTATGTTTCAAGACAGAATAAACATTCCTGAACACCCGTCACTTACTAGTCATCATGCTGGGTGCCTTAAATATGCCCAGAGGTCCCCAGAGGACAGGCTTAAAGGAGCTTGCTCAATGTCCCAGCTGGCACGCAATACATTCCCTAACCCTCTGTTCCCGAAGCCTGTTCTCTTTATACTCTACCCATGATCTCCCAATTCCCCCAATCAAATGAAGATTTCTGGGCCCCAGATCTCTATGGTAATAGCCTGGGAATCCGTATTTTCACAAGACCCTCTGGCAGTTGTCATGATCGTGCACGTTTGAGGAACATCACTTTCTGCTCTCTCCAGGCCAGCAGTTACCACAGTGAGCAGCAGAGGGATGGGGGCGTGGGAGGCACAGGTATGTCTTGAGAGATGCCAAAACAATCTGTTGCAAGGAGTAATAACTCAATTATCCAAAGAAAATGCTCGGCTCGTTTCTCGTTTCTGCAAATTAGGATGAATTTGAAGTTACCTCTTATTTCAGTGTGCCTGCTCACGTGAGAGAGAAGAAAGTGAGGGCACTTCTAACAAAGGCAGCAGCGGTCCCCTGTGACAGTCTGTCCCCTAACTGACAGCCAGCGGTAGGGAAGCAGCTGTCACCGAGGGTGCTGTTGACCGGGACGGGGCTTGCAACTCCCACGGTCTCCGTTTCCCTACAGAACCCATGAGGGTTTCGTTAGAACCTCTGCACACCCATCCGAGCGCACCGTTCGGCACGCTCTCGAGGTGCGTGTTGGATGTCCCCAGACTGCGTGGGGTTGCCTTCATTGCTCACCCCTAGGATCGCCGGTGCCGATGGTATGAAACACACCTGTGCTTACCTACAATTACGTTCCAGAGCAATGCTGAGACGTTGTAAAGGTTCACGGGAAAGGATTGCCAAGGGCGTTTCGTTTTGTTTTGTTTATTTGCCCGGATGGAAATGTACAGCGTATTTTACTTGTTCGGTGTGACAATGCATAACTGATTTGTGGCTCTAGTTTGCGACTCACGAGTTACAAGTTAATTAGAAACACTTTTCCCTAATTATATTTGAGAGTTTGCTCTATTTGCTCTACAATTATCACAAAAATTACATTAACTAGTGTTAATGAACACAACGTCGAAATCCCCACCGGATCCTGGAGGAAAGGGGAGAATTAAAGAAGGTACACATCTCCTGCCCAACACCTGGTTTCCTTTTCAACAGATGTTTTTATTTGTTATTCCCAATGAAATGTGCAAAATCAGCCTCCTTCCTGGTTGTCCCTCGGAGGATGAGACTCCACCTGGCAGGGGAGGAGCCACCGCTTTGTCTGCATGCACCCAACCGTGTTCCCGTAGTGACTCACTCTCCCGGTGGGCTGCCCGTCGGGATCGGTGGCGTATTTGCCTTCACGGAAGCTGTGTGCCATCACCGCGGCACCCTCCTGAGGGACAGCCCCGAAGAAGAAGCTCTTTGGAATGATTTCCCAACTCGGGGACCTGCACCACAGAGCCTCGTAATCCCAGAGAAATAGGGAAGTTGTCCTCGGCAGCTGGCCTTCCTGTCCACCTTTCTTTCCTGCGTGTGCCAGGTTATGTCCGAGCCCCAAGGAGCTGTCGATCAAGTGTGAGAGAGGGTACATCCACGTGGATAACTGTTCTACAACGTAAGCACCGAGACAGGGCTGGAAAAGCTTCAGGGAGGAAAGGGAATTCTCACTCTAGGGGATCAGGAAAGGCTTAATGAAGAAATTAATGTTTGTCGTGGGTTTGAAAGATGGACGGGAGTTTGGTTTTCAGATAATGAGAGCAGGAGAAGAAAACACACCCAGTACTTACAGAAGGGCTCCTCCTTTCCCAAGAATAAATTCAATTGTGTCACTCCTGTGCGTGTGTGGGCATCCCACATGCCACCCCTTAGAGGGTAGGTGCCGTCTGGATATCTGCTGCGGCTACCTTCCTTGAATGCTGCCTGCTTCAGACAGTTCTGGTCTTCTGTCTCCATGCATATTTGCCTTTTAATCTAACACCCTCCAAGAAGCCAGGCGCCTCTTCTGGGGAAGGGGAGGAAGCAGTCGTGGGTGTCCCGCTTTATACTTCTTACATAACCTGAGACGCCTGGGTGGCTCAGCCAGTTAAGCCTCCAACTTGAGCTCGGGTCGTGATGTCGCGGTTTGTGGGTTCAAGCCCCGCAGTGGGCTCTGTGCTGACCGCTCAGAGCCTGGAGCCTGCTTCGGATTCTGTCTCCCTGACTCTGTCCGTACCCTACTCGAGCCCTGTCTCTCTCTCTGACTCTCAAAACTAAATAAATCAATGAATACACGCTGAAACATGTTTAAAAAAATAATTCCCTATGTGACTTGAGTTGCCTCACACAAATATTACTAGAAGTGCTCCCGGGGTCACACGGTATTCATTCACCATAGTGAGCAAGAATTCATTTGGGGCACAAATGACAGCTGTCCGACTGAAAAGTTTGGAAATTTCTTGCAGACCCTTTGGAAATGTAGAAACTCAGGCATAACGGTATTCAGCACCTCACATGAAGCCGTCCCATAACAAACACATTTAGTACTTAAACTAAAGATACACATTAGGAAAAAGAGCCATTTGCTCTACACTCGGTGTGGCTTTCATGCATGTTGGATTTTTGGTTTTTTTGAGCAAATGGATTTTCATTCATCAACTCAACTCCATTGTCAAGTGGCGTACCTGGTCTGTTCACAAATAGAGTTTCTGAAGCCCATCTTTGTGGTTACTTCATTGAAAAATGAATACGTACTCTCATCTGCTTTCCAGATAGATTTCATAGTTAACCACATTTTACGTTCGTAAGTGTCAGCAGTAAGAAGGCTACTTCCATTCCTCACGTTTTATGTTAAAAGATTTGTTTTCAGATGAGGAGACGTTGTCTTCCGTGTTTTACTCTTCACTCAAAATTCTTTCCATTGAGAGTTAGCGAGAGGCAGGAATATGCTCAGAAGTCTAAGACTGAGAAATACGGATTCCAAAGCGGTCAGAAAACACTTTTATTAACAATAAGAAGCCTTAGATATTGGCTGTAGTGGTATTTGTTTTGTTTCAGTTTTGTTTGCCCTTTAAGTGATTTTATAGTCCAGGTGGAGCAGATGTTTAATATTTTGTTTTAGTTTTGTTAGTTTTTACTGATGTATAATTAACATGAAGTGTTCTATTAGTTTCAAGTGTACAACGTTTCTCAGCTTTGCTTAGTGCTGCTCAGAATAAGTGTACTTTGACCTCCGTCTCCTAGTTCATCCATCCCTCCCCCCCCCCCCACCTCCCCTCTGATAACCATCAGTTCTCTGTATTTAAGAGCCTGGGGTTTTGTCTCTTTCTTTGTTTTCTTAAATTCCGCATATGAGGGAAATCATCTTGTATTTGTCTTTCTCTGACATCTTTCTTTTTTTTTTTTTAATTTTTTTCAATGTCTATTTTTGAGACACAGAGAGAGAGACAGAGCGTGAGCAGGGGAGGGGCAGAGAGAGAGGAAGACACAGAATCCAAAGCAGGCTCCAGGCTCTGAGCCATCAGCACAGAGCCTGATGTGGGACTTCAACTCACAGACCATGAGATCATGACCCAAGCCAAAGTCAGACGCCCAACCAACTGAGCGACCCAGGCACCCCTCTGACTTACTTCATTTAGCATTACGCCATCTGGGTCCATCCATGTTGTTGCAAATGTCAAGGTTTCATTCTTTTTTATGACCAAGTAATATTCCATTTTGTGTATGTTGTATGTACACACTCACACACCTACACACCCACATACACAAACACACACATATCACGTCTTTACCCATCCACCCATGGGTGGACACTTGGGTTGCTTCCATATCTTGGATATTGTAAATAATGATATAGTAAACATAGAAGTGTATATATCTTTTTGAATTAGGGTTTTTGTATTCTTTGGGTAAATTCCCAATAGTGGAATTATTGGATTGTGTGGTAATTCTGTTTTTAATTCTTTTTAAGAAACGTCCGTACTGTTTTCCATAGTGGCTGCACCAACTTGCATTCCCACTGACAGCACGTGAGGGTCCCTTTTTCTCCACATCCTTGCCAACACTTATTATTTCTTGTAGTTTTAATTCTAGCCATTTCAGTAGGTCTGAGCTAGTATCTCATTGTGGTTTTGATTTGCATTTCCCTGATGATGAGTGATGTTGAGCATCTTTTTACTGGTCGGCCATTTGTATATCTTCTTGGGAAAAAATGTCTATTCAAGTCTTCTGCACATTTTAAAAAATCAGATTGTTTTTTGGGCGTTGAGCTGTATAAGTTCTTTGTATGTTTTGGATATTAACCTCTTATTGGATATGTCATTGCACATATCTTCTCCCATTCAGTGAGTTTCCTTGCTGTCCTGTTGATGATTTCCATTGCTATGTGAAACCTTATTATTTGGTGTAGTCCCAATAGTTTATTTTTGCTTTTGTTTCCTTTGCCTGAGGAGACGTATCTAGAAAAATGTTTCTATGGCCGATGTCCAAGAAATTACTACGTATGTTTTCTTCTAGGAGTTTTATGCTTTGATCACTACAGCTTTGTAGCATATCTTGAAATCTAGTATTGCAATACCTTTGGCTTCATTCTTCTTTCCTAAGATTGCCTTGCGATTCAGGATCTTTTGTGGTTTCATACAACTTTTAGGGTTATTTGTTCTAGTTCTGTGAAAACTGCTATTGGTACTTTGCTAAGGATTACATTAAATATGTAGATTGCTTGAGGGTAGTGTAGACATTTTAACAATATTGGTTCTTCAGTCCAGGAGCATGGAATATCTGCCCACTTGTTTGTGTCACCTTCAATTTTTTATAGTTGTTGGAGTACAGGCCTTCTACCTCTTTGGTTACATTTCTTCCAGGTATTTTATTCTTTTTCGTGCAACTGTAAACAGAATTATTTTCTTACTGTTCTCTTTCTGCTACTTCATTATTAGCGTGTAGAAATGCAACAGATTTCCGTGTATTGATTTTGTGCCCTGGGACCTTACTGAATTCATTTATCCATTCTACTAAGTAGTTTTTTGGTGGAGTCTTTAGGGTTTTCCATATATGGTATCATGTAGTCTGCAAATAGTGAAAGGTTTACTTCTTTACCAACTTGGATGCCTTTTTTCTCTTTTTCTTGTTTGATTGTTGCAGCTACGACTTCCAGTACCCTGTAGAATAAAACTGATGAGAGTGAACACCCTTGTCTTGTTCCTGATCCTGAGGGACAAGCTCTCAGTTCTTCACCATTGAGTGTGGTGTTCCTATATGTGGGGTTTTCATACAT
Organism: Panthera leo; assembly: GCF_018350215.1. Taxonomy (NCBI): domain Eukaryota; kingdom Metazoa; phylum Chordata; class Mammalia; order Carnivora; family Felidae; genus Panthera; species Panthera leo. Next base: position 230,077,098 of record NC_056679.1, read on the forward strand.
GTTCTTTATTATGCTGAGGTGTGCTCTCTCTAGGCCTACTTTATTGAGAGTTTTTATCATGAATGGATAGCATACTTTGTGAAATGAGTTTTCTGCCCCTATCGAGATGATACGTGGCTTTTGTCCTTTCTCTTATTGATGTGATGTATCACATTGATGGATTTGTGATTATTGACCCACCCTTGTGTCCCTGGAATAAATCACACTTGATCATGGTGAATGATTTTTATAATGTATTCTTAGATTCAGTTTGCTAATATTTTGTTGAGGATTTATGCATCTATCTTTTTAAGTGATTTCCTAGTCTGGATGGAGCAGGTGTCTAATTTTGTACGAGTTCCAAGCTCGCTCACAGCAATGAGAGAAAAGAGAGTTCAAAGAGAGAGAAGAAAACTAAATACATTTCCTTTTCTTTGGCAGTGGAGCCTCAACTTTGGGGTATCTTTCTCAGACAGAACGAGTGTAGAAGCTTTCCTTTTTGTTTCTGACCCTGAAGGCATTTTCCGATACATGTAACCACTTAGAATGCCCGATCACATGTACCTTTCATGAAGAACATTTATAGGCAGGACAGTGGTAAGTCACTTTACCTTCCATGGCGCTTTCAGTAGACTCCCTAATGTTTTGTTAAATTAGCAGGAAAGAGAAATTTGTATTTAACACACAGTTACAATGATAAGATGAACATGGGTCATTTAGGATTTTCAAGCAGTTTATCAATTTAATAATTTTCTGCAAAACTGCCCTTGCTATTAACTTAGCTATCGGAGTGTGCAAACACAGACGTGAAATTTTATTGTCATGTATAAACTTCACATTGAGCACAACTAAGTATTTATAACTTGAATCTAATGAAAATGGGATTGAAGAGAAAGAAATGATCATGTGACCCCAGGATGGGAACTCTCCCATAAGCAAGCAAGTCTGATTAACTTAGCCACACTAAAGGAAGGAAGGAAAGGAATTGCTCTCTCCAGTTAGCTGATGAACCTCCAAACACCAGGGTCTTATTAAAAGTCCTTTTACCTCCAGGGAGCCGTCTCACCATCTCTCGGTAGCTTTGCTAAATGTAACCCTATCTGGGTTGCTATGGAAACAGCTATATCTATGCAAATTACTTTTTAAAAAATCATTAGGCTGCAGAAAGTCCGTCTGACATATGAAATTTGCAAGGACCCCAGCCCATAGCTTCTCTTGGCATTGTATCTCCGCTCTAACTGTCCCCAGGTTTCCTTTGCTGTGCCTGTTGTAAACAAATACTCCCAAATCCTTGAGAAAGATCTCCAACAGTAAGAGTTGAACAGTGGTAAGGTGAGGGCAGTGGCCTGCAGTCAGAGTCTGGAGGGTTGTGGGCTGTGGAAGAATCGAGTTGCCTAGACACAGGTGAGGGAAGAGAAAGGTTGCAGGCAAATCTATTGAAATACCAACTGTCTCCCATTCATCTCTGTCCTCCGGTGTGGCGCTGGCACACACACGTGTGGGCATCCGTGTGCAGTGCAAGCATGTGCACACGTTGACACACGCTGGTGTGCTTACGCACCCACATCACGCAAGTAGCCCCTGCGTTTGTCACACATTTACATCCCTCTCACAGCCTGGCCGCTGCTCCGCCAGGCACAGACCCGCGTTGGAAGGACTGCGGTCCCCAGCTTCCCTTGTGTATCTGTTTCCTACACGATGCTTGGCTCGAACATCCTTGGGGCTCCCGGAGGGCTGTGCAGTTCCCTGCCCCACCCCCCCGTTGCCGCTGCTCCCTGAGCGTGGCGTGTAGCACTCTGCCTGCTGTCACAGTGTCACCTGCTGCTCCCTGGGCAAAGTGGCCCCACATCTGCCCTGAGCCCCCAGGAGGCCAGAGCTAAGAGGCGGCGTGCGACCCAGACGTAGAAGCACGGCCCCGCTGCCCTTGGCTTTCCAGTTTGTTCTGGAATCCCTCAACAGAGCTTCCCATGCTCCAGGCACTACAAAAACAGCCTCCTTCATCTTTCCCTCTGTGCCTTCCTAGTCACTGGGCCGGGGACAAGTTCAAGTAATGGCTCTCGTTCTGGTCCTCGAGTCCTCACTCGCCATCACTGAACTCTGCTCATGGTGCCTGGTCTCCACTCAAACCAGTTCTCTCCTAGGAGGCTTCCCCGCCCTGCCTGTCAGTAGCTGCCGGGCTGACCCCACCTGCCCAGGCCCGTCCCAGTCCCCAACCTGCACAGAGCTTGAGTTCTTCTCCAGATCCTCCTGGGCCCGCCTACTGACTCTGCCCGCCCCAGGCCTCCAGGCTGCCTGGAGTGGTCAGTCCTGCCGGACCCCAGCCGTGAGCAAGAGGGATCAGCTCGGATTCGAGCTCGGATTCGGATTCCTGCTGCACGGGGATCCTTCATGGCAGTGGCCAGTTCACGCCGTCACACATCTCAGTACACATCGTGTGCACATCTCACTTTGGTTCCCCGAGGAGCCGACTCCCGTTTCCGTGTTTGCTCCAGAGAAGGGGGACCAAGAGGGTCTCGCTCAGCTGAGCTCTTGGGACGGACAAGGGACCGGTGGGCGCCGCAGGAGTCAGCCCACCTTCTTGCAGGCACCGCGGTGCAGACCCGACGATACAGAGGGCGCACGAGCATCATTTCTGCTTTCGGTATGTGAAATTTGTAAGCGAGTTCTCAACCAATCACAGTTATCTCTTTTTCTCTGAATGCTTTAACAATTAACCTAGAATTCTACCTTCAAAGTAGATGTGTTCCATTTTGAGCCCATGTTTCCTACTTCCTTTGCTCGTTACAGAATTGGTGTCCCAGGCTCAGCCTTCCTTGCATGCAGGTCAGTGTTCTAAGTTTTCTCCTCAAAGAGCAGAGTCATGATTCCCAGCAAGTGAGAAGCATGTCATTGCCATTATCTCCACGTGGGGATGAGAAGGAAACATTAAAAGACTAACATCATAGGTCCCAAACCAAAAGTTCTCCCTTGTACTTTGTTTAAACAGAATCAGGTTAGAGTAAAAATACGTTTTCTCGTGTATAAAGTGTGTGTGTGTGTGTGTGTGAAGTTAGATATTATCCAGGCTTAATTATTCTAGGAATAGTTTAAGCTTTTAATGCAAGGGTGTAAATTAGATGAAATGTCCCTAGACCTCAAATTTACTTTTAGGAGTAAAGGGGAGAGTGTGGTTTTAAACAACCACGTCTCCTCTTACAAAAAAATCTCTTTTTGAAAAGAATTGGAGGTATCATAGATTGTCAGTGTTATATATGTAAATACATATGTTTAAAGGCATAATTTATATTTAAAATGGTAGCCTTATCTTAGGAAATATAGTGCAGTGCTCTGCTTTTCTCTCTAAAAATAAATATTTATGTGATTTATCTTGAAATGTTTATATCCAAAAAAAATGTGGGCGTGTGAAACTGAGAAAATCTACTCAAGCCAAGAAAAATTGCTTATTACCAAATATACCAGCTCCATAATTAATAAATTATTATAAAATGTATGCTGTCTCTATGAGAAAAATTATAAATAAGAATTTTTGATCTATGAACTATTGTAGTTGTGTATTCTCAGAGACCAGTAAAGCATAGGTTTTTCCTTTTTAAAGAAATATGTCTTTCTAATAGATAAATATAAGATCAACAGGGGTGCCTGGGTGGCTCAGTAGCTTAAGCGTCTGACTCTTGGTTTCAGCTCAGGTCATGATCTCACGGTTCATGAGATCGAGCCCCAAATCAGGCAGTATCAGTGCAGAACCTGCTTGGGATTCTCCGTCTCCCTGTCTCTACTGCCTCTCTTCCGCTCACATGCGCATGCATGCACACACACTCTGTCTCTGTTTCTCAAAATAAACAAACTGTTAAAATAATAAATAAATAAATAAATAAATAAATAAATAAATAAATAAATAATCTCCAATAGATTGTATTTATCACCCTTGTACACCAGATTGATAATCATTATATTCTTTTCCAGGTGAAAGTTTTTAAATAGGATTCCTCTGGGTATAATTAATTTTAATGGCAAAAGTTTATATACTATACATTTCTAATGTTACGTATGATTTTTAAAATGATAAAATTCTACCAGGCTCTACTGACTTCTCTCATCTCAAATACTCTAGGCTTCCTCATTTGCGCTTCCCTTCATTTGCTGGTGCCGTCTTTCATATTGAGGCATATTCATCATACACCCATCTCCATGTTGTTATGAGAGATTTTCCTTTCATGCCGTATGACAGATATTCAGTATCAACTCCTCCTATTAGGAATATTAACCCATAAGCTCCTCAAGGGCAGGAACGGTGTCATAGTCATCTTCGTATCCATGATGCTCAACCCAGTATATGGATGGAGTTTGGTAAATTTTCCCTGGGTGACGTTGTTGGAAACTCTATTCCGGTTTCTCTCTTGTTTATTGAGCTGCATATCTACAATCTACGTCTCAAACGTATTCAGACAGACAGCTAGCAACCACTGTTGTGTCCCCCCTTTCTGCTTCCAGAGAGAGGGGGTTACCACAGTGGCAGACTTGCCTCTTCACTGACTGTTCATCCGCCTCTCCTTTCCTGGTGAGAGCACGTAGGAGATGTCCTGGGTGGCAGTATGTTAACGCTTCTGTAGAGAGTACCAGCCGCTCGTGCAAGGATAAGAAGGGCAATGAAAGAGAGCTTTTCCATCTCAAACAGGACAAACCCGGCTTGGATTCTAGGCCAACTTATTGTCTCTTTCAACTCTGCCTGTTCAACTTTATTGCCTTCAACTCTACAACCATCATCACACCGCCCCCTCACTGTCACCACCACCTCCACTGCTCTCTCCACCACCACCTCCACCTCCACCACCTCCACTCCCACCACCACCACCACCTCCACCTCCACCAACTCGACCACCACCTCCACCACCTCCACTCCCACCACCACCACCACCTCCACCTCCACCAACTCGACCAACCACCTCCACCACCTCCACCACCACCTCCACTCCCACCACCACCACCACCTCCACCTCCACCAACTCGACCACCACCTCCACCACCTCCACTCCCACCACCACCACCACCTCCACCTCCACCAACTCGACCAACCACCTCCACCACCACCACCTCCACTTCTGCCACCACCACCTTCACCAACTCCACCACCACCACCACGTCTCCAACACCGTCCCTGTCTCCACCACTACCATCTTCACCATCATCCTTATCTCCACCACCACCACTACTACCTCTACCACCGTCCCCCTCCCCACCCCCCCCCACCCCCACCATCTCCACCACCATCTCTATTACCACCTCCACCATCACCACCTCCACCATCACCACCACCATACCAGTAGCTACCAGGAATTGATGAGTTACCTCATATACACAATTATCTGATAGAAACAACATATTTTGTTAATTAATTGGTGCATGTGTTCTTATCATAGAATTGAGGATACTTTTCATCTAATGATAGGCTTTCAGCATCACAAATCATAAGTCAGCGGAAGAAATAATTGGCAATGCTGTCTAACTATTGCCATAAGGAACAGCTTAATGTCAAAGATCACAAAGGTTGTTTCGCAAGATCTGTTTTAGGATATTAATGGATGATACAAGCATTTCTGTCTAATAATTAATTGTATGTCATTTAATGAGGACATATCGTAGGTCTAATAGCTCTAAGCAAGAACCAAAGAAATGATGTCCCTCAAACTCTCGCTTCAACTAAATATTTTTTTTTTTACTCTCTAGGAGTTGATAGGTAAAAGCTGTCATTAATCATTTGCGGTGCATGTATTTTGTACATAAATTTGTACATATGTTTTGACTAATTTTCTATTAAAAAAGTTTGGAGTCTCAAATAAGTAGTGCCTTTATGTTCTTGAGTAGACCAAGAATTTTTTTGTCTTTTTTTGAAAAAATAACAGTATTGGGGCGCCTGGGTGGCTCAGTCGGTTAAGCGGCCGACTTTGGCTCCGGTCATGATCTCACAGTCCGTGAGTTCGAGCCCCGCGTCGGGCTCTGTGCTGACAGCTCAGAGCCTGGAGCCTGTTTCGGATTCTGTGTCTCCCTCTCTCTGACCCTCCCCCGTTCATGCTCTGTCTCTCTCTGTCTCAAAAATAAATAAACGTTAAAAAAAATTAAAAAAAAAAATAATAACAGTATGAGTACTGACTACACATAGTTTGTTAGATATAGAGTTGGTAGGAAACTGAAAATAAAATACCTTGAACTATTTTTAACTTATTTATTGTGAGAGAGAGAGCACATGCACAGGGGATGAGCAGAGAGACTGTGAAGGAAGGGCAGAGAGAGAAGGAGAAAGAGAATCACAAGCAGGCTCCATGGGCTATCAGCACAGAGCCAGATGAGGGGCTCACCATGAACCAAGAGACCATGATCTGAGCCAAAATCAAGAGTGGGATGCTCAACCAACTGAGCCACCCAGGCACCCCCAGACGCCTTGAATTTTTTAAAATTTATTTGTCTATTTTTTTTTACATTTATTTATTTTTGAGAGACAGAGAGGGACAGAGCACAAGTCGGGGAGTGGCAGAGAGAGAGAGGGAGACACAGAATCCAAAGCAGGCTCCAGGCTCTGAGCCATCAGCAGAGAGCCCAATGCAGGGCTTGAACTCATGAACCGTGAGATCATGACCTGAGCTGAAGTCGGACGCTCAACTGACTGAGCCACCCAGGCGCCCCTAGATGCCTTGAATTTTTCATTGAACATCAGTTTTCCTATCTAGACACTTAGAAACAAAAGCACAAGGATTTCCCTTGAGTCTTAGGAACAGAATATCTACAACTCACTTTCTACTTGGAACCCAAACTTTAACTTATATAAGTTCTCACTGAAAATCCAAGTGTTTGGGGATTTGTTGAAGTTTGCTAAGAAATATAATACTGATCCATCTTTACAGGTGTTATAAACTCCATCTGCTTATAACATTCAGTCCAGGATTGCATACCTGGACCTCATTAGCTCGGACCCCAGAAGAGAGGTTATGTTTTAATGTTATTGTCCTTACTCTTATTAGTAAGAGTTTATGTAACAAATTTACTTAAAAACATGTCAGCAAATCCTACCACCTTGGTCTTTAATTATGTCATTTGCCCTTGGTGGTGTCATTTGTTCTTAAATCTGTTGGTTATGGGGACAAACAGATGGTTGTTGAGTAGGACATGAATCCCTACTGTGGAGTGGGAGCATTAATCTGACAGCAGTGACATGATGAATTGGAATAAGTAGCCTAGTTTGGGATAAACAGAGGTGGTGAGAACGGTTAGCTTATTGTGATATTTCAAGCTACAAATAATGCATCAGAATCATGACCACAGAGTCCAGTTAAGATTACACGAATCCTGAGTCCCCATTGTTGCAAGCTGAGGTAAGGAAACTGGGCTTTCCCAGTAGTGTGGTTGGAGAAGAGCGTGGAGATTACTAGATAGATCAGTAGGAACTCATTCCTCGAGTGAGTTTATCCTACTCTTCAACCCTATCCGTGTTACTACCCTCAACCAACAAATGCAATATACTTACTGAAGTGGATGGATAGAACTTTATGCTCTCAGACTCCACCAACAGAGAATAGAGTTTGCCCTTGAAACTGTGTAAATGGTCATATCCATTGTCAACAACGTATATGTCTGTTGGCAACAGGTTTCAAAGCCTTTTTACACAATCTCTTTATAATTGTTGAAGCTTGCCCCTACCAAGAGACAAGATAAAGGTGGGAAATAGCAAAGACAAATGTCACCTGGATTTTAAAAGGAAAGGTGAGTCTTAGGAAACAAAAGAATTAAAAGATGCCGTTAAAAGTGAACCGTAGGTGTCGGCAGATGAAGAGTCACAAAAGAATGAAGATTAGCAATAGGAAAAATAAATAGCGATTGTGGGCATCAATACTGGTGCTGATAGCTTCTCAATTCTTCAGGGTCTTCACAAGTTTGCAGCTTTTAGTGGCTTTATTTATGTGTTTATTCCCATGCATGACCCAATTGGGAAATAAAATAACAAAAAAAACATGAACTGGCATTTCAGAAAACCACATGCAAGCAGCTAATACGCTCGTAAAAAGAAGTTTAATTAAAAGGAATGCCGATGGGAAGGAGGCACCATGTTTGGCATTAAATCTCCAAAGATGAAAATGGTTGCTGGCGTGCAGCGTTAGCGAGGGACCACCGAACAGTCCTGTCGGTGAAAGTGTCGTGAGTACGGTCTTTCCAGAGAACATTTTGACAATATGCCTCAGTATTAAAACGTGCAGACTCTTTACCCAGCAATTCAAGTTTTAGGAATATATCCCGAGAAACTATTTTAAAAAGACCTTCAGAGCAAACGAATTAATATAGGGAAAGCATTTAAAACACTCTCTGGCATCCAGTAAGAGCTAATGTCAGCAACACAAATTAGAAACAATGCCTGTCAATGCACATTTGTATAAAAAGAGTCCATCAAATAGAACACTACCACACATTAAAAATTACGGTGTGGCTAGATATTTGTCGATATCAAAATATATCCATGGCATATGTTGAGGTGCAAAAAGCAAATTAAACAGCATGTGTGCTGTGGTTCTGTTTCTGTAAAGTAACACACATGAGTGATCAGCATAGAAAGGTGTACAAAAGTGTACTCTTTGGGTGGATTTCTTTTCTTCCTTTTAAAAAAAATTTTTTGTCCTTTTTAAATAGATTGAAGATTTTAAGGTTATCGTGTCAATTTTATAATCAGAAGAAAATAATGCTCTTAGTATCTTAGATTTTTTAAAGTTTATTTATTTGTTTGAAGAGAGAGAGAGATTGAGGGAGCACAAGCAAGGAAGGGACAGAGGGAAGGAGAGACAGAATCCCAAGTAGGCTCCTCTCCTTCCATTCAGAGCCCAAGACGGGGCTCAGACCCATGAACCATGAGATCATGGCCTGAGCAGAGATCAAGAGTTGGACGCTTAGCCGACTGAGCCACCCAGGTGCCCAGTATCTTATTCAAAAATGTTTAAGTATATACCAGAACATGCACTTTTGGGGAACTTAAAATTTTATTTAAAAAAATAACTGTAATATAAAAGGGAGTTTATCTTATATTCTGTATCCACACAGAGAAATTGTTAATGTCAAAAAATGGACGCATTGTAAAATTTGGTTGGAAATAGAGGCGCCTGAGTGGCTCAGTCAGTTAAGCGTCCAACTCTTGGTTTCGGCTCAGATCATGGCTCACGGTTTGTGAGATCGAGCCCCGCAGTGACAGTGCGGAGCCTGCTTCAGATTCTCTCTCTTCTTCTCTCTCTGTACCTGCCCTGCTCACGCTCTCTATCTCTCCCTCTCAAAATAAATAAACATTTTTTTTAAAAAAAAGTTGGTTTGAAATAAAACATAGAAATTCCACACATTTGCATAATGACTCAGTTAGAGTCGCCTTCAGTTCTCGGGAAACAATGTAGTTTTTATACTCACCTAAGGGTTAGTCAACAGATAAATGCATTACATGTGTTCCACATATTCAACAATATCTCTAAAAGTCATTTTATCAATTTTGTAATTTTACCTGAAGGAGCAATGCCGAATGTCACATGGCATTTAAATAAGCAAGATTGTCGCTTTTCCTAAATTGTTTTCTGAAAATCCTATTACGCTTTACATCGCAGTCATAATAGGGGCTCTGCCATTATGCAAGCTTCGCCACGCGCTGCTTATGTTGCTACTGCTTTGATTCGGGAAATACCTAAAATAAGTGATTTTATCCCCTCCTGTCATTTGTTCTGCTTACGGTCACTGAATACATGCTGTCATGATCAGCTGGCCAGCTCGTTTTCATTTGTCCTCAATCAACCCATCAGTGGGCCTAAAACAGATGCCTTTAAATGAGAAAGGCTGTGAGGCATTTCAGGAACGTGCATAAGAAAAGGAGAACTTGACCTTTCAGATCACCTGTGATATAAAAAAATAATAATCATAAATATACTTCAACTAACAGGAAAGTGTCCGCTCGTAGACTCAAAAGGAGCAATGTTTCCCCAAGGTTAACAGTGTGTGTAGCTAAATTTTTTATGGTGCTCTTCTCCTTTGTGACAACCAGCCTTCACCAGCAGACTTCAAATGTAGGTATGCTTAGGATCATTACCTTGAACTCTGTTTCTGTGACCACATCCCATCCGGCAGCTCCAAACACCATCCAAATGCAGAGGGCTTTAAATTTCTATCTCCCCACGGTGCTCTAGATGCCGGCATCCAGCTGCCTCTGGATATCGCCCCTGGCTGTCTAACTGGCATCTCAAAGTCAACGCATCCCAAACAGCAATCCCCAAGTTCTCTCCCGACCTCTTGTTCCCCCAGGCCTCCTCGCCTCTGTTGTTCAACTTCTCATTTCCCCCCAACCCCTCCATCCAGCCCACCCGCCGGGCCAGACGTTCTATGTCACGCATGACGACTTCCATCGCTGTGGACCTGATCGTCTCTCCCCTGGAATTCTCAAGTGGCCTCCTCACCGGTCAGCTCACTTCTTCCCTCATTTCAGCCTGTTCTCTGCCAAAAAGCCTCCGGAATGGTGTCTTTAAAGACCAGTTGCCCTTTTTGGGGTGACGGAAATATTTTGGAGCTAAAGGAGATGATTGCACATTCTAGCGAATGTACTCATTGCCACTGATTTGTACACTTTAAAACGCTTTATTGTATGTTATTAGAAACAGATTTCCTTAAAGCTACCCTTGTAGCTGGGTGACTAGTTGGGAATGCATCTTATATTTGGTTTTTAGTGCTGTGGATGCCCCAGGAAGGAATGAAACATAATAAAACATATTATGACAGTTACCTGCTTACTGTTACCCACTGCACTTATGGGTAAAACAGAAATGTCTGACTATGGCGTCCGAGGCCCTTTTTAGTCTGTGTTCCCTGCTTACTCACTTTAATCAAGGATCTGGCCAGACACGTAAGGCACCCTCAGCGAGGATTCTGGAGAGAATTTAGTGAAGGGCCTTTTTTCCAAGGTATGGGCAGAGTAAAGGGACTGATCCAGGGGCGGTCAGGTGGCTACTGACTGTCACCCGTGGAAGCAGTGAGAGAAAACAGTATTCCAGAGATCAGGAGCTGTGGGGATGGGCTGGTCTAGCCACAAAGTGTCTTGGCCCTGTGGGCAGAGCTGAGGATGGGGAGCGTGTGTAGCAGAAAGAGCTCAGCACTCTCTCCTCATGCTCTCTCACCAATTCTGCCATTGCCTGAACCCAGCTGCCCGCGGAAGGGCCTGGTTGCCTGGGAAATTCAGCCCAAGGGCATGGTTGGGTTTTGGGGGTTTTGTTTTATCTTTTAATGTTTATTTATTTTAGAGAGAGACAATGCGTGAGCAGGGGAGGGGCAGAGACAGAGGGAGATGCAGATCCGAAGCAGGCTCCAGGCTCTGAGCTGTCAGCACAGAGCCTGACACGAGGCTTGAACTGACAAACTGTGAGATCATGACCTGAGCCGAAGTCGGACGCTTCACCGACTGAGCCACCCAGAAGCCCGATGTTTTGTTTTGTTTTGTTTTGTTTTGTTTTGTTTTGTTTAAGAGCAATGTGAGTTGGTAGGAACCTGGAAGAATCAAATGCCTTGAATTCATAATTGAACATCAGTTTTCTTAAGACAGTAACACAACAGCACAAGGGGTTCCCTTGAGTCTAGAGCATAGAGTATCTACAACCCACCCTCGAAGTCTTAACTTCAACCTTGCTGAAAATCCAGCTAAACACAGAGGGAGCACGTGGATGGCCCATTCCACCGCCCCACACGCTATCTGGCCATGCAGACCCTCTTTGTGTTCCCTGAGTAGAATGTTCGCTCTGCCTGACTTGACTTTTACGAGAGCTTTTGCCATCCTGGTCTCAGCAGCCCCATGAAACGCCTTGAGGCCTGAAATCCCTGCTGCCCCATTTCCCTCACTGTCTCCCAGCTCTGCAGGGGAGCCACACCCACAATGCCCAGTGTTTGTGGAACTGAATTCGGGGGTGGCTTACTCACTCGAAGGCTTGAAGTTGTTCTGCTAGACAAAGAATGATCTGTTGACTGAGTGGATGAATAACCAAATAAATGAACAAATAAAAGGATTGAGTGAAGCAGTCGGGTCTTGATGACATGAAAGTACAAAGATCTCAAATGTGGAAGCTCACTAATCACTTTCCTTTTGTCAAAACAGGTAGTTTTTCTGTGTTCTTCAGAAAGAAGTCACAGTGGAAGCTGACAGTGATGAACTCAGTTAAATTCTCCATAGCTTAGATGTAGTAACTTCCACTGGCTTGCTAGTCTTCCAAAACAAACAAACAAACAAACAAACAAAGCTGGTGGCAGGACCCACTGAGACCACTTTAAAAAAAAAAATTTTTTTTAAGTTTATTTATTTATTTTGAGAGAGAGCACAGGGGAGGGGCAGAGAGAGAGAATCCCAAGCAGGCTCCACACTGTCAGCACAGAGCCTGAGGCAGGGGTCGAACTCACGAACCATGAGATCGTGGCCTGAGCCGAAACCAAGAGTCGGATTCTTAACCGATTGAGCCACCCAAGCGCCCCTCACTAAGATCACTTCTATCAGAATCTCCAGAGATGGAGCCTGCACATAAGCATTTTTCTTAATTTCCCCATGGTGGATAGAAAAACTGCCATTTTGGTAGTTAGACTATGATTGTCCTAATGTCGTTCCCTTTGGATTGTTGAGAAATGTATTTTTTTATTCAAATAAGTTTTGAACAGGCATCTACACAACTGATCTCATGGACATAAGACTGTCTTCATATCTGCAAGCTTTTGTTTTTTCTGGATACCTGGATGCCTCACTCCCACTCCTTGGCTAATTGTTCTTAGCCCTCAAGGGCCAACCAAAGACCCTCTTCTCTCCCAGATAGCCTTCTGTGATCTCTCCTTTGGTGATCTTTTATTCCCTGAATTCTCATGGCACAGCATCTCTGATAGTTGGTGGATTTTATCATCTACAGCCCAATCATTTTCTCTCCCCAGGTAAACTCTGCCTCATTCACAGTATGTTACCCAGGGTGCTTAGCAGTCCTTTGTTTTCTGGGGCATTCGTAAAATATCTGCTGAAAGATTAAAAGCATAGAAATGGCACAAGGAAATGGAAGTTTCCCCAAATCTCTGATTTGGGTAGTAGATTAGCTTGGAGAATATGAGGGGGAAGGAAGTATGTTTGGAGAAAAATACACAGCAACAAAGTTCAAATTTGGAGTCATAGAAATGAAACTCAGCAATACAAATTTGAGAATGATCAGAGATAATAGTTGAGTCTTAATGTTCTTATCCACTGTCGTCATTTTTTCCATAAAAAATAACCTCTGAATGGAGTGTCTCTAAAAAGCAAGATAATTTGGACTATGGGAGCCTATATTTATATCCCAGCTCTTTATCTCTTGTTACCTGTCCTTGGGAGATTTTTGTAACCTCTTAAATCCTTAGTTATGAATCTGTAAAATGAAGTCAATAGCAGTACCTCTCTCTCAGCGTTGGGATAAAGAATTAATAAAACGGTGCATGTGACATGGTAATGATTCAATAAATGAGGGCTTGTGTTTACCGTTGGTATCATCATGATGGAGTGGCAATATGAAGCAATTTTGATTTAATGGAAAATAAGACCCAGTTTTAATATTAGTGTGATGGATAGGGACAGGATTTGTTTTAAAATTACCCTTCATCTCAATCTGGTTTTTGTTCAGTGTTTTCTCCATGGAAGACTGTAGCTGCATGTTTTCATAGAGGTCAACAGAATTAAGGTTTGCAAGAAAAGTGTATTTGTAAAAGTTGTTTCAAAATGGAACACTCTTCATTCTATGAACTCAAATGACTTCTTGAAATTTCTCAAGTTACATGACCTGAGGCTAAAACGAAACTGGGCGAAGATGAAAAGCAGAGCATTCTCTTGTGTTCATGTGTATTCTGCTTCAAAGAACTGCAAGCCATATCACCTCTCTCCAATTTCAAGTAGCAGATGTACGTGCCTGACAATTGTCTGATTGTTCATAATGCATCATGGTCAGACTACTGACCTTCATTTTTACTTACATGTACAGTGACATTCGCTGGGTCTCAGTCTCATCATCTGTAAAATGGAATTTGTTGAAGGTTTACATGAGTTAATACATGCAAGATGATAGCAAAACTCCTAGTGTATGACAATAATGCAAAAATATTAGGTATATTTGGCTAGTTTTCTTTTTTTCAGTGTGATCTTATTTTGAATGCCTAGCTTCGTCACGATCTGAAAATGTGAGACCCTTGTACTTGAACATCATCATGACTCAACAATGTCATTCATTCCACGTTCTTTCATTCAGTAGGCACCTATCGATAGCCCACTGGAAACTAAACTCTTTTTAATGTTGATTACGTGAGAGCTGAACTAAACTTTCAGTCCGATTCCCAACTTCCACTCTTTGTTCACTCCACCACCATGTGGTCATCAAGGCAGCTTTTTTGTGTGAGAACCCTAGGAACCAAGGTTGCACTTTAAGATGGCCCCGGTATAGGAGAGTGTCCCCAGCTATCTTATTTCCAGGGATTCTTAGCCAAGGATGCTCCCACAAACTCAGTTTGAGTCCTTATGTTGATTCTTGGCAGGAGTAAGGAGGATGTGCTACCTGTAATATTAAAAAGAAATCCTCAAGGAGCTAGCCATCCCTATCTTTGTGCAAGGCTATATAATTTCACCTTTGCCTACTCACTCTAAGCCTAGAGAGTTTGGAATGGCAGCCTCGGGCCCTACCAAGAAGTGTATGGGGCCTTGTCACTTCTGGGTTATGGTACCTAATAGAAATGCAAACAGCTTAACGCCCATTGTCATCCACACAGATAAAGGCATGACGTTATGGTTAGTGAATGCCCTGCGGTTCCAAGAATTTTCCAGACTCTGTGTTTACCAAAGATGAAATTAGCTATCTACTCATTTTCAGTAATTCACATGGTTTGCCAACTGTCAGCTCCTCTACCAGAAAAACCTGTAGACTAAGCAAAGCTAAGTTTACTAGATTTACTATGGTAAGGGAGAACACGACCTTGCAGAAGTCCAAAGGGAAATTGGGCCTGGTATTTATAAGGCCTTAGATCCTTGGCTGAGTTTGTTTAAGGTGGGTGTTCCAAGATGCAAAACAACTGGCACTGGGCAGAGTTTATAATGTAATAGCTCTGGACTGGTGGTACATAGAGGCAAGGGTCATGAAATGAGTTTTGATAAGCAAACTATTACTTTTGATAAGCAAGCTGCTCAGCTCACAGTCTGAACTTCCAGAGGCAGGTATTTTCTGAAGCAAGCAGTTGGATTAGTCTGTCCTCACATCATTTAACCCAGGGCCAGAAATTATGATGATACCACTTCCCACCTAAAAAATCATTATATGATGGGGCTGAATGTCTTCAAATCTCTCTCTCATTCTCCCTTCCTCTCTCAGTCTCTTCTTCTGCCTCTCCCTGCCCCCTCTTTTTCTCCGTTCTTTCCTCCCTTCCTCAATAATTTATGAAAGAGGCAAACTTAAGTTACTTTATGTAATGCATGTAATTTGGGGTACAAACAGCTACCAAGAAACACAACCAAAGTATAAGAAATCATCTTTATTACTACACAGAAGAATATGACAGTTGTTAGCTGAAATGACATAATCTTAACTACAGTCACTTTTAGGAAAAGAGGCCCAGGGCCAGTTTCCAGAGATTATAAAACAGCTTGTGTGCTTTTTTTTTCAAGGTCTGACTTATCCAAGGTCATTGAGGAAGGCTATAGTTTCAAGCAAGCCCAATTTTATATTCCTAACTCTTGATCTCTCAGGAATTGAAAAATAAAGTATTCTATGGCTCATTTACAAAATGCTGTGCTCAAACATGCACCCATGACTTTCACAGATGGTTACTATCAGACATTGACATCATATAGGGGAGGAAAAAATATTTTTCCTCTACCCACCTTAGGCTCTCCAGCTGGGGTCTTGTAACTGAGATAGGCAAAAGACAAATTAATGAGAGAAAAACAGAAGTTTATTAACTTGCATATGGCACATACACGTGGGAGCACCCAGTGATGGGTAGCTCAAAGAGGTGGTTAGAACTTATGCTTAAATATCATCTTAGGCTAAACAAAGGAAAAGGGATTGGGGGCTTCTGGGAGGGGGAGACAAGTAGTTATGGGAAGGTGACTAAGAAAAGTACGGTTAAATAGGGTTCCATGCTAAGGTTTGTTTTGCATATTTAAGTTGATGCTGTAAGAGTTGCTAAGGGTCCTCCTCCTCTTCCTGGTACAGAAGAGGGAGACATCTTGACAAAGGGAAATTGCCTTTACAAATGTAAATTTCCATTACAAAATGACAAGCTGTGCTGACTAGAGAAATTTTTTCCACTTCTGTTGGTGCCCAGTGGCCTTTTTCCCAAAATGACCCATATGCCAAAGGGACGTGGTTGGGGATGGCATGTTTTGGTTACGTTCACATCCAGATTCTTTTTGACTACAATTTACTTTAAAAAGATACCATGGGAAGAGCTTCTTACTTCTTAGATAGGAGCTGCACTGCTTGGCCCCAGTTGGAGATAAGCCTCGTTTCTGACGACTGGAATCTAGCTTGTTATTCCCTTACTGTAAGCATTTAATGTAATTTGAAAAATTGCAGATCTACAGAATCCAACTGGAAATGGAATGAGATATCATAGACACACCTGAGTTTTGATTCTTCCTTTCAAAAAAAAGTCATCCTCTTTTGTCTGTGAAATTACCTCGTTTTCAATTAAATTAGTCCCAGCTTTGAAAACAGAGAGGATCATTTCTTACATTACTAATGAAAACTTTTTTTTTTAACATTTATTTATTTTTGAGACAGAGAGAGACAGAGCATGAACGGGGGAGGGGCAGAGAGAGAGGGAGACACAGAATCGGAAGCAGGCTCCAGGCTCCGAGCCATCAGCCCAGAGCCTGACGCGGGGCTCGAACTCACGGACCACGAGATCGTGACCTGAGCCGAAGTCGGACGCTCAACCGACTGAGCCACCCAGGCCGCCCCACTAATGAAAACTTTAAGCGAGTTTGGGCCTCTTGCTTAAACTAATCTATACCAGCTTGTTCTACACGTGTTAGGTGCACTGCTGGTACTAAAATTTGAATATCAGAGTGTTCCTGGGATCAGTTTTGGCTTTGAAACAAGACAGCACCTCAACATGGATGGCTGTATCAATAACAGAGCTGTTGCAGAACTTCAGGAGTTAAGATGTCTCAAGGGGGAGCCCTCATAGATTTAATCAGCTTAAACCAGAATTTGCCTCATTTGTGAAAGTGAAGATCTGATTTTCTTGCTAATGTGAAAACCATCTCACTCCTCTGGAGTTAACCAAATTTTGTACCTATTTTGAAAATAAGCAAGAATAATTCTGCTTGATTCTCAGCATGTAACATGTATGCGATGCTTTCAAAAAAGAATTCCATGTCTGGGCTAGAAGCTGTTAGTGGCATTAGTAGGGTGACAGTTTTTGGTTATTGAGGCTGACAGTACAGTTCTTCTGCCTGCTCTCCCCACACATTTATCAGCCCCCACAGCCCTCTCTCTCGTCGTCACCACCTCGGTGAGACTCTTAACTCAGAATGATTGGGTGAGTCCAATTCTAAAAGGATTAACCTTCACCTAAGCCCCGGTGGTCACTGCAGTTTCCTCTCCTGAAATATTAAAGAAGAGAACTCAAGAGATCGTGTGTTCTGGTCAGCCCTCCCCTGGGATTCCTGGAAGCTTGAGGAGTCTTGGCCTAAGGAACTACCCTTTTTTCAATATTTTAAAATTATTTTAAAGTAGTTATTTGTTATAAATTGGGTGGTGGGAATCACTTATCATCAAAAAATGGATTGCTCTTAAGGGAAGGTTTATAAAAGAAAGATGAAGATTCAAATCTTAACAGAGAATTTTTATATCCCGGAAATACTGATATTCCGTTGATAAAATTCACTAAGGCTCTGTCACTATATCCAGCATCCAATCCGACTTTTCTGAAAAAAGAATATATACAATTACTTTTAAAATTTCCTATGACGGAGGGACGCCTGGGTGGCTCAGTCGGTTGAGTGTCCGACTTCGGCTCAGGTCATGATCTCGTGGTTCATTGGTTCGCGCCCCATGTCAGGCTCGCTGCTGTCTGTGTGGAGCCTGCTTCAGATCCTCTGTCCACCTCTCTGTGCCCCTGTCCCACTCGTGCTCGCTCGCTCTGTCTCAAAACTAAATTTTAAAAATCATTTAAAAAATGATAAAATAAAGTAAAATTTCCTATGATGCATAACACTACATGTTAAAGTTAAATTCTTCTATTTCACACTCTTATAACCATCTTTGTTCCATGTGTTTTAAAACACTCTTCTGCATGCACTACAGAATGACTGTCGCATCCATTTCCTGTAATTATTCTTCTCAAAGTAACATTCACATCGCATATTAAAAAAAAAATTTTTTTTATTGTTTTCGAGATACAGTTGACATAAAGCATTGTGGAAGTTTACGGTCTACAAGGTGTTGATTTGACACATTTATATATCACAGTACGTTACTGCCTTGGTATTAGCTAACACATCTCTCATGTCATATAATTATCATTTCTTTTTGTGGTGGGAACAGTTAAAATCTAGTCCCTTAGCAGTTGTAAATTGCATGATATAGTATTGTTGTTCATGACCACCAAGCTGTGCGTCAGATCTCCAGAACTTATTTATCTACCAGTTGCATTTCTGTACCCTTAAACAACACCACCCTAATTCTCCGACCTCCCAAACCCTGGTGATTACCATTCTGCTCTCTGTTTTTATTAGTTTGGCTTTTTAGATTCCACCTGTAAGTGATATCATACAGTATTTGTCTTTCTCTGGCTCATCTCACTTGGCATAATGTCCTCAAAGTCCATCCATGTTATTGCAGATGGCGGGATTTCCTTCTTTCTTGTGGCCAAGTAATATTCTAAGAATATATATACCACATCTTCTTTATCCATTCATCCACTGACAGATGGTTAGGTCGTTTCTAGATCTTGACTATTGTGAATAATGCTGCAATAAACACCAAATACAGATATCTTTTCTGTAACCTATTTTCATTTCTTTCAGATATGTACCCAGAATTGGAATGCTAAATACTATGGTATTTCTATTTTTAATTTTTTGAGGTCCCTCCATACTGTCTTTCATAACAACTGTACCAATTTACATTCCCCCAGTGGTTCCTAAGGGTTTCCTTTTCTCCACATCTTTACCAACACTTATCTCTTGTCTTTTTGATAATATCCATTCTAACAGATGTGAAGTGATATCTCAGCGGTAGTTTTGATTTGATTAGTGATGTTGAGTATCTTTTCATGTACCTGCTGGCCATTTGGGTGTCTTTTTTAGAAAAATATCTGTTCTGTTCCTCTGCCAATATTTATTCAAATTGTTTACTTATTTTTTGCTACTGAGTTGTATGAGTTCCTTACATACTTTGGATATAACCCCTGGTTCGATATATGGTTTGCAAATATTTTCGCCCATTCCTAGGTAGCCTTTATTTTTTCTTTCTTTTCTTTTTTTTTTGCTGTGCAGAAGCTTTTTAGTTTGATGTAGTCCCATGAGTTGCTTTTTACTTTCAAGTACCCATTATTGTCGCAACATTGTGGTAGACTTTATCTTTGAGGTCAGTGCTTTTCTTTTTTAAAAGCATTAAATGAGGCTGTGTGCAAATCTTGTTGAAGCTATGCCGCATACCATCTGGAAGAACTTTCAACACAATCCTAATTCACAACCACACCTTGAGGGTCATGACTTCTCAGGGACAGTTGAAAGTTTCTGTATCACGCACCCAAATACTCAGATACATGCACACACACACACAGATGCACAGGCACTCATGCATACACACACACACACGTGCACACAGCATAAATCGAGTACAGCGTGTCACGGGCCTCCAGATTTTGATCAGTCACCTTCCACCCACCCATGACTCACGGTGTGAATGGTGTGGATGGAGGAAGTAGACACACTCGTTTGCTCCCATTCTTTTCTCTTCTCTCCCTTCCCCAGATGTACACATTTTCACTCACAGAATAAGATGAGTAATAGATTCATTTAAAAGTAAATCTTCATATATATTATGTTAATTTTTAATTAGCTGGTGAATTTAAAATAAATTTTGAAGCGTTTATTTAAAATGAATTCAGCGTAACTTTTCTTTGGTTTGAGCCTCACTGATGCTCAGAGGTTATGTTTTAGGTCTAAAGATTAAAAGCAAATGAGGGGGTCATAGGAAAGGCCTGCACAGACAGAGGCAATGTTTGATTTTATTATGATTTAAGACTTAAGGTTATTAAAATGTATTTTTTGTCAATCTGAGTCTCTTTTTCTAAGATATCCCTTACCTCTTTTAGGGAAAAAAAACCCACACAATTACCTTCTATTAAAATAAAGGATCCAATGAAAGTAATTAAGATTTTATTAAAGAAATTTTAATAAACCAATTACTGCTTATGAATATGGATAATCTCAGGGAAAAGAGCCACCCTGTGCCTGAAATAAAAATAAGCTATATTTTAAATATATTTAGTATACGTAATTAGTTATTTAAATGTCTTCTCAACTAAACCTACTGTCAAAATTATATTTGGAACAGCAATAATTTTATACTTAAAGGAAAGCTTTTGAATCCATATAATTAAAGGAAAGATGCTACAAAAATTTTATTAGAGATTTTAACCTCAAAGAAATTAGCATATTTTCAACAGGTAAATTGAAATTTGCTAGTGACCATCAACCAAAATACTAAAACATTTTTATGTTACTTTCAGATACGAATAAATGAGGTAGCTCATATAGATACCAAATATCACTGTGAATTCAGTTTATTCCACAGGTTTTTTTCACAAATTGAAATTTTAGCACTACGTTAGCTAATTTAGAATTATCAAGGAGTTAATACAAGATAATTACTCAGATACAACATTGGAGATGAGCCTTCTAATGCTAAATTGACTAATGTCTTTGAGCAGCATAAATTGTTCTCTACTAGCTAAAAGTGGAATTTCTGTAGAGTTATATTATCTGTATTTCTGTGGAGGTTATAGTGTTGTTGAAATAACATTTTGTATTCTCACTTGGACTTATTACTTATAATATCTGCTATTTTATTTTTTTACGTCATGGCTTCATTTGCCTGGAGCACATGTCATCTTACAATGGTCTATCATCCAGCTATTAATTCTTGTATTTATTCAGCACCTGAATGGTGAGCACCTGATATGTGTCAACGCATATTCTGTGTGTTGTATGTGTTCTGTATGCTATGAACACTCAGGCCTCCTGGTTTCATGTCGTGTCTGGGACCTTGTTGGGGAGGAACAGTGAGGAAATGGCAGAAGTTCAAATAATGGGAAATAGGAGTTAGTGATGAGGTCTCTGCTAAAAATTAAAATACTCTCATAGCAGGTGTCTGGGAAGCTAGTTTAGAGTGATCCAGAAAACTTTCGCTGAGTTTTTGCACCTTTAAGGTACCATGTGAGCAGAAAGAAAGATCAGCCTTGGAAAGCTCTAGAGAAGAATATTCCAGGCTAAGAGAGCCGTAGGTCTAAGAGATCGGAATTTCAAAGGAGCTTGTGTGTTCAAGGAGAAGAAATATGGCCATGATGCCCGCAGCAAAATGACTACAGTTACAGCAATGGAAGGGCCCTGAGGGCAGGGACGTTTTGTTTTCTTCAGTAATGTATCCACAGTATCCCACACGGAACCTGGCACCTAGGTCCTTAATGTGCATGGAGTGACTAAGTGAATGAATGATTCAAGATGAATTTAGAGATTTAGGGAAATGTCTGATCATGAAGCTGTAATAAGAGATTTAACTTTGTTTTAAGCATAGCAATATTTTAAGGGGATGTGTAAGGGCGCCTGAGTGGCTCAGTCGGTTAAGCATCCGACTTTAGCTCAGGTCACGATCTCACAGTCTGTGAGTTCGAGCCCCACATCGGGCTCTGTGCTGACAGCTCAGAGCCTGGGGGCTGCTTCAGATTCTGCGTCTCCCTCTCTCTCTACCCCTTCCCCGCTCATGCTCTGTCTCTCTCTGTCTCAAAAATAAATAAAAACATTAAAAAAAAATTTTAAAAAAGGGGGGACGTGTAGTAGATTGAATGTTGGCCCTCCAAAGAAGTCCATATCCTAAATCTTAGAGCCTGTGAATGTTATCTTAGGTAGTAAAGGGGCTTTACAGACGGGATTAAGTTAAGGATCTTGAGATGGGGAGATTATCCCAGATTACCCAAGTGGGCTCAGGGAGATCACAAGTATCATTATAACAGGGAGGCAGGGAGGTTCAGAATCCCAGAAGGGGATGTGATAATGGATGCTGAGGACGGAGTGATGCAAGCCTCAGGCCAAGGAGCACAGGCAGCCTTTAGAAGTTGAAAAAGACAAGGGAATTCTCCCTTAGAACCTCCAGAAGGAGCGCCGCCCTGCTCATGCATTTTATTTAGCCTTCAGATCTGCAGAATTGTAAGATAATAAATATGCATCATTTTGAGCACCATGTCTGTGGTAACTTGTTACAGCATGAATGGGAAGCTAAGACACTATTATTCCAAATTAAAGCAAGTGGTCATTTAATAAGTTGCAAACATGACGATGGTTACATTCTTAAAAGTCAATCACTTATCACGCTCACTTCGGCGGCAGCACGTGTACTAAAAAAAAAATCAGCGTTTGTAATCTAAATTAAAATGCACTTTGTATTTAGTTGCAGTATTTAGGTGGATCCTCCTTCCTGTATCTTCTGTTCTCTCACAGCAGATGAAGAGGGTAAGAGAACCAGGGGCTCTAAGTTACGAGAGGGGTAACCAGGAAAAAAGTGTGGTAGAAGGGAAAAAACTGAGCCCAGAGACCGAGACAAAGGAGGAGGAAGAGAAGGGATCCCATGCAGCGTCTGAGTGTCAGGACTCCAGGGATGGCAAATCTGGGTGGTTCTGGCTCAGGGTCCCACGTGAGACTGTGTCATCTGAAGCCTTACCTGGACCCAGAGGTTCTGCGCCCAAGGCAGTCTCCACGTGGCTGTTGGCCGGAGACCTTGGTTCTTTGCCCCATAGGCCTCTTCAGAGCAGCACTGGAAGATCTTCCCAGCGGGACAGCTGGCTTCCCCTCCAACCAGCAGAAGCCGAGACAGAACTTGGAGGGAGCAGCGGTACCTTTTCTGTGACTGAGTCTCCAAAGCCACCTCCGCCATATTACGTCAGTTAGGGCAAGTCTCTAAGTCCAGTGCTCACTCCCAGCGAGAAGGATTGGGCTCCGGCATTAGAAGGGGATGTCAAAAAAGAGAATAACAAAAATGTTAAGCCAGCACAGAAGGAAGAGGACGGAGTGAAGAGAAATTTAAGCAGAACAATGACTTCTCGTTTCTTTATAGAGAATGCCTAGATATGCCCATTTTTCTCAAGTAATCTCTCTCCCGTCTGCCAGGACTATGGATGTGTGTGTGTAGAGGTGTGTGTGTGTGTATGTGTGAGTGTGTGTCTGTCTGTCTGTAGCAAGACAGCTTTAGAGTTCTGGCTGTTTCCCGCTTTTGACTCCTGTCAGACATGTCAACCTTTATCTCAAATAACCTCCAGAGACCTCTGGTTCTACACTCGAGTGGGTCTATACGTCCAGATAACGTAACCAAAACTCTCTGAATTCCCCTCAAAAGAAATTCTGCCGCATTACATCCATCTGGCCAAGCCCTCATCGAAACAGAGGAGTTAAAAGCTGCCCCCAGTCACAGGTCCAGTGCACCCCTCCCGGGTCAGGAAGCACTTGGGGGTTGCAGATGGGAATTAGTACAGGAAGTTCAGAGGCGGGATCTAATGCAATGATAAGCTGTCTGGAACATGAAACAAGGATGGAGCCAGTCTGGAAGGTGGGATGAATGGGAACAAGGAAACTTCTGTCCGTGCTAAATGCTGAATCAGGTTACACTAATTAATGAATTAATGAGGAAGGTAATGAAGAGAAGAGCCCAATAAAGAGTTATCTTGGACCATCTCCTGTCCCATCATTCACTTCTTGTCAGATATTAGATTAGGCCTTCACACTTCCTTTGATTTTCCCCTCTTTAGACCTTTTTCCTGGTTGTTAGAAAACAGTAAAGATTGTTTTATTTTTGCAGAATGCCTTTAGATTCTTTTAAATCCATTGCATGTAAAAATGCAGAAGACTTTCTTTTACTAATTAGGTTTTAGAGGAAATGTATTTTAGAGCAAAACATACCACCCATAACAGGAAAAAAATAGTTACAAACAGAGAGGGAGGGAGGCAAACCATAAGAGACTCTTAAATACAGAGAACAAACCGAGGGTTGATGGGGGGCTGGGGGAAGGGCAAAATCGGGGGGGGAGCATTGAGGAAGACACTTGTTGAGATGAGCAATGGGTATTGTATGTAAGCGATGAATCACGGGAATCTACCCCCCAAACCAAGGGCACACTATATATGCTGTATGTTAGCCAACTTGACAATAAATTATATTTAAAAAAAAATACCATCCATATTTTAAAACATATATGCCTCAATTTTCATGTATTGGTATTTTCAAATCGGGATTTAAGAATGAAAAAAATTATATTTTCTGGCTCTATGTGTGTGCATCGTATCCTTAGAAGAACAGACACAATCCTTGTAATGTGATATTTTTTAAAGTTTTCTTCAGATACTTGGGTAGATATTAATTTCATTGTAATGTGCTTTTTTAAATCTGAACACCTAATTGTTTTATGAGAAAAGACAATTTTCACAAGACTACAAATGAATGTATTTTGATTTTCTTTAAAAAAATTTTTTTAATGTTTTATTTATTTTTGAGACAGAGAGAGACAGAGCATGAGCAGGGGAGGGGCAGAGAGTGAGGGAGACACAGAATCCAAAGCAGGCTCCAGGCTCCAAGCTGTCAGCCCAGAGCCCGACGCAAGGCTCGAACTCATGAACCACGAGATCATGACCTGAGCCTAAGCTGGACACTTAACTGACTGAGCCACCCAGGCCCCCCTGTATTTTGATTTTCTAAAATTTGGTAAAATCTCTCTTAATGGACTGAATAAGCAGCTTTATATATTATTTAAAGCAAGATAAATGTATGTGATAATATTGCTAGCATTTCAAATCCGTCCGAATCAGAATGTATTTTTGAGCACCTTCTGTGTACCACTGAGCATTTTTTTGTGTGTACCCAGTCTGCAATTCTAATGGTAATGCAAACATGTGCATAGAAGTTTATAGAAAATGGTCTATATACTAAAGCAGGGTGGGCGAAATCTTTCCATAAAGGGCCACATAATAAATGATTTTGGCTTTATGGGCCATGCAGTCTGTCACAAATATTCAACTCTTCCCTTGTAGGCCACAGACAGTATGTAAATAAACAGGCAGAGCTATGTTCCAATAACACTTGATTTACCAAAACAAGCCGGCAGGATTTGCCCTTGAGCCAACCCCCTGTGCTAAAGGATTAGTTTATATATATGGGATGGCAAAAACATTTTGTTTCCTTTGCATTTACTTCAGTAAAATTCCCAGCAAATGTTATTTTGAAAGACAACTGACAGGATTTGTCTCTATAGTCACATTTTTATAGAACTGATTTAAAACTGTTCCTTCAGTTGTGAACAATCGAACATTGTCAACTTTCAGATGAGTATTATTAATGCCCTTGGTAAGTTCAACATGTGCCATGAAAAACTAACAAATTTCAGAAGTACCTGTGTCCTGTTTGTTCTATTCATAACACAGTAGATAAAACGCAGTCTCACGTTAAACGTTTATTGAAAGCTTATTAAACAAGTAAGTTGGAAGTTGTGTTTCTAAAAATAAATATTTAATCTCCATGTCTGCAATGATGATGCACATTTAGATTAGTCTTGAGAAGAAAATACAGTCTTTCATAAAAAATTAGAATATAATTCTGTTTATTTTACCTTCATGTGTTCTGTTTTGAACAACAAAAAAATACTTTAAGAGCATTTTCAGATGTTATAACTTATACGTAGTACTTAGGAACATTTCTAAACTTAATCCTATTTTTAAGATTTCCTTTAAAAATATGTAAGGGGCACCTGGTGGCTCAGTCGGTGAAGCGACCGACTTCAGCTGAGGTCATGATGTTGTAGTTCGTGAGTTCGAGCCCCACGTCAGGCTCTGTGCTACCAGCTCGGAGCCTGGAGCCTGCTTCGGATTCTGTGTCTCCCTCTCTCTCTGCCCCTCCCTTGCTCACACTCTGTCTTTCTCTTTCTCTCTCAGAAATAAACATTAAGAATTGTTAATAAAAATATTTGAAACCCTAAAACATTCCATCTGTCCTAAAACTTTAGCTTTTTCTCTGCCTACATTACTTTCTGTTCTAGTCTGTCCTCTGCGGACATGCCCTCTGCTCTCTACTGCTCCCTGTTCTCTGCATCCTCCACGAGCATTGCCTTCTGAGAAAAACTGACAAAGCTGTCACAAGTGACAGTGAATTTAAATTCCTTGTTGAGCATCAGACCTGATGCTGGACTCTCATAAGGTCCTGCGTGTTGGTGGCCGTTTCTAAATGGAGGCCGCATCAATCAAACTGTCCATATGTGCGTATTGAGGTCTTGGATAAAACAAGGATGTCCTGCTAGTTCGTAGCTCAGATAACTTTCACAATTCTTTTGTCTTGGTTCGATTTTTGGATACGTAGGCCTGCTGTATTAAAAGTGAACAGAAGCCTGGTTGGTATCCATAGTTCAAATCAGACCTCACCCTCTTCGAGATGGAACGAAGACGATGGTGTCACAAGTCTTATGCCCGCTTGTCAGGTTTTCACAGCAGCCCTTTAATGGGTTCTCAGAGATGTTCTAAAATCAAGGGTGCGCTCTAGGTCGTGCGTTCACACTCTCTAAGTCCGCCTTGCCCTTGACTTTAACTTGATTAGGGAAAACGGTTTTGAGATGAGAAAAAAGAGTGGCCATCCAAAAGCTCTGTTTGTGTGTATCTTGCAGGAGTCCTTTGGAACCTCTCGTCTTGTGACGCCCTCAAGATGCCAATCATCCAGGACACCCTGGCAGTGTTGACCAATGCCGTGATTATCCCTCATTCGGGCTGGGAAAATTCACCACTCCAGGATGATCGGAAAATACAGCTGCATTCCTCACAGGTGCTGCGAAATGCGACCGGATGCCTAAGGTGAGTGGCACCCTTGCTGCCTCCCGCTGCTGTCATATGCTTTCTGCTTCTGCAATTTTCATTGCTGCTTTACTGAGGATCAGAGCGTCCCAGAAAGATGAATGTTGACATGGTGAAGAAGGGTAAGAGGCTAGCGAAAATCATTTCTAATGAGGTACTGACGAGGTGTAGGCATCTTCTTCTATAAGTCTTTTATTTAACATGTTTTCTTGAGTCTTGGGCAAAAAATAAACATTTTCATTCCAACCAAAAGTAATTAGTTTTCTTTGATTAAAAACAATAGTTCACAGTAGTTTCTTTCCCATGTTATAGTATATCATGCGTATAGAATAACCAGGCAGGCCAGTTGGTGGGGGGAGAGTCTATGACATATACGTAGGGAGCTAATTAAGTGGCATCACTAATTTTGGTTTTCATTTTTAAAAGTTTGTCTGTGTGACTACCGGAGCCCATAATGCTTAGAGATAACTTTTTAACAAAGCCTATTGTATGAAATGTTTTTTTTTTAAATAATGAAAGTAGCAAATACATTCTAGTTCTCTCTCAGTGCCTTTTTACAAAAATCATCCCCCAGAAATCTCTTGAGAAGTCTTACAATCACCTTAATTTTTGTTTAACTTTTGCTCTTAGAAAAGAATGTAATAATCAGGATACAGTTTTTCCAAACTCGGGCAACTGTGCCCCCAAGGATGCTGTCTTTGGTACCAAAGTTGCAAATCTCTGCTAGATAAACTTAATGATGAGGTGGGAGTACCAGAGCAACCCATGGTACCCAGTCAAATGATCTGTATTTCAGACATAAAATGTACAGGTTTGTTTTAGCTGAGCTGCCTCAAAGCTGTCATCTTGCCTGCAATGGATTGGTTTCCAGGGGCAAAAACTGGTCTCTACTGAGAAGGAACAAAATCACCTTGGTGACATTAATAATAATTATCTCATGAATATGTATAGCAATGCTCTGGGCCTCCAGTCTTGAGAGGGGTGGTGCGTTGGTGTAAATGTGTGTGTGTAGAGGGAGATAAAGCGAGTCTACCTCCATAAATATCGACATACATTCGCAGACAGGAATAGGAAATCCTCTAACGATCTTGCCGTTCCTCAAGGTCACGAAATAATGATCTTTTGACATGATTTCTCTGGCTAAGCTTTACCATAAGCCAAATTTACAGTTCTCCAAAACTCCCTGTTGAGACATTCATTCTATAACCTCTTACATTCTGTTATCCTTCAGAAAACTCCTGCCCCACCAGAAGAAATATAACTCCTTCCCAAAGCTAAAGCTGTAAGCCACTTCCAACTTTTTATACCTGATTTTTCTAGTCCAGTTATTTTCAACTATTGTGGGTCGTTTTTTCCCTTCTTAGCATCTTTGACTTAAAGAGTGTCATTGTTCCTAATAAGGATCATGGAAGAAGTGCCTCGGAATCAATTGTAGACGTATGGTCAGTAAAGACTTGGCGAACTCCGTCAGGTAAAATTCTCTCTGAATGATACAGTAACACAATTCTACATTCAAGATGTTAGACTTATGGATGTGGGCCACCTCCATTAAGAGCATACCTTCAGCACCATTTGATCAAAAGTCAGATGAGGAAGCTAGACCATGTAGGTTCACGGGGCTGCTTCGTAAGTCATCTGGCTGAGTTGAGCATCTGGGATGTGACGCAGAGTGAAGATAGGTCAGATCGGGATCAGATCAGAGAAACTATCCATCCCTCTCGGTTCACACATACAGCGGGTTGGCCATGTGCTGCTTACACTGAATATGGCCGGGAGCAAACACATCATAGGAAGCAAAAAGGGGGACATCTGATTTAGAAAGAATTTCCTGTAGTCAAATTGGGTTTCCTTAGTCAAGATGCAACCAGGTTTAAGGGTTTTCCCACTTTTCTGAGTTTATCATGTAATTGGCAAAGCAAAACGCGACAATATATGGTAAATACTTAATTTCCCCCTTATTTCATCAAACCCCTGCCTTTCTACAGGAAAATAATAATTTGTCCTCTCTTATTTAAATGTGTTTGTGAATCATTCCACATGGATGAGCAGGTTGAGCTGAGAGAGGAAGAAAATAGCGTTGGGAAGGGGCGAAAATGAATTTACCAAAGACTCAGTGGACAAAGTTCAAGAAATTCCAACTAACATTTGACACGTAACTTACAACCAGTGTTGGCACACCAGAACAGTCACGAATGTTTTTAGCATGATGGAAGATTCTAGATTTTAATTGTTGAGGTTATATGCATTCTTGATTTTTCCAAGAAAGCCTGGCTTTTTATTTATGTTAAAGAAATTACTTTGTACGCTATTCCTGCCTTTCAGCAGTGTCAACCATGAGCATTTACTGAGTGTCTGCTGTTTGCCAGAGAGGGATCAGGGAGGCAGAAATAAACAAGGCTCAGCAAAAGCCCCCTGGGAACTGCAGAAATGATTCGAATATACTCCTTAAAATGTATATGAACAACCAGATTGTCTCAGTTTATAAATCATATCTGGACTTGTACCTTTGCAAAGAACATTTTCTTCTATCAAAATATTTAGAAAGAATTTGATGCTTTGGTGCTGCTAAAAGCAAAAAAAGGAAAAACTCAGCAATTGTTCTTGTCATTTTCATGGACTAAATTTATATTGCATATAAAAACAATACAGTGAATTTTCACAGCAAAAAAGATATAGGAAGTTTGTGTAACATTTGCATACTTTGATCTGGTGTATTAATTTATAGCTTTGGTTTTGAAAGTTGCCCGAATTGTATAAAAATGCCAAATTTACATGTTAGAATTATTTTGCAATGTGTCATGACCACTGCTATCATATTCCATGAAATCTGGCTAGAACGTTCAGTATATGTTTCAGGAACTTGTTTAGTTGGTAAGAAAGAGCCAGCTGCATTTGGCCAACAAAATGCACCTGTCCGCACGTGGGTGCATAAGGAATTCGATGTAAGTGGGGACTAAGTTGGCATACACCACGTTAAGTGTCACAACTGGCAGATAATACTTCAGTTCATTTCATGTGATTTATGGATATTTCACTGCAAAGGCAAAGAAAATTAGTAACCTTAAAAAATAATGTAAAATATGCACAAAAGATTTCTTACTGTCTTCCTGTTTTAGATCTTATTCCTTGTTAGGGAATCATTTTTAAAACTAAGGCATTGTTGAGGACCATCCGATTATATTAAGATTTTTTTCAGTTATTTGCTTTTATAGAGTTCAACTTCTAGAAACCCTCCACAACCTTTTAAGGATCAGGGGTTCCATATAATTCAGTCCTTTTCATAATTATACATTTTATAAACTTATTTTGAGAGTGTGATTTTCCCATTACCATTCATTATCAAACAACACTTGGAATTAAAAAAAAAAATTACAAGTAGCAAGGCACATGAGTCACTGTTTAAGTATTTTTGATATGTGGGAT
Source organism: Panthera leo (assembly GCF_018350215.1). Taxonomy (NCBI): domain Eukaryota; kingdom Metazoa; phylum Chordata; class Mammalia; order Carnivora; family Felidae; genus Panthera; species Panthera leo. The sequence continues at coordinate 230,107,639 of NC_056679.1, forward strand.
GTCAGTTAAATTTAATTCAGCTATCTGCCCTCGGGTGATATTTTCCCTGATACTGAGTTGGAATGGAAACTCTCCTTTCTCATGAATTCTTGAGAAATTGGAAGAATGGAGCTGTGTGAGTGCATGTGCGTGTGCATTCGTTCATTCCGAGGTTTGACCTGGCAACATGTTTATCGGATAATTTTATACAGTGTCGATAGAGGTAAGGTTTTGACTTTGAAAATGAACATTTTGATTCATAAAATCCCCATCTTCCAGGGACCAGAAACTTCTACTTCAAATACATTGTTTATTCTCGTATTTATTATAAGTTCAATAGCCTATGGTCAGTTGGTCGGGAAGCTAGTACCTGCACTCACATCCTGACTCCCGGGCCAGCCTGCTCCCGCTGTGCCACACAGAGAGGAAATACAATGTCCTGTGAAGTGCCAGGAGCACATCTGTGCTCAGAGCCTCGCAACCCACGGAGCACCCAGTTGGCGGATGGACTCGCTCTCCTTTGTGTTGGCTCCTTTAATTTGCTTCTGGACATCCACTGAATTGCATCATCTCAGCCAACACCCATCCAAATTACCAACTGTCTTCCTCCTCCTTCTCCTTTCCTACTTCCCATTCTTCCCTCCCAAGGCTGCCAGTATGGAGTGGGAAGCAACATGGACAGTTAGTCATGGAGCCTCACGTCAGCCCCTTCCCTCCACCTCCACCTTAAATCTTAATTTAGGCAATTAGTCAGAGCAATGGATGCCTTTTTTAAAAACATAAGACTGTATTTTAAGACATACCCTAGAAAACAAGGTTGACATTATTTTCCCAGTACTCAGGCTCCTTCATTCTTTTACTGATGGCTTGATTCTCTTTTACTGATGGCCCCACTCTTTTTCCAGGATAGTATTTCCTAACCTGGGTGGCCTTTGACCCCAGTAGGAGCTTTGATGGTGGGTAAAAGTACATTTATCGGGTCACTGATGGAGAGCAGTGTTCTTAATTTTTGTTCCTAGCAGGATTCAAATTTGTTTGTGTCATTTCGGAGTGGGAAGCCGAGGTTAGGCATTTAAGTAATTGCTATTCTAAAAGACATCATCTTTTCATTTTTCAGAAAGAAAAAAATATATTATATATGCAAATTGTACCACTCTTAAATGTTCCAAAGCTTATCAGAGTGAAATTTAAGGTGGGGAGGAGGGGCGGGGAAAGCCTATGCCTTCCTAAGCTAAAATCTGGACCGCTAACACTGTTCAAACCTTAGATAATTGTGTACATTCTTAATAAACTCTGTCCAGCTTCTCAAGACTTCTCTTTGGCGGCAGATGTACCGATACCTAGTGGTATCCACACGCCCCACCAGCCTGCAGCAGGGGCCATACTCATGGGGAGTGTTCTAAAGAGAAGAGACTCTTGCCTTTGCCTTCTCTCAAAAGATACGGTAAATCTTCACGGAAAGATGTCATATCATGTTGACATAGCAAAAATTTAAGCACATATGACATATAAAATGAAAAGTTAATGCCCTTAGTCCTTTTCCATTTAAAATTCATTTTGGGGTAGGAAATGGAATTTTTCAAAAGCAGATCTCTATTTGTTCCTGAAGTATCCATCTGTCACTGAGGAAAGAGGATAGAAATGGAAAAAAAAAATCTCTTAAATTTTGTTGAAGGAGCGAGTTGATAAGAATGATGGCGGCTAGATTGTGGGGCTCATGGCGGCCGGTGATTAGTGGGGGTCGGACTGCGTCTCTGCCAGCATCCTTCTTCCAGCCCCCACCCTGGACACACACTAACGCTCCCCCTCTTCCTTGCTCCTTCCTCTTTTATGATGTTTGTCTTTTGCTCCAATACTGCCCAATTTAAGCTTTACTGTTTGATAAAAACCATTTTCAAATATGGCCTAAAGTGAATGCGGTAAAACGTTAGGTATGGCTTAGGTCGTAAGTATGCATGAAGCTGTTGGATTAGCTTTTTCTTCACTTGATGATGAAGGAGTCCTCCAGGAAATGGCTTTCCTTTGGCCTAAGTTAGGCAAGTCAGACCTTGAAAGAGATTCAGTTCTGCGTGAGGATTGTTTCATTGTACCGCATATAATCAAATACTTTTCCTAACTTGGGCCGAAATGATCAGCTTCAACTATAACGTGTATTGCCCAACCACAGCCTGGTTGCTGAAAAGTGAAGGTCAGACTGGCCCCACCCGAGGACAAGCTCGTTGTAGCTGAGATCGTTGTAATGGGTTAAATAAGTGTGTCCCCCCCCCTCCACCAAAAGCTATGTCTACCAGGAACCTCAGAATGTGACCCTATTTGGAAATAGGGTCTTTGCGGGTAAAACTATTTAAATTAAGATGAGGTCATACTGAATTAGGGTGGGCCTGAATCCAATGGATGGTGTTTGTTTGTTTGTTTTATTTATTTAATTTGAAGTTGAGAGAGAGAGAGCACGCGTGCTGGGGAGGGGCAGAGAGAGAGGGACAGAGAGAATCCCAAACCAGCTCCACACTGTCAGGACAGAGCCTGACAAGGGGCTTGAACTCGTGAACTGCAAGGTCATGACCTGAGCTGAAATCAAGAGTCGGACGCTTAACTGACTGAGCCACCCACGTGCCCCGATGGTGTCTTCATAAGAGGGCATAGACACAGAGGAGGAGGCCACGTGAAGACAGAGGCAGAGATTGAGGCGATACAGGGAAAAGCCAAGGACTTTCGAGCATGGCTGAAAGCCATGAGAAATGAGAAAAACACAAAGAAGGGTTCTTCCCCAGAGTCTTCAAGAGGGAGCATGGCCCTGCTGACGCCTTGATTTTGGACTTCTAACCTCTCAAACTGTGATAGAAAAAGTTTCTGTTGTGTTAAGCCCCACGCCCCATGCCCAGTGTGGGTGGTACCTTATTCTGGCACCATCAGAACCTCTACAGTCACACTAGTAAGTAACCAGCGGGGGCCTACAAATCCAGGGAGCCACCAGAGAACACAGCCAAGGGAGGGGGAAATGGTAGCTGACTCCCAGACACTGCCTGTCCCCACACAGTGTTCAGGCACAAGAACAAACTCCCCAGATAGGGAGCTGTTTGTTCTCTAGCCCATCTTCCTCCATAGCTCAGGTGCAAGGCCAGACATCCCTGGGACGGGACTGGGCTCTGCCCAGCCTCAGCCAAAGAAGGATCGCATGCACCCTCTGGACTGGGTAGACGCGAAACACGTGGATCTGGTTTTTGTGTTTTCTGCTCCTATTTATGGACCAACTTCCCGTTTCCTCCAACCTTTAAACTACCTTCTGAAAGTTGTGTGGGTTATTCTAGGAGCCAGGAGCCATTCTAGGTTTTTCAGGCAGGGCACATGACATTTAGGGATCGTTTAAGGAAGTTGGCTCCAGCAGCTGGGGACAGGATGAATGCTTTCTGCATCTCGCGTGAAACATGACTGTATTTCCCATTTAAAATACCAGAGATCAATATCCTAAAGATCCCTGTCATGGCCATTATCATCATTTCAGAGTGAACTGTAGGTGAGGCCTCGCCAAGCGTCCTTTTTTACCATTTAATCTGCCGGCTCAATAAGACAACTCCGTTCCAATACTGTTTGGCTGTGTTACGTTTTGTCATGCATAGTTAGGACTTTATCTCCAGCCGAAGTATTCGCATAAGGCTAGCTTTGCTAACTTCCACAGCTCATTTCCTAGAGCCGCTGAGTCATTTATTTATTTTTACTATTCTGTTCCCACTTCAACATCTTGTCCTGAAGGACAACAATATGCAACCCTAATTTTTCCATCTATCTTTGCACACGAGAATGTTATTAAGCCCATCAAAGGAGCTGCACTGAGCCTTTGCTTATGAGTATAATTAAACTCAGACCCTCGATTGGTCACTTTAACCCATCTAATGGATGAGCACTTGGTCCCATGGGTCCACTCATTCTGGAGTGACCTTGAGAAAACCCGTTCACCAAGTAACACTACTGATAACCACACTCTGGCTGGAAAGCTCCAAGGACATTTATTTTATTTGGTTTACCCCTGGCATTAGCCATAGGTAAGAGGAGGAATTATTATGACTTTTAAGCTAGGTTCAGTTGGTTGCCAATATTATTCAACCATTAAAAAGAATGGTTTTGTCGCCGTGACTTGCTCATTCCATAACTGAAAGCGTGTACCTCCCACGCCCCTTCACCCATTTTGCCCATCCCCCCACACCCACCCTTCTCACAACCATCAGTTTGTTCTCTGTATTTACGAGCTGGTTTCTGGTGTTCTTGACTTGTTTGTTTAGATTCCACACGTAAGTGCAATCATATGGCATTTGTTTTTCACTGTCTGACTTACTTCAGCATAGTGTATGTAGTAAAAAAATTTTTAAAAATCTGTTTTAAAAAGTGTTTCTTTTATTTTTTTTAAGTTTATTTATTTATTTTGAGAAAGACAGAGAGAGCAAGCAGGGGAGGAGCAGAGAGGAGAGAGAGAATCCCAAGCAGGTTCTGCACTGTCAGTGTAGAGCCTGATGAGGGGCTCGAACCCACGAACTGCAAGATCATGACTTGAGCCGAAACCAAGAGTCAGACATTCAACCAACTGAGCCACCCAGGTGCCCCAGTTTTTTTTTTTTAAGTCTTGTATAATGAGTTCTGGATTAATCTTGTGTTGCAGCTGAACTGAGCACTCTTTATCCAGGGACTTAAAACAGGAATGACGTAGACTGTATGGATGCTATGAAGAGAGGAGAGCCACTCACCCACTCACGCCTGGTGTTCCCATACCTGGCCCCAAAGCAGAGGCTATTCGTCACCTGAGCAGCTCTCCACTTCCGATCCCTGGGTCTATCACGGATGCAAAGTGAATGGTTTTGTTGAGTCATGACTCAGCAATGAAGGTCTTCTTTGAAGGAAGGGAACAAGTTGGGTGGCCGAAAGAGTTTGGAGTATTAGGGCCCCATCAGAGAGGACAGTTGGGCTACCCACCTGAGCAGCTCCCTTGGTGACGAGGGCTCCCACCTCCCATGGAGCACCCCAGCTTTCTAGCTCACTCCGTGTCACCCAATCAGGGAAGTTCATACTTTATTACTTTATAATAATAGATCTATATGCTATTAATAGGTTTTAACAAGTTTATACAGTATTACCTTGCTGGGGCTTTTGTAACAAAATGCCACAGACTGGGCGGCTTAAACAACAGAAATGTGTTTTCTCACCATCCTGGAAGTTAGAAGTCTGAGATCAAGATGTCAGCAGGTCTGGTGGTTCTCAAGCCTTCTCTCCTTGGTTTGTAGATGGCCATCTTCTTGCCCTGTCCTCACATGGTCTTCCCTACATGCCTCTGTGTCCTGATCTCCTCTTCTTATAAGTCTCCAAGTTGGGATCTCCAAATGAGGCTTCCCCAAGTGGGGCATCACTATTGAATGCCACAGACTCCAGGGCCTGGCCTTTGACCTTGCCTGGCCAGAAACTGGACCTTAAAGCTCCAATAATATCAGAAGGAAATTAGTTTTGGCTTAACATCTGTTAAAAGCCCATTGTGATTTTATGTGTCTTTAATATGCACACTGTCTGATACAGTTGTCCCAATAATCTAGTGAAGTAGGATCCCCTATCCCATTTTACAGATCAAGAAGTTAATGCTCATGAGGATAAGAGTAGCTTGCCCCAAGTCGTACAGTTAGTAAGAGAGGGAAAGGTGAGATAAATCCCGGGTCGTATGATGCCTCAGCTGGGTTCCTCCCACATCACCATGTTCCATTAGGCAGAGGCAAGGAGCAGCCCCAAAACACATTTGTTTGTTTACACTGGGGCTAGGATGCTGGCTCAGCCCACATCCTAAGAGAAGCAGACACCAAGACAGAATTAGCAGTCCATGCAAGATACTTAATTAGGGGTAACACCGGAGAGGAAAATGAGAGGGAACCAGAGAAACTTTGAACAGAGTCTTCAAACCACGCATGATGCAGCAGGTCTGACCCCAAGTGAAGGAGAGCAGAAAAGAAGGAAGGAATGTTGGTTGCGTGGGTGAAAATGTCTTAGACTTTCGGGGATGTCGACCAGACCACTGGAGCGTTCTTAATCCCAGTTCATTGTTCCAAGGAGCCTCACATCTCCCAAGACAAGGCTTACCCTATCACTGCTGCAGAGCTGGGTCACTGGCTGGAAGCACCCATGGGGAGTGAGGCTTTAGTATGAAGGCAACCACAGTACGAGTCTCAGGGCACAGCAGCTGGACCATCAGTCAGTGATGCTCCTGCAGTGAGAGATTTTGAGTGGGTGTAATTTTATGGTCGTTACGTAAGCCTAATTCTTTACCAGTGCTTTCGTTCTCTATAGACTAGCTACTAAGAAGTCACATTAAACCAGAAAATTGCTTGGTAATATGGAATCCAAACAAGAGGAGCTAGTTACATTGACTGAAAGCTTCATTGTCTCAAAATCTGTTCTTTTGAGTCCTTACTCTGTGCTTGGCCCTTATGGTAGGCATGGGTGTTGCAAGAGAGAGCAGATAGGCACGGTCTGTGGAGTTTGCTATTGAAAGCGATTCATAATGTCATTAAGACAACCTGATTGCCTCCAAGTTCCATTAGGCTGCCCCAGAACTGGAAAAGCTGGAGCGTGTCTCTCCTAAAGAATACCTCAGAAGGCCATATTCTTTTTTTTTTCCAATGTTTTCATGGGCAACCTACCTCTCTTACTAATCCATTCTTTCTTTACATTTAAGAAACTGTTTATTTTTAACTGACTCGCTGTTAAATCCTGTAGTCTTAAAGCTTTCTCTCTCTTCAGGATTTTGCATTCTCTTATCTTTTCTATTAGGAAAAGTCTAGAAAAGAATTCATTTTTTAATTCTTTCGGAAGACATTGCTATCCCCCAGAGGACTAACCATAATTTTGCAAAGTTCTTTCTGGCATTTATGTTCCATGAAATAGTAATAGGGATCATTTCGCCCCAAACATTGTTTTCTTTTCCCAAGCTAGAAGAAGTGAGAGCATAATGATTTCACCATAAATAGAAAATTTTAATATAAGATATCCCATCATGCTATTCCTTCTTAAAGTTTCCACAACTTTTATTTCTGCAAAATTTGATCTACTTAATTATGAAAATTTCCAGGATCTAACTAAAACTTGCTTTGAATTATTTATCTTATAATCTGGTTGCAAGTGTGGGCTTCTTTTAAAAGGACAAACAAATGTTAAATTTTATCTTTTCGATATGAGTAATCATCCTTCCTATTAGAATATGAATATTCAAACCTTTCCATTAGTATGAACAAATTACTTCCTTTGAAAAATGATTAAATAAAAAAAGCTTAGTTAATCTCCAATTGGTAGACAATGGTGTTTAAAATTTATCCCTATAAAACATTGGGTTGTAGGGTGTTAACTCCCTGATAAATAAAAAGCAAGTCGTCAGAGCTGGATCGTTCTTCAAATCCTTCATAACTTCTTGATATTAAAAATATAATTTTTCCTCCTGCTGCCTCCCAAATTATATTACATCGCATCAGAAGTGGCTTCCCTGGAGGAGAAGCAAAGAAACAAGTCTATTATCCATAAATTGAAGAAGAAAGAGTTCACTAAACAGTTTCACTTACATGCTAATCCTCTCCAGTATTTTAACACATCTATTTTCATACCATTTCTCCTTTCCCTTTTCCAAGTGGCACTTATTTTAAACTAAATAAAGTCAGCATTTGCCAGAGTTGTGACAAAACAACCAGAGAGATGGGGACAGATCCAGGAGGACAAGCAGAGCACGTGTGGAAGCTAGCCCACACCCAGTGGCGTTAGTGAAGACCTCCAGCTTCCAGTTCGCATTCCTCTTGGAGAAGAGAAACATAACCAGTGAGAGCATGAATAGTGGTTCCAAAGCACCGGCTCGGAGATCACGCCTCCCACCCACCATCCTGTAGAATTCCAGAGTGCAGAGCTGAACGCACAACTCTACTCTGCACAACCTGGCTCTAAACTCTGTTGCCCCCCTCGTTCTCCTCTTCTTGAGTCTGGGTGTTCTTTAATTGACCAAGAATATTTGAAATAAGTTCCACTTGTCCCTTAGTTGACCAAAGGACCCTTTGAAATAAAAAAATGGGAAGTGTTTGAATTTCCATCCTGTTCTCACTGTCCCCCTTTACTGGGTTAATGACTTTCTCTGGTCACGGAGCCATCACTGTTTGCTTCAGGGCATTTGATGGACAGCTGCGGGTCAAGGCTGACTGGGATGGCCCATTCTGTGGGTTCTTCTCCATCGCCCTTTGGAGCTGTGATGGGGAGAGGTGACAAGTGGGGTCTCTGACTCAGAGAGCTATGGCAGGGTGGGGATCACAGGAAGCAGAGGTGCAGGTGGGGGTGAATAGAATAACTACTCGGTTCCCTGCCCTGCGTCGTAGAGCTCCTGGTCACCTCTCTGGCAAGATTTTAACCATCTCATAAGAAGTTACGTGTTCTGGAAACAGAGAATTGGGAAAGCTACTAGATACAAAAACCTTTATCTCTTCATTCTCATTGGAAAGTTCTTGTTCTGAGCTGGCAGAAGATTCTGGAAGTACTACCTCAAATGCTTTCCTTAGGCAGAGAAGAACAGCCCTACCTAGATTTCATGCTGGGTCTACAGTTTCTTGCCTCCAGAATATTTAAGCACAAGAAGCAGTAGGTAGTAACAACATGGGCCAGCAGATTGACAACCTTCAGCATTTGATTTTTAGACTACTGTCCTTTTTTTTTTTTTTTTTTTGGCCTGTGTCATAAATTCTTTTTCAGTTTTTCAGTCTGCTAAGTAAAAGGACAGGCATGCCAGGACTTCGGATCAACCCTCCCTCCGTCCTTCACTATTATCCTGTAGAGGTACAAATACATCATTATTCCCCATTAACAAGCACTCAACCAGCAAGGAAGATGCTGTGCCCTGAATGCTCTGACTGGAGCTAATGAATCCCAACAACTAATTACATTTCTCTTAAGGTAACTTATGACCAGAAAGTAGCTGTGTTAGCACAAAGGTTTTATGTGAGAGTGGCAATACTCAGGAAGAGGCCAGCTGATTAGTCATCCCCCATAATTCTCTGTAATGGTCCTGTCTGGACTTTTTGTGTCCAGACCATTGTTCTTTCCAGGGTTACATTTTCCCTGACCTTATTTTGGACCAACAATGTAATTGGTAATTGTGGGCTAATTTATATAAACAAACGAGGGTCCTGCTAAATGAAAGCATTGTCACTGTGATGGGTACTTACGGCTCTAAGAGCTCTCTATTTTGTACAAGTTTGGGTCAAGTGGTTGGAGCCAATGGGGCTTATTGCAAAAAAAATAATTATTTCGAATAAGAAAAAAACCCTCCTGTCCTGTTAAGGCCTGTCGGGAAGCATGGTTTATGGTCTCTTGCATGGAATGAGTGCTTACATGGTTTGCAGAAAACTGGTTTCGTCCTTTGCTTAGACTCCTAATAGGGCCTGAAGGGTCCTTCTCCTTACCATGTGTGAAAGCAGCACTGATAAGTTTCTTCCTAGAACATAAAGGAACCTTACTTATTTCTCCTCTGCACGCAGCACTGTCATCCTGGCTAGGAAACGTGATTAGATGTCATCTGTCCTTGACCCCTGTCACTCCTAAGCAGTTGAAATAGATTAAGAGGCTGGTGCTTCCCAAATCAGATGAAGCCAAGTGTCTTCAGGCAGTACCTTCCGTAATAGGCTCACAAAGGAATTGGTGCCTGGGTTTATTACCATGTTTCAGGGCCCATGCCTATTTGAGGGGAGATAATTGAAACAGATTATGCTGTTGTTTCCTTTTAAGCACCTAGCCAGGATCCCCTGCAAGCTTAGAAGGACACCTTCGGAAAAGGCCCGGGAGGGACAGCAGCTCAGAAAGGCAGAGCTGAGGGTCCACGCGCTCATGTGGTCAGTGGGACCAGGATGCTGTGGGAGAAAGGGAACCCCTTACCTCGCACCTCTTAGGGCCTATGAGCTTCCTCCTCTTTCTTTGGAAACCTTTTATACTCTGAAGGCTTTAATTCAGGTGAAGCCAGAGAAGCACAATAAACCGTGGAGATCGGATTAACCTGACCTGTGGATCAATCTGACCGGCACAAATGTGTCCCTCCACCCAAGGGGCACCTTCTGTTTGATTCTAGCATGAGCCCCTCACATCTCCAGCATTTTCTTCCCTATTTTTTTTATCTGTCATTTAAAATTTTTTTCAGGCAAAATTCAATAACATGTAATTAAGCATTTAAAAGTGAACAGTTCATGGGGTGCCTGGGTGGCTCAGTCGGTTGGGCGTCTGACTTTGGCTCAGGTATGATCTCGCAGTCCCTGAGTTCGAGCCCCACGTCGGGCTCTGTGCTGACAGCTCAGAGCCTGGAGCCTGCTTCAGATTCTGTGTCTCCCCCTCTCTCTGCCCCTCCCCTGCTCATGCCCTGTCTCTCTCTCTCTCAAAAATAAATTAAAAAACATAAAAAAAAATTGTTTTTACAGTGAACAATTCAGTGGCATTTAGTACATTCACAACTTGGTGCAACCACTTCTATCTAGTTCCAAAATATTTTCATTTCCCCCAAAGGAAATTCTGTGCCTATTAGGCAGTCACTCCACATTCTCCCTCCTGCGGGCCCTGGCAGCCACCAATTTGCATTCTGTCTTTATGAATTTACCTCTTCTGGATATTACGTTGGAAAGGAATCGTGCACTAACAGTCTTTTGCGAATGGCTTCTTTCACTTAGCATAATGCTTTCAAGGTTCATCTGTGATGTAGATTCCTTTTTAGAGCAGAGTAATATTCCCTTGTATGGATATACCACATTGTGGTATAGACCGTCGATAAACATTTGGGCTGTGGCCACCCTTTGTCTCCTGTGACTAATGCTGCTGTTAACGTGCATGCACAGGTATTGGTTTGAGTACCTGTGTTCAGTTCTCTGGGGTATGCACTGAGGAATAGCAGGGACTGCTGAATCATGTGGTACTTGTATATATAACTTTTTAAGGAGCAAAGGGTTTTCCATAGCCCTACTCATTTCATGTGCATTTCTCTGCATTACATTTTCTGCCCCAGATTGTTTTCTTTTTCTCAGATTATTTGCCTTTTCTTGCGTCCTTTTTTTCCAGAGAAGTTTTCTCTCTGCCTGCTAGATTATTAAGGCCATTTGTCTTTATATCACTCTGCATGAGTCCTTAGAAGGAAGGTACTACGTGAATGTTATGCTTTTGCTTTAAAACTCTGAGGACTGATATCAACTCACTGCAGCTACGTGGGCAAAGTTGGACAGATCCCCTGAGTCTCCAGCCCTGAGCTGGGCCCCTCTGCCCTCACTGTGTTTGCAGTACTGGCCTTCTTTCTATTGCTTTATACACCGTGGTCTTTGTGACCTCGGGACCTTTGCATGTGACTTCCAGCACCTGAAAGACTTTATCCTCTCCCTTCAGATCTCAGCTTAAAAGTGTCCTCCTATCCAGAGAGACTTTCCCCAGCACTTTCTCTTGCCATATAAATCAGGGCTTCCCTGATGCCTTTACAAAGCATTCTGAGCTTTTAATCTGACCTTCTGACTATTTGAAGTGACATCTCTGCCCATGTGCTTGTGTATTTAAGGCCAGAGAGCTACATTCTCATCCACATGAAGATAATGTCATTGTCATCCTGGATTACTCAGCCCTAGGGCCATAGCTGGCACCTGGTAGATCCCTGATAACTAGTGAGTGAATGAGACAACCAGTGAGTGGCCCTTCCCTGGCTGCTTTTCTGTGTGACCCAGAACTGTCCTGTATGAATTTTCACCAAAGCAAGGAACCTTTCAATTCTCCTGGTGACTAATAAAATCTTCCCGGTCACAGAGACAATGTTCCTTTGCATGATCGCCAGTTTCCACATGAGATTAGCCTCCTGGTTACAGCCACATACATACTTGTCTTTCAGTGTGGGGTTTTTGTGATATTTCTGCTAAATAAAACCACCACATCAGTTAGTCTCACCATCATACCTTTTCTTACAGTCTGCAGGTTTTGTCTTTGCAGTTTGCTTACATTGCCCATGGTTCCTCATGATACTGATTTCGTCACCCACCTCATTTGAAGGAAGCCGTTGGACTATTGATTGATCAGCACAGTGGAATAATAAATGTGGACAAAACTCCTTAATACTGCCAATCACCACTTAAATCTCATGACAGCTTTATAAAGGAGAGGTTATTATGGGGTTCTCCCCCCCCCCAGTTTTAAATAAGAAGAACCTGAAACTCAGGAAGGTTGAGCAGTTGGTTCTAGAGCCCATGTTGGGAAGCCATGAACCCAGATGCAGGCCTGGGCTTTCAGAATCCAGGTGGAGCACTGCCCAGTGACGTCATTGCCTCAGGGTTGGCCTGTTAGCATGAAACACCGCAGCCCGTCTGCCGCACTTGTAAATAATGAGAATGGCCATAGCCATCTCATCATCGGCTGCTTGGTCCGGTGCTAAGTCAACACCTTGGCAGATCAACATCTTGGCAAATCAACACCTTGGTAAAATGGATGACGTCTCTCATTCCACACAAATGTACAGTGAATTTCTATTACATTCCCAGGACTCTGCTAGGTACCCGAGAAGCAAACATGAATAAGACATGATACTTACAGCCTAAAAGGATAGAAGGAAATCTGAACCATGGTGCATAATGCTCATACTTAGTGTTTTCATTTCTTTAGCTCAAAAGGATGAGCCCCAGGTTTTCCACATCTCCTGCAGTAACCCTTACCCTCACTTGCTCAACCCCTCCTGCCCCAGGACACAAGGAAGGTTAACAGGTGGATCCTGAGAGGAAGCAGCAGCTGACACATCTGAGTGGGAAGAGCTAGGCTCCCGTGACTAGGCAAGCCTTGACTCTGGCAAGAGGTGTTGGAACCTTTGGCAACTTCCCAAACCTTCTCGACCCTTCACAAGCCTCCATGAGCCTCCGATGCCTCACGGACGCCTCCTTAAGGGCTTATGTTAGGACGTGAGGGCCCAACAAACATAACCCTTTTTTGTCCTAAGTTAAGAACTAAATGATAAATAAGACAAAGAAAACTGGTGAATGGAAGCCAGACAGTCTGTTTCCCTCTGAGAATGCTGAGCAGAGATCATGCCTTCTTACCTACAGCCAAGAAGCAGGCTAAGGATCTACTGATGGCACTGCCTTGCCAGTGTAGACCTTGAGACTGGCCCCAGGGAAAAGTTGAGATCTGAGGAGCTGACAGACATACCCAACATCACTGCCTCCCAGTCCTGGGATGTTCTGTTGGTGGATCAGCTCCACGAAACGAGAAATCTCAACAAAAGGATGGCAGAGCTTTGCCCGCCCTCCCCCCAGTCAGATAATTCACTCTTTCTGCTGGGGGCTGTTATGGATTAAGTGTTGTACCCCCCAAATCCATATTTTAAAGTCCTAACTCCCAGTTTACTTCAGAATGTGACCTTATTTGAAAATAGGTGGCTGCTGGTGTACAGAATGTGCATTAGATGCACATTAGCTAAGAACATCACGGTGGGCTCTCATCCAAGATGACTGACTGGTGTCCGTACTGAAAGGACGAGTTTGAACACAGAGACACATACGGCAGGACACCATGTGTAGGTGAAGGCAGAGATCAGGGCGATGCTTTTCCAAGCCAAGAAACACCAAAGATAGCCAACCACAGGAAGCTCGGGTTGGCGAGGAGTGGGGAATAGAGACTTCCTCACAACCTCAGAAGAAACCAACCCTGTGGACACCTCTGCCGTCCAGAATTATGAGAGCACAAAGTTCTATTGCTCAAGCCTCTCGGTTTGCGGTGCTTTGTTACTAACGCAGCCAGCGCAGAGTAATACAGGGGAGAGAGCCTGGTGAGAGGGGAGAGAAAATGCTGGAGAGTGTCTCGGAAAAACGAAGCCGGGAGAAGAGGTTCCCTTCTTCCAGAAACTAATATGATAATCTTCTGTACGCCTCCCTAGGATCTTCCCGTGTTTTGTTCTTAAACAGAGAACAGGTCTTAAAACAGGTCTCTCTGTCCTTTGCTCAGGCACCTGTGCCTGCGTGAGATGTCTGGGAAGGAAGGGCGGTGGGTGATGATAGGTCTGCCTCCTACGTGCTGCACACTGTGCCTCATCTCATCCTTCCAAAACGTTAGCCCGCTTTACAGATGGAGAAACTGAGGGTCAGAAAGGTTAATGTGTCGCCCAAGGCCAGGCAGATAATAACAGAGTTGAAGTCTGACACCAAAAGCTTCTCTACTCCCCTAGACTGTCTTTTGGAGTATCAAATACTTCCATCCTTTACAAGTGAATGCCAATATTCATAAACATCATGTTACACGAATCAGGACCTGCTGAGGTTGGGGTGTGACAGTACCTCTGGTATGTTCTTCTCCCTGTTCATAACCCTCTCCCCAGGCTCTTCAACAATCCCCATTGCTTTCAACTGCAGAGTCTCTTGCTTGAAATTCCTTTAACATGCTTGAGATGAGAATGTCGTCTGATCTGCCTATAAACTCTCTGTGGAGTAGGGCTGGAAAAGGAGCAAGCAGTAGGAGGCTGTTCTGTTGCTGGCTTTGAATTTTATTTCCTTCCGTGGTGGGAGTCCATAAGTGTTGGTGTCATTCAGTCCTTCTGTCTCCTTGCATCCTGGCAAGTTATCATCTATCTGACAAGCAAAGAAATCAATCACAGGCAGCCATGCATATTTATTTGGTCACAGACCAAGATCGGCCCTGGATGAAGACGCAGAGCCATTGAGGGCTGCCTGCTGCCTGCAGACTCAGCTGGCCTCGGGCGTCTATCTGTCTGGGTTTTCCTTCCCCTAATTTGAGTTTGCTCTCGCTTTGTCAGCTTGCTTGGCTGCCCGTTCACCCCGCAGCTGGCCTTCTTGCCGGCCAGCTGCCCACCTCTGACTCCCCAAAGCATGTGATGCTCTGCAAGCTGAGCACAGAACGCCAGCGGGCGGCAGGCAAGGAATACAAGTCGGGGGGAATGTGCAGGTGCACCTCGAATGAGCACAGAACACAAGGATTTCACCTGCTCGGGGGGACAGGGGAAGCCTCCCTGAAGGAAAGATGAGTAGAAGTTGGCCAAGTGAAAACGGGGAAGCTTGTCCTGGGCATGTGCCGTGCTGGGGACTTGGAGTTTGAGTGAAATGGACAGTCTTGGGGTGGGGGGCTGATGCGCTGAGGCACATTTTAGGAGAACCACAGGAACTTCCCTGGGAGGTGGGGGATGAGGGCAGAAACGCAAGGACTCGATTAAGAGACAAGACATGGCAGTAATGGACCTGTCGGTAGCTACGGAGGACGATTCTGGAGATGCTTTGCGGTCAGAGCTGCCTGGGTGTGCCGACTGAGTGGATGTAGGTGTATGAGAAAGACTGAGTCCAGGGTGAGCAACGCTATGTTTGTCCAGTGAGTCGATCAAAGTGTCTTGGCACACAACAAAATAGCTTTTAACGGAAACCCCCAAAGCAGGTTCCGATTAGCGATACTTTTCTTTTCCTCCATTTTGCTCTTACCTCCTTTTCGCCTTTGAAATTTCCTCCTTCTTTGCTTCTCTTGGTCACTGTGACCACAGATATACTTTGTGAAGGTCGCTAGTCGCCCTGATTGTCATTCTCATCCCGTCCATCCCTAGTAGACTTCAGGGTCTCCCTAGTGAGGAAAACCCAGCACAGAAACCAAATCAAAAAAGCTAACCGACACCCATTTTGGGGTGTGCATCTCCACCTGCCCTCTGTGACGCAGCTCCAATGGGGAGCAGGGGTGAAGCTGAGGCTGGCTGGCCGGGACTGCCTGTAAGACCCACAGCCCACCGTGTCTCATGTCACAATGCTGGGGCCGACGGGAGAGTGCCAGGCACCAGCACATGGTCCTGCAGGTGTGTCCGCATGGAGAAGGTGAGAAGAACATTCTAAGACTGCAGCAGTTCAGAGTTCCTCTGGCACCGCAGTGAGCTAACACGGCACGTTTGATTTTTAGTACATTCTGCAAAAAGTACTCCATGGTGAGTATTTGTGATTAAACTTAAAACAGTACGTTGTATTCCTGGGGAGCATTTTGGCAAAATAGTGGATTGTTGGAAATATCGGGTTTGATCACCGGATCTACTGGTCTGGTAGCAGTTTATCTAACATAGAAGGATCCTCTTTCTGCCTCTGTCTTGTGCAAAAACCAACTAATTCTACTCCGTCTTTTCCAAAACTATTTTTTCTTCACTGAGGAACAGACCTCCAAAGCTTTCCATATTCGCACATAAAGAAGTATTGATAATAAGAGTAACTGTATTAGGGTGAGCTTCAGAAAAACCTGGAGTTGCTAGACTATGCATTCCAGATTATTTTCATGGTGCACTGATGCCTTGACATTTCGCCCGAGAAATCATTTTATGTAGTCTCTTCCGGAGCTTCAAGAACTGCCATCATTCACAAAGAGCAGTGAAGCCAGCACGCCGTGTGCTCCCTGGGCCGATGGTGGAGACACGACTCTTCCTTTTTGTTTTCTACTTATTCTCGGGGTATCCACCGTGCTGGTTAAGTGCATGGCATTTAAACCTTAACACTTGCCCGACATCAAAGAGAGTAACCCCAGTCCCATAACCGGGGAGAACACTTTGATTCCAGTGCATATTTAGGGTGACAAGGATCAACAATGAAACTAAACTCTTCGCGGCCAACTTGTGCCCTGGTTTTAATGATGCTCTGAGGCTCCTCGAAGTGTCTTTGTTAGGTGACCTTCCAACGCAGCATTATAATTCTTGGAGTTTTGAAACATTACTCCCTTCACGGCTAAAGCAGTAAAAGAAAGTGGTACACCCAGCGGTGCCATTATCCGACGCTCGTGTTAAGCACAAGCCATCTGGTAGTAGTAAACCAAGTAGTCAGTCTCAGGCTACCTGGAGTCGGGGAGAATCTCATTCCGCCTACCATACCTGCAACGAGAGGCAGCTAAAAGTCCTAACGACCACATTTTGTCTTGTCACTCAGAGCATCTAAAAACACCTTCATTTGAAAGATGCAAACACTTTATCTGAAAGTTTTGAAATACTTCAGAAAAATTAAAAATGAGCGTTGATGGAAAAATATCACAGGGAGGCCGTAATTGTCTTACGTGAATGTACAAATGTAGTTTCTCCACTGCCGCCATAGCAGTTACCACAAACGTAGTGTTAGAACGGCTTGAATGTGGTTTCCGTCGGAAGTGCAGGGGGCATGGCTGGTTTCTCTGCTCAGGGTCTCGCTAGTTCGAAATCAAGGTCTCTGCCAGCAGGCTTTTCTCAGGAAATTCTGGGAATAAGCTGCTTCCTGGGTCAATCGGACGGTTGGCCAAATTCAGTTTCTTACAGTTGTAGACGGAGGACGGTACTTCTTTGTTGGCTGTTGCCTAGGAGATGTTCTCGACTTCTCGTGGCCACCTCATTCCCCGGTTCATGGCCCCTTCTGTCATCCTGCGAAGCCAGTAATGTCCGAGAATCAGGATCTCTTCCCTCATCTCTCTGTTCTCTCTTCAGCCACATCTTTAGACCGACCCTTCTGCTTTTAAGGACCCATGTGATGACATAGGACCCAGCAGCATAATCCAGGATCATTTCCTTTATCCTAAGGTCACTGATCAGCACCTTAATGCCACCTGCAAAACTCCTTCACTGCAGTGCCTAGATTAGTGTTCGGCTGAACAACTCCAGACCAGGAATCTTGAAGGGACATCTTTGAAATTCTCCCTTCCACCACAAAGAAAAAGTCCAGTCATGACAACAATGGAGGCAGACAATTAAACTATAGATTCATAGGCACTAAGCAGCCTTGGTTTTAAAATGCAAAGACTCTTCAAACAGCTTTGACTTTTCCAATTTTTCCTAAATTGCGATTAAGGCCAATGCCTAAGCGGCTTCTTTTTCCAGAAGCTGGCACCCACTTTTTCAGTAAGTCTTCCAGGAATTTCCTTCAAAATGTAAAAACATATTTCAATAATTAAGAATAAGTATATGCTCTTCTCCTTTTCAGAAAATAAACAGGCCAGATGATCTTAGTTTACTGAGCTCTCTGTATATTTTTTTCTCATAGAAGTTTATGTGTATTCCTATCGTTTTTTGCTCTGGTCACTCATCACCCCCACACTAGATCCTTTCCTTTCAAAACAAGCAGAGAAGAGAGCTGTCCACAGACACCCTCTGCCATTTTAATTCATCTTTGGCCAAGCACAGATTGGCTGTTTGTTTGTTTCACCTAGCTAGAACTACACAAGCATCTCTGGCCGAAGTAATTGGAGTCTGCGTTTTGTTTTGTTTTCATTTTTTTTTTTTTATCATTTATCATGTTCTTTGGCCCAAGTAGAAAACTACTCAGTGAGTCGTCAAAACTTCTAAGTTGTTCGGACAGCAGTTAGGAGAGATGGGAGCATTTTTAAGAGATTAAAAGAAAGGTGCTTTTTTATTTTTTAATCCCTTCCTTTCCCTTTGCACACAAGGAGCCTGGAGCTGTTTTGATCCAGGGACTATTTTTATTAGCAATTTGCCCATAAATTTAAGGAGACTTTTCCCAAAGAAAAATTTAAGAAGACACACACACACACACACACACACACACACACACACACACGTGGAGAGGGATGGTTACCATAGGCAGACAGCCTGGAGCAGTGGGGTAATAGGAATGGACTCTTCTCTCTTCCTTACCCTGTGGCTGCCTGTTCTGATCACTCACCCTAACTTGCTGGGCAAGGATCGTGAACAGTCAACTCAGAGAAATGCTGCTGGTCCCAACCCAACAGTGAATACCCAGAATAAAACACCGGGTGCGGGGGGCAGGGAATTACAAGAACATGATGGGGGTGGAAACGGGGAGGGGATGAGACACAAGAATAAATGCAGTTCTTTCCCCTGGAGATACTTTCAGATTTTTGGTTGTTATTATTGGAACCCAATAAGGTATCAGTGAGTGATCAAAGCAACCATGAAAACAGAAAATGCACCTCGAGGACAACTCTTCATCTAGATAAGTGAACTTTTAGAAATCACGTTCATTCCCAGCTTTAATAAATCTTTGAAGTACGATTTGTTAAAATTTTCCCGCAAGTAAGTAAATTGAAAGATTACATGAGTGCATATAAGGAATTAGGTGATGAATTGAAACGAAGGTTTAAAGGGCTAATTTAATAATAGCTATTAATAATCCGGAACATAATGCCAAATCTTGAAAGTCTTCAAACCCACAATCTGACATTTAAAAGGCAAGTAACCCATTACCTATAATCCCTTATCAATCAGATTTGTTCTCCTACTTCTGAGAAGACAGAGATCTCAAAATACAAGGAATTGGATGGCCTTGGCCTGGCTCCTCATTTATGTAGCCACGGTGCTCACTTGCCTGAAAGCCACCTGTTGGTGAAGTGAATATTGCATTTCCAGTTTGCAGGGTTTCCCAGCATATTAATATATTGTATGTATTTTTATTTTTTATTTTTTTAATTTTTTTTTAATTTTTAATTAATTTTTTTTTATAGTGTATGTATTTTTAAAGCTCAGGTTTTGTGACTTACACTCAGTTGTGCCTGGTCGATAAGGAGTAATTTGGGCTAGTAAAAAAAAAAAAAAAAAGAAAAAGAAGAAAACACTGGTTTTTAATTCGTTTTGTAACTTAGTTTGCATTCTGAGCGGATATTTCCTTTTCGCCGTTGGCTTTGTAGTGGGGCCGTGGCTGGCGGCCGGTTTTGTTCCGTGGGTGTGTCTGCCGTGGCCGCTGGTGGTGCCAGTGGGTACGCTCCACGGAAGGCCCCCTCCGTGGCAAGCAGAGGAACCAGGACCGAGGTCGGGCGTGGGGCTCGCAACGTGAGATGCTCCCTGGTCCTGAGTCCGCACAGAGAGCCTGCCACAGACGTGCCAGAGTGACATGTTTCAGGCGTTCGTGGAACACGGCAGAGCTGGGCCTCGGCCCAGGAGGTGGGGCCACGTGGCGGTGCTCCAAGCTAGCCGTGTGGCTCGGTAGCTACAAAGTCAGGGCGCAGTGAAGTGAGCGCCGCTCACGCCCGCGTGCAAGTGACAGAACGACCACGGGATGTGCGTGGACCACAAAGGACCGCAGGCGCGATTAGGTTCACGGTTAACGGTTTTAGCCGCTCGCCTTTTTTCCCTGGGATTTCCTCGTCATTCCGCCCAACAGGACCCTGGCGGCAGACGTTTCCTAGAGCAGTTAACTCTGTGGCGTCCATCAATTTTAATTGGAATCATGAAGCTAAAACCCTGGGTAGTACTTGCCAGCCATAGGTGTCTTTCAACTCAGGTACTTCTGGTTCTGCCGTGGGCTTCTTTGCGACAGTGCGCCCTGCTGCATGGCCAACTCCGGAAGGCAGGGATCTGGGCATTCTTAACAGGGACGGTGTTCAATCGTCGACAGAAGAGGAGCCTGTCCGTCTCTCTCTGCTGGCTTACGTTCATGAGGGTGGCTGGGGTGTCAATGCGGAGGGACCACCGCCCTGAGGACAGCTCAGCCTCAGTGTTCGCTGCCAGCCCGGTAGGTAGTTGGTCTTTAGGCCACTGAAGCATTCTGTCCCTGCAGCTCTACAAAGCAATTACCGAGCCCTCACTGTCCTGATTTATAAAGAGATTGCCTTCCTTGCGAGAAGACAGTAAGGTGCATAGGAGGAATCCAAAAGCAAGACTTGTGCTAATCTTAAAAAAAAAGAAGAAGAAGAAGAAGAAAAGACAAAAAATAAAAAGGGAAATTTATTTCTCTGGAAATCGTTCTGACTTGGCTGTAATGAAGGTGCCACCTTAAGAAACAAGTAAGCCTAGGGGCGCCGGGGTGGCTCAGTCATTTAAACGTCAGACTCGTGATTTCGGCTCAGGCTGTGGGATCCCAGCGTTGTGGGACCAAGCCCTGCCTCAGGTTCCACACTGAGTGTGGCACGTGCTTGAGATTCTCTCTCTTTCCCTCTGCCCCTCTCCCCCCACTTGTGCTCTCTCTCTTAAAAAAAAATCAATCAAATTAAAAAGAAACTTAAAAAGAGAAACACATATGTGTAAAGAGAAGTCAAGAGCTTTTCAAATAAATTCAGCCTTCTGTTACTTGTACCAAATAAAAATGAACAGAGGTGTGGCTAATCTTAATACAGGTGTCCCTCAGTTGTCAAAAGTTTGAATCATGCCACTTTGCTTTTGCAAAAAACCTACATGAGTAGCCGTTTTCACAAACTGAAGGAAATCCAAGAGGACTTTTGCTTTTATGGGGAAAAGGGTGAGAAGCAAAACCTGTGTCCCACGCTGGTTTTGCAGAGAGCTGGGACCGAGGCAGGGATCCAGAGCAGCAAGAACGGCCCCACCCAGCTCCTTCCCTGCGAACCACGGCCAGCGTCCTGGCATCCAGCGCCCAGAACTTCAAACCGCGTCTGTGAGCATCTGGGCTGTCTTCATGTATTTTGTGCATGTGTTAGCGATGTGCCCTCAGGTATCAGAAAAGCCTAAGAGAGGAGATTTCAGGGTCTGGGAATCCTCAGAATTGTTTTCCTGTAAATTAACGATAATTGCTTCTTTGCTTTACACACTTCAGCGTGTGAAAGGTTTCCTAGGAACACCCTACTTGGGCCCAGCACAGGAAACTTGACCATTCATACCATTTGGCACTTAAGGTTGGCGTTGCAGATAAGGTTCCAGAAATTCACTTAAGACCCCACTACAGACTTCACTCAAACAGAGCCAGGACATTGCCCATTTCTCTCCCTTAGGATCCCACATACTCACTATCCCCCCAGGAGAGAATGCCAACCACTCCACTCTCTGTTCACTGGAAGCTGTGAAGACTGAGGTTTTCAGGAGCCTCTTCCGCAGTAAGAGACCAGCTGAAGTAAAAGGTGTATGAGGCGCCTGGGTGGCTCAGTCGGTTGAACATCTGACTCTTGATTTCAGCTCAGGTCATGATCTCACGGTGCGTGGGTTTGAGCCCCGCATCTGGCTCTATGCTGACGGCACGGGTCCTGCTTGGGATTCTCTCCCTCTCCCTCTGCCCCTCCCCCACTTGCGCTCTCTCTGTCTCAAAAAATGACTTAAAAAAACAAAAAGAAGAAGAAGTAAAAGGTATCAACCAAGCACGAGAGCCGTCTGGACCAAGCTGATGCCCACGTGTCTGGTAGCTTATCTCGTGGCTAATCAGATCAGGGATAGGGCAAAACAAGTACTTTTGTCCCAAAAAGTGCGTCATCACTTCAAAAAGTGCGTCACATCAGTGCTTCTTACACAGAGGGCTTTTGTCTGCTCTGAGGTAGATAAAACATCTCCTGGCCTTGCATAGTTGAGGGCACGTGCCTTATATGTCACCCCCTCGCCCCCTCCCCTACACGCATGCCCCAAGGAAGAATTTTTATTTTCTTTTGTGTGTGCATTTTCACGTCTATTTATTTTTGACAGACAGAGCATGAGCGAAGGAGGAGCAGAGAGAGAGGGAGACACAGAATCCAAAGCAGGCTCCAGGCTCTGAGCTGTCAGCACAGAGCCCAATGCGAGGCGTGAACTCAGGAAGCGTGAGATCACGACCTGAGCCAAAGTCAGATGCTTAACCAACGGAGCCACCCAGGAGCCCCTGATTTCCATATATAGGTGGCATTTTGGTCTTGGTCAAGACAATACAATTATTTGATCATTGAGAAATATCTTCTTGAAACTTGCGTGAACCCACTACAGAGAAGCAGTTTTCCAGGAAAAGGGTGGGGTGGGAAATATATATGGTTGGTGTTGAGAAGAATTTCATTTACCCTTGAGTAAAACAAACTAATGCCCTTTCTTGGTTTCCTATGCTGCTGTAACAAGTTACCACAAACTTAGGGACTGAGGACAACGCCAATTTATTATCCTCCCGTTTCTGTGAGCTAGAAGTCTGACACTATCCTTACCAGTTCAAAACCACAGTGTTGTGCTCCTTATTAATGGCTCTTGGGAGAAGATTTTTCCAAGCTTCTTCAGGCTGTGTCCAGGATCGAATTCCTTGTGGCTGTGGGACCGAGGTCCCCGTTTCCTTGCTGGCTATCAGCTGAGAGCTGACAGCCTCTCTCACAACTTAGCATGTGGCCCCCTCTGTCAGAACCAGCAATGGGGACTTGAAGCCTCATGCTTGAGACCTCTCTGACTCTTGCTTCTGTGCCACTCCGCTGACACCAGCCAGGGAATCCTCCCTGCTCTTCATGCTCATTGGGTCCACAGGGATCATTTGGGATATTATAAAGTCCCTAACCATAATTCCATCTGCAAAGTCCCTTTTTCCATGTAAAGTAACCTAGTCACAGGTTCCAGGCATTAGGACATAAACATTTGGGGGGGACATTATTTGGCCTACCATAGTCCTCCCTCTGGGCCCCAAAGATTCGCATCCATCCCACATACGTTCATCCCATCCTAGGGTCTCATCCCAGGACAGCATCATCTCCAAGTCCTAAAGGTCGACCCAAAGGTGTAAAATCAGCAGCATCTAAATCAGGTGTCATCCATGAAGTACAGCTCCTGGGGAACGATTCTCCTCCCCTTGTGGTCCTGCGATATCAAAGACATAGGTCATCTTCTCCCAACAAACACTGGTGTGACAGGCATAGGATGATAGTGAGAGAGATGCCAGCTCAAGAAGGGGAAAAATAGAAAATGAAATAGACTACTGGATCACAGCAGCTTAGAAATCCAGCCCAGCAATCCCCATTAGATTTCAAGGCAAGGGATTTATCTTCTGTCATCCTTGGCTCTGCTCTCTGGGTAAGACGTCCCAGAAAGTCAACATTGGAAACGCCCCTTGAATGAATTCACCAGGCAGGTCAGGGGAGGCTTGCTTTGGTTCCCTCTTGGTTATTGGCCAAGTGTCACAAATGGTTTTAATTTTTTTTTTAACACTTATGTATTTTTGGGAGAGAGAGAGAGAGAGAGAGGAGACAGGCCACAAAGCAGGCTCCGCACTGTGAGCACAGAGCCTGATGCGCGGCTAGAACCCATGAACCCTGAGATCATGACCTGAGCCAAAATCAAGAGCCGGACGCTTAACCGATGGAGCCCCGCCCCCAGGCACCCCCAGATGTCACAAACGGCACATTTCTGCAGAGCCACAACAGGCAGGAGAGCCACTGGTGGTACACTAGCTGGCATTCAGAGCAGCCTGGCTGGGCTACTGGGCAGCTAGGTGTCAATCAAACAGGACTTAGCACAGGTAATGTGGTTTAGCAAAAGAGCATCAGCATGATTCACCTTGGTGAACCATGAGCCCCCCGTAGTTTTATTGAACACAAGGGGCTGGCATAGCATACCAGGCTTAGTAAAAATGGAGACGTATACACCAGAATTGGCATTTGCCACAGACTGCTACCTGTCCCTACAGGTCCTATCCTCTGTTAATGCCAGGAGTGGTGGCCTGGAGACCCCACCTCTGCGTGGTTGTGCTTGGTTAGCATTTCCGCAGTCTGGTCACCTGGAGCCACCCCTAAGCCTGTTATGTGTAGGTTAAGCCTTGCCCTTCAAATTTGAAGGTACATTCCATGAAATATGCATAAAATGCTTTCTTGATGAGACACGTTTATCATACTCCGGCCTCTTATTTCTTAAGAACCTATGACTTGCAGCAGCAAATGTTAAGGAAAACAATTGATGTCCACATTTATAGAATTACAACCTCAGCGGGGTGCCTGGGTGGCTCAGCCGGTTAAGTGTCCGACTTCGGCTCAGGTCATGATTTTGCAGTTTGTGAGTTTGAGTCCCCCATCGGGCTCTGTGCTGATGGCTCAGAGCCTGGAACCTGCTTTGGATTCTGTGTCTCCCTCTCTCTCTTCCCCTCCCCTACTCGTGCTCTCTCTCTCTCTCTCTCTCTCTCTCTCTAAAATAAATAAACATCGAAAAATTAAAAGAAAAGAATTACAACCTCAGCAAAGATTTTAATTACAACTTAAAGGTGAGTAGTAAAACCTCCATCCAACTCAGCCTATGTTTCTTTTCCAGACACATCTAGGCATTACTTCCAAGGGAGATAGGTTCCCAAATCCTTCATACCTCTGTTTTCATACCGATGATATCAGATCTAGGCACATCAGATATGTTTCTGCTTGCCTGCTAGACGGAGCTCCCAAGGTCAAGGGCCAGGTGTTCTTTTTATTCCAAGACATGGCATTAGGTGTGGAGCAGAGTCGATACCCAGTCAAGGTGGGTTAGTTCGTTGCTTTGAACTGATCTATCTGTTAGCCTTTCTTCTAGTTCCATAGACTGTATCTCACAAAATCCATAACTCCTCCAAATTTCAGTTCAATGTTACTTATTGCTGTAAAAAATTAAAAATAACTTGTATGTGCATTAATAGGGTAATAAGTTTTTAGGTTATAAATCATCATATAATTATCCACGGAATGCCCAAAGTTGTTCCATGAATAGGGTGCATAGGTAGGTATTACCGTGAAAAGAGGCTATGGTAGGCTTTTAATGCATAAAAGCAAGCAAGGTGCTTTACAAACCACTATGGTAAAAAGCAAAAGCATACCTACACAGTTTATTGGTATGAGTAGAAAATAACCTTGAACAATAAATGTCAAATGGTGACAGTGATTTCCTTGGACAGAAGGATGAGGGGGAGAAGAGAGAGTAAGGATGTTCGCTTTTACTGATGTATTTCCCCCAGGGTTTGAATACCTTTACAATAGTTTCAGATTTTTAAAAAAGCAGTAATGAAAATTTTCAAAATGAGGGTGTCATTGTTGCCAGGAAACCTTCCATTCTACCCTCTGCACACCCCTCATCCTCTCTGCAGGCTTGCAGTACATGTTCCAGGTGCTTCCTGCAGCTCCCCGCCTAGTGTCTCTCTCCCTCTTGGATGGGGGTCTCTGGGCGACAAGCAGCTAGAACACTTAACATTGCCTTCATAGACTCCATACCAGGCCCTGAGCATTTGGCCGTATCACCACACGGTCGGGTGATGCCAGATGCTCCCATCGGCGCACTATGGATGAGCAGACCAAGGCAAGGCACGTGCCTCCACATCTAGGTAGCCCCAGCTACGAGGCCATGCCAGGTGCACGAAAGGGTCCACCTTTGTTGAAGTTATCAAATGAGAAGAAGGCAACAAGCTGGTCCCTTGTTTTGCTAAAAGTTTGTGAAGGGGCACCTAGGTGGCTCATTCAGTTAAGCATCCGACTCTTGATTTCAGTTCTCACAGTTCATGGGATCAATGCCAAACTCTTCCTGCAAGCTGGGGGTGAAGAGAGCTATGGCTCAGGGATACCTGATTGTCTCCAGGCGACAAAATTGTGCCGTTCTCTCCAGCACTCCGTGTGTCTGATCAGTATTGTCAACAGTCATAAGAAAGCTCATATCTCAAACTTGTTTAGTTATGTTCAGCTGTTGTTGTCTTTTTCTTCCTTCCCAAATTGAGCCTGCTCTGAATAATCCAGGATGGGGGTTGTAGTGGCAGGGCACAAGCCACAGTGTAAGAAGCCTGTATTCTTGACGAAGCAGACATCCAATATTGTCCAGTGAGTACGGCACACGGAGGTAAATCAGTCACACGAGTGACTGTCCGATGGGAGGGCTGAATGCACGAGTAATAGCCACCTTGCTCTGAGCACCTAGGTTGTGTTGGGCACTCAGCTGTATGCTGAGCATACAAATGACAGCAACATGCCTTCTACCCTCCAGAAGGTTCCGATGCAGCAGTAAGGTCACAGCCTAAATAATTCTAATACAAAGTCAGTGGTGATGGTTAAGAGAGATTCAAAGAGCAAAGAGAGTGTAGAGAAGAGAGGGCTCGTTTCAAACAGACTAATTGCTGAAAATCTCATCCATTGGTTTTCTCTGCAGTTTCCCTGTTCATATCCTGACCATCTTGAAGTGGAGGCACATAAAATGAAGTCTTTCATGTGAAATGCTGGTTGCGTTCCTTTGAACGTGCATTACAAGTGCCTCTTTGGATCCTATGAGGGCTCTGTATATTGAATTTGTTTTACATAAGCTCAGTGAGTGATGGAAACTAAGAGAAACAGCATGTCAAACAGCACTGAAGAGAGGGGAAATAAAGCAGCTTAACTCGTTACAGTTGAATAACAGAGATTGTAAGAGATTTTGTACCTTTTCATTGTAAGAAATAAAAAGTTTCATTTTTATCAATTAGATAAAAAGATTATAGAACCTACTTTAAGCAGAAATCTCCAAATGACATGTCAACTGACAGTTCAATCAAGATTATAAAGATTATTTCTAAGGCATAGCTGTCATGCGATCTTTGTGCTTGTTTTACAAATAATCCATCAGTATTTGTTTGAATGTCATGTTTATGCATAGAAATTTGCTGTACCGGTTTCTCATCAGACGTGAAAATCACCTCGGTCAAGATGGGCAGAAGGTGGTTTCAAGTGCAACAGGAGGGTGGAACTTTGTAGGTTGGACACGGGCTCATTGTCCCTTCCTTAGGACCATGATTAGTTAATTGCTACACACACAAAATGTTGTTGGTTTTTTAAAAATTTTTAAATAGTGAAGCATGCACGATATAGTAGATCTTGTTTTGTGGGGGGAAAGGAGAAACAGGAAACTCTCCTCTCCTCCAGAGTGAAAAGCCAGGGGTGCTTTTCTGATGTGTTTCCCTCATTTAGGAGTAGTGGCTTAAAAGCCAACTCACCCCCCAGAGGGTTGTAGGACACTGTTCCCCATTGATTAAGAGACATGTGCACACCTCATTCTGTTCAAAAATATGTATTGAGCATCATCATACCTGAAGACACTGTGGTAACTCCCTCTTCCCCTCCGTATCATAGAGGTGTGTTTGTATGTGTGTGTTTACACGTGTGTTTATATGTGTGTGATTATATGTGTGTGTGTGTGTGTGTGTGCGTGTGTGTGTGTGTGTGTGTCCCATTCATTTCCCCTTCTCTACAGGGACCCAACTTATTAGTCATCTCATTTCTCAATATCTTACACATTTTTTAAAGATTTTATTTGTAAGTAATCTCTACACCCAACGTGGGGTTCAAACTCACAACCCCAAGATCAAGAGTGGCATACTTTACTGACTGAGCCAGCCAGGCACCCCACAATATCCTATACATTCTAATATAGCAGCCAGTTAGTAAGTTGTTGTTTTTTTAATTTTGGAGGAGAGTGGACTAGAATCAAAGAAAAACGAGAATAAAGAATACTGCTTAGATTAATATTCACAACTATAATGTTGACCGATTGATAATTCATGATCTTTCCCAGGTTGCCCTGTCCATTGATTACCACTGAAAATAGGCTGATCATTATGAAGTGTATTTGTGAATGAGGAGGCAGTCTGCCCTCACCATAAAGCTACTCAAGGGCAAGACTGAGCATTCATTGGAAGAGGGCAGAAGACTTCAGACTAGGGTGTACAGAGCTACCCTCAGGCACTTTCAAGACTACATTCCATCGTTCTCTCTTTGGAAAAACAACCTCTTCAGAGTATAGGTGCAAGATTTAAAACACACAGGCACACTGCCATCCAGCATTCTTCTGGCCAAAGAGGTCTGATTGGGATTTTTGACAAGCCTATTACTCTAA
The DNA here is from genome assembly GCF_018350215.1 of Panthera leo. Lineage (NCBI taxonomy): Eukaryota > Metazoa > Chordata > Mammalia > Carnivora > Felidae > Panthera > Panthera leo. The sequence goes on from NC_056679.1 coordinate 230,136,083, forward strand.
CAGCCTCAAAGCCTGACCTGTTGAAAACCATTTCAAGGAGGAGTGGTCTAAAACTGCTCTGTCACAAAGGCCGTCTTTCTCGTTTAGAGTAATACCAGCAAAGCTCTCACCACTTCTTCCTGCAGAAATTTTGGCTCTTCCTCCCTCTCCGAGATCCAGAAGTGAGGGTTGGCCACCCCAAGAGGGAGTCCTGACACTTTTCCTAAAAATGCTGTCACTATTTGCCTAGTTATATTATCTGAGGAACTGAAAAATTTTGTTTATATTTTAAGATGAGCAAATGCCAAAAATACTAATTTGAATTGAATAACCTTTCCCAGTCTTAGATTAAAATGCGGAGAGATCCTCCGCATTTAAACACATTAAACACATCCTCCAGAACCTTCTAGATATCGAAGAAAACATTTATGTTCAATAGCATTTTAGCCGTTAACATTTTAGTGTCGGCCCTATTTTATTTTCGTTCCTAAAAAAAAGTAGTATATCCATGTTGTGCATCAAGCCTGAAGGCCTTGCCTTCCTCTCCTCATAGACTGGGTTCAATCCCAGCCCCTCCACTAACTCCTCCCTCTGTGGCCTTGGGCAGCTCTCTCAGGGTTCTCATCTGTAAAACAGAATGAAAAGTAACCTCGAAGGACATTTTGAAAATGAAATGGGAATGCCTCCGCCAGTTACAACGTGGGCGTGAGATTCATCCTGTTCGGTGCCTCCTGCGGGCTCTGTCCGGGGCCACAGATCCTTGGGATCTGCCATGTGGCAGCCATCAGCAGTCAGCAGAGAGGGTGCCCTTCCCGACCAGACCCTCTCCCTAGAGCCAGAGTCAGCGCGGTGGTTCTCCGCTTTGGCGTCACCAAATAGGAAGTTATCTGATGCCACCCAAGACTCCAGAGTGGGGCCCAACAGTCTCCGCCGGGTGATTCTGATATTAGCCGAGTTTGAGAGCCACTGGCCTACTGGGATCACTCTCGAGAGATCACTCTTCCCGTGGTCGCTAAATTCCCTCAGTTCCTTTATACCTTCCCTTCACTCACCTCCAGCATCCCTCCAACAGGCTGTGTTGTCCACGACTTGCCACAGAAATTCTCCGCCTGAACCAAATCCTAACCAGGGGTAGGAGAGGAAGAATGTACTCTCAGGTGGTGCGGTCACTAAAAGCACCCCAAAGACTCACCCTTGACTGAGCTTTTCTCATGTCTTTTGTAGAAGTGGAAGATCTCACTGCTTCCCAGCCGCCTGTTCCCTGACTGTCCGCCCCTTCTGTTGGCTTAAGCTCAGCTTGTGCTGGTGCAGGAAGGAACTTGGGCCACGTCTGCCCATAAAAGGTGCCCATGGGCATCCCGGTGATTAAATTTCCACAGAACCCCCTGCCTATGCGCCTAGAATAAATTTCTAGAAGTTTACTTCTGGTAGGGCCAACGTAGGTATATTTTTGAAGCAGGCGAAATTAGATCTCTAAAATATTTCAGTAAGTCAGAAGCTCCGTCTTTGAAAAACGCTCTCGCAAATTTCTCCAAGAAGAGGCCTTTGAATCACAGAGCTTGATTCCCTTGTCAGCTGTCAGTGAAGTAAACCTTAAAGACTTTCCAAGAGCCCCCATTCTCCGCGGCCACGGGACCCTCACAGATGACATGTTCAGAACTCTGAGTCTCCTTTGCACAAGTTACGATGCAGATACCTATGACTTACCCAGTTCTACGATGTATTTGTGGAAACCGTCCCTACTATTTAAAACCGTGTTCTCGGTAAACATTCTGGAGTTGCGCGTGGGAGAAAGGTTCTTTTGGGGACCACAGGGAGGTAGCTGACGTGCCCTTTTGCTTTTGCAGGAATGTCAGTTCAGCCGGAGAGGAGGCCCGCAGGAGGATGCGGGAATGCGACGGGCTCACAGATGCGCTGCTCTACGTGATCCAGTCTGCACTGGGGAGCAGTGAGATCGACAGCAAGGTTTGTTGTGTTTGCATAGATTAAACATCTTAGTCAATAAAGATGCCCAAGGGACTAAGCAACGGCTAACAACGACGGAGAGCTAATGCTGTGCCTAATACCTTCACTCTGAAATCTATCGTGGTCTCCCCGTAGGAATCCTACATTTTCTTGATGGCTTCTAATAATCCTAGCCTAGAACTAGACACCTAAGTCTCAACAATGAATAAATTAAAAATGTGGATTGTTTTAAGTTACTCAGACGGGATGAGTGTATCAACTTTTCCATGCTACATTACCCACAAGCTTCCAGTTTTATTTTTTTGAAATCTGCTTTTAAAAGAAAGAGACCTATTAAAACTACCTGAGCTTCGAATAACTCTATATTCTTACCAGTTAGCTTTTTACAAATGTTAGTTGTTCAAATGCCATTTTAAAAGTACCTGATGAAGGGGCACCTGGGTGGCTCAGCTGGTTGAGTGTCAGACTGTGGCTCAGGTCCTGATCCCCTGGTTTGTGGGTTCGAGCCCCGTGTCAGGTTCTGTGCAGATGGCTCAGAGCCTGGAGCCTGCTTCAGATTCTGTGTCTCCCTCTCTTTTTGCCCCGCCCCCTCCCCGCACCCACTCTATCTCTCTCAAACATAAACATTAAAAATTTTTTTAATTTTTTAAAAAAGTGCCCAATGAAGGTAAGTAACTGCTTTAAAAATGCTAAATAAACGAGGCTGGTGATATGTTAATCATCAGAGTCTCTTCAGTGTTTGAGTTCACAAACCAAAAAAGAGTCGAGTGGGCTTTTCCAGTGTTGGAGGTATTTTGTTTCGCCTCAGTTTGTCTTTTGATTAGTTTCGATTCATTCTGAATGTAAAACTGTAAAGTAATAATGTCCTGATGTAAACACAGACTCTAACGATGCTTTTAAAGTAGTCCGTGTGACAAATGTAAACACAGACTCTACTGATGAGTCCACGTGACAAACGCGAGACCGTAACGAGAACTTCTCTAGTGCCACACCATGGACATTTGGGGCTGGATAATTCACTGTTTGGGGGCCACCCCGTGCATTGTAGGATGTTGAGCAGCATTCCTGGGCTCTACCCCCTAGATGCCAGCAGCTTCGTAGCTGGGACAAACCAAAATGTCCCCAAGATATTGCCAGATGTCCCACAGAGGGAGCAAAATTGGTCCTGGTCCTTAATCCCATGGCTTTTAATGCCAGCTCTTCGTTAGAATTAGGACTGCTTAGTAAATACACGTGCCTAGACCCCATCACAGCCCTCTGACTCTGAACGTCTACCTCTGATCTCAGATTTTTGTTCCTTAGAAGTTCATCAGGTGATTCGATGTGTGGCCTGGACTGAGAGCCCACCTTAGTAGATACAGCTTTGACAAGGACTCTCATCAGAAACACGATGTAATGTAATTTAGTTGTAAAGTCCCATAAAGAACAGGTACGAGTGGTTTGATCCCTTTGGTTACCGGCTGGCGTGGGGAATGACCTAGCGAGGGGTTCTCAACCTTGACTGCACAGTGGAGCCACTGAGAAATGTAGGAAATTGCTGATACCTGAGACCTACTCCCTGTGGTGGAGGCATGATCCGCCTTCTGGGATTCCCATCCTTTGAGTACTAGTTTACCGCAGTTGTGAACACAGTTTGTCACCTGATCGCCGCCACTGACTTACGCTTGCATCCATCAGCTTACCGTGAAGTGCTCCTCAGTTTCGAAATGGAGTATGATGGACTCTAGATGTAATCGTCCCCTTTTGTAAACACTGTTAATGGCCATTTTAGAACTTTTAATATCATTGATAGGAAAACGGAGTCCCTAAAAACGTGACCAGTCAAGATGTCTTGAGGATTTACAGATGTCCGTTAACACAATAGGCGATTTTTAAAAGAGCTGCCAAAGGAGATTCACTAAGGCTTCAGTGCGGCGGGTCTTAACGTTCAGAGCAAGAAAGGCTACAGCATCGGGACGCTGAGCCTCTTACTGTAACGGATGCCAAAAGAGCTTAATATTGTCTCGGCCTTGCAGTTGAAAATAAGGGTCAACAGCCCCTTGCTTTGGCCAACCGCCCATGCCCACACTGGTGGGAAGGTAGTCTCTAGCAGCACGGCCCCAAAACGAAGTGCTGTGAGGCCCCACCCCTTTCTCCTGACGTGTCAGACTCCTGGGAGACACTGGAGATCACCTCTTTTAATGTCCACATTCTCTTCAAAAGAGGACCCTAGAATCCCTGGGAGTATTAAAGGCGGGAATCATAAGACGCGGCTATTTCTGATGCAGCAGCTAGAGCACCAGGCTTGGGTAGATTTGCCCCCACCCTCCTGCTGATTATAGAATTGGACCCGGGGACCCCGACTTCGTGACAAGGAAGATCGCCGTAGCTTCTGAAAGGATCAGACTCCACAAGTTACTTAGCAGTGTTTTGCCAGCCAGAACGTGCCAGAGAGTCCTAACGTATTATGGTCCCGCAGTGTGCCACTCAGCCCTCTGTCTGCTCACCTCTGAGCTTTCACGGTGACAGGATAGAGGAGGGAGGTGAGTGCACATTCTCTTTACGGCCAGCAAAGCTAATGGAATCCTAGAGACCGGAATCCACACTGGCTCTCAGCTCGGCTCCTGTGACTGGGACAGTTTGTCGAATGGGTAACATACGGTTCAGCAGTCTATGGACAACTTCCAAATTAGCCCTTTGCCATAGAAAATAAGGCGTCAAAATGACCCTGGTGACCACGAGGAGCCCCCAGAAGCTCTGTTGACAGCAGTGCATGTCAAGAGCAGCGCCACCAGCTGCCACATGCCTTCTGCTGGCGTCCCAAAGAAGGACGGTGGCTGCCTGTTTTTCTGTCCCCTGTCCCCCTGCTTTCGAGGAAAGAGCTTGAATGGGTGGCCCTCCCACACCAAGCTGAGCTAGAGGGATGAGTTCAGCCTCTGTGTCTCCCTCGCCCCATCTTTTCCTCTGCACCCCCACCCCTCCGTCAACCCCACTTTCTCCCCCACTCCGGCTTCTCCCAGACCATCCCCCAGCCACAGGTAGATCATAGAGCATTTCTCAAAACTGTGGCTGTGTTCCCCAGTAGTCATTTGTTAAACAGAGGCACGGAGATGCCCCCAGGGAACATGAGCAGCAGGATGAGAAAGAAGTTGATTCTCCCAAGTCTTTGATGTAAGGGAAAAAATCAGTTTGAGCTGATTTAAAAATCGTTCTGACTTATGCCATAACATTTCCCTTTCAGGGAGAGACTTTTCTCTCTTTCATGCATCGTCCTGTGTTTACCTGCTTTCATGCCGGTTCCTTTTTTTGATGCTGAGAGGATGCTTGAAATAGAAAATCAAGTTGGCTTAAAGCCTGTGGGATTAGCAGCCGTGAAACCTTGAAAAGCTGACAAGAAAGGTCTAGAATGGAGCAAAGGCTCCCGAGATACATTCTGAAAACCAGTTTTCCTGGTTGATTGTCACACGCCCAGTAGTCAAGTCAAAGATGTATGCTTCCTTTAACCAGATCCCTGTCGTGGGAGGGGAGCACTTAGCCCCATCCCTTCCAGGCTGGGCCCAGGACTAGGAAGAAGTGGCCCAATCTGCTGTGAGTCCCCGACGACTACGGGTCTCGTCCCTCTCGTCTGTGAAATGGAACCACGTTCCCTGCCTTGAATGCTGGTGCACACAGCAGGTGCCTGAGAAACCATAGCCAAATTGGCATGCTTTTAAAAATAAAACTTAGCTCAGTTCAGTTTTTTTCCCCACCATTATTTTTTGAATTGGGTGCATTTTTCTTCTTCCCACTGTTCGTCAAATTCGGAACAAAGGTCAAAAGGTCCGTGCAGTGGCCTGAGTGTATGTGTCCTCCCAAATTCATGTGTGAAACCTGTTCTCCAAGGTGATGATCTTTGGCAGGAAGGGTCTTTGGGAGGAAATGGAAGCACAGAGAGATTAAGCACTTTGCCCAAGGTCACACAGCCCATGAAATGGCAGAGCCAGAGCTCACACCTAGACTGGCGGCTCTGGGCCCCATGCTCTGGACTCCCAAGCGTGCTGTGTGCACCATTGTTCACGGTACGAACTCTCATACAGCATTCTCCGTGGGCAGGCACTGTCTTCAGTACGTACACACTAGGTTGGTTTCCCACTGTTGCTGGAATAGATCGCCACAAACACAGTGGCTGGAAACAACGCATATTTATTATCTCACCGTTTCACAGGCCAGGAGTCCCACGTGGGTCTTGTTGGGCTAAAATAAAAGTGTCACCAGGGCCGCATTCCTTCTGGAGGCGCCGGGGAGAGTCCGTTTCCTCGTCTTTTCCAGCTTCTACAGGTGCCCACAGTTCCCTGGCTTGTGGCCCCTTCCTCCATTTTCACAGGCAGCAGTGAGAGGTCACGCCTTTTCACACCTGTTCTGTACCCTCTCTCGCTTCTAAGACCCTCATGGTTACATGGGCCCCCCAGGATAATCCGGGACAATCTCCCTAACAGAAGGTCAGCTGATTAATTCTGTCTGCCACCTCCATTCCCCTTGGCCTCGGAACCTAACATATTCAGAGCTTCCAGAGATTAATGCGGACATCTTGGCAGGGGAGGCATTCAGCCTACAGCACACACATACTCTAGCTCACCTGATCCTCACAGCAAGCTAAGACGTGGGTACCATTCCGAGCATCTGACAGAGGAGGGAATTGACTCAGAGAGATGTTGGGTGTATCGTCCCAAGTCACAAGGCAGCAGAGACCAAGGGCCTTAAGGTGTTCAGCTGCACCTGTGTCCTCAAGCACCATCGAATGCCTATGCTAAGAAAACAGGAGCACCAGCCACCTCAAAACAAATCGGTAGCATGGAAACATTTATGCCCCCAGCTGGTCCCAGCACATGGCTTGTCTAGGACCCCCCCAGCTTTATATCTCCTACCTCATTTTACTACCAGAAAGGGCCCTGGTGGATGGCAGATAGTAGTGTCTCCCTCCCAGAGCTGATGGAAACGTGAGTATCCATATTCTCGGTGATGCCGAGCCCTGGTCCCCAGAGGGGAGTGGCCTGTGAGTGGGCCACCATCCGAGACCTCTGGAGATTGTGGATTCTTCCCCACTCATTAGTGAACTTCAACCAACAATGGCAGCTGCTTATATAACCATAAGAGACTCTTAAATACAGAGAACAAACTGAGAGTTGATGGGGGCAGGGGAAATGGGTGATGGGCATTGAGGAGGACACTTGTTGGGATGAGCACTGGGTTGCATGTAAGTGTTGAATCACGGGAATCTACTCCTGAAGCCAAGACTACACTGTATGTTAGCCAACTTGCCAATTAAAAAAAACAAAAACAAAAACAACCACAATGACAACTGCTTATAAAAGGAGCTACTTTGGATAAGGAAAGGTTTCAAGACCTTCTCGGGCTTCTCTGAATTCTTTCCACTGCGACCATCAAGGGCGCCTTTAGGAGCCGACAGCTAAATGTATCCAGAAAGGATCAGGAATGTGGAAATGACTCACTTTCCTGGGTGCAGGAGGGATGCTGGTTAGTTTTTATTCATTCCTCCTTTGTTTCTTTTCCTTTCTTTCTTTTTTTTTTTTTTTTGTTGTTTGTTTGTTTGTTTTGGGTTCTCCAGACCGTTGAAAACTGTGTGTGCATCTTAAGGAACCTGTCATACCGGCTAGCAGCAGAAACGTCTCAGGGACAGCACATGGGCACAGATGAGCTGGACGGGCTTCTCTGTGGTGAGGCCAACGGCAAAGATGCAGAGAGTTCCGGGTGCTGGGGCAAGAAGAAGAAGAAAAAGAAATCCCAGGATCAGGTAATGCGGGCGACTCTGCAGCTCCACACAATTATCCCCTCCCCTAATTACAACATTAATACTTCTTCTGCGTATACACGTACGGGGCTCTGTACGCAGGCTAAAATCATTAACACATCTGCACAGTGTTCCATGGGGAGGGGGGGTCTGACAGGGGGACATCGAATGACTTCCCCCACATCCTGCAGCCCACTCGACATAGGAACTTTGCCAAAGAGAGTCACATCAGTCCCAGGCAGGCTCTGAGGTACCAGCTTGGAGAGTCCAGCCCGGGCACCGATTCTTCTGTGTGTTGATTCGTACCTCGATGGAGGTCCCGGCCAGGGACAGGAGGGTGCTTTGCAGGTGTTCCACAGGTACACTGTAGGTGTGATCTAGGAAGAGAAGCTAAGCAGCCAACACATATTTTACTGCATGTTTTGAAACGTTTTGATATGTGCTCTTGCATTTATTGTTAGAAATGGGGGCTCAGATTCCCAGTTCTCCAACAGAATGGCATTGGAAGCTTGGCCTTGGGGGACAATTCTGATAAATTCAGAAAGCTGAGCAGCTGGAGAGGTGTCTCCAAAATGATGGAGATTTACCTTGGGCGGCTGTAAGTAGGCTGCCTGCACTGAGGTAATGGCCAATAGGAAGCCGCTCTTGGCCTTGATGGAATCAAGATAGTCTCCAGCCTTTTCTCCCGGAGCCTCTGGAAGACGGAACCCTCACCCATCGGCCCCCCACCAGCTGAGGGAGTAGTGTGAGTCATAGCTGCGGCCAGAAACCCCTACTACTGAGGTTTCTTCATCTCTCCTGGACAGTGATCATGAGTCCAGCCTTCCCCTGGACACTGTGGTCATATCCCAGCTGCTAACGGTCATACAGACCCAAGATCTCACTGTCTTCCAGAGTGAACAACTAAGAAAGCAGGACAGAACTCCCAACACTGTCTCTTAGCAGGTTCTAATTCAAAATAAATATGCAAAAGTATCTGTTTAGATCAGAGCCCATCATTTTTTAAAGTGTTCTCAAAATCATTTTGCTTTGAGTAAGGGTTATAGGCGCTATTTTGTTTGGAGGAAGGATTCATGGGAATGCATTCTTAAACATCATTCATAAATTTAACTTGAATGCATCAGTGTTCACATTTTTTAGGTTCTAGTTCTCTTGCTCTTTGTGGCCCTTGACGGCCGCTCCAGACACATCTACAGCCTCTAGATCTCTACATTCCAGCATAAACACACCTGTAACCTAAAAATACGTGCTGCTGGCCTTTTCGATGGTGATCTGCTGCTCTGAGACGCTCCCAACCCTGCTTTCTCTCCTGTGCTCTGTGTCCACCTTCTCCCTGAATTGCAGGAGCCTTTTAAGAGGATTGAGCCATACTTCTTAAAATCTCCCCTCAGGGGAATGCAGTGGTTAGCTAGCAGGTGTTTATTGAACTGTGCCAGGAATTATGGCAAACAGTATTGGATACCTCAGTTTTCCAACCCAGTACTTAAGGGGGCCAGACCATAATGCTTCTGACCCTTTCCATTATCGTACAAGCGAAACATGGCCTAACAAAGGTATAATGGGTCCTTCTCATGCTTTCCTTCTGCAATACTGTATACCATGGGGCCCCGTCCCTTTACTGCTTTATCCTGGAAAGTGAATGAGCATAATAAAGGTTGAAAAGAAGAATGGCATATGGGCAGGAATGTGGTGCTTGCCAATCTGTCAGGTGATCGTAATCCCCCAGGTCTTACCCACCACCTACAGACTCAGAACCTCCTGGATGGGCCCAGGCAACTTTGGAAGGCAGATTTGGGCAATTGTACTAATGCATGAGCCTTGGTGTAAAAAACAAAAACAAAAAACTTTGAACTGAGATTGAATTCACTCTGATTTCAAGGTTTTGTCTTCAGTCCTTTTTTGGATTCTGAACCATCCTTCTGATGGTCCCTGCATCTGCCATTGGTGTCCCGTTAGTAAGAGTCGGCCTCAGACCCTGAACCCTTTTTCTAACGCTGCCAATGTGTGCTCACGTGGCTTGAAGCCTTTCAAGTGACAGGTGACATTAGGCATTGATTGGGTCCAGAGAGTTCAGGAGTCAGAAGAAAATATTCCCAACCACATCCCTCCTTTCACGCTGTGAGCTGTGTCACGGAACCTTATGATGAGCAATTTCCCACCTTAGAATGTTGTACTTCTAACCATATTTTACGACATCAATGAGCCATTTTCTAAGTTGAGTAAGATGAAGAGATTAAAGCACTTTTATCATTTTTGCCAAAAGTCTAAGTGAAAATTTATAAGGGTCATTTGTCCCATCTTTTTCTCACAATATTTTCAAGGAGACAAAAAGGATTTCTTTAAGAAAGTTTTGCTGAAACAGCCATGTTAGAATACAGAACATTGTTGCTTATGAAGAAACATCAAAGCCATGGTTTCAGTCAAGTGATAGTTACGTAAAAGACTTTGAACTGTGCTTTCACATAATAAAAGTATCTTATGAAACATTTTAGTGAGGGTGTAAACAGATAATAATTATGGTTGTTTGAAAGTCATTTAGGATGTTTTGTCAAGTTCAGTCAAAAGTAGAAAAAACAGCCAAAAGTAGAAGCCATCTTCCATTTAAAACGGATGGAAGGGAGGCACAGCTGAAAGGTCTGGAGATGGGGAGGAGAGCACCAGCATCTGGCATGAAGAAGAGGGATAGGAAGACGCCCTCACATCCAGTTGGCCCCCAGCCTGGTGACTGGTCCCCAGGAGAGAACTGAGTCTAGATGGCGCCACCTGCTGGGAAGGATGGGCATATGCACCAGTCTGGGTCTCAACAGGGAAACCTTGCTTCTTGAGGAATGTGCTTTGCACTTGGGGAAACCAGGCAGCCATTCCAAGTCGTCTAAAGGAATTAAATGCCAGCTGCCTCCAGTGAGAGGAGGAACCAAGGCCCTAATTCATCACTGTTAACTGGTTGCCGCAAGGTGAGAAATGGAAATGTCCTCGGGTCTGTCTAGGACAAAGGATCCCCATCCTTGCTAACACCAGAACAGAAGGTTACCTTCAGAGCCTGCAGACTGGCGTAACTCATCTAGAAGCTTCCAGAAAGTTGTAGGTTTACAGCTTTAATGATTGTCAGATATCCAGTGTCTGGAATCTGTTGCTCATGAAGTCGGGTTTTCAAAGACTATGTAGTGACAAGAGAGCATATGGAATACAAAGTGGAGGAAAATGACATAAAAATGGGAGTGTATATAGAGATACGTATGATGTTGATAAAACCTGGCCAGGTTTGCAAAAAAGTGTATCACATGCAAATATAAAATACATATGTATATATTTTTATTATTTATATATAATACATTCATTATTATATATTTATATATATTTGTATTTGTATATATACATGTATGTATTTCTAGGGAAAGTACAGTAACATCAAAGACAAAGGCTACTGATTGTTTCGTACTTTTGTATTTACAAATTTTCGAACAGGGATTACATTTATAATCTTTTCAAATGCCATCTAGAAAATAATATTTTGAAAAGCACGAAGTGATTAAGTCAGTGTTTGCTTATAAGAATGTATTTGTTTTCCTTCTTCCATTTGAGACACCAGAGAAAGGTACAAGGAAAGTTTGTCTAATCTGCAACAGATACTGCCCAGGACAGAGAAACCAGAGATTTTACGAGGAAGCCAAAGTGATAAAAATCATAATTGGTTTAATGATTGCCTCTGGGGCTTTGCTATATCCCAGAATTTTATGTTGATCTTACCTCTAGCATTGTTATTCTATACCTTAGGAAAATTCTCTGACACTATGAAGGTCAGATTTAGTTATAATAAAAAATCTCAGAAACTTTATCCTTCGGATACTTAATTGAAATAATTCAAGAAGATGTAGGGTACAAAGATATGCTTCATTCATGCTCTTCTTTCAAGAAATGGCTGCTGTTGAATCATACTGGAACCATCACACCATGAGCTCCTGAGGGTAGAAGTAGTTAACATTTCTGGGCATCATCTTCTGGTCCAAAAGGGCTTTGCAAATTTATTAATTTCTGACTCTGGGTTCAGTGCGTGTTGCCAGATTATAAGAAATTGCTGGTCTCTCTAGCCCTTTTCGGGCAGAACCCTACCCCTGCCCCACCAAACAATGTACACATCACGTGCCCAAAGGCACATGTCACCTGGCAGGGGCTCCACCTTCTCCAGCAGGGCTCTGTGCCAGCAGCTGGGCACGGTGGGGCAGGACGGGCAATCCAGAGATTGGGATCCAGGGAAATGCAAGTAGACAAAATCGGTGTATTTACTTTCCCACCTTTTGTAGAAATAAGCATCTTTTGTTTTCCAATTTGGGAGATGGCCAAACTTCCCGGGATGATGTCCTGGGGTTAGTGGTCCTCGAAAATGGACTTGAAGTCACAGGATACCGCTGGCTGCTGGCCAGAGCAGACCTGAGGCTTCAAGACCCCACTCAGTGTGAACTTGACACTGCAGAGAAACCGCTGAGGGGGAAAAAAACAAAACCAGAAACCAAAAAACAAGACAAGCAAGATGACCTAGAAGTCAAAACTTCTCCCTTCTGTTGGAATATCCCTTGTGAATGTTTTATTCACGTGGGTATAGATGTATCCACGTGGGTGAGGACATAGACCTCTGACAATTCAAAGACGATTCTGAGCCTCTTCTCGTGTGCTCATGTCCCCTCTCCCGGTCATCTTTGTTTCACGGTCTAGTGCGCTGTGGTCAATTTAAGCTCCTGTTCACCTCTTTCTTACGCCGTAGATGTCAAATGCATGGGCCAGCGGGAAGTTTCACTGATGATACCACCATGCTGTTTTGTACGCCAAAGCGATAGTAATGGGATTCCGTGTAAAATCTTGAATGCCTTCTTTTGTTCCCCATGACGATGGGCGTGTCTTGGAGGAACCTCCAGGGGCTTCCACCTGCCCATCCTTTGTCCCGCAGGCCAGCCTCTAACCTTTCGCTCATGCTCCTCCTCTGCGGTCTTCCCCTCCCCTCCGTCCACTGCTTGGACGACTATCCTTTAAGGTCAAATAAAAACATCTCTTCCGCTATTTCAGGACTTCTTCCAAGTAAAAAGTTACCCATCTTCTAATCTACTTGCACATGGCTTTATTTAAACTCCCCCCCCCCCTCGTGCCAGTCACATTGTGAGTTATGTACAGTTGTTGACGCCCATGGAGAGTGGATCTGCTGAGGCAGGGGACTGGGCACGTCCGGTTTCTGTCCATTTCTAGCCCAACACCCAGAACCAGCTGTGCTGAGTGATGCTCGGTCTGGGGTCCGCAGCAGCCTCTACCCCTCGTGTCAAGTAGACATTGAAACCTGTGACTTGTCCCAGTCACATCCATTTCTTTCCCGGTGACACTTGGGCTCCAGGAGCCGCTGCGAGCCAAGGGTATTCCATGGACCTTCTCTCTGCACTTTTGGTCCAAACTGCTCTCTGGCTTCTCGTGGTAGTGCTGTATTTTATGACGTTAGTCAACATTCTGAATCTGTGGGGACCACCAAACCTAACAAACATTGTGTATCGTGGTGATCATCTAAAACCTGAGGATTTGTGTCAACAAATAGATACGGGTGCGTCTCAAAGTACCCCTGGAGAAGCAACACTTTTGATCACACCAGACTCAACGATGCTTTGTTCTGAGGGTGTTCACGCATGACATACATAAATGGCGTGAGACGTCATGAAACCCCATCACCTGAAAGGTTTGCTGGGATTTTCAGGACTTGCTGTCTGGTGTCACTTCTCCGTGAGCGTGACACATTGCCCACTGCATCACACAGATGTGACAGATGCACAGGAATGAGACTGTGACGCTAAATAGTGGTCAGTATCCCAAAGCACACAAACGAATTTCACTGCTAAGTTAGATCACGTTGGAGATTTGAATTTTAAATAAGTTTCTCCTTATCTTGGCCAAAACGGATGTTAATTATGAACAGACATAAATATACCGGTATATATGTGCACGCATAACATGTAAATTATACAGAAATAAAATAGTAATAAGCCACGAGATGAAAGTAACACAGACACCCCGCCCCCACCATCCCCCTCCTAGACAGAGCTGTGATTGGAATTTATACCAGGCATGTATCCTTTCAAAACTTCTTCTATCCATATTTATGCACAGCTTTGTTTAACCCTTCAAAAGACAATTTTAAGTACACTGCTGTGCGTATGAGTCAGGCCACATGTCAGACAGCCAAACCCGTAGACTTTATAGGCGTCCTTAGGGTTTATAAGTGTCCTGAGAATAGGTAAGTGTCCTTCCCAGTAATGTGGAGGTCGAAGCTGCTGGCCGCCGTCATCTGCAGTCTTCGGAGGCTCTTAGATCTGTCATGTTCTTCTCTTTCGGATAATTCCTCCTCCTCGTGGTCCAAGGTGGCTCTTCCTGTCCGCCGTCCAGGAGGAGAAATGGCACAAAGTCGACAGGATAGAGCAGAGTGCCCTATTGAAAGTCACATACATCACTGCCACTCACCCCCTCTTTGGTCTGCATTGGGTCACCTTAGCCCCTGAAGTGCACGGTAGGCGGGATGTGTGATATGTTTGTGGGGAAGCCATGACCCTCGGGCATTCCCTTCGCTCAGGAAAAGGGGGTGTAGTGGCATGCTTAAGGGGGCCAGCAAGAGCTCCCCCCGGGAGGAGGAATATTGTGTAGAGTTACCTGCGCATGGTAAGAAAAGTTCACTTTTTATTCGTTTCTTGGTTCGCGATTCCTCGGCAAATGGTGCAGCCCCTGGTTACCTGCACTCGGGGCCGCGCCCGCTGCCCACCTGGGCACGCCACGGAGGACAGGGGTGAGCGCAGCACCCACTCTGTCTCCAGCTGCGCACTGTTGTGCACTCATTTATCCCTGGCCTCAGCGTGACCTCTGTCCTGGCCAGCAGTCACCAGCAGAACGTGGAAAGGCTGCCAAGAATCGCGCGGTAGGAACACACCTACAGCCACGTGTGCTGCGTGAACCCACGTGCTCGTGGTGTGGGAACCAATCCCTGATGAGCAGCAAATTTGGCGGCTTCCGAATTTTAGCTAGTGCAAACTGTGACAAACTTGTGTAGTGAAGTCTCGCCTACACCCTTCGTCGCTTTTCAGGGATTAATCCTTAAAAGGGAAATGTGGAGACCAAGTTCATGTGTTCAAGGCTTGGGATACATAAGCCGGAATTTGTCCTAATCGCTCTGGATGGCAGCGACAGTCGAGGCACATTTGGATTTGGTTTATTATCACTGATGGATCTGCCCCTCGTGACATTCCTGATGCTTTTAAGTTCTCATTTCAGAATAGCACGGGTCGCCTTTCTTTCTTCCAGTTTTCATTTTATTAGTGAGCCATACTTTTTCTTTTGCTGCTTAATACCATTTCTTTTCCAGCCATCGGCTTATTTCGGTGGCTGCTTGCTCCTCCCGGCTGGCTCCCGCTCGGTCTCACTGTAGCTTCACGTCACCGTATGCCAGGAGCTTGGTGACCCAAGACACGGTATTTCATGTCCTGCAAGCAATAAGTCACATGAGCCTGCAAAATCACGGCCGTGCCTTTCTGTGCAGTGACTCTCCTTTGTCACTACGCATGAGTGAATGAGATTCTCTTCCTAGTTCTGTGCCTCTCATATGAACTATATCCCATCAGCAAAAAAAAGTGCTGGTTTTCTGCTTTTAGTGAGTTTGCAGACTTAAAACTCTGAATTAGGCTTCCCCTTTACTTTCCTTGTTGACATTTGACCATTCAGTACTCCATGCCATTAATAAATACTCTGTTATATACTACTAGATCAGGGTTCCTCAGCCTGGCCACTCTTGACATTTTGAGCCAGATAATTCTCTGTTGTGGGGGCTGTCCTGTGCCTTGTAGGACGTTATCAGCATTCCTGTCCTCTACCCAGTAGATGCCAGCAGTACCCCTTCCCCCCGGTTGTGACCACCAACAATGTCTTCAGACATTGCCAGTCGTTCCCTTGGATGATAAAATCCCTTCAGTCAAGAACCACTGTATGAGACTGTCTTTCAGGGGTGTATCAGCAAAGATATTAACAAACAAGACTATGGGATTCTCTGAGGCAGGTTGGCATGTCAAGGACAGAGTGCCTTTAAAAGGAAGGTAATGGAAAAAGTAAAAAGAAAGTAATGGAGAGGTTCCTGGCCCAGGTTTTCCTAGATGTGGATGAGAAGTTAGGAGCAGAGAGAATTCTAGAGGGGTCTTAGCGGTGTTCTGGTTGGTTCTTTCACAATGACTGGGAGAAAAGGCGGATAAGCCTGGTGATGTGGCCCAGCCTCGATAACTCTGTGGGGCACAGCACAGTGGTGTCATCGTGTAGGTCTCTGGAACAGGGCAGTATCGCCGGCCTCCCTCCCACCTCTTCCTAAGGGGCGGGTGGTTCTGAGCAAACGATTGTGGGTGCCCGTCACCCTCACACAATGCCCCTTGGCTCCACACTGACAGAGAATCAGCAAGGCTATCTATCCCTGAATCTCTTTATTCTGATACTTGATTCAGAAAAGAATCCTGCCACTTGAACATAGGTTTCTAACCTCTCAAATGCAAAACGCTTTGTGTCTTCAAGGAGAGCCGAGAGACCATGTGTGCCGCATAAATACGGCTCCTTGGCCACCACCTCTGTCCCGTTTTTGCACGGATTCCGCCCTCCCTGTAATCTACGTCTTCCGAACAGCGACCAGGGGGGTTCACACACCTGAGCCACCCTCTTCTTCAAAATTCCCAAGAGTCAACATAAGAATCATCTCTCTCCTGGCTCTTTAGCATCACTCCGAGTTTCTTCATAACCAGAACTTCTATCCCCTGCCTCCTTTTCCCTTAATCCCCCCAAAAGCTGGAAGTGCTAAGGAAACCCCGTCGAGGGAAGATCTATTAGCAACTCGGCTGTTCAAACCAAGCCAAGCAAAACCGGCAGACAGAGGATGGACTTGTGTTTATGTTGTTGCTTTTTAAAGTATGTGTACAGGCTGACGCCTGATTAAACGGAGCCCGGTGTAAGAGGACATGCCTGCCAGTTCACATCTCTGAGCTATCTTCTCTTCTGACACACGACGTGTGCCTTCAGCTGGGAGGGAAGAGTGGGATTTTAAGGTCAATGTTCCCCTGCTACTGAAGATCCACGCAGTTTCCTTGGCCTGTTGTATATTTCACCCAGATCCCTTCGGAACAAAACTTGGCCTGCACAAGGGTAGTGACGGTGATGCCCTCTCAATGGTGGAGAAATATGGGCAACAGAGATGCGTCGCAATGGCGAAGAAGGCTTTTCTGTTTGTGAAGACACAGCCGAACAGGAGAAGCTCTTCTCCTTACGTGGCCTTGCACGGCTGCGACATGGAGAGAGGAGCGGGGTATCTCTGCACCTCTGGACTGTAGACGCTTCCCCCAGCCTTGGGGAGCTCTCCTCTGCATCTCTGTGGAAGCCAGCCCAGTGTGACAGAACGGAGGCTGGGCAGTTGGAAACTTGGCAGAAGGGGAAGAGCTGAAAGGCTCTCGTTAATTTTTCTCACTAGTAGGGGCTTTTATGAATGCAATAGAGCGCTCTGTGAGCCACCATCCCTGAGAGAAGCCCATGTTTACAAATTCTTGGTTTAAAGGGGCGCCTGGGTGGCTCAGTCGGGTAAGCATCTGACCTGAGCTCAGGTCATGATCTCAAGGTTCATGAGATCAAGCCCCGCATCGGGCTCTGTGCTGACAGCTGGGAGCCTGGAGCCTGCTTCAGATTCTGTGTCCCCCTCTCTCTCTGCCCCTCCCCTGCTCATGCTCTGTGTGTCTCTCTCTCTGTCAAAAATAAATAAGCATTAAAAAAATTTAAAAACAAAAACAAAAAAAAGCACAAAGTCTTGGTTTATGGACATCTTTGCTTTCTGGTTTGGGAACGTTCGGATTTTTATCCCCAACTTACACCGTTCTCTTCATATAAGGAGAAAGTGGCTTCTACTCTCTTCCATACTGCAGCCAACTAAGAAACCTTTTAAATAGAATTTAAGCTGCGTGGGGAAGCAAAAGTATGGAAACCAAGTCCAAAGAAAGGCTTTCACCTTGTTTTTTGTTGGTCCTTTTGTTTGTTTAAGCCACACATTGGACACAGCCCCGCACCTGTGTAACTTTCTTCCCAAACGGACATTTCTTAACTGTGGCCAGTATATCTCTCCTCCCCTGACTATGACCATAGCAGAAACATCATGTCCAAAAGTCAGCAGCTCCTTGGCTTGTAGCACAGAGGCTTGTTATTCTCTTCCTTTCCAAAAAGATTTAAGCATTACCTTCTTGAACAGAATACCTTATTTTCAATTCTATGCAGTTTTAGAAAATGAATGATAGAGACTGTTGATTGATTTGCTTTATTGATGTCAGTCATACAGTTACACATTTAAGATCAGTAGAGAAAAGCGCTGATGGTATGTTATCGAGTGTGGCACTATTTGGGGCGATAAAACCAATTGATTTGCTCTGTGATTTACTGTCAACATAATCCTGCCACGCACTCTCCTTGCTTTGCTGACAGCTTGTCCCCGAGAGAGCTTCATGGCGGAAAGGTCATGGGGGAGCCAGAAGGATCAGAAGGATCCTACTACACCAAATGTACTTAATCCTTACTGTGATTATGGCTTAGTCTGCTCAGGCTGCCGTAACAAAATACCAAAAACAGTGGGCGGGGGAGGGAGGACTTAAACAACAGAATTTTATCTGGAAGTCCCAGATGAAGGTACCAATAGATTTGGTGTCTGCTGAGAGCCTCTTCCTGGTTCACAGATGACCCCTTCTTGCCACACCCTTACAAGATGGAAAAGAGAGAAACTCTGGGTCACTTCATTTCTTTATAGGGACACTAATCCCAACATGGGGGTTCCATTCTCATGACCTCATCTAGACCCAATCACTTTTCAAAGGCCCTGCATCCAAACACCATCAGATTGGGTGTTGAGGCTTTTAACATAAGAAATTGGAGGAAGGGGGCCACAAACATTCATTCCAAAGCATTATCCTTTAAAAAAAATCTGAAAGACTCTGGTGTAATGCACTCAGTTCTTAGCTTCTTGAGCTCTAACTGTATATGTAAAATTCTAAATTACTACAAACCAGACAATTGAGTGAGGGCAGTGTTAATGCCAGAAATAAATTCTCTGGCATTTTCTTCCTGTGTAACAACACGTGAATCACCTGTACAAAGTGTAGTTTGAACATTTAAGTAATAACTCTAAGAATCGAGGGCTTCTAGAACTTTTGCAATTTTTGTTAAAATATAACCGATGAAAAGAAAACTGTGCACAAAACTGAGGAACGTTAACTCTCGAGCATAAAAGTAAAATTTACTACCAAGAATAAGGGAGGGTTTCACTGAAAACTTCCCCCAAGCCAGATTTTTTTTTTAAACCGCATAGGCCTTTCTCCTTTTTCTTTTGCTTTCCCTTTAGCTACTCTCTGCTTGATTTTTAATCTTCAGCCTGATAAATGAAGATACGTAAATATGGAAATATATGTATATACATAGAAGTGTGTGTATGTCATAATTTGGCAGTAATGCAGATAGTAAATCAAAAATATTCTGCTACCTTTGCTCCTGTTAGTTTCCTGGAAATATTTTGTCTTCTTGATTGTGACCCGTCTTTGTCACAAAGAAAGTTCTCTGTCCTGACTTGATGACATTTTGCATCTTTATTTTTCTCATATTTCAAGCTCTTAGACAATGTTTGGTAATGTGCCCTCAAGATCTAGTCCAAAACAATTTGCTTAAGGCTTACAAATTCAGTCCTGTGTTCGTAGGACTACATAGCTGGATGATCAGTGGGTTGATTATATGAAAGATGTAGCCACAACTTGCCTTCTGTCCATGTGCTAGTCTTATAGCAAGTTTAGGATGGATGCATCTGGTGTTTCAATTTATAAATGATGTATTTCCACTTTGGTGATAAAATTGCATATCCCATGACTTGTCACAGAGCCTCACTCCAGAAGAAGCTTAGCCCTAAAAGTTTGCATGGGCGGAGTGTTCATGACCGAAGTCAGATCCTGATGTCACTGTCACCCTAGGGTCCTGTTGGAGTTGATTTTCCAGGCAGCATAATGTCAAGTACATTGGCACACTCTTAGAGAAGACTTCAGGTCTTTTTATAGGTGGTAAAAGTCTATTTTTAATAGACAATTGATAAATCTTTCCCTGTTAACTCAGTAAAAGTTTGAAATAATGTACCCAGATAAAAGCCACACACATTGAGTGGCTTTGAAATAACTCTTTTTCTTTGGTATTGACACACCAGGGTGCCGTCAATGTTCCGAAATAGCAGAGAATCCCCTTTGAACTTCATTTCTAGTTGCCACCAAAGATTATCCGTATTCACATCAGTTTTCCTTTTATTTCCTTCAGATTCTCTTTGTAGCCATTAAGAAAGGATTGTAATAAAAGATATTTAAGAGCTACATAGATCACATGTCAGAGCAGAAGAAAATTGTCTACTGATTTAGCCATTTATCCTATTTTATTGTGAAGAAGTTAGGAAAGGAGAACAAGATGAGCCCAGCAAATGATAACATAGCTCCCTTTTGTTCTTAGAGTTTGGCTATCGCATTTTGTAACCAGCGTGCAAATACTACTCCTGGGCACCTCCAGCTGTTACATTAGTTCTTCGTACATGACAGGGAAATGCCATGCCTATTGAGTTTCAAATTGCATAATATGATTGTTCTGAATATTATCAAATCTTTATTTGAAGACAATAGCTTAAAGGTTTGAAGGGGGCACCTGGGTGACTCAGTAGGTTAAGCTTCTGACTCTTGATTTCAGCTCAGGTCATGATCTCACGGTTCATGCGTTTGAACCCTGCATGGGGCTCTGTACTGACGGTGCAGAGTCTGCTTGGGATTCTCTGTCTTCCTCTCTCTCTGCCCCTCTCCTGTTCTCTCTCTCTCTCTCTCTCTCTCTCTCTCTCTCTGTCTCTCTCTCTCTCAAAATAAAGAAATAAACTTCAAAAAAAAGTTTTAAGGAGATGACCAAATAAACCATGAAAAAAAATCTTATATAAAGTAATTTTCCATTTCCTGTTGCACCAGCAGAGACATTCAGTTCCCCAAACTGGTTTCTCTGGACGAGTCAGTATTACCCCTGCTTCATCATGGAAGTCAGCAAACCTGCAGAATGACTGGTCTCTTTCCCTGGCACTACCTTTCTACCCAGTGTAGCGAGCCCTTCTCAAATAACGAACCAGGAGTAATGTGACAAGGCTGGTTCACTTCCAATGTTGTTACTTTTTGTACTTACAAGAAATGTACTGGTTTCATTAGTAGGCTTGCACAGGCGCAAAGTCATTTCGGAATGGTTTAGAAGTGGCTTTGGTTAAAAGCATAAGCAGATTCCCCCACGTTGAGTGCCCTTGTTACAACGTTGAAATTGAGTGACACTCTCATTGAAGATGACCTTTTGTGGGATGTCCAACGTCCATCCTTGGGATATTCATCTCTGAGCTTTGGCCTTCGCTTAAACTAAGCTGTGGCATAGTTGAGAAAAAGAAGACATGAGTTTTTAATTTTTCTTGTAGAAAATAATGCAATTCTTAAAATGATTTGTGACAGTTAAATAACTTTACACTTTCCCTATCAACACTTCCATCTTTATGTTCCAAGGATATGAAGTAAGCTTGTGCTCCAGTAAAATTTTTAGAACTAAGAAACACAGGTTTTGAAATACAGTTATGATTGTGTATTTATACATAGATGTGTACACACATACATGTACAGATATGGGCCCAAATATGTGCAGGGAAGTTTAGTATATGTCATTTAGACTATATGTTAAGCAGCTATTAATAAACACAAATAAGGAGTAAAATAAATTAGTGTCCCTACCCTGAAATTGTGAAGGATGATTTTGTTTTCCTGGGACTTTTCTCAGAAGTAAATATGCGAGTATTTTTTCTAAACATAGGGTTTACTTCATTTCTACTCTCATTGTATTTATTGCCTTTATCTTTCCCAAAAGACAAAGGTTGTTTGTGATCAAAGATCAGAATCACTATTATAATTTTTCATATTTTTAAAATCCTAAGAGGAACAGAAAACTTGAACTGTGGAAAAAATGAAAGACATGAACACTTTGTTAATGAGTTTTTATTACCATGCGTGTTTCTGTGGCACATTTTACTTGCTGTAAAGCACAAACCACATACCGCTTTGCATCCTGCTTTGTTCATTTTACTTTTATTATTTGTCCAGACACATTGCTACACGGTCGTCATAACTACCATTTTTAATGGGCTGCTGATATTCCCTTGTGCAGTAAGTGGTAGTTTTGAAATTATTTGTTTTAATTTTTAATTACACATTCTCTTATTATTCATTAGATCCAATTCAAAGCCAACTGAATGATCAGAATCGCCATAAAATCTAGATTTGCCGTTAGCTAGGTCAATGCATCTGATACGTGATAGCAATTGTCTCTTTTTGTGATGTCCATAATGCAGTGATGGAATTCAAAGTCCGACAAATATGTATTTTAGGAGTTATATAAGAATTTATCAGCTGGCACTTAGGCATAAGAATTGAAGGCATTTGAGTGTTGCTATGTACTCTGTTATGCTAGTAGTATGCTAACTGTAAGACATGCCACCTTGATCTTTGGCTTTCATCCACTCTGCCCACCAAAATTAATTTATTTCCTCTTCCTTTTAACAGCAATGTGCTGGCACCGTTCTTACAGAGCTTATGCGTTCTCCTGCCAATTACATTCACTTATGTTCATGCTCTACAGCCTTTCACTTTCCATCCTAAGCTCTTGGTGGACAGGAGTGGCTCCCTCATTTTTGGCTTACGAAGGCACTACCCTGCGCGCAATTGATGTTCACCAAACGTCGTGTGTGTTTTTGTTTCTGTGTGTCACGTTTACAGAAGGCAAAGTTGGGAAGTGTAACGATGTTAAAAATGTTTACTCTCTTATTTTTTTTCCACCAGTGGGATGGAGTAGGACCTCTTCCAGACTGTGCAGAACCACCAAAAGGGATCCAGATGCTGTGGCACCCATCAATAGTCAAACCCTACCTCACACTGCTCTCTGAGTGCTCAAACGCAGACACGCTGGAAGGGGCGGCAGGTGCCCTGCAGAACTTGGCTGCAGGGAGCTGGAAGGTATGACTAGTTCATTATCATAAAGAGGAAATCTGGAATTATGAGCACGTCCTTAGAAAGGAATAGAAATCCAGTTGTGAGATATGCAGTTCCAATACAGTCTTTGAGGATGTTAGAGAAAGACCAGTTCCATTGAACTGTTGGACATAGAAAGGTATTCCTTTTAAAAAGTCTCAAGGGCTCGGGAGTCCTTGAAGATCACTACAAAGTATAGATGAATAGATGTAAGTCTGGTCATTGAAAATGCTGTGATATGCTTTCCATTCTATCTGTGTAGCTGAGCTATTTTGTTTTCAGGGGAGATTGTGACATGTGGATGCTTTCCCAAGCTCTGTTGTTTCCTGTTAAGGGAGCTAATACCCAAGCACCTTGTTTCAAAACCCGTGCAAACCCCTATAATGTTGTAGTTGGTCCAGTCCCCAAAGGAAAAGAACCTCTTTCATTTTTAACCTACGGGCTTACAGAGTAGAATAGTATTGCTGGGTCTCTTTGGCCAGAAGGGACAATGGGGAAGGAGATTAGGAGATTAGGAGGGCCTTTTTCTCTGAATTCTTGAAAATACACACTGTTCCTGATTGGTTTTCATGGAAAATTTCCACGACCCTCATTTTGGGTAGAAAAGGATTCACCATAGCAAAGAATTCTTGAGTTTAGTCACTAACCATTACATGAGCTAACTTGTCTTATTGCATAGAAGAGTGTAGTCAAATGGGAGAATGAGGGCATATGGGGAAAATATCAAGAGAGGAAGTTTGAACCTCTGCCATCCATTTTTCATGTCATTTAATATAAAAGCCTGGGGCTTGGAAGACACATAAATCACTGTCTCGCATTCACTTTCTTTAAAACGATGTTAATAAGACACAGAGAATTCTCAGAAGCTCAGTATCACAGGCACTGCACATACTGTCCTCAGCATTGTCACACAACTACATCCTCCCTTCTTGCTCTAGCTTCCAATATCTGCCTTCTTGTGTCTTCTCTGTCGTTCTTTATTTCCACTGCTGCAGCAATGCCTTCTTTCTCAGGTGGGACATCCCAGCCCTTGGGGACAAGCCCTGACAACACCTCCCAGGAGCTGGCTGCTGACATATGGGCAGACCCATCCCTTCTTTTGAGAGTCTTAGGAATGAACATCACTGTCTCTTTCCTCCCCGTCCATAGGTGTCCCCAATGTTGCTCAGAAGGAATTCAGGCTGGACTAGACTTGAAGTGAAGTTACCTTTTGCTTTCAACCAGAGAAAAGTTTCAAAAGTTGAGTCACGTCAGGAGGAGTCTCAGAGTAGGGCCTTGCATGACTGGAGAAAAAATAATAATGGAAATCACTTCCTTGAATGAACCCTTCGTTCGATCTTGTCTCCCTCTAAATTTAAGAGGCTTTGATTCAAGTTACAACTCAAACTTAGTCTCTGCCTTTTCTGAGCTTTGTGACCCTGAGCAAATGATAGTGCCTGATTGCTCGATGTGTCAGTTTCAGACAGAGAATACTGTGGCTGCTTCATGTCACAGCTTGCAGATCAATCCTGACACTAGATGCAAAGATGGTGGCAGGATGCCACAGGCCAATGGGCTGTCATTACATGTGGCCCAAAGTTTGGTCAAAGTTACTTATCAGAAGCATTTGCCATCCTAATAACTCTAGAAAAATGGCGTAGTCCTCAGGCAGAGCAAGGGACTGCTAAGGAATATTTGTGTGTAGTTATAAATATATAAATATATGTATATTTATTTACTAAGAGTTTTCTTATCAAAATACAAATGCACAAGCATGCATAATAGTCAATCATATTATCTTCATTTACTGTATAATGTATTAACACACCATATTAAATGATAAGGAAATATGTGGGAAGGGAAAGTAGACAATCCATAGTGATGATTTAAGGTCATCATTAAGCCAAATACTGATAAATTGTTATAATTTTTAAAAGATCAAAAATAACTTGTACAAAAACCAAACAGAGAAATCCTTCCTTTTCAAAATAAAAAAAAATATTTTTTTAAGAAAGAGTCTTCACTGATTAACAGATTGATTAAAGACTCACAATGGGATCAAGTTTCATGCAGACAGTGCTACCATCTGAAACCTAGAGTACTAAGAATGTATTTTTATAGCAACTGTTGAAATTTAGTGGCATTTTTTTAGTGTCCTTAACTTTTTATGACCCAAACAAAAGCAGAAATGTAAAGTGTAAAGCACCAGAATTCTGTATAGAGACAGCTTTTTATAGACCTCATCATGCGAAACAATAACTTCTCTTTATAGGAAGATCACGCCCACTCTTTTTCTGTAACAAATTGACTAGCAAACTAGATCTTCAGAATGGTCTTAAATACTTTTTAAACTTTAAGAGACTCATTACTTGGTTTATGAGCATCAGAGAAAGCATAATGGTATTATGGCAGAAGCAGAGTGATACATTTTTTTCATAGTCAGCATGGACTTTGGTTACTTTTTTTTTTTTCCACTTACAGCACAATTATTTTGTTTGTCACAGAATATCAAAACAATTGGATATAGTACTTTGGAGATTTCCAAAATGTGAATGAATGCTCTTTCAACTCGCATTTATGGGTTATTTCCGTTGTAATTGAACTTTATGCAAACCTAGGGTTTGAACTATAGAAATACATTCTGCACTTATTATTAAGTCGGATACTTTAGATATTTTTGTAGAGTCCATTTCCCCCTAAAATGTGACCATTTTCAAAGAATCTATTATTTATTTTATTTACTTTCTAAAAAAAGAGAGAGTAAAGAGATACTTGGATATTAAGCCGTTAATATTTAATGAGGTAACATGATAGCAACATAGATGTAGTGAAGAAAGAAACAGAATCTCTGGCCATGTGGCCAAAATGAATAAAAAATAAGAGAACTGGGAAATTTGAGACTTGTCCCTAGAGTCAGGGGCAACAGCCTTGACAAGGACAGTGAATTAAGTGGAGCTTAGAAGTTGGAGTATCATGTAAACGTGAACCCAGGCATCAGTGGAGTACAGCAAATAAAAGTAGAAACCATGGTTTGACAGTTGTCTTATTCTAGTTAATGGTGTGATGTGAAGCATAAAGTTTAAATAAAAAGAAACAAAGTTTTGAAAATGGTGCATGAAGCATGATGCCTAGGAGGTAGGAATTGGGTCAGAATAAACACAGAGGTTATCTGAAGATCCTGCCCAATCAACAGGCTCCTAGAGACAACACATTCAGTTGGACATGATGACCAGCCTGAGGCAGGACAAGGATGGGCCCAACCTAAGGAGGAGGAGATGGAGAGGATCTAGGTCATTACCAAGTCACTGGCTTAATCACACATGACTTAGTGATTTCTTCCCCACAAGACCCCAGTAGCTAGTCCTGATAGCAAGGACTGCACTTGTCTTGTAAGTGCCATATACACCCAAATCCACTATAGAGTAAACCTGGCGCTTGGGAGTTTGGCATTACTTTCGTCATCATCATTGAATGATCTGATTTCCAAAGCCGTAAGTTACAGAAACAGCTAAACCTGGGGGGACTTCCAGCCAAGATGCCAAGATGAAGTGACAAGGTCCAGGTTTACCTACCTTTAAGGAAGAATAACAACAACAACAAATAATCTAGAGATATATAACAAACAATGGTTTTTAAGACACCAAGCATTAGTCAGTGAAGGACAGTGATCTAGGAGAGACAGAAGACAAGCAAGGTGAGCCCTCCAATTGCTCCAGAACACTGCCTTGAGAGTCTACAGACCATGGCCCAAGCCCTGGAAACTCCAGAGGAGCTCAGCAGACACTGAGCCTAGGAGAGGGAGCTGGGAATCTGGGGAGACAGGGCGCCTGGAGTTCGTAGGACAGAGTTCCAGAGAGGGAAAGCCACACACAGAGGATTCCCCTCAAATATTCAGCAGGGAATTATCAGTGAATGCATGTGAGGTAAATGCCCAAAGCAGAGGAAAGAAGCTCGTGCAATTAGGGAGAATTAAACTCGGCTCACACAGGGATGGGTATAGTGTGCCTAACGAAGAGCCAGACAGGAAAACCTCGTACTTCATGGGCCACTGGGTATGTGCTCAGGAGGGTCTTGTCTCCTGATACTAAGCATATAATTAGCCCTGGACTAAATATGACCTGGTCTCTCCTATAAAATCTTAAAAGTAAGATCCAAAAGTAGCAATAGTTTCCACATTAACTGAATCCTAGAACAATGCTTAAAAATATCTGTAGGAATGCAAAAAGCATGCAGCATCCAGCAGATTAAAATGAAGAATGTCTGGCATCTTAGTTGAAAATAAGCTTACAACCAAATAAAGAGGAAAATGTAGTTCATAATAAGGAGAAACAATCATTCAAAAGCGACTCAGAACGGACACAGAAGTTAACATTAGCAGACAAGCAGTTGCTATCAACTGTGTTCTCCATGTTCAAGAAGTTAATTAGAACATGGAAAGTAAGTAAGACTCAAATAAAACCTCTAGAGTTGTAAATACAATGAAATACAATGCATGAAATAAAAAACACATGGGATGGGATGGGATAATAGGAAGGTTAGCTATTGCAGAAGAAAAAGATTTACAAACTGAACAGAAACTACCCAAAATGAAACACAAAGAAAAAAAAAACCCATAAATTATCAGTGAGCCTCAAGTGGCCTGATACACATGTAATTAGAGTCCTCAAAGGTGGGGTGCCTGGGTGACTTAGTTGGTTAAGCATCTGACTCCTGATTTCCGCTCAGGTCATGGTCTCACAGTTTGTGAGATCGAGCCCCTTGTCAGGTCCTGCGATGAGAGCACATAGCCTGCTTGGAATTCTCTCTCAATCCCTCTCTGCCCACACTCTCAGTCTCTCAGATAAAGTTAAAAAAAAAAATTCTTAAAAAAAAATCCCAAAGGAAAGGAGAGAGAAAGGAGAAAGATAAGAGAACAAAAATATTTGGAGGAATAATACCTGAAAATTTCCCAAATGTAATGAAAACCCTAAACTCCCAGATCCAAGCAGTTCAAGAAAACCCAGGCAGAAGCATGAAGGAACCGTACTAAGGTGCATCAGTCAAATTGCTCAAAATCAGTAGTAAAGAGAACATCTTAAAATCAGCTAGAGAGTAACATTGTGTGTCAACTGCACGCAAAAAAAAAATTATGACTCATTAAAAAAAAAGGCAAGTAGAAGAAAAAAAGACTTGTCCTTACAAAGAGAAGAGTGACAGCTGATTTCTCATCAGCAACAATGACAATGAGAAGACAGTGAAGCAACATTCTGAATCTGCCGGGGCCAATTACATATAAAACTGATTCTGGTTCGGTATCTACCAGGCACAACCTGTTCTTAAAGGAACCCCAGGGGCACAGATTATACCTAGGACAGTTGTAATACGATCAGGAACCTAATCCCCATTTGAGCACAGTTTAAGACATGGGCTAACCTGGGAACTGGCGTTATTAATTATCTGAGCAGGTGGGTCAGTGGGAATTCAAACAAAAACTTCAGGTTAACTGTTCTTGCATCATCAGAGCTGTGGGGCTCAGGTCTTGCCACTCAGTATTCTGTTCTTCCAGTCCAGAGGATAAGCAAGTATTCATCGGCCCCGTGTCAGGGTCTAACCCCACACACAGGGACCACAGGATTAAGGGATTAGTTTGGCTTTAGAAAAGACCAGTAAAGGAGCACGTGAGCACTTTAAGCCCTAACAGTGTTTCTGTGGAAGTGGCTACAACTTGCTGGCCCTTTCAAAAATTGTGGTAGCTTTGATCCTTTTTATTAGTTCCTTTCAGTGGAGAGTGCTATTCTTAAATAATAACCACTAGATTCTAAAAATTAACCTAATATGATCTTTCATCAGGTAAACACTTTTTTACTCTCCGATTGTGAGCTGTTAGTTGGAAAACACTTGAAACAGGAAGCTGAATTTGACTTGGTACCTTCCCCCTGGTACCTTCCAGTATAATAAACATGTAAACGAGAAGTTCAAAAGCCATTATGGATGCTATGGTAGGAATGTATACACAAAGGTGTATGTCTACACTAGGCACAAGAGTGTTCCTGGAGTCGGTTTTACAAGGAAGAGGTCAGGAATGAGGAAGTACACTGCCAACGTCACTAGCTAACACCTTAGGGCTAGGAGTCCGTGATTAGAGTTCACTGTAATACGCTAGCAGATCTCCTTTAAGAAGGATGCTAGCGGCCATAGCAAAGAGGTCCCAAATACGCAAGGGCTAATTCAAGATAGAAGACAGAAGTTATCTTCTCTGATGTAACAGGTATGGGCAGGTGTGTGAAGAGGGAAGCTCCCTTCCATGAATTAATTCACCCCGGCTCACGACAGCCGTTCTGCCATCTTCAACACGTGACTTCCAAGGCTACTCTTGTGGTCGCCATCTACCAGCAAGAAGCGGAAAAAAACACAAATCCACAACCAGGAATGTTCCCTTACGAGAGTCAAGATCTTACGTGTGTGTCCCTCTCGCATAATCTGGGCTCAACTCCTAGCCTCCAGTAGACAAATGCTTTCTCTACATTCATAGTCCCCTGACATTGAAAACCAATTCCCAGTCGTAAAGTAATCTGAATCCAGATTCAAAAAGAGGAAAATTCTTCATTCTGAAGGGACAGAGATTTGGTAATATATTCAATTTATGTTACAAAATAAAACTGTTAACATCTTTGTAAAAACCAATGGCACTTTAGGTACCTCACTAGCCAGGTCTTCAACCAAA
Source organism: Panthera leo (assembly GCF_018350215.1). Lineage (NCBI taxonomy): Eukaryota > Metazoa > Chordata > Mammalia > Carnivora > Felidae > Panthera > Panthera leo. The sequence continues at coordinate 230,165,607 of NC_056679.1, forward strand.
GGTGTGCCTTGTATTTGCAAGACGGAGAGGGTTTGTATCAGCACAGTCCCTCCAGACTGTGCTTCGTGTCCCCCGAAAAATATGTTTTCTGGATCCAAGAGAAAAATATGAGATGTAACTCCCTCTCCCCATGAATCACCATGTTTATAAAGAAAAAAAAGAAGGATGCAATAAAGGAAAAGCTTTCTGATTTAGCATCTAATAAGTGAGGATGAGGAACAATTAAATTACTTTTATTTTGTTATATTGAACAAAGAATCCCTGAGTTCTTCCTGCCTACACTTCCCAGTCACCATCTTTGCTGTCAAAAAAGCAGGGGAGGAAGCAGATTCATTTGAACACTCATTCTTGTCCGTGTCCCCTTCCCAGTGGGATGTTTACACAGCGCTGTCACTAGAGAACGTGCCAGACTCTTAGAATAAGATCTGTGGCATCCTTCCACTCAGACACACCACGCCTGTGATCTAACAGTGTCACATTTTGTTGCCCAGAAGGCATTTCTAAATACCATTTGCACACAGTGAAGACATATTTGATAACAGTCACCAAAAAAGACTCTGTGTTCAGAAAGGCCCATTGGTAAAGGTATGTTTTCTCATTGAGAATTGCTGATCCTTGAGACGGCCTGAGAGGTAGGGGGACAGGTGTACTTGTTACTGTCAGTTGAGTGAATGCGTCTTCTCCATGGCTTTTATGTGAGCTTGACCTTGTTTATTTGTTCTTACCACAAAAGCATATCTAAATGCTTCCTCCCCCCCCAGGAAATTCTCTTGCTTGCACTTCAATTTTCAGCATCACATAAACACTTGCAGTAAAATTCAGTCTTTGCACTAACCTGACTTACGTTTTAAAAATACAAACAAACACTTTACGTATGCAATAGCTGCCATTACCTTAATTAAACATTTTATTTATCAAACTGATTTATTGGTTTAACGACACAAGGGAGTTCCTCACTAGCCCTCTTCATTACAGATACAACTTTTTAAAATGGACTTTGAAAACAAAAACATGTAATCCTGCAACAAGATCTGAATTTAAACAGGGGACACCTATGTCCTGTCTCCACCACAGCCGAACCCCAGCATTTGAGGGCCTTGTGGTTAAGGTTCCCAGCTGCTTCATAAATCCTGTTGTGATCACCAGCCACCGTCCTGTATGAACATGGTAATTCAGTAGAAATCCACACTAGAGAGAATAATGTGACACATGCAACAAAAGCCACACCGTTTCTGAGTATTTTGAACATTCTTTTTATAGTAAACTGACAGAATGAGACGGAAGAAGGAAAATTTTTTTGATACTTTCTGCCCTCACATCGCAAGAATGAAGGACTGCGGTAAATAACATAGCATCATAAGTGAATTCAGAAACAAATTTCAAAGTCTCGTGGAATCTGTGCAAAATTCGTTGCAACTTATTCAATTTACAGCTGTCAGATTTTAGCACATTGTGGTCCTGTGACACTGGAGGATGCCAAAATGCATCTGAAAGGTGAAATTATGTTTGGAAGGATTTGGTTTGAAAACGTGACTTTTCTTTACCATATCAAAAGGAAACGTAGGGAATTTGATAAAGGAATTCAATGGGAAAACAGTCACGCAACAGAAAACCATTTAATCGCCGACTATGCTTCTAAACCAGGAGAACTTGTAAGGTATTCATCAAAAATATTAATATTTAATGCGAATAGAGATATTAATCAACAAAGTCAGAAGTTTAGCACCATCATGGGTTCAGCCTCTTAATAGAATATTTAGTACCAAAAAGAGAACACTATCTCTACTTATGTAGCAAACTATTAGGATTTCAAGAGGGAAAAGCTAGTTAAATTACGGTGTTGATCTTTTAGGAACATAAGTCAGCCTTAACCAGGGCTTAAGCAGGGGAGAAGTTTTTGGAAAAATTGTAGCCATCAATCCTGTTTATGGCTGGGCTGAGAATTTGAAAAGTGAAGCTTCTGAGAATCCACATCAGATTGAGGTAGCCTGAGTGGAAAGGGTTAAAAAGCATTGTCCTAGCTTTATTTTTTAAATATTTTTATTTATTTTTGAGAGAGAGACAGAGCACGAGCTGGGGAGCGGCAGAGAGAGAGGGAGACACAGATTGGGAACCAGGCTCCAGGCTGAAGCTGTCAGCACAGAGCCTGATGTAGGGCTCAAACTCACGAACCGTGAGATCATGACCTGAGCCGAAGTCCGAACCCACTGAGCCACCGAGACGCTCCTATCTTCACTTTATTACCAAATCCTCCATGGGGATAGTGAGGAACATTATTGAACAAAAACTCATGTAATTTTCTTTATTTTGTGTAGTTCAGTTTGGTTTCATCTCTGCACTTGCATTGTGTCCAATGCAAAATGGGAAGAAAAGAAAATAAACAATCTAGACGTTTCTAGGTAAACTCAATAAAATGCAGCTATTTTTCAGTCTCTTCAGGCTTAACACTTGGCCTTATTTATGTTTGTCAGCCTTCATCCTCTCCTGCCCCCTGCAGTTGATGCTAAACTTGGGGGGTGGGGTTCTTACAGAAATATCCCTGCAGGGGACAGGGATTGGGTGTCTGTTTTCAGTGTGGCATCATCTCTGTCCTAAGCTGCCTCTTGCCCAGGACAAACTTCCTTGTCCTGTTGGGCTCTCAGACGGGATATGATAGTTGGTGATAGGACTCTCACTGGTCCAAGGTTCTCTCCTGGCCCACACCTGCCCCCCCATAACTATTAAGCTCCCCTGAGATACAGCCACAACCTGTAAGCTCCCCTGAGACGCAGCCACATCCACTCCTTAACCCAGGCAAGCGCTGTCCACACCTGCTGTTCTGATGTGTCCTTTCCTCCTGGCCGACTAACCCCCCTCTGCAGCCCTGGGTCCTTAGCCTTTCCTCCTCAGCTGACTTACATGGCCCACACACTGGAGACAACAGAAATGCTCAGAGGCTACTCTATGCCACACTGGAGCCACAGGAGCCCTTTCCTGCCCCCCAAGTCTGTTGCCAGTGGCTCTGTGGCCGCTGCTCCATGATGATGCAAGGACTTCGCTGGTTCTTGAACAGACACTGCTGTGAGCAGGGTAGGCAGCAGAACCTCGGTCTTCTCAGCTCTCATCTTCCAGGGATCTTTGTCAGCCCCTCAGGGCACGACTTGTCTGGGGGGGGCATCCGGTGGCAGCCCCCACGATGCTCTCACACCTCCTGCTCCCTCTCCAACCCGGACCCTTTCTCTCCATGACTTGGAGGCTCCGTGTTGCCTGAGGAGAGGCCAAATTGTCTTCTGCCTATTCTCATCCCCTTCCAGATATGTCCCAACCTTTTACCTACATCTGTGCCTTCCACCCTTAAAGTCAATATTCACGGCTTTATGCTCTGTCCCATCCTGAAAACACCTGGGTCAAATAATGGCGGACCTTTCTTCAGGGAGAGCCGTAAGCAAGGAGAAGGAAGAGCATTCGGTGGTTTGAATTGCTGTCACATCACATGCACGGAAGCATCCTTTCCTGGCACAAACGAGGCCTTTCTCTTTGCCATTCCAATCATACGTAACTTCTTGTATCAGATCTGCTAAGTCTGGACAAGCTGCTCTCAAGACAGGGTTGAAATGCCCAGTAGTTCCATTGATAGCACTTGAAGGGTCTTTAACTCAGGAGTTTCGAGGAGTGCCAGATGGGCTATTTATTGCAAGTCCTAAGTAATAACATCCCCTATTAAACCAAGATTAATTGGTGCATTTGTAAGGATTATATCAACCATGAGTGCAGATGTCTTTCTGAGAGGCAGATGAGAATGGAGGCCAAGCCCACCAACTCTGGGACAGCGCTCCCTGGGTTCAAGACCTGCCCAAGCGTCTGCAGGCTGAGAAGCCTTGCTGTGGCTCCCTTGCCTCATCTGTAAAGTGGAAGTTACCATAGTGGCTACTGCATAGGGTAGAGATGGGGATTAAATGAGTTAATACGTATAAAGACATTAGAGCAGTGCCTGACAGTTGATTGAAGTGTTAAGTTTGTTTTTGAGGACTCATGGCTCTCCTGGGATCATCACTGGGAAAGCATCTCACCAAGAAGAGTTTGAAACATATCTGTGCTCTTTTCTCCTGGACCAGATCCTTCTCCTCGTCTTTCTCCTCCTCTACCATCTTTCTTGTCATTCTCCCCCCTCCCCTTCCTCTTCCTCTTCCTTCCCCTCTTCCTTCTTCTCTCTTTGAATCATCAAACATCGTCTCTTCAGTTCATGGACCACTTTTCTTAAAGGCATCCTGGTCCATGCCCTTCCCTCTACACTGACGTGTTCTGTGCACAGTGCTCTCGTATTCCATTTACGGGAAGTTAAGGTTCCACCCAAAGAGCCACTCAGCCACAGTGAGTTATGAGGCATTTTTCTCTCTTGTTGAGCTGTTTTTATGCCAGCAGTACTCCTACTTTGTTCCTATCACCAAACTTTTGGCAACCCGCACACCTTTCTAAGCACCACAGAGGCTGCCATGCTTTTCAAGGCAACTCCCTTCTTTTCCAGAAAACCTCTAAACGAGCTTCATGTTTCTGTGTTGAGTGCACCTGTGAAACATTCCCCAGTTACTGAATTCCTTTCCCTCTTTCCACCCCTGCACTCTTTTACTCCTTCTGCTGGGTTTCATACAGGTTACACGCATGGCTTACACGTGATCTACTCCAAGACTGATTACTACGTAGAAACCATCACTGTTGTGTCACTTTGCATGTCAATAAAACTTGTGGAAACTTGCAACATCTCTTGAGTGGAATGTAAATAACGTATTCTGAGTCATCTTGTATGGAACTAATATTGGGAATTTTTCCTATACAGTTGACTCTTGAACAATATGAGTTTGGACTATGCACCTCCACTTAATCATGGACTTTTTTCAATAAATACATCAGTACTATAAATGTATTTTCTCTGCCTTATGATTTTCTGAATAATATCCTTTCTTAAGCTTACATTCTTATAAAAAAAATACAGTATAAATACGTGTAACATACAACCTGTGTGTTAATCTACTATTTGTCTTGTTGGTAAGGCTTTAGGTCAGCAGCAGCCTGTTACGTTTTGGGCGAGTCAAAAGCTTTATGCAGATTTTTGACCACATAGGGGGTCAGTGCCCCAAATCCCGTGTTGTTCAAGGGTCAACTGTATGTGCAAGCACACAGGACTAAAAGTGTCAAAATAAAAGTTCTTTTCTGTGTATCAATAATGTAAGATCAAATCCATTATCTGATTATCTCTTTTCACTTAGGGAGAACATACCACTGTTGTTGACCATTTTCCCATGCCAAAGAGGCATATCTGTAACTCAGACACATTTGGGCCTATCTACAGCCATTTTTTGTTACTCCAAAATCACTTCCCAGGAAGGCTTAAGGATTGCCATTATTTTCCAAACACCAGATCATCTTTCCATCCAACATGGGAGGGGTGTAATAGCTGAACTTCTAAGAAGAAAAAACAAAGTCCAAGCCTTCCTTTCTTGGCTCATTTCAGATATGGCCAGGTTCCCCTCTGTCTACGTTTGGAAGGATGAAGGAGAGGGCGAGGCAGTGTCTGGGAGTCAGTAATGTACGAGCCAGCATCCTGGGCCTAGAAAGAGGTGCCAAAAAGGTCATCTTTAGGGCTTATGCTTCAGCCTGCTCAAGTGACTGAGAACGCTCCCTGTGGTGTCTTAAAAGGTCCAGAATATCACCCCAGCAGTAAAGTTTATCATTGACGTTCATCTTACAATACGTAGACATTGACCCTACATCTGATTTCCGTTTTCTTCTTTTTTCTAGCTTCTCTTCTTAGTTTTAGGGAAGAAAGCCAACAATGAGTGGGCTGCATAAGCTCAGGTTTCTAGTCTTTTCCGGGCACTGGAGACAAGAAGGTTCACAGGTAGTGGAGGAAGTGGATGAAAAGCATATCTCAGCATGTCACGTTGCAAGTGAAATTTCTGATGCCACAAAGTGGTTTTGTACTGTCTTCACGAGGGGCCTCCCTCCCTCAGAAGGGATATCCCATCCAGACACCCAAATTTCAATGAGAAGTTTCCAAACCTTGAGATTTTTGTATGTCTAAGGATTTCTGACTGTTGCTCCCTGAGAGTGGGGCTGTGGAATAGTCCATTGCAATCAAGAGATGCTTTAGTGAATTCAGTCTGTTTCCCCAAGCCCCTCAGGCTTCCTAGAGCTTGAAGGACAGAGTGGGGGCAGGAGAAGAACCATACAGTGTGAGTTGATGGTGATAAGAAACTATGTGAATGTGACTTCTGACGTAGGACAGGATGAAGTTGTGTGTGTTTTTTAATCTCATATTTCATGCAGGGCTGGGCTGAGGATGTGGCAGGCATGGCGTATGCCCTACGTTCACTGCCAGAGGGGGCTCCCTGCCTGCCACAGGTGAGAGCCAGCTCTGGGGTGCCTGCCCTAATGGGAATGGGGGATGGAAGGGCCCGGTGGGGGAGGGGTGGGGACTTGGCCCCACCTTCGGTGGTTCCCTGAAGGACTCTGCCACAGAATCCAGAACTTCATGTCGTGAATGCCATTTTCTTAAACCCTTACATTGCTTGGTTTTTAACGTGCACACTCTTCTCTGGAGTACTGTACAACAATATGAAGTATATATGTGAATGTCCGGAAAATGTGGACCTCCCTGCATTCCATTAAATGAATCTGAATGCTTTATCATCCTGAAGTTGCAAATCCGTTTCAGATAAAAAGTAGGTGTGTTCCATTAAAGCCGACAACCACCAGTCCAAAACAAATTGTATGTCTTACTTTATAAAATGGACATTGAATAATGGCCCCAGACATAATACATTTGGATCCAAATGTTTTCTTAAAAACCTTTGACGGTTTTTACTCTTGACTTTAAGTGTCATGTTTACCTCTCCTCACCCTTACCTTTTTCTGACTCATTGACTTTTTATTACTCAGCCAACAACTTAGTGACCGTATGTTCACCAACTCACGTGTGTGCCCCACCTCCAAATGCAAGTCTCTTAAAAAAATGACCTGTCCTCAACTTTTTATCATTTTCTACCTTTTCCGGAGTTCTTTTTTATTCCTCCTAACACCAAAAAACCAGCCCACCCTTCCTGTCCTAGCATTTCCTGTCCTAGCCCTTCCTGTCCTAGCCCTTCCTGTCCTGGCCCTTCCTGTCCTGGCCCTTCCTGTCCTGGCCCTTCCTGTCCTGGCTCTTCCTGTCCTAGCCCTTCCTGTCCTGGCCCTTCCTGTCCTGGCCCTTCCTGTCCTGGCCCTTCCTATCCTGGCCCTTCCTGTCCTAGCTCTTCCTGTCCTAGCCCTTCCTGTCCTGGCCCTTCCTGTCCTGGCCCTTCCTGTCCTGGCCCTTCCTGTCCTGGCCCTTCCTGTCCTAGCCCTTCCTGTCCTGGCCCTTCCTGTCCTGGCCCTTCCTGTCCTGGCCCTTCCTATCCTGGCCCTTCCTGTCCTAGCCCTTCCTGTCCTAGCCCTTCCTGTCCTAGCCCTCCGCATCTTAAAGCATCAAGTGTACACATCACACAAATGGCTTGCCCAAGTCAAGGACTGCAAATGCCAGCATCAGAGAAATAAGCGTGGCTAACTGATCAACCCCAAAGCCTCTTGCATATACTGAAGGCAGAAAATAAAGTTAAGACATTTCAGTACATGCCTACCGCGTTCAGCCCATTCTACAACCAGGTCTTGATAATTCATCCTCTTGGCTCCTATAAAACAGCCGTCTGAAAGCCTGCACGTGCTGTTAGCTTCTAGGGTTTTCCACCTCCGCTTCTAACGCCTTGGCCTTCCTTCTCATTGCAGTGGTCAGTATATATCCGAGCTGCTGTCCGAAAAGAGAAAGGCCTGCCTATCCTCGTGGAGTTGCTCCGAATAGATAACGACCGTGTGGTGTGCGCGGTGGCCACGGCACTCCGGAACATGGCCTTGGACGTCAGAAACAAGGAGCTCATTGGTACGTTCTCTGCAATTCACAGTGTCTCAGAATCTAAATGAAAACATTTCCCGGCAGGTGCATGTGGCCGAATCCATAGGCAAGACAACCGCACGTGCAAAACACAGTGCATTTATTAGAGGTCACGTTTTGTCAGCTGGCCGCCTTCTTTAAATCCAGTGCGCTGATTTTAGAATTTACAGGAAAATGCAATGTGTGTTGACATTCCTAATCCTTGCAACTTAAAAACGACCACAGTGCTCAGCACTGGATACCACTGTCCTGAGCCTCTACGTCTCTGTCTGGTTGTTTGCTTTCCACGTGGTGACCTGGGATTCTAATGGCTGCACGCCACATCTCTTCCCCTATCTGTTTGAAGATCTATTTTGGATTAGAGCATACTGGCCCTTTAATCCTATTTGTGAAAGACTCCTCTTCCTCTAATTCGGTACTCAAGAAATAGGGGAGATCTTTTATTAATGAAGCATTAAGGAGATCGTATATTCATCTATTTATTCGATAGATGTTTATCCCTGACCTGCTTTGTTCCAGGCCTGTTCTAGGCTCGGAGATTTTATCAGTGAGCACAACAGACAGGAAGGCTCGCCCTTGTGGGGTTTATATTTGGGAGAAGGGAGAGATGCATCAAATAAAATATACATTCGCGTGAACTTGCCGGTATGTTAGAAACCCTACATGGGGTAAGGGAAACCATCATTGTGAGGCGGCGGGTTTTTTCATCGAGGTGAGATTCACATAACATTGTGTTAACCCCTTCAGAGTTCACCATTACCGTGGCATTTAGTATTTTCATAACGTCGTACAACTACCATATCTGTCAAATTCCAAAGCCTTTTCACCACCCTAAAGAAAACCCCGTAGCCGTTAAATAGGCACCGGCGTTTTCCGTCCTCCAAGACCCTGGCAGCCACAGTCTCCTTTCTGTCTCTGCAGACGTCCCAGTTCTGCATATTTCATGTAAATGGAGTCATATCGTATGTGAGCTTTTGCGTCTGGCTTCTTCCACTCAGCATAAGGGGTTGTGATTTTAAGTGGAAGGTCAAAGTCAAGGTAGTCGTGGGAAGGTTACATTTGAGCAAAAACTTGAAGGAGGTGAGAGTAGGTCTTGTGGACATTTAGGGGGAAGGGCAAACGGTGGGGGAGCTGGGAGCTGGGTGGTGAGTTCAGGGTCTTCAAGGGGCCACTTGTGTCTGGGGCAGAGTGTGGTAGGAGCCCAAGTGGGAGAGGCCTCCTGGTTCCTCCCCTCTGTAGGTAGGAAGATCCCAGGCCAAGGCCGATGGATGCCTGGAGGAGTGGTGAACCAGGAGACCTCCCTCCCCCAGAAGAGACACAAGCCTCCGCACAGACAATGTATTCCTGCTAGAGCATCTGAGATTAAAGAGGGGATTCCAGTAGGGTCTTTGGTCAATGCCTCATGAAGCCTGGCAAGCCTCCGTGCAGGTAACAGGTGTCAGTGGAGTTTGGGTAGCAGGGAGCTGGACCAGCCACCATGCCAAAGATTCACATGGTACCGACTCTGGGCCGGGGGAAAGGGAGAAAGTGAGTGAGCGTGGGCAGAGGGTCGAGTTTCCATTCCTGGGACAGTTGGGGTCCCAGGCGTGGGTCTAAATGTCATACACAAATTTCACATAGAGACATGGGTCTATTTGTGCTGTCCTCATTCCTGAGCATGGCGTTCCAAGCCCTTTGTGATCGGGAAACCAGATACTTTTTTCCTGCCGTTTCGTAATACCCATCATATCCTCCAATAAAATCAAAAGTATTTGTGGACCTTTGTCCATTATTTATTTACAGGGAAAACAGACTTCAAATCTTTGCCTAATAAATGCAAGTATCTTTTTAAGCTCGCACTTTGTTATAAATCATGAAAATTAGACTTACAATTTGATATTTGTAGTTAGTTTGAAAAGAACTTAAGTGTCGCTGTGGATTTTGTATATTTAAATTAGGCCATTAACTCAGAAGGTTACCCGCTGCATATCTGCTCTTCCTTTCCTTATGGAGTTGTTTCAGACGGGACAGAGCTGGGGCTTCTGATAAGATCTTGTCGCTCCTGTGTAAAATGGAGGAAAAATCAATAGCTAATCAGTCCGCTGCCTGGATACTAACTACTAGGTATTGTATGTCTGCGTGTTTTATTTCTTTTGCTGGATTAAAATATAACAAAATAGGGAACTATTGATTGGTTTTCTAGCTTCCAGACACCTCTTCTTTCTCAGAAGCCCGTTATTCGGGACTCTCTCTGAGGCAGGAACATTTGGAGCTCCATATTGCCCATGTTAAATTAAGCCTTTACTATCAAATGTCACCAGCCAGGAAAGGGAGCCAGTCACTTAAAAATAGAAGTGAAAATATCCAAGTCACTGGCTTTATGGAATCAATAACTTTTTTTCTCGAATGAGAAAAGCAGAATTTAACAACAACAACAACAAAAAGAAAAGAAAAAAAAAAAACCAACATACCTGTCTATTCCATCTAGAAGAAAGGAAATGTGACCTCTGCCAGCTCTTTGACTTTAAATACTGTATCACAGTAGTGATTTTTATAGGAAATGCTATACAGAACTTTGTGCATTGAAAAGAAAGTTGCAGTGACTTTGAACAAAGAACAGCAACAAAGGGCAAGAGTTGAACTTGGACTTCTCTTTTCTGTCACTTCTCAGTCAACGCTTTGGTGGTTTTGTGGTTTCATGGTGTCAAAGATCTATATTCCGATGACGCTCAGATGGGTATCTCTGGTGTGAGTCCCACATCTCTGAGTCTAGCTGTCTGTCCCCCATCTTCCACTGGCTGTCCAACAGGCATCCAGATACATCTCCAGACCTGAGCTCCTTACCTTTCCCCCTAACCACAGTCCCTCCTCAGTCATTCCCAACAGCAAACGTCAGTTTGTCCTTGCCGAGGTCCGGGAGAGGCACCTGGCGGTGCCCTTTGACTCTTCAGTCCCCATGCCTGGTCCATCGGCAAATCTGATCATTCTTCTACATTCTTCCAGGACCTGACACTTCTCACCCTCATTGCTCTTTTCCCCAAACTCCCACCATAGGTCACCTACCTGGTTATTACCATGGCACCTGCCTCTGCCGTCGCCCCCTACCATCCACTCTCGACACAGCAGCCAAAGTGGCCCTGTTAAAACCTTAACCAGAGCTTGTCACCTGTCCTGTCCTCCTCAGTGGAGGTGAAATCTTCATCAGGCACGTATAGCTGTACGTAAGCCAGCTCGCTGGTTCCCCTCCACCCTCACCTTTTCCCCTCTCGCTGTTACAAACGTGCTGTGGTCACTGGTTCACATGTGGTTCCCATGAGCCATGATCCTGCCTTAGGACCTTTGAACATGCTGCTCCCTCTGCCTGCAGTCCTCTTTCTCCAAGTGCCCATGTGCTTCTTCCCTCATCCCAATCAGGCATTCCTTTCCAGTAGGACCTTTTCTGGCCACTCTTCTCAAGTCTCACCCCCTTCCCCACTTTGCTTCTCTCCACAGCACGGGTCACCTTCTAATATATAGCATAACACTTCTTCATCTTGTTTTTCGTCCCTCTCCCTGCCACTGGAACATTTGCCCACTAAGGGCAAGAAGCTCTGTCTTATTGGTTCCCTGGGGTGGCCCATGAGGCTAGAAGGGCACCTGGATCCATTGTAGGACTTGATAAAATTTTGCTAAATAAATGACAAAAGTAAAATTTTTCCTGTCCGGCCATCATCTTTTTTTTTTTTAGCTTCTTTAAAATTTTTATTCTTTATGAGAGAGAGAGAGAGCACATGAGTGGGGGAGAGGGGCAGAGGGAGAAAGAGAGAGAATCTTAAGCAGCCTTCACACTAAGCGTGGAACCCGATACAGAGCTTGATCCCACGATCCCGGGATCATGACCTGAGCCAAAGTCAAGAGTCGGACGCTCAACCAAGATTAAGCCACCCAGGCACCCGTGTCAGGCCATCGTCTTAAAATGAACCCCAAATCAGCAAAACCTTAAGTACGCAAATTAAACTTTAAAGAAAACCATTTTATATTAATAAAGAAAATCATTTTAAAAATCTAGTTCATTTTCCTCCTAAAACTTACTAGATGTATGCAGATGTTCAGAATTCCCGAAGAAACACTGTTTTTCTCATCGCTGGTTCTGGGGTTTCAGTTTAGCTCTTTGTTGATGGTTCTTTTAGTTAGAGTGGGGGGAGGAGCTGCTACGGCATTTCGGTTGAGGAATGCTTCGCCTTCAGGGACTCCCATTTCTGGCAAAACACCCAACAAACTATTGGATGATGGTCCTCCTACCCCCTCAGCTCTAATGAGGATCATCTAAAAGGAATGGCCTCTTCCCGTTTTTGGGTTGTTGTGATTCTGAGTCTGTCTCTGACACTGGGCACTAGGTATATCTACTTAGCTCTCTCTGTCTATAGATAGACCTTCATGTCCTTCTGAATGATGTGATGGGGCAGTAGTCCAAATTAGTAGACACGCATACATTTCTTGGCCGCCTTCCAAAAATGGTAATTATCCTTCTGAGTCAAGTGTTATTTCATCATTCAGAAAGGTTTTGTTTTTTTTTTTAAAGAATGGTAATGGTTACCTTCAGTGAAAAGAGCAAACAATATTGTGTCCCTTTAACAAATATAACAAAATGCCATCCATTTCAGCACATTGTCAGGTCCTGATAAAGATGGCCGATACTTATTTTAGCCACATCCCTACCTTCTCTGCCAACAAACAGACGAAACTCAAAAAAATTAAAAAAATAAAAAAAAATTTTAAGCATACATAAACACTAGACAAGAGAGCTATCTGTCACCTGGCAAACATTGGTCATTAAGCCACTGCTATACATCCATGGAAAATAATCCCAAAGAGAGTAATTTCATCCTATGTGCTGTTCTGTTTTGCTACATCTGCAGACAGCACAGAAACTCAAGACTGCATCAAAACCATTACTTAGTATAACAGGGACACTGCAAGTAAGTTTTCCAACAGGCAAGATTGTCTCGTCTGTGCATGTCTTGGTGTCCCATACAAGGCCACGCCCATGCAAACTGCCTCGTATTTCTAACGGCTTTTTCACGAACTCTTCCGCCATACCAGTTCCTGTACCATTATTCCCACTTACGCGCCTACAGACTTCCCGCTCACCGTTCAAAGCTCAGCTCGGGGTGACCTTCCCAGTGAAGGCCACTCTTTGAATTCAGAGCACAGGTGGGCACTACCTACCTGATTTCTTAGATTCCCATCGTGCAGTTTTACGTTCACAGTATCTGGTGGGTTTTTGTGTGTATGTGCCCTGCATCATCCCCCAGTGAGACGATAAGCAGGGATCGGGTACTATGTTTATTTTTATGCCCTACAGTGCCCAGCACTTTGCTCGGCCCATACCAGGCACTCAGTACATATGTGCTGAAATAAGGCACTGAGGGGGGAAACACACTGGTATTTATTCTGAAGAATGATCTGGAGAATGTTTGGGGAATCCCAAAGAGAGAGAGGGAGGGGTGGGGGAAATGTCTGTTTCAGCTTCTTCCCACAGCTTTTGGGAATAGGAAGAGAGACAGCTCAGCTGCCCCCTGAAATCCAGCACTCTTGTCAAACTCAGACTCATCCTGCTGCCTCCTTGGAAGAGGCTTACGATTGGGTGGGAAATAGTAACGTCTTCCGTGTGTGCCTTGATCACTGCCAGAAGATCGTGTTGGCAGACTGTCTCCACCCCTGCGGGTGGGATTGGCAAAGCTGGCAGAGCACCCTCCCTTGGCTTCCCAGGGAGTGGCTTCTTGTCACACTTTCCGGCAGGCGAGCCGGGGCTGGGGTCCGGAAGCATCCTCCCGGTCCTCTTCATCCCTCCTTCCACTGCCTCATGAACCTGGCTCTTCCCTAGTTTGCCTCGGCCCTTCACCTCATCCTCTCTGGTTTGCACAGCTGTTTCCCTCTATTATCATTTGGATGGTTGGGGCACCACATCTGGAATGATCTATAAGAATGTTCCTTTGACTGGTGGCCCCGCGCATTCGTATTACAAGATCCATTCTTCTAATTCAACTAACCTTCTACTCACTTCATCAGCTAGCTGAGCCTCTGTCTCAGCAATACGTTCTCGATCGGTTCCAAGCTCCAAGGAGCACAGACAAAATTTGATTCTCTCTGGGGTCGGGAAGGGACCATTTCTCAAAGGAGTCTGCCGGCTCCACACACAGGTAACCCCCAGGAGAGATGGATGAGAAGGGAGCCCCCAATCTCCAGATGTACCTAGTGGTGGACAGCACGTGCTTTCTAACACTAGTGAAATCATGAACAAAATAAGGGTGATTTCTTGTCTAGGGGGTGATTATTCTTTAAGCAGTAAATCCATTGTTGTTTCTCTGCCCTTTTGGGGGTTTTCAGATTATCCTTTTCATTCATTGCAGGAAGCGGGGGTCAAGGGCCTGGAGGCATTCCCTTCCTATCTTTTTTCTTTCTTGCCACAATGTTGAAATATTCAGGTGAAAGATTTTATCTGACCACCGTAGGCTGTTTATAGACAGCGGTTGCTGGTCATATTTAAAGGACAACATAAAAAGTTTCATTTAAGTGGAAATAGAGACTGAATGAAAGAAAAGTTAGTGAATTCTGTCAATAGAATGACCTCTTACATGCCACATTTTTACCTAGGGAGAAGTGTATTTTCTTTTGGAAAACTGTAGGGGTGGGGTGGGGGGTGGGAGTCTTGGTTGTGTCTGTACTGTCCTGAATGCTGCATAGCTTTGTAAACATTTCCTTTCATTTAGTGATCTCACAGCTGAATTTTTTGAGATGTGCATCCGTGGAATTACAGAGCTGGCAGTACCAATCTTCATCCAAACTTCGGGATGCATTTTTATTCAATTCTCGAATCATGAGCACATGCTCAGGGGAATAAAGAGACACCTAAATCAGGGTCTCCATCTCCAAGAAGCATTCCACATATTCCTCAGGAGGTCATTACTCAAAGTTTATCGAAATTCTTTGGCTCAGGATTGAAACACATCTTGGTCATCATCCTGTGTTACTGAGAATATCACTTGGTACCCACAGGACAAAACTAGAGAACAGAGAGCTCTAAAACTGTAGGGTCAGTTTGTGTGTGTGTGTGTGTGTGTGTGTGTGTGTGTGTGTGTGTGTGTGTATGCTTATGTGGGTGTGCCTGTGTGTATTTTATTTTCTCATCTCATGTAGATGGCTTGCATATGGCAGAACGTTCTGGGATATGGGCATCCCATTGCAGAGGGCAGCGTTCTCACAGGTCAGTCATTGCACAGCACTGAGGGCTCCTTCTTTACCCGTGTTCTTGACCCTGGGTGATCCCACCTGTGCCTAGGAAAAGACCAAAAAGCTCTAGAGACAGCCATGCAACCGGAAGGCCGTGCGTTATTTTCATCCCTGGAAATGTGTGCACTTCACTTTGTTGAGTAGGTTTGAGGACGTTTTAGAGACCTACCTTCTCTGCTTTTCAGACGTGTTTCTTCAGACCCTGGCAGATGTTGTTTTAATTAAAACACATGCAATTTCAATTAGTATTTTAAAAGGAAGCCTGGTTTCCCAGACAAGGTGATTTATTGGAGCACCCTTTGCCGGCTCTTTAATAACTTGATTTCACAAAGCCAAATTCTAGGCAGCAGGAAAGCTGTGTGCTTTGGCCAAAACTTGGTATCTTCAGATTAGGTGCCTGTGTTAGAGCCCCCAAACTCAAGAGCCTAATCTCATGAATGCTACCCTCCTTTCCAGTGGAGCCATAGAATCTTCGTTAATTAACTTTGGACACCTGTTGGGGAATTTTGGTGTCTGAGCCTGGCAGATAAGAATTGCTTAGAAGGGGAGTTGTAAATAAATCGAAGAGCCAATAATTATTTTATTAAACAAGACTTAATGATTCACCCCTTGGAAATACTCCATGTGGGGAAAAGGCAAAACTGACTGAAATTTGTGGTTGATCCAAATTTCAGAACCTCTACTTAAAGACCTCGAAGAAAAGAGGGAAAAAACCCCACCTAACTTTACTCTGACTAGTTAGATATTCATGTTATGCCTAGCCAAACAGTTTCAGGAGAAAATGATTTTAAGAAGAGAATACATGAGAAATGAAACAGATCTCTTGACAACCCCGAATCTTGAGAATCTAAAAATAGAAAAGAAGGTTTTAACAGAGTCGTGTTTTTAAGTTGTATTCCTTGTGCACGTAGACTACCATCTTTCCCCCTTGCCTGCTTCAGAAAAGATTTTTTTGATCCTGTGGAAAGAATTGATATTTTTACTCTCTGATACTAAAAATAGTGGATTAGAAAATAGCTGAAGAGTTCAAAGACGAATATCGTTTTGGCATCCGGGCTTATGTTTCATTGTATTTATCGTGCTGGATTTGAGGAATTACAGAGCAGGCAAGGACAGCCATTACTTGGGACTTCCGGTTTCAAAACAAAGTGTGTAGGCTGGTACCACACTTTGAGTGTACCAGTCAGTGGTTCTGCCCTGGAGGACATCTGAGGCAATACAGGAGGAGAAGGCAGACGGTGTAGAGATGGGGCAGCCATCCCAGGAAGGAGGACACAGGGAGCCTCAGGCAAGAGAGGCTGGGGACCCAGGAGGTAGGTGGCCGATGGAGGTGCAGCCTGCGGCCAGGACCTGCGCCGCTGGTGTGTGAAATAGCATATGCAGAAAGAGCAGAGTTTGCTCCTTGAGAGGAAGCAAGCTTGAGAAGACAGAGTTCATCCATTCAGCCTATCAGACTAGAATCAAAGAGATACTCGCTTCCGAGGAGAGAGGAAGCAAAGAATCATTCCCAGCCGTGATTCACTGAAATATTCTGAGTCCTTTCAAGAAACTTAGGTGAAATTCAGAGATTTCTTCTCTTCTAACTAAGAAAGTTCATGAAAGTTCATTTACTGTCTAGCAAAAAAGCCTAGCCTTTTTCCCCAAATGTATTTCTTTTTTAAAAGGCGAGGTACTTTTTTTTCTTTTGGTCCAGATTTTTTTCCTTTCTTTTTTTTTTTTTAATTTAAATTCAAGTTAGTTAACATATGGTGTAGTATTGGTTTCAGGAGTAGAATTTGGTGATTTATCGCTTACATGTAGCATCCAGTGCTCCTCCCAACAAGTGCCCCGTTTAATGCCCATCATCCATTTAGCCCAATAATGAAGCAGCAGAAAAAGAAATCAAGGTGTTTTTTTTTCAAATTTCAAATGAAATTTCCCTATTCAGTTTTGTGCCTTATAGTGTCTCTGAACAATGTCGGGTAAAATAAATGGCTTTGGAGAGGAACGATAAAGGACAAGTGACTTGTTTCCTAAAGCACATAATATCCTTTGAGCCAAATTTTATCATCCTTATTAGTGAATAGAGGCAGCTGAACTTGACACGGTACCAGCCAGGCTGGTGCAGGCATATAGTAATGCGCAATATGTTGCTTTTAATTAGGAGTCACGAGTATTCCGACACCGACATGAGGTGGCATTCAATGTGCAAGAGAGATCAAAAGATTTTTTTAAAAATCCCCATGGTCCTCACTTTGAGACTTGAACAGTTTCATTTCCTCATCCGAAAGGAAAATAGTAGCCATGACATGGACAGTGGTGGGGTTAAAGGTTTTAACTGAATATTAATTAGCTCCAGAAACGGATACCTAGCCTCTGCGGGAGAGTCTGGTCCATTTTAGGAGTGGTCTTGTTTTTCTTACAAGGTCAGAATACAGCGGGTATGTGAGAGACAACCCACAGGCTTCTCTCACCAGCAGATGGTCACGGACGGGCCGCTGTCCTGGGACCACGGGGAATACCGTAGTGAGCAAGGCTTCAACTTGCTCCTCTGGACCAGCGTTCCCACTAGGGTGCACCATGGATGGGTGACAAGTGTGCTGGGGTTGTGATGCCCTCCGCATCACGGTCCGGGTAGCACCTGAGTCTGCCCACCCACCCGGATCCGTGACCTCCGACGGGGTATAGCTGTCGTCCCACGGAGCTCTTACCCCGACACATTGCAGGTGCTCTGGTTTCTGTGTGTGCCATGCTGAGGTAGCAATATGGAAGTTCTGCCCAAGACGGACCTCCCACCTTCACACCCTGTACGAGACATCGTCACCGTGTCACTCTCCCTGGCGCCCAAAACGTTGGGCATTCAAATCCTCATCTCTTTCGTCCTCAAATACTAACCCAAACCCTGGTCTTTTACTTGCCTTCCTGTTTCCAGTGATAGAAATGGATAGAAACTAGGGGTCTTTTTCTTCCTTTTCTTTATCCCTGCAGATGCATCACGATGCTTTCCTTGCACTTCAGGGAATTTCTCGAATTCTGTGTGTCATTCCTGTGTCGTTGGCCGTTGTGTCTCACGTGTGGCATGGCGGGTCCACTGTACACGGAGCTCCCTGCCTGGGGCACTTCGCCCCCTCCACCTTCCTGTGATGCACCCCCACCTCACCCTTCACCCTGAACTCCGGGCAGTACTCCGGCTAAGGGCTCCTCGTAGCCTCCACGATATGAACGACCTGCTGGCACCTGCCGAACGGGGCCGTGTTGCCACGTGGTATTTGAGTAACAGGTTGAAGTCATACATGGTGCTTTCATAAACCCAATTCCCATTGCCCTGTGTAGATTTTCCTAATTATTCAAAATTGGTTTGGACTTTTAACCTACACCACAGCATCTTTGACAATGGAGACCTGCCTGCCCTCACCCTCCTTCCTCACCCTGAGCAAACCACCGCCCCTACGTCCCCCAAAATCGAACTCCATGCCTTATTTTTATTATGCAAACCAAAGCAGACGAGAAGCACTTTGTCAGGACACGATTCATAATCTCAGTTGTACATTGGAATCGCCTGAACCCACCCCCAAGAGATGCTCAGGTATTAGTACTTATTTTGAGGCTCCCCGGGGGATTGTAATATACGGCCAAGGCCGAGAACGTTCTCGAAGACCTGTCGTAAATAAAACCAGCCTGCTGATCTCCTGCAAAGCTGTCTTCTTTCAATTTTGAAATAATTCATAACGACAAGTCTAACCCTAAGCGTTTTTTGGTAAGACCATTCCATTTCTTTGATTGGAACACAAGATTTTTCCTCCAGAAATTATTCCGTTCCAAACTTTTTCCTTACGGTATTGTATGTAATGAATAATGACTTTGAAATAGCTCATTTCAGGTCATATCACCACTAATGATACTGATATCTAGACCAGAAGCATAGGAACGTCATGTGGGTATTATTACTCCCCTGTGTTAGTACAGGTCTTCAGAACACAGATGAACATGTCATGAGCTTCTTTGGCGTGGCCAGGCGCATTCTCACTTCACCTTTCCGCTTAATAAAGCTGTTGATGCTGAAAGACAAATTGAATCAAGAGGACGAGTGTAAGGAGCTTGTTGAATATATCACACACAAGTGTAACACTGACCGTGGAGGTCAGTGCTTAGAAGACCACAGGGAACGTCTCAAATCTTCTGACGGGGGCCGGGTTTTGCCATTGACATCACCCTTGCTCACTCAGGGTGTCTGAGCTCCCCCACCACCCAGGAAGCCTGCATGTGTCCAGCGTGGTTCGCTGGGAGATTTGAAAGTACTGTTCTCCCCAGCACCACCCACCGCAGCCCCGGTCTTAGCTAATGTTTGGAACCCAAAACCCTGATCCTCCAAGCAGCATCCAAATCTTCCCTGCCTAGGCCCGTAGCTTCTTCGAGATCGTGTCCGCCTAGGTGTGGGGGTGAAGAAAGGAAAAAAGGCCCTCAGGGTACCTGTTAGCAAGCAAAGGAAAAGAAAACTAAATCGAAAATTTACAAATTAATACTTTGAGATGTATGTAATCCTGCCTCAAAACCATCCTTCAGAAATGCTAAAGTTGAGGGGGGTGGGGCACATGGGCGGCTCAGTCAGTTAAGCATCCAATTCTTGGTTTCAGCTCATGTCATGATCTCATGGTTTGTGGGTTCCAGCCCCGCATCGGGCTCTGGGCTGACAACAGAGATTCTCTGTCTCCTTCTCTCTCTACCCCTCCCCTGGCTCACAAGCTCTCTCTCAAAATAAATAAACACTAAAAAATGCTGGAGTGTTAATCTTACCTTTTGGAGAACCATTTTTCTTGAACTAAAGCTACTTACCTCTTCCCAAACATACTCTTCTTGGCTGCCACCTTATACCTTATGCCTGAATGATTTTTAAAATGTGTTCTCCTTGATATGCAGAGGCGATGCCAGGCAGCGTGTGCTTCAAGTTGCTTTTGAATCTGTTGTGACAGGATTCCTCAGATGCCCCTCCATCTGGTCCCCTCCCCCACCCGTGACGAGCAGTGTATGTTGCTCGCGGGGCTCTCTGCGGTTGGGTATGGAGGCTGCATCAGCTACAGGGAGAAGTGATGGGTTCCTCTGAGGATCAGACTTTTGACCTTGCTTTTTTGGCGGGCTGCTAACGTACCAAACTGAGGAATGGCGGGCAATGGCGAGACCCAAGGAGCAACCTCACTGGACATTCCTCAATGGACCTGGTACTCAACATCATAGTGTGTGCCTCACCCCCTTCTGTGACACCTCACTTACCCAAAGGAGCAACATTGGAATCGTATTCCATTGTCACCAACTCTCGCTGTTGGTCCAGGCTGGGAGAGAAGAGGTAGTGAGTAAGAAGAGGTAGGGTAGACGATGAAACTGGCAAGGATATTTGTTGATGAGGAAAAAGGGTGTTGTTTCTAAAGTGTCATTATAGGGGAAAATCAAGAATTCCCACTTTCCTAGTTTCCACTAGGCAAAGGGCTAGAACTAGCTGAAAACAGTTGAATTACAAAGTAGGGGGGCCTCCCCTGGATCAACATTTTAAATGCTAAGCATGTGACCGTACGAGCCAGTAGGACATTGACAATCTATGAGCAACAGACGAGGAATTCCAAGCATTCAGTAACTAAGTACAGTCTGCAACAAAATCCATCTTAAATGGGTGAGGGAGCTCATATGTAGAAACGCGACTGCGTCGGCAGTAACTAGGCGCACTCGGGAAGGGACGGGCTGGTTGACTCAGGCTTTGCCATCTTCCCACGTTGGCCTAAGGCAGCATCTCAGCAACCCTGCCTTGTTCCGTTTCCCACTGACTCCAAAGGCAACCCCAGGCAAGCCTGCTGAGCTATAGGCGGGGATGGAGTAGAGGTTTGGGGGGTGTGGAATGGGAGCCGTACCCGGAGAGCAGTGCCGGGGAGACAGAAGGAACTGCAGACAAGAGACGATATTGATGACAAGTAACCTGTACCCGTCTGCTCCCTAAAGCGTGGGGCAAATCGGAAATGGCACATACAAAAGGCAACCCCCTTGAATGTCAGTCTAACTGGACTAACAAATCAGTTAGTCTAACAAGGAACAAGGGGGTTGAAATGGGTCCAGCCTTCACTATAAATTTGATGAATCCATTATTTTTCTCTAAATATTGTGCCGAACTTTTTGAAACAAATGCTGCATTTCTGTGTTGCTTCGGTAAGGGATTTTAACTCCCAGAACAGACAAAGCCAGGTGGGCCCAGGCCTGGGGCAGGGATCCAGTCAGGTGCAGTCTTTCTTATCCTCTGGGAGAGCAGAGTAACGTTCCGGGAATCTCCTGCTAATGAGAGGGGGACAGTGGGGAAGGAAGGACAGACAGGTGTGTGGACTGGACCTCCCATCGTGGAGGCACATCTTCCAGTGACTTCCATGCTTCCTGTCACACCGTCTCTTCTCATGTTTCCATAGCCCTCTGCCCAGGGATGGTGGCAGCCAGCCTCTATGTTTTTTGGAAATCTCCAGGCTCAGGGCCTTTCACAGATTACAACTTTGCTCAGTTGTTTTTTTGTTTGTTTGTTTCATTTCAGAGACCTGGCAGATTCTTTATTTGGGGAGGGTTCAAATACACGCATAAGATTAGCCCCATCACTGGGCTGAAGCTAGTTGGTATCTTTGCGTGGACGATGGAAAGGGAATGAGAGGAGACCTCCCTTCTTAGGCTTCCAATAAAGGCCTGAGGAAGGACTCCATTCCCTGATACTCCTCTTTTCCCTGATGTTCCCTGAAGTTCTCTCTCTCTCCCTCTCCCCCTCTCTCTCTGCCCAGCCCTCTTTCTCTCCCTTCCTCTCTGTCTCCCTCCCTGTCTCCCTTTCTGTCCTCTCTCACTTTTTCATTCTCTCCTTCTCTGTCTCTCTCTCTTTTTAGCAAGGAGTATGTGGGATTTTATTTAACTCTTCAAGTTAGAAATTTAAAGAATTGTAAAAATCAAAAATTCATCTTCATTCTCTCAAGCCTAATTATCATGGCCCAAAGGAAACCATCACAAGGCTGCTGGGGACATCTGTCAGTCGTTGATTTCATTAGGAGAGTAAAGGACATGTTTTTTGTTGTTGAATTGAGGAAGGAAAATTTAAGACTTTTTTTTCTGCAAAAGCTGTCCACTTTTTGTATTTATTTATTCATTTAATTTTCTTGAAGTATAAAAGACTATATTTCTTATTATGGTGCCCCTGAAGTTCTGAAGTCATTTTATTGTTTCCTACTCCTGCTGACCTTGTTCCCCACCCTGCCTTGTAGTCTCTCTCTCTCTCTCTTTTTTAATTCTCAAGCTAGTTAACATACAATGTAGTCTGGCTTCTGGAGTAGAGTCCCATGGTTCATCACTTACATATAACACCCAGTGCTCATCCCAACAGGTGTCCTCCTCAGTGCCCATCCCCCATGTTCCCCACCCCCATTAACCCTCAGTTTGTTGTCTGTACTTAAGAGTCTCTTATGGTTTGCCTCTCTCTCTGTTTTTATCTTATTTTTCCTCCCCTTCCCCTATGTTCATCTGTGAAGTATCTCAAATTCCACATATGAGTGAAATCATATGGTGTCTGTCTTTCTCTGACTAATTTTGCTTAGCATAATACCCTCCAGTTCCATCCACGTTGTTGCAAATGGCAAGATTTCATTCTTGTTCATCACCGAGTAGTATTCCATTGTATGTATACATACATCACATCTTCTTAATCTGTTCATCAGTTGATGGGCATTTGGTCTCTTTCCACAATTTGTCTGTTGATAGTGCTGCTGTAACCAACGGGGTGCATGTGCCCCTTCAAATCAGCATTTTGTATCCTTTGGATAAATGCCTAGTAGTGCAATTGCTGGGTCATAGGGTGGTTCTATTTTTAATTTTTGGAGGAACCTCTACACTGTTTTCCAGAAGGCCTGCACCAGTTTGCATTTCCAGCAACATTGCAATAGGGTTCCGCTCGATCCACATCCTCGCCAACATCTGTTGGTTCCTGAGTTGTTCATTTTAGCCACTCTGACCAGCAGCACCCAGTTCTTACTTGACATGTCTCGGGAGGCAAGGCAAATAAAAGCAAAAATGAACTATTAGGACCTTGTCAAGATAAAAACCTTCTGCATAGCAAAGGAAACAATCAACAAAACTAAAAGGCAACTGGTGGAATGAGAAAAGATATTTGCAAATTCCTGGTCATCTCCTTAACAGGAGTGTTGACCACACAGGGCCTGGAGGGGGTCTCTGTCACTTTGTTGATAGAATCAAGGACTTTGAATCATTGCTAGTAATTAGTAAGAGCCAGAAGTCTGTTAATTTATTTTTGCTTGTGAACTTCCTAGAAGGCATTTGGACAATTGTTTTACCCCTCTCACACTTTTAAATTTAAAGTGTGGCCAAGGATATGGCTTTCTGTGTGATATTTAAAAAAAAATGAAATTGACACATCCGGGGCACCCGGGTGGCTCAGTCAGTTAAGCATCTTACTTCGGCTCAGGTCAAGATTTCGTGGTCCATGGGTTCGAGCCCCACATTGGGCTCTGTGCTGACAGCTCAGAGCCTGAAGCCTGCTTTGGATTCTGTGTCTCCCTCTCTCTCTCTTCCCCTCCCCCTCTCATGTTCTGAATCTCTCTCTCAAACAATGAATAAACATTAAAAAAAATTTTTTTAAAGAATGAAATAAGACACATCCCTCTTTTAAATAAAGCTGAGAAATCTGATAACCATAGTAGTTTAATGTCCAGCATTATCCTTTTTAATAATATATGAGCAGGTTTCTCATTAATGTTAGAACTTGTACATAATTCCTTTACTCTTTACACATGTGACCGTTCCGCATTCCTTAACAATTTTACCCTGATTGATGTATTTTATGCTTAAAAGTCTCACTGATCATTCTTTCAGCAAACAAGACGTACACATATTAAAAAGTGTTTTGTTTGTATTTTTATGGTATTCGGTTTTAAATTAAAATTGCCGTATGGATTAAGTTATTATTCTAGTTAGTAGCAGGGTACAATTGATCAAAATAAATAATCAAATAAATCTTGATTAAAAATTTTAAATATAACAAGTAAAATTGTATTGGAAATTTATTCCTTAGATGAATGAGCCCTTTTATCCCAATCAATTCATAGAATCAAAAATGAATATTACTTATTTCTTGAATACACAGGGTTCAGTATCAATCATTTCTCAATTCTTTATAGATTTAAATACTGAGAAACATCATTCATATATAAGGCAGAGGGAATAGAAGATATTATATATTTCAAAAATCTCATTGGGATCCATCATCAGTAGTTTTTAATGTTTATTTGTTTTTGAGTGAGAGAGCACGCGTGAGCAGGGGAGGGGCAGAGAGAGAGGAGACAGGATCCGAAGCAGGCTCTGCACTGACGGCAGAGGGCCCAGTGTGGGGCTCTGACTCACAAACTGTGAGATCATGACTGAGCCAAAAATCAAGAGTCAGACACTTAGCTGACTGAGGTACCCAGGTGCCCCTGTTTTTAATCATCTATCAAATGACAACTTGATTAGGTTCTCCTTTAATGTGGGAGACAGTAAGGAATTGGAAAAAAGATGAACTGCCCATCATTATTCTTGTTTCCTTCTCAACTCAGACACTGACACTTTGCTGAGACCCTTGATTTGGACTCCGGAAATGTTGGCCATTCTGGCAGAGGGAGGAACTAGACTTAGTTTTGTTCATTGAGAGAAAGGAGGCTATGAACGTGTGCATGGGTGTGCTTTCAAGCAGATTGGTTTTGTAAGAGGGCATAAGGAAGCCAGGGAGCTGAAAATGAGTTCCCTGAAAACTCCAAATGATGCATCCCCTTGAAAACTCTTCATGAAACCACAGGGCACATGAGGGCCCGGTTTGGAGACCAGTGCCCCTGACGGAACTCTAGCTCTGACCTTCACATTGTTCTCGCATGACCAAGGGTTGATGTTAGAAGGATGCGCTTCGTGTTGGGTGAGCTGTGTTTCCACAGGCCATTTCTACACGGGCCAGTTTTGAGCCGAAGTTCCCCAGAGGGAGCTTACCACATTGAGAAGAGCAGCCAACTGTGTGCTGAGAAACACCAGCCAAGATTTAAGGATTGCATTTGAAGCTAATTAACTACAGTACAAATTTTATGCTAGACCATAATTTCTTTTCTACATATAAAGTATCATTATTGGGACAATGAGTAGAGTATTTAAAACTTCCTGGGGACTAATTAATGTAAAGAAGTCCAGCTTTCAGACCGGAAGCTTCACAATTCAGTTCCCATACCATAAAAAGCTAATGTGATTGTTTAATACAGTTTCCAAGATATTGAAATAAGAAATAGCTGGGTATTTCAAGAGGCAAGCATAATTTTCTCCTTGTGTATTGACTTCCAAGTGTAGAATTAATTTATCTCCGTATCCATTCATTTGACCAATGAACGAATGCCTTCTTGAATGCCTACTGTGTGCCAATCGCAGTAGACCATCAAAGTTCCTGCTTCATGGCTCTTGTGGTCTAGGGGTGGAAACAGTTTCAAAAATAAGCTGACAATATTTACTTTCTTCTCTGCAATGTGAATAAACTAGTCTAAGGGATTGGAGTGTGAGGTAGGAAGGAGAATGTTGAATGTGGTAGTCAGGATGGTCCCTACCAGAGGGTCACATCTGAGCAATTCCTGCTCCTGCGTGGTGGACAAAAGCCAGCCATTAAGTCATTTGGAGAAAGAGCTTTCTGGGCAAAAGGACCAGCAACAGCAAAACCCCTGGTGCAGGAGGGGAGCTTGGAATACGGTAGAAACAATGGTAAGGTCAATGTTGTTGCAACCGGTAAATGAGACAGGAAAGGTCAGAGAGGATGGTGAGTGAGAAATCCCTCTAAGCCTGGATGAAGACTCTGGAGGTTTTGGCGAGGGATCACATGGTGGGATTTGCATTACTTAAAGCCCTCTCTGGCTGCTGGTTGGAGACTAGACTGTAGGAACTCAGGAAGGCCAGTGAAGGTTTGACCCGGCTAGTCTGGAGAGGAGATCCTGCTGTACTGCACCAGAGCATAGCAGAGGGGTAGGAAAAGAATTTTCAAGGCAGAGCCAGTAGGAATTGTTGATGGATGGAGCACAAAATAGGAATAATAATAAATAGGAAAGGGACAGAGATCAGCTGGTAGAATTAGGAGTTTGGTTTTGGACTGAAAGTTTGAAATGTCTCTTAGACATGAGAGGGAGATGCCTCATAGGGAGTTGGAAATACATGTTTGAAGCTCAGGACTGGTAACATTAATTGGTGCATCATCAGTGAAAAAAAAAATATGTTTAAAGTCATGGTCCAATTATTTTCATTCTCTAAATACAGAAACAGCTACAGGAAGCCTCATCTTAAAATAAAATGCCTAGCCACAGGTAGACAAGCATTTCTTGGCTCATTAACCAAAGATAGGTTTCTTACATAATTTTCTTCTTTTTTCTTCTCTTTGAATAAAGCAGACAAGAGATAATGTTCTTTCTTTGCATGAGTGCAACTGGAAAATATAAAACCACATATGTTCAAATGATTTTAGAATTATCTGTAGATCATATTGTGAAGCACTTTTAGGTTTGTGTTACTTGTTGAAGCACTGTGAATAGCCGCTTATTCCTATACTACAGTGGACGCAATCATGCCTTTTAATCTACCCCAGGGAAAGATATCGGAGTGGGGGTGGGGAGAGAGCCAACCAGTTCTGACTGATGAGCACTCTGCATTTCCATCCACTGGTCTAGACTCTCTTATTGGGTATTATTTGTTTTACTTTTATCTCCTAAGGCTCATTATTCCACATGGTCATATTTTACTACTGACATTTTCATCTTTCTAGTAATTTGTGTGTGTGTGGAGTCATCCCTTGTTATAGTGCGTCTGGGAATTGATGAATCCCTGTGAACAGGACAGCATACCCAGCCATTCTGTCTTGTTCGGGGTTCCTTGTGGCAGAAATTGTTTCAGAGGGCCTGTAAGCTATTTTTCTGAGGAATATATTATAACTGAAATGCTGCTAGTATGTTTATAAATTCAGCAGGGGTAGCTATGTCCCCTTGACACCACTCGTACAAATGCCGTGGTAGTCAACTTATCTTCCATTTTTCAGCTGTGTGCAGGTCTTGGCAGGAAACTTTGTCAAACATTTACAAGTGACAATAGCCTGTGGTGAGGCGGATGTTTCCAGGAGATACAAATCTAATTGATAGAGGACCATTAGAGACACCTTGTACTCAAACGCGCCTTATTTTGCAGGAGAAAATAGTTTGCTTCCTTCTTCTTTTTCAATTTTAGGTAAGCCTCCACAAAATTACCATTTCGTTTCTATTGCTGTGTGTGGATATAGATACACACAGGTGTAGATACAGATATTGGGTGCAGACAGTTTCTGTGATACTCTTTCTTATAACTTGAATGCTTTTTTTCATGTATTTGAATTCCGGTTGGCTATGGGTGAATGATTTTCTTAATCTCATATGTAACTGGATCTTTGTACGCGACCAGAGTTGTTATAAGCGAATGTGACTTTTGGCCCAAGACGTTTTTAGAGATGGATGTGACTCATGTGAACTGGAAAATCGTGGTGGTTCTGACTTCGTATTCCCAGCAGACTGTTCATGTTTTTTCAGTCGCGACCGAGACCCAGGTTCGTAGTGTTGATGATCCATACGATCCAGCCCGTTAAACAATCAGTATTCCCCCTGCACGCGTCCTGCTTCCTCTAGTTTTCTGGATGCTTCATCGGTGAAGACTCTTTTTGGTTCTGGTAGCCCAGGATGTCAGCTTTGGAGCAGCTATCCTCTACATAGAGGCGTGAGCTGGAAGAAGAATGTGGGCAGCGGCACACAATTTTTTAGAATGCAGATTAAAAGACAGGCATTGTTATATAAATAGACCTATGTCACAGCAATATAACACAAGGCAGGGATTCCACACGTAGAGATTAAGTGGAAAATGCTCAGCATGAAATTACCTTCAGAAAATTCAGAGTGATACATGTCCTGACCTGACCTCAAAGCCCCTGGGTCTGAGTCTCCAGCATGGAGCCTGAACATCTTTCTCTGTGTTTTCCTTGCTCCACAGGCAGTGCTGATACCCAGTCGAGGTTGACCATCGTATATGTTGTGTTGTGCTAATTCTTACTAGGTCAGCCATTTCTCCTTACGAGCGTGCACTGCCCTTTTCGCTCTTACTGGGCTACTTCTTACTGAGCTCTGAATTATTATTTACAGAGAGTATTAGCACCTTAAAAAGACTCAAGTCACGTACCATTAAGGTTGTGCAACGAACCCATGAATTTAAAATACACACACATGGGATGCCCGGGAGGCTCAGTCAGTTGAGCATCTGACTTCAGCTGAGGTCATGTTCTCACAGTTTGTGGGTTTAAGCCCCGCTTCCTGCTCTGTGCTGTCAGGGAGGAGCCCACTTTGGATCTTCTCTGCCCTGTTCTCTCTGCCCTTCCCCTGCTTATGGTCTCTCTCCCTCTCCCTCTCTCTCAAAAATAAATAAATATTAAAAAGCAATAATAATAGGAGCACCTGGGTGGCTCAGCCAGTTAAACGTCTGACTCTTAAGCTCAGCTCAGGTCGTGATGTCATGGTTCTTGAGTTTGAGCCCTGCATGGGGCTTTGTGATGATTTGTGGCGCCTGCTCAGGATTCTTGCTCTCCCTCTCTCTGCCCCTCCCCCATGCTCTCTCTCTCAAAATAAATAAATAAACTTAAATAATAACAATAATGATGATGATGATGACGATGATAAAATACACACACAATTTGGAGGGGAAATGATGTCATTTTGAAATAAGTTAGGTGAACTGTACCAGGTTGCATTATACATTAACATAGGAATAAAACTAAAATTTGGCCTGGATGTATTTACATGTATTTATTCGATCTCATTTGTCAGTATTTGTTTAGCAATACTCTAAGCTAATTCGCTCTGTGAACATTAACCGAGTGATCGCCATATTCAAGGCTAGGGGCTGTGATTCTGTGACAGGTGTTTATTCACATTCTCAAAAGGAGACTCGCTAATGGTATTGAGATGTGACGGTCTTGTTCTCAGAAATGAAAGCCATCGTTCGCACGTCTCCTTTGAATTCAGACGTAGCGGGAGGCCCCCGTGGCTCACCTCCATTGCCCAGGGTCCCGGCATGAAACTTGGTCCTTCTGGGTGTGGCCATCTAAGATCCCACACCCCCGTGTGGCTCTGACCACAGAGCCTGCTTCTGTCTGCAGCCAGGAAACCTGCCCAAACTGATGCGGTACTCCATGTTGACTCCCCTGTCTGCACCCCACGCAGATATTCCGCCACGAGCAAGCCTGTCTAGCCACGTGGCTTGTGGCCCACCCCACCTCCCACGCCCAGTGCACTTCCTGCCACACATCGCTGTCCACCACAAGCTCACGTGGAGGCCAACCACGGCAGGCCAGTTTCTCCTCTGCTCTTCCCTCCATGTGGTTTCTCTCCCTAAAGCCAAAGACCACCTGCTGTGGGACCACCAAACACGGCTTACCTCTACAACCACCCAGTGCCAGCTACTTGGAGCCATGCAGGCCCAGCTTCTGGCTTCAGATGGTCAGGAGGAAACCTTTGTCAGCCGACTAAGGCCCCTACAGTAATGGGGGCGGGGGGGCAGGCAGGAGTGGTGGCGAGTTCATTGACCATAGACAAGCTAACAGGAGAAAAGACAAAAGTTTATTCACACGCATGTGAGAGACTCAGTACTCTGCGTACGTCACTGAACAGCTGGGAGTTACGGTTTGTGGGGAGAGTGGAGGAGGACAGGACTTCTAGGGGACACAAATGGAGGGTACGGTGGCTTCCATAAAGTTTATTTATGCAATTCCTCATCCCAGTGCTAAAAGTCAGGCGCCTTCGTGGCTGGAAGCTTCCCAGAAAGAGGATTTATGGCGTCTTCCTTCTCAGAAAGCTCTGCCTTTAGTCAGATAAGAGAAGCTCAGAAAAGGCTTCTTTCTATATCCACCGTATTTCAGATGTCTCCAGTTTAAAGTAATCTTTATGTCATTCTGTTGGGTCCCTTCAAGATCTCGCGAGTATCTGTTCAGCCTTACTTATGGCTACCGTTCCAATGTCCTTAACCTCATTTTCCCAGACCTTTGTACACTTTTCATTCCTCAGTCCATGGTGTAAAAGAAATGGTGTCAAAGAAATGATTTAGGTCTTGCCAGACCTCAAGCTAGCATTCACGCGACAGGTAGAAAATAGGACCCTTCGCGCTGCTGGGCCTTGGCCAGGCAAATAGCTGTCTCGGAGCCCTTGCATCGTTCTGAGGAAGCCTGTCGAGGCTCTCGGTCTGCTGTTTAACCTTAGAGAGTATACTAAACGTAAGAATCTAGAACCAAACAGGCGATGTTGGAGGATGAAAATGTAACGACTCTTCCTATTCACGTAGACAGAGAAGTGTCTGGGACAGCTTCGTGTGGGGCAAACAGCCCTCCATAAGAACATGATTGTAAAGCAGAAAAGCAAATGATGCCCCCAACAGAAACCATGAGTCATCGAGAAAGTGTTAGATTATGTTAACCATACCATCCAGCAAGCCTTCCACTTTCACACAGAAGGTTCTCTAAAGCTTCACTGAAAGCGGTGCCAGGCAAAAGGCAAGTGCGTTTTTTGAGGACAGGCTGGAGGTGATGTGTGGAGTGACAGGCTGCAGGGTTGGGGGCTGAGGGTCGGCGCAGGGAGGTCCCAGTCACGAGGTGGGGTTCGTGGGCACTCGAGGGAAGTAATAAGAAGCATGTCTCTTACCCCCTCCCTTGTTACCTCTGATATTCCTTTTAAAAGGCATCTTTTTCGGGGCGCCTGGGTGGTTCGGTCGGTTAAGCGTCGGACTTCAGCTCAGGTCACGATCTCACAGTTCGTGGGTTCTAGCCCCGTGTCCGGCTATGTGCTGACAGCCCGGCGCCTGCTTCAGATTCTGTGTCTCCCTCTCCCTCTGCCCCTCCCCCAGTCATGCTCTGTCTCCGTCTCTCAAAAAAAATGAATAAACGTTGAAAAAAAAATTTTAATAAATAAAATAAAAGGTGTCTTTTTCCTGTGCTTATCTTTTATTTCTGGCTCAGGGACGAGTGGTGGTGCACATTTTCTAGCTTGAATCCCACGGGCAGATTGTGTGCCCGTGCCTTTGTTTCTTCATGTTTGGAATGGAGATAATAATAGTGTTGACCTCTTCGGGCTGTCCTGACAAACAAATGAAGACATACGGAGTGCTTAGAACAATGCTGGGAACATGGTGGCCCTCACTGCCTGGGCCTCGCTTCAATCTTAGGAACACTAAGTAGTTCTAGAAGTAGTTACTCACTTGGTTATGCGCCTTCATTGCTTTCTCTTGGTTCGGTGCAGGCTCCCAAGGAAAGGTTGTTCAGGGCCTCTGTTCTGTGAGAAAGAGAAGAAAAACTTGCAGTGGGATGTTATCACACGGCTTACAGTGATGAGGCCTTTTTTCCAAAGCACGTTTTTCATTTTGTTGTAGCACAAATCTTTGTTTACACAGATGTTTAATTTTTCCCAGTAAGAAATATACTCCTTTCACCAAGATTTTAGATCTGGGCATCATATCTCTATCATTCCAAGGAGCCCCCTGGTAAATTATGGAATAGTGAGAGAAAGCGTTGACGATAACGAGCTCTCTGCGAATCACACAAGGAGCTGGCATCCCGAGTACCTATAATTATATTTTCCTACATGTGGGCAGACTTTGATTTAAAAAAAAAATATTGGGGGGGGGGGACTGCTCTGTTACTCCTTAATTTTAAGAGGAAGAAACTGCCAAGAACGCTAGGCTTTAATTGCCCAAACAAGCTTGCTTGAAACAAATCCAGAAACGTGAACACAAAATAGAAGATCGAATACGTGACCTGGTACCTGTACACTTGTCAAGAGGCTCTGTATTTCCAGGTGACCGTGTCTGTCTTTGATACATCATTAATGCCACACTGTCTAAATGGCACACGAGAAAAGAGCCATCTTACGGCGTCTTCAGTGAACCATGAAACATCTCAGGTAAAAAGTACATTTTTAGGCAAATCCTTTGAGATGAGGAATCTGAGGAAGGATTTGAGTGCATTATCCAGTGTAGTTGAATTCTTTCTTTCGTATTAAATATGCTTTGCTTTATACCAAAGAGCTCAGCCTCTCCTTCCAGACATTGAAATTCATCTGTCTCACTCATGGCACCATTTAAGTTGGTTTTTTTTTAATTTTTTTTTTTTTCACTCTGGAACTTCTCTGATAAGCTTCTCCACTTACAAAACCATCAAAGCCTGGAAAGAAATTATTAGAAAAGAAGAAAGAAAAGCACCTTTAGTTTAAGCTTCAAATGAGACCAAATTGATTAGTCATCTAAGATCAGGTGGCCCGGCGGTAAGCTTACAGCAAATCATGTCTATCACCTTCTTCTTGGTCTGATTTCTCTTTTGAAACTTTGAGTAAACTGCCTGCATGCAATCATATCTTTAAGAGAGGCTGATTAAATCTAAAACTGAACTAGCTGGTGCCCTATGTGAATCTTGTTTATTCTAAATAAGAAGATAAAAATCAACACAAGGAAAAAGGCAGCGTAGGCACAGAACAAAAATAAGGCCCCCTTAATTAAAATATACAAACCTTATGTGTTACACGATAATTTTTCTGGCATATCTAATGAATGGCGGGCACAAAAGGCTTGTTGCCTCAAAGGCCCTTACCTACTTGTCTTTCTGGATAGAAAAAGTTGTCCTCAAACATGTGTAATGCTGGCTCCCCAGGTATCAGCCACACAGCCTGTTGCTAAAACAAAGCTGAGTTTCCTGCACACCATGGTGAGAGGCCCCATCACTCAGTGGAGCTTTGCCAGTGCCTCAGAGGGGTAAGGTGACATCAGATCTTGTTAAGAATCTAAAGTTTGGGGTAAGGTGCCAAGATTCTCTGACTGGTAGAACCAGGAATTTGGAGTGGCGACAAGAAGGCCTCTGTTGATGCTTTCAGTTGAAGACTTGATGGTTCTTTCCACAAGTCTTTGTGATGAGCAGCCAAGTTATTTACCTGGACAAGAACTTCTTAGAATGAATGGTAAGTGCGGTTCAGGAGGACAGTGAGATAGTTAAGTGGTGTTAATGAAGACAGTAGGCTGCTCTTGTCTCCTCCTTGTCCAATCCATGTGTAGGTGGGGGCGGTGAGGGAAGAGCTGGAGGGAGAGGATTTCAGTTCTCCGCGGCCTGAAAAGAGACCTGTGTCTTGAGAATTGCTCTGTTTCGTAATGGATAGACAGCCAGATGCTGGGAACAAATAAAGTCATGGGTAATGCAAAGCTATGATGGTCCAAATTCATTTGCATTTAACTTTAACAGCATTTAGGCTTCGGGGTCCCCACCTCTTGACCCACAACTACCGTCTCTCAAATTGCCATGACGAGTATGACAGGGGATCTCTGTTCTCAGGGAGTGGGCCATTCAGCTGGAGACCCATTTCAGCCCATTTCAAACCACACACATATATCCATAGACTTTTCAGATAACAGTGCACACTTTGGTGCTGTTGGAGTTCACAGAAGATAAACATAATGCAGTGACATTGCTTAGTCAATTAACAGCTTTACGTTCTGAAGAAACAATAGTGAAAGTGGAGTATTTTTAAGTGAAATTTATTTTGAAGTTTATTCTTCATTTTGGAGGGACATAGTCTCCTCATGTCATTCCTGTTTGCCTTTTGAAGAAGTCCAAGATCAACAAAATCTCAGGCTATCAATCAATATCTGTTGAATGAACAGTTGGTATTTAAGCTTTAAATTCATAGAGAAGAGACATTACAAGATCTGTAGCTTTAAAAATCTATTTCTTCAATGTTTATTTCTTTTTGAGAGAGAGAGCGCGCATGAGCGAGGGAGGGATAAAGAGAGAGGGAGACAGAGGGTCCGAAGTGGGCTCTTGGCTGAGAGTGCAGAGCCTGACGTGGGGCTTGAACTCATGAACCACCAGATCATGACTTGAGCAGAAGTTGAATGCTCAACCAGCTGAGCCACTCAGGTGCCCATAAATCTGTTTCTAAAAAAAAAAGAGGGAAACATCTCAGTTCTCATAAAGAGAATCTTTAGCAATTCTGATTTTCCAGTTGTTAGAACATTTTCATATATTCTCCAAGCTTATTTATTAGTGTCAAATGTCTATATTTTTCTCTCTCTCACTTCCTTTCTACTAGAATTAGGCATGCCAAAAGAAGTTCCGAATGCACAGATTGAATAAGTGGCTCAGAATGTGGTTAAAGCTCCTGTCGGTCTGGGTTCTTGTCGATTCATCTTCCCTCTCTCCCAATGTTTGTAAGATTAACTAGGGAATCCTCCACTTTTCACATGCTCGTGGCTCTGGCCAAACTGCAGTATGGCTGAGTCCTTGCCCCTCATCCAGAATTGTCTTAAATTTCAATTAGCTTTTCTATCTCTCTTCATGTTCTACTCTTCATGGGTGCCCACCGGTGCTCTTAGCCACTGGGCAGACATTGTGCTCTATCCTAGAGATGGCAACATTTTTATTAAAGAGCCTCCTTGGGACCCTTGGGAAGGAAAGCAACCGGCCAATCTAGACAATGTATGTAAGAATTCACACATTCCCATGCTGGTGGTGACGGGGGGAAGTGGGAGGCGTGGAAATAAACAAAGAGCAAGCAAATGGAAATAGCAAAGGCTATCTATTCTGAGCTTCCTATAGCAAGGGACGCCACCATCCCTCACTTGTATTTGGCCGAGACTCAAAGGCAGGCAGCAGAAAGGAAAGCTTCAGAGTAGAGAAAAGGGAAGGATTCAGATGTGCCCTGATTGGTGGTTGGCATGGGGAAGTGGGAGGACCAATGAGAATTAGGGCATCCTATGTGTTAGGGGTGTGTATTTGGCTTTCTCTGATTGGTCCAAAGTTGATCCCCAAGTCAAGGGTGCTGCTAGTTGTTAATCAGGTACTGGCCATTGGGGCCAATTGTGACAGAAGTTATTGTTCAGCTTCCTAGAATGTCGCTAGGGATAGCAGTCTGGCTCCCTGCAAGTCTGACTTTCAGCAGGCTGGCTTCTTGGGTTTACTGAAGATAAGGGGCCGGCTTCCTGGACAGGCTGCTGCAGGTTGTGTATCCAAGTTCTTTTTGTACATGGCCTGGCCATTGTCAGTTCATACATTCAGTCTCTTCCTGGGAATGTATGTGAAAGTTATAATGTAACAGAGCCCTGACTCCGAAATACACTTTATTGTAAATTACTTTTTAGGTAGAGTTGTAATAAAATTAAACACAGGTTATTTAGAATCACTTTTCTCTTCTAGGTTTTTCTCCATCAGATACGAAGTATATAGGCCAGTCCGTAGCAACGGGTATGAATTGTAAAGGAAAGCCCTGTGGAAATACAGGAACCAGGGAGTGAGCGAATGGGAGAGATGAACATAACTCAGTGTCTCCCCGGATCTGTTTTGCCTTGGGGCCTGGGTTGGTGGATACCTCTGAATGTGTTCCCTGGGGGGGAGTGTTTGTGAGCTCTTGGTTTAAAGGTCTAGGGACCAGCAGACGTGGGTGGATAAAGAACAGGACCTCACAGAAGAAGGAAATATATCAGAGGTTGATAGGGAGGGACAAGGAAAGAGCATTGAGTTAAAATTCCACAGGCTAGGTAATATAGACAGAATTCTATCGTCTAAACCATTTAAACTTAAATAACAAGTTGCTAAGAAGAGCTCATTGAAATGCCGCTTTGTTCGACTTGATAGACTCTTCCCCTGAAGACTTGTTGGTCCCTATGATGAGCCTGGCACTAGAAGTATCTGCATTATTATCTGTTAACAGTTGTTTGTAACCACACAAGAAAAACAGTATGTATCTTCACTAAGACGGTAACATTGCTTGTGCCTTATAAATTTAGCATTTAATTGGAATGACTGACTACTAGAAGATATCAGTGGTGAGCTATTTCGTCCTTAAAGAAAAAAACACTTTTTTATGTTACTTTGATACGCATAGTATTGAAACCAGTTGTTTATTGAATACATACCAGGCACAAGGGACTGGGTTGGGTGCCTGGAAGATGGAAACTATTTCTGGACTTGAAAGAATTTTGGGAAGCCTCATACATAGGGGATAGACACCTATATCTGCAATGCCTTGGTAGATGGTTAAATATGTCTTACGAGTGATATAAAGTCAAGGGCTCCCCAGGGTCTTTTTGGGGAGGGTGCTATTTCCTTTGCTCTGGTGAGCAAGGGAGTTATCATAACACTTTTGTCAACTCCTACATTTTCATTTGTCAGGTTGAAAGTTAATACACCATCCATGCCAATGCATGTTTAGACATTTATTTTTCTCTGCGTGCGTGTTCCCACCATTGCGCTCTGCAGACAAGTGAGAGAGGAAATTTGACAAGCAATTTGTATTATGTCAGTTACACCAAATCACATCCCTTGTCTGCCCCCCTAATCACACAAAAGCCTCCCAAAGCCCATGAGGCGTGAAGTTCCAGGGGCTTATGACGTTATTGAGGCAAAGTGAGAAGCACAGAATAGACATGAGGAGACTTTAGCAAAAAGAATCTTCCTTTCAGCCACTTAATACAACTATCCCATGACTTTCAGGAAGTGACTCACCTCCACTTATTTCCAGCAGTTACCTCATGTAAATGTTTGTGTCCCCCCAAAACTCATATGGAGAAGTCCTAGCCCCCAGTATGTATTTGGAGTTGGAACCTTTGGGAGGTGATTATGTTTAGAGGAAGTCACGAGGTTGAGATCATTATGATGGGATTAGTGCCCTTTTATAGGAGGACACACATGCACTGAGAAATAGCCATATAAGCACACCCAGAGAAAATGCTATCCAATAAGCCTGGAACACCAGGAACCTAATCTGCTGGCATCTTGATCTTGAACTTTCCATCATCCGACCTATGAGAGGCAAATGTCTATTGTCTGTTGTTTGAGCCACCCAGTCTATGGGGCTTTGTTTGAACAGCCCAAGATGACTAAGTCACCTTGTTGTGAATCTCTAGAGCAATGGCTTTCCATGAGGTGCAACTTTGCCCAACCCCCAGGGGGCATATTTGGCAATATCTGGAGAGAGTTTTACCTTGATAGAGAGGGTTTGCCAGCAGCATCTACGAGCAGAGGCTAGGGATGCTCTCAACCATCCTACAACATACAGGAGAGCCCAACAGCCCCCATAGCAAAGCAGGATGCACACCAAATAGCAATGGTGCCCAAGTTGAGGAGAACTGTTCCAGATCCTGTACAGCCATCTCCCTAGAATCCCTGGAAACCTGAAAATTCCCCTCTCTCCCCAATAGCATTAGCCTTTCCTACCTTTCTGCGATAATTCTTAAAACCACCCCAACTAGGAAACCCATCAAAGCGCAACTCTTGGTGGACCAGGTGACATTAGCTGGAAATCGCACAGGTGGACCCCTACAAATGATCATGCTGTGTCCCCTCATACATGCTTGAGTCTCCCTCCACCTCTTCCTCTCCCTGTTGGCTCACCACAGAAACTGAGCAGGGTCGGGGGGTTCTAGCAGCTCACACACATAAGATGTGCATCCTGAGATGCATGATTGCACCGTGACAGCATGGCCCAGAAACACTCTGTGGCCAGTTCTTTCCAAACTCTTTATCTCACTCTGCAAAGACCCTTTTGGTTTCCCAGGCAACTAAATGCATTAGTGACAAATACATGCATGCAAGATCTTTATGGTGAAAATAAAACAAGCAACTACCTTCCCTTGGGGAACAGCTTATGCTTCCATTTTAAGTACTGTGTTGAGGTGACTGACTGTTGTCCGTGGTGCTCTGGGCCCGAGGTTGGGTGGGGTTCTGGTTTGTTTGTTCATGGCTGCTTTTCAAACGTAGAGATCGGATTATGCGTTGTTTACGGTAGTGTTTGTGGAAGCCTACGTTGATCCAGACCAATCCCAGGTGCTAGGAGCACCCGTGATATGCACCCTTATCCCTTCCCTCAAGGAGGTTACTTAGGTCAACAGACCCTTTTACCCTGCAAGAGATAGGTGTGCATCTAGGGTGGGCAGGGGGCACTAAAGCAGCTTCGGAGAAGGGGAAACAGGAATTCTTTCTTAAATGACACGGAGAAGTCAGAGTTAACCAGACAAAGGAGTGAGCGACACAGGAAGCAAAAACAAAGGGAGTTAAACCCCGACGAACTCCTGTACAATATTCATAAAATTATAAGCAGGGACGCCTGGTCGGAGGAGAGAGTCTCCCGAGACCTGCAGGGGCCCCAAAGAGCATATGTTTTGTCTGCTAAATGAGAGGAGCTCGCTAAGACGCGGTCAGCAGAAGAGTTACACACACAGGCATGTGCTGTCAGTTTACTTTGGCTGGGATGAAAACATAATTGGTTTGCATATTTTAAGGCACATTCAGACCCATAACACAGTATCACACAACGAAATCAGCTGATTTTTCTGTTTTTATTGACCTCCCAAGGAACAAAGTCAAGGTATTTATGTACGCTTTCCAATTTTTCCCTACACCTAAATCT
This sequence comes from Panthera leo, assembly GCF_018350215.1. Lineage (NCBI taxonomy): Eukaryota > Metazoa > Chordata > Mammalia > Carnivora > Felidae > Panthera > Panthera leo. Next base: position 230,204,283 of record NC_056679.1, read on the forward strand.
ACATGTAGTCTGTCCCTCCTTCAGGCAGAGAAGAAACCCCTTGGTGGATCATTGCTTTTGCCTTATTATAAATCTGGAGCCCAGCGCAATGGAAAAAACTGGACAAAAACAAAAACCATTGTTCTTTTTTTGTTTTGTTTTGTTTTGTCGGTCATTGCTGTTGGTGGAAGACTGTGCATGACAGGACTTATTTCCTGTGTTCCTTCAGAACCAACGTCCCAGCCCCCTTCCTGTGACTTCTTCTTTCTAGACTTCCTAGACTTCCTACTTCCTAGGTAGAGGTGCGCCCTGGCTTCTCAGAAGCGTGCGGCGCTCTGATTGCAAGTAATCTTTGATTTCCGAGATAGAGATCCTGTGCAGTCACTCACTTCCCTGAGAGAATCACTGCAGAGGTATTAGCAGTAATGAAACCTGTCTAATTAACCCTCCTAAAATTCATGAGGAGACTGTTAAAAGGAGTAACTTCTTGTGACAGAATTTTACACTTTATTTTCTGTTCCCGGTAGTGTTGGAGATTATCCCCATGAAAACATCAGAGCTTTATGTTGCTGTTCAGAACTTTCTAGAGAAATTAGTCTTGAGCTTGCCAACACATCAGTGCTGGGTCTGTGTGTAGTTGACTCTGGGGAACGCAAAGTGAGTTTGCTTTTTAACGGGTTACGATGAAGCAGAATCCAGGGGTGTGACAACAATGATTACAGCCGATGTTACGGGGCTGATACATCCTCATTTTTATTTAAATAGTGTTGGTTTCCTTTTGTTATCTTGTCTTAGACACTAATCTTAGAGACCTCGAAACTGGGGATGTCACTCCAGGAGGTTCCCGAACTTGCTAAAAGGGGAATGCCAAATTACATGGAATTGCCTGAGACTGATGACACGTGAATATCTGTCAAATAAAACAAAAGACAGTTAACTGTTATGTGTGGTCTCTCCAAAGCAGCTGTCCTAAACCGGACCAAACACCAATGTTGAGCTACCTAGGGCTGCCGTAACAAAGTACCACTAACTGGGTGGATTAAACGATGTATACGTCTTGTCTTTCTGGAGGCTAAGGGATTTGGGCAGGTTTCTTCTGGATCTGTGTGGGAGAACCTGCTCCCTGCTCTCCTCCGGATTCTGGTGGTTTGCCGGGAATCTAGGCCATTCCTTGGCTTGGAGAAGCATCACCTCGTCTCTACCTTCATCTTCACGTGGGAATCTCTGTATGTGTCCAAGTTCGCCTTTGCATAAGGACACCAGTTATACTGGATAATAGAACTTGCTCCAGTGTGACCTCACCTTAACTGATGACACCTGCAACCACCCCATTGCCAAATAAGGCCACTTTCTGAGGCAGTGGAACCCAGGACTTCGACGTATGAATGGGGGTGGTGCACAATTTCACCCATAAGTAGCCACCTCCCTGGTTTCACTCCCATTCCACACCAAAGTGAACCACCAACTGCTAAGCAGGCAGCCACCGTGCTCTTCACCACAGGATGGGGTGAGCCGCTGAATTGTTTTGGTTAAAACCAGTGAGGATGACAGTCCTGAGTCTCTGACTAAAGAGAAGAAGGAAAGGAGAGAACACAGAAAAGAGAAAAGAACATTCATTAAGAAAAACAAAGGTGGGGGCGCCTGGGTGGCTCAGTCGGTTAAGCGGCCGACTTCGGCTCAGGTCATGATCTCGTGGTCCGTGAGTTCGAGCCCCGCGTCGGGCTCTGTGCTGACAGCTCGGAGCCCGGAGCCTGTTTCCCATTCTGTGTCTCCCTCTCTCTGACCCTCCCCTGTTCATGCTCTGTCTCTCCCTGTCTCAAAATTAAATAAAAAACGTTAAAAAAAAATTTTTTTTGAAAAAAAAAAAAAGAAAAAGAAAGAAAAACAAAGGGGGCGGGGGGAGGAAGGTGCAGTGAGGTGAATGGTGGCCCCCAAAACAGATGTCCACATTCAAGTCCCTGGAATGTGTGAATGTGACCTCATTTGGTAAAAAGGTCTCTGCAGATGTCATTAAGTTCAGGACTTTGAGATAAGATCCTCCTGGATTACCCAGCTGGGCCCTAAATCCAAGGGTAAATGTCCTTTTAAGAGACAGAACTGGGCACAACACAGACCCATGGAGAAGATGGAGACAGAGACCAGAGTAGTGCAGCCACAAGCCAGTAAAATGCCGGAAGCCACCAGAAGCTTCAGGAGGCCAGAAGGATCGTCTCCTGCTGACACCTTGATTTCAGACTACCATCCCCACGAACTGTGAGAAAATTTTCTTTTTTAAAAATTTTTTTAAATATTTATTTTTGAGACAGAGAGAGACAGAGCGTGAGCGAGGGAGAGGCAGGGAGAGAGAGAGACACAGAATCTGAAACAGGCTCCAGGCTCTGATCTGTCAGCACAGAGCCCTATGCAGGGCTCAGACCCACAAACAGCGAGATCATGACCTGAGCTGAAGTCAGACGCTCAATCGACTGAGCCACTCAGGCGCCCCAGAAAATTAATTTCTGATTTTTAACACCACCCCATTTGTGGGAATTTGTTAGAGCCATCACAGGAAACTACTGGAGAAGGAAAGAAAAAAAGCACTATTTCCAGGGAGCCCAGATGTCAGGGAGCCTATGGGGGCACCACCCTGAAGTCCTGAAACCCTTTGCAGCTTTGCTCTGGCCTGCTTCCTTGAGGAAGAACAGAACCACCAGAGGATTCTGAGCGCCATGAGAACGTGGTTTCCCTTCCTTGAACATGGCTATTTATTCCAGCCCCTCCCATCACTCAGCTCCTGTGCGTGACCTTTGCGACCAGTCACTGGTGGGAGGGTAATCGCCTTGAGAACTACGTGCAGCTTAATGGAATTATGTCAGGCCCAACAGACACCACTGATCCTCATGCTTTCAGACAAGCTAACAGCCCATACATGCTTGAAAGCCTACTTGAAATTTCTATCGGCTTGCAAAGAAGGTAGAGGAGACTGCTCTTGGTGGATTACAAGATGTACATAAAAATATGCATTTCTATAATGGGAAGACTCCTCATTGTTTTTGCTTGATGCTTGGTTTAGATTTGCGTGGTTTGGATTGTTTCGGTTTGATTTGATGGTGCTAACAATAATCATTAATAATAACAGAGAAACTGTCGGTAGGCCATTATGTAGGCTCTTGAGTCATCCTTTTAGATCATGCTGAATCAGGCTCAACAGAGTTCCTGGGCCGAGCCTGCAGGACATACTTCGTGTCTCCGTTTTAGAAGGTGACACTGCGAAGAATTCATCCTTACCAAGTGAATGGACCCCCGTCACCAAACCTCACTATAGGGAGAGCAGATGGCCGGGAAAATCAGATTCCTGCCAGGCGACGGCTGCCGTCCCGCTGTGCAACCTGCGAGACGATGCCGGGTGGGTGTCTGTGAGCCCGTCACTCTAGACAAACGTGCCTGACAGCCTCTCTCCCCTGCCTGGGCTCCATGGTGCACGACACAAATAGGCAATTAGGGTTCCCCCAAACTGTGACGGTTTAGATAAGAAAACTCAAACACCAGCCCCTTAGCTTGGCTTTAGGGCAACTGACCTGCCTGAGCATTGTGTCTAATAGTTTCCTACTTTTTTAAACCTTCGTGCAATCCCTTCTGTTTGCCATATCTTTCTCCTTGGCTACAAATGAAATCCCACGACAATAAATTGCCGAAGGAGTATCCAGATTTTTTTTCTTTTCCTAGAATTTGCAGTATTAAATGTCGCTTGTTATAAAGATGCCATCAGTTGGGTTCAGATGTAATATTGAGTTCTTTTTGATTGAATGGGATTCACAGAAACAAATTGGTCCGTTTTTGGTTTTCTAGACTCATTATTTGCTTCTATCTTTATATCTAGTGTTTCTAAATTTTTTATCTTCATACCTCCTTCTTTTCCTATTTCTTGTTTTTCTAGTATAGCACACACCCACCAAAGTTTTCAACTCATTTGATGTATAAATCCTTTAAGTTTTAGTTTTACACACACAACATAAGCCTACAATATGAACACTGGAGTTGTGAACGCATCAGAAATGCCAACAATTCCATATGAAACGTTCACTGTGGTTAATTAATAAAAGAAAACAGGGTATATTATATAGCCCAAGATAATTTTACAGTTCATCCGAGAAATGTTTTGCCTACCTAGGGAATTTAGAGAGATAGCTAAAACACAAACCAATTTTTATTAAAATAATTTGTCAATATCTTTGGGTTCTGGTGTTCTTTCTTTTGAAATTGGAATTCTGTGCACTATAAAAATACAAAATAGGCCACATTTGTTTACTCTGAAAAACAAAATCCACAGGCAGAAAGTAAGACATGCTCTGATGTAGACATCAAGTTTTATAAATTAACACTATTAAAAATCAATCTCAAAGTGATGAGAAGTTTTTTGTTGTTTTTTTTTTTTTTAAAGAAAAAGTTTTAAAAAAATGTTCTTACTTTTGTTAGTAGGGACTGCTCTGAATCTTCTTGTGTCTAGTGAAGGAGATTGTCTCCTAAGCATAAGGGAGGCAGGAATTTTATAAGATTTGGATAAGTTCAGGCCCTGGCATATAATTTAGGGCCCATGATGTGCGTCAGAGGGACAGACTGATTGATGATCCAGACAGCCCCAAGCTGCCTTGAGTTACCTGTCATCTGAGGTTTATTTCAGCTATGAAGGTAGATTACCCATAGCCAGGTTTTATGTAAGCAAAGTCAGGCCCTGAGGAACCCATCACCCAAAGCCAAATAAGATCCATTCGCATCCAAAGCTCAGTTCAGTAATTTAAATTAGAACTAGAATTGCCTAGTGGAAATCAGTACGTGGCTTGGCTGTTCTGTACTAGGAAGGAAAGCAACTTGGGAAAGAAAATTAAGTGAATTTCAATCAGTGAACTTCCTCTGAGAACCTATACTAGGAATTGCTCTTCCATAAGCAGCTCATTGGTCAACAAAGAAAGGGAATCGTAGCCAAAGAATTTATATCCTCCTTCTGTGACATTTATGTCTCTGATTTATGAAGTCTGCTGTGAACCAAGTATGAGGGTAAGGGGTGTATGAAATCAGAACAAGGCTGTCGCATTTAGGAATAAGGTACACTCTGGGAGAGGCACTCCTGTCAGCCCATACTTAGAATACACTGCCGTCCGTTGGCTCTGGCCATGTCTTTTGTATAGTTAGAGCAATTCTTTTAGTTCTGATTTTCTCGACATTGCATCAAATTGTTATGAAATTAGGATTTCTTTGGTGCTGAAGATCTGTGAGTCCTTGGTGATACGCAGGCATAGTAACAGGAACAGGAACGTGGCTGCCCTCATTCAGCAGGGCCACCCAGGGTGAGTCCCTCAGAATCCCAGTTCTTTGGGACAGGAATGGGTGGCATGCACAACAAGATTTCCTTATTCGGATACAATATTCAGATATCTGGGAAAGTCTAGATTAAACGAAGTTCACCAAGTGGTTTCATTTTGTCTCACTGAAGGACTGACAGGGCCCTTCCTTTGCTCCTATGCATGGCAAATTTCTGAGGGTCAGGCGCAGCATTTCCCACACTTAGGCTACAGAGAAACCTTTTCGAGAACACAGCATCCTAAAGCACTGGTATTCCTGGGATCTGTCATAGAGGAGAGAAAGCAGCGGGGTGGGTGTGAGCCCAGTTCTCAGCCAAGCACTGTTGTTGCGTCTTCTTAACGTTGTGTAGTCAAAGAGCCCGTGTAAATTGTTTATTGATTTATCAGCAAACACGTCATTAGATGTCACCCTGTCCTCAGTGTGTATTATCATTGGGAAGGTCTGTTACACGTGTAAGCTAACGAGACACAGCTCCTACGATGTGACTGTAGAACGACTGATCGGATAGATGAATTACATGGCAGGTGTCACACAGGAGGTGAAATTACACCTGTGATTTTACCTGTGTAGCATGCATGAATAACATCTAGAGCTGATGAGTCTCTATGTTGGGCACCTGAAACTAATGTAGTTTGTGTGTAATCTGTACTCAAAAAACCTTTTTAGAAAGGAAGATTATACCTGTGGAAAGAGCTCAGAGGCAAGAGAGAGGAGGGCTGGTCGGAGAGGGGAGCTTCGAGCTGGGAGACTCACAGAAAGGGACCAAAGCCAAGAGACAGTTAGCTCTGCAACCTTACACACATCATCTAGTCTCTTTGGGCCTCATTTGTCATTGTGAATTGCACCTGCTGTTCTTATGCCCCCACGGAAATGCTAAGTAGAAATTGAAACAATAGATGTGACTTTTCTTGAAAAAGTTAAGCTACTCTATAATGTAATCGATGAGTAGTGGCATATGAAGAAAACCTGTAGCTGATTCCCTGTCTTTGTGGCCTTTGTTGAGACTAATTTTTATTTTGGCAGAGGGGTAGATGGATTTGAGAAGGCAATACAAGGGACTGCAGTGTTGTAATTCATCATTATTTACATTAATCATTGTGTTACTGTTATCCCAAAGTGCCAATGTCAGGTCAGAGGACTACCTTCAGGTTCTCTTCCTGAAAACCAACTTAGCTTATGAAAATGCCAATCTCATCGTGTCTCATGCTATTGTCTGCTGAAATTTTCATCCTGGAAGAGTTCTTAGGTCTTTGCTGGATAACAATCTTGACCTAAAAATAAAGAGCCTTCCTAGGTTTCTCCCCTGAGGCTAGAGTCAGTGAGTTTAAGTTTTCACCTTTACCTCCTTTCTGCTAAAATTAGACAATGAATTAGCACAATTTTTTTTGGCTATCATGCTTAATATTTAACCAAATTATTTAAAACCTGTTATAATGTGTCATATCAGTTGCTTGACTCATTTTCAGTATTTCCCAAAAATCATCTTATTTCCAGTTCAAAAGGTGCTTCAGCAAGCTTCCTGCCATTTTTTAATTAACTGCCATTTTTATTTTTAGAGCAATTCTTATACAAATTAAATATGCTTATCTTAGCCACCTCCTTGTCCGTATTTCTACTCATTACCTTACTTCTCAACAAGTATGACAATTTTTCAAAATCTAACACAGTGAAATCCTCTGGATAAGAGCTCAAGGTGCTAAAAGGTACAATTCCTTTTGTCTTCTAAACAGGTGGAAGGGGTTATTTATTTGGCGGTAATAATTCTTGAGAGAACTGTGCACCATCCACTAGAAACCTATACAATTCTGCATTGTTTAATATTATTTCCATTCAGAGGGCTGAGTTCTTGTTTGAATCATTTTCGCAGACCAATTGCTTATCAATCCTGGCATGTGAAATAGGTCCTTATATGTGTTATAAGGCTGCACTTGTTTTCTAAAATCATAGTTTAGAGACAAAAAGCATAAGGAATTTTTGGGTTTCTTCCAGAATTTGTCTCAACTTTTGCCCACAGCAACCACTGATACCTTGGCTCCAGCTTATCCCATTCTACTATGCCTTTCTCTCTCTCTCTCTCTCTCTCTCTCTCTCTCTCTGGATAAATCTTTAATCAATTAAAGCACTGGCAGATCCATAAAAGAAGGTTCATTTTTTGGAAAAATCAATGCATCTCATTTAAATATTTATTCGAACCCAGCAGGAGCGAAGGATTAGATGTGGAGATGAATAAGTCTCATTCTGGGAAAAAGGGACTGGCATGATTAGATCAGAGGTCTGGTGTTGCCACAATTATTTTCCAGTCTGTGAAAGGGAAATGTAGAGACAGAAGCATCAAGAGAAAGGAATTTTTACTTATGAAATGTTGCAAGGCATCCAGACTTCATAAGAACCAGCCTTCCACATTTAAAATACAGAAGTACAGGGATGCCTGGGTGGCTCCGTCCGTTGAGCATCTGACTCTTGATTTTGGCTAAGGTCATGATCTCAGGGTTGTGGGATCAAGCCCCACCTCAGGCTTCATGTTGAGCATGGAGCCTGCTTAAGATTCTCTCTCTCTCTCTCTCTCTCTCTCTCTCTCTCTCATGCTCTCCCCACCCCCCGACCCCTCTTCTCCACTCTCTCTGTATCTATAAAATAAAAACAGTAAGAATAACAAAATTAAAAAGTACAATCTTACCACGTTTGTAAGCTTATTGGTTGGTCACTTCATGCTGGACAGTGGTGTTCTCACAAGGTAATCATGGCATCTGTCGCAGGTCGGTCCTGTGAATGTCAGAGAGAAAGTTGATCCGGGAAGTCAGCAACTGCTAACAAATGATCCAAAGATTCATTCTGGGGGACTAGGATTAGAAGGACCATTCCGTATTACTTTTTCTTTTTTTGATTTGTTTCCCTGGGTTGATTTTCTGGTTTTGTCTTGTTTTCCTGATTCTCCTCTGTGATAAGCTCGTGATATGCACACGGTCATGACGGAGACGGAACGTGGTACCGGTGCTCCTTCACAGCCCCTCCTGATGCAGAAGTTCCGCTCCTGTGATGAAGATGTCAGCTTAGCAGTTTTGTTATTTGTGACCATCCATCACTTCGATGGTTTGCTTTATCTGACCAGTACACAGACGTAGGTATAGCAAGCAGCGTGGATTCATTCACAAAGACTTCTTTGTATGGTTATCAAAGCTAGACCTATATGATAATAAATCTTGAAAGTTAACTTTTGTTTTGTTGGTATATAGCTCCTGGGTTTGTAATTTTGGCCACGTTATTCAGCAGAAATATTGCATTTCCTTTCAGCTCATCTACAGGGACCAGTAACCCAGAACTCTCAGAGTCAACCTCTGCCAGTCTTCACCCTCTCCCCCTGTATCTCTCTGAGCTGTAACTTTTCAGTGCACTGGCCATGCTGCCTGAGGATGGGGCTCCTTGGGTCATACAGCAGTAGCCAAGCCTGGGAGGAGGTTGTAGGCATTAATTCCAAATGAAAAGTGCTTGTCTTTTAATGGGCTTGTCATGCCTAATTATATTATATTTCCCTTAAATGTGACATCTATGGATACAGATTTGATTTTTTCAATTATGCTCTACTAGAAAGGAAGAGAGATTCCAGTTCTTTCCATGAAAAACTAGGGTCAAAGAAAGTAAATAAATTGGTCAAGGCAATTTTTTATATTATTAAACTACTGTTTTAACTTGTGTAGACAAGACCCATCAACATGTCATTATATTTACAGAATTATTAGTAACTCTCCCTGGTAATTTATTATCTTACCTATTTTAAGAAATTTTTAGTATATTTTTCCGAATTCTGAATGATTAATTACAACAAAATCCTATTTGAAGATTGTTTTATCAAGTTTTTAGAAGCATAACCTGTGAAATCAAGCGTTAATAAAGACAGAAGAAGTAGAAATAAGGAAGCTTCTAACATGCCCAAATCAAAGTAGAACATTAACGACAATTAAATTTGTTTCACTTAGTCTAAGTAATTAATCCTTGTTCTCTTGATCTTGGGTTAGTTAGCAGTCTTTCAAAGTGAATGAGTTCCGGAAAGCCTGACTGAATCTCTTAGCGGTCTGAGAGATGTTCATTTGGTTGACGATATCACTTCTGCAGGGGCACCTGTAGCCAAGAGCCTATTTTCTATTTTATCAAGTGTTAAGAGGATGTGTTGGAACCCTTTAATCAGGCTATTTTGATGTTTCTTCCAACTGACCCAATTACAGACCTGTGGCTCCTGCAGGGGTCTTTAGGCAAGAATGAGAGAAAACCAGAACCCACCCATTGATGATAGGGCTGAACGGCTCTGATTACTCATCACGACCAATAATAACAAAATTGAGAAAATTTTAGCTTTATAAGGTGTTAGGGACTAGCATGAAAGTCAGTATACATTGTGGACAGGGAGGGCACTGAAAACCTCCAGGACCTCATCATTTATCCCATAAAGATTACGTTAGGATCTTTGAAACCTAGAAATTGAACCTTTCTTTTAAAAACTTGTTGACATCCCTGTGCCATTCTTTAACACAAAAGGAATCATGCTTTAACCAAAGTGGAAGGTTCATAAGTGCCGAGGCAGAATAATACTACTTGTCGTGATTAAGTGGAGGTCAAGTTTCTCTGATTTTTATTTGCTAGGTCTTTTTGTCTTGGAAGCCTGATGAAAGTACATCTCCCACACTGGTATTAAACCAAATAAAAACCTGCAAAAGTCCAAATATCCCTCATTATTTCCAGCATCTTTATTTTACAAAATCAGGAAGAAAACTCCTTGATATTATCCAGTAACAGTCCGGGAACCCTAAGATGATTTTAGATGTAAAAGACATTGTTTAAAGTTTTATTAATTTGACGATGGGGTGTAGACTTGGGGAAGACAATTTCAAAAAGGGTTCTCAGGGGACAGAAGATACGAGTATAAGTCTTTAGTGTGTAAAGACAAGAAATAACTGCAGCTTGATTCAGAACTTTCCCATGTGAACAAGAATTCAAACGTTTTCAATAGGCAAGAAATGCCATCTTGAATGCTTCACCTCTTTGGTCTGTAAGCCACAGAAGCCAGTTTTATAATACAGATTTTTTTGGCATGTTTTTTTTTGGCATGTTTTCTTGGCATGTTTTTCTCCTCTTTTATAATAAACTGTTTATATAGATACCCTTATAATGTATACAGTGACAGATTTTATGATACATGAGGGCCAGTCATTCCCCAAGGAGAAAGAAAAGGTCCTGGTCACATTATATAAAGAGTTACGGCTATTGACAGAGCATTGTAAAAGGCTAGCACTCACTCTTTGGCAAAGGGGGCAAAGGCTCTTTTCACGTTTACCTACAGACACACAGTCACGTTGAAATCAGCACCTCACTTTCATATCTTCAACCACTGATCAAAAGTAACTTCAGAGTGGAGAGAGGATTCTGGCAAGGTGGCAGAGTAGGAAGCACCAGGAATCTGGCTACCCACATTGGCAGAATCTATCTGATGTATTTTGGAACTCTGGAGTCTAATGAAAGCTGGAAACTTGCAAGGGAAACTTGGAGGGTAAATAGTGATATTAATTTCAGTCAATGTCAGCTCTTAGCACAGTATCAAGTACATATCCCTCACCCCAAACCCCTTGGCAGGCAGCTATGTATGTGTTCCTGAGCAACTTGTGTGCAGCTGGTGGGAACCAGGGTGGGCATTGAGGACTCTGCCCTCCAAGTATAAGGTATCTACAATCTGATCACTGCTGCTTCTGATAATGGAGGTGCTGACACAGAGATGGGCAGCCATTTTTGCACACCTCACAGAGATGGGCAGCCATTTTTGCACACCTCACACATTTTGCAAGCCCCTTCCCCTCTGGCCGAGGTGACTTCCAGGGGATTTCAAGTGTTGGAACCCTCCCTTCCCCTTCAATTCATTTTTCTTCCCTTTTGGGAGCAAGACTTTAAGGACTAGGAGATTCATAAGCAAATGCATATGCAGAGGAAATTAACAGCCCCCCACATTCCTGGAGAAAGGCACAAATTCAGAAAAGACCCGAGAGGACTTTCAGGTTTATACCTCAGGCTGATCCTCTGGATGCCTATAACAATCAAAACAAAAACAAAAACTAAAAAAACAGCAAACTTGGGGAAGGGGAAGAATCTAATTTCCAGGGTTACATAAGGTGTCGTAGACTCTGGGTCTGGAGTTCTGTCTTATCCAGCAAGAGAACAGGTGCAGGATTGAAATGTGAGAGAGGCTAATGTCCAGGAGGAGATAAGAGCCCCAAGTCAGGGTCCTTGCTCCATTTTTATTAGGATCAGAAGGCTTACAAGCATGATAGGCGTGCACAAAGGGACAATGAAACTGTGAACATTAATTCATGGGAATGAGGGGAAAAGGGGTTGTTGAAGATATGCGATGTTTGGGGTTTGGGTCAATGCAAAACAAAATCCTGACACCAGGACCGAGGTGCCACCTCTGTTTACTTAAACTGCCTAGGGGAAAAGAAAGACAGGGCATGCTACCTCAGGGTCAACAAGGCACTCTTCTTTTGCTAATTAGCTGCGCTTTGGGCAACTTTGCCTTGCTTCAGTCTATAGCCCTATTTACATGTTTACCTATTTTGGTCCTTCCGTCCTGTGAAAGCAGCTTTCTGCTATTGTACTAAGTTGGGGGACATTTCCACCCTGAATACCTAATCTTGTTTACCTCATTTTGGATGTTTCCATCCTGAGATTTCCTATTCCTATGCCTTTGTCCTATACTGGGGGCCTTTGCCCTGTTTACCTAATCTTGTTTTACCGAATCTTTGATGCATACATCCTGTAGCTTTCTATTTCTTTATGCCTTGTTAACCTCCATCAGTGCAAGCTCAGGGAATTCCTGTGCTTATTCCCCACAATAAGATCCCAGTGTCTACTTGTACGCATGTCCACACACACACACACACACACACACACACACACACACACAAACCCATAAGGCATATAAAGAAAGTATGGCTCGCTCAAAGGAAAAAAATAAGCCGACAAACCTATCCCTGAAGAAGACCAGATGGCAGACCTACTAGACAAAGACTTTAAAGCAACTATGTTAAAGATGCTCAAAGAACTAAAAACTGATGTGGAGAAAGCCAAGCAAATGATGTAGGGATAACATTGAAATATTATTAAAGAGATACAAAATCTAAAAGGAAATTTAAGAAAGGAATTCTGGAGCTGAAAATTACAATAACTGAAATGAAAACTTCACTAGAGGGATTCAGAGGTAGCTCTGAGTAGGCGGAAGAATCCATGAACTTGAAGACAGGGCAGCTGAAATCATCAAATCCTAGGGATGGAAAGAAAAAGAAATGAAGAAAAGTGAAAATGTTGCAGAGCAACATCCACATTGTGGAAGTCTCAGAAGGAGGAGAGAAAGAGAAAGCGTCAGAGAGATTATTTGAAGAAATAATGCCTGAATACTTCTCAAATTTGATGAAAGATGTGAATATAAACATCCAAGAAGCTCAACCAGCTCTAAGTAAGATAAACCAAAGGGACCCATACAGGCACACATAATCGAATTGTCCGAAGACTAGGACAGAGAGTATCTTGAAATTGGCAAAAGAGAAGTGACTCATCACATAAAAAAAAAAAGATCCCCATTAAGATTATAAGCAGATTTCTCATCAGATTCTTTGGAGGTCAGAAGGTAATGGGCTATATTTTCAAAGTGCTGAAAAAAACCTATCAATCAAGAATCCTGTATTTCGAAAGTGAAGAAGAAAGACATTCCCAGGTAAATAAAAGCTGAGGGAGTTTGTCACTAGAACTTTCCTACAAGGAAAGGTAATCCTGAAATTTGGAATAAAGTGACTCAAAGCCATATGAAGAAATACAGATCTTGGTAAAGTTAAATACAGGGGGTAATGATAAAAGCTAGTACTATTATAATGACAGTTTGTAACTCCTGTTTTTCATGTTTTCTACATGATTTAACAGACTGATGCATTAAGAAAAACATTCTTTTTTTTTTATTTTTTAAAACTGTTTTGTAAATATTTATTTATTTGAGAGAGAGGGAAAGAGGGTGCACACAAGCAGGTGAGGGGCAGAGAGAAAGGGAGAGAGACAATCCTAAGCAGGCTCCGCACTGTCACCACAGAGCCTGATGTGGGGCTCAGTTCCACAAACCATGAGATCGTGACCTGAGCCGGAATCAAGAGTCAGACACTTAACCAACTGAGCCACCCAGGCACCCCCCCCCAAAAAACAATTATTTTATGTTTTTGGACATGCAACATACAAAGGTGGAATTTTGTGATGTCCATCACTGAAAAGGGTGGGGGTAGAACTATATATGAGCAAGTTTTTATATGTTATTGAAGTAAGATGGTATAAATCTAGAGTTTTATAATTTCAGGGTATTAAATGTAATCCCCATGGTAACCACAACAAAAATAGTTACAGAATATATACAAAAATAAATAAGGGAATTAAAACATTTCTCTATAAAAATAATCAAATAAACACAAAAGAGACAGTAACGCAGGAAATGAGGGACAAAAAAAGCCATAATCTATATACAAGACAAATAGCAAAGTAACACAAGTAAGGCCTTCCTTATCACTAATTATTTTAAATATAAATTGATTACACTGTCCAGTCAAAAAACAGAATGGCAGAACGGATTTAAAAACATGATCCAACTATAGGCTGTCTATAAGGAGACTCACTTTAGATCCAAATGTTGCGGGTGAGAGAGAGTCTGTGTCATGTGGATGGCGATCTCGATCCTTGGAGTCCCCACAAGATTTACATGGGCGTCTCCACTCAGAATAATGACAGCTAGAAGGAAATTAGCACCAACCAGTTTATTAACATGAAAGTACACTCTCAAGGTGGGAGAGCTGGGCATGAGGTGGAAATGGCCTCTAGGGTGTTTTGGGATTGGGTGTTACTGGGTCTCTCTGGACTGGGAGGAGACCTACAGTGGGGTGGTCTCTAACGGGGACTGTTTCCAGTGATTTGGGAGGTTCCTTCCACAGGTTGGGAGGGGGAATTTTTGACCCTACAAGGTTTGTAGAGGAGCTGTCATGGAAGCCTTCCTCCATTGGTTGGGGCTGTTCCCACAATGCAAATGCATTATAATGAGTCTAGGGATTACCCTGGGGCAGAGGTGGAAGAGGAGAGCATGTGCTCTGCACCTGTTCTGGCTCTTTGGTCTGGCACCCCCAAGGTCTTGGAAGCCACAAGGTCAGGATGTCGTGCCCCAGGACTTCTACTGTGTAGCTTATTTGTCACCATCCTTGCCTCCAACTCGTGTCTCTGTCATTCCCCTTCAAGGACTTGGGACTCTGCCCCAGGGTGTTCCTCCCACCACTCATGTCTAGCTTCTACCTAACACAAAGACATAAACAGATGGCAAGTGAAACAAGAGTTGTACACCCATGTTCACAGCAGCATTGGTCACTCTAGTTAAAATGAGGGAGCAACTCAAGTATCTGTCAACAGATGAATGGAGAAGCAAAATGTGGTATATGCATATATGGAACAGTATTCAGCCTTAAATAGGAAGGGCATGTTGACATATGCTACGATATGGATGAAGCTTAAGGATACCATGCTAAGTGAAATAAGTCAGTCACATAAAGATGTATACTAGGGGCATCTGGGTGGCTCAGTGGGCTAAGCGTCCAGCTTCAGCTCAGGTCATGATCTCATGGTTCGTGAGTTCGAGCCCCACACCAGGCTCTGTGCTGACAGCATGGAGCCTGCTTCAGATCCTCTGTCTCCCTCTCTCTGTGTCTCTGCCTCACTTATGCTCTCGCTATCTCTCTCTCAAAAATATTTTTTAAAAAGGGGCGCCTGGGTGGCGCAGTCGGTTAAGCGTCCGACTTCAGCCAGGTCACGATCTCGCGGTCCGTGAGTTCGAGCCCCGCGTCAGGCTCTGGGCTGATGGCTCGGAGCCTGGAGCCTGTTTCCGATTCTGTGTCTCCCTCTCTCTCTGCCCCTCCCCCGTTCATGCTCTGTCTCTCTCTGTCCCAAAAATAAATAAAAAACGTTGGAAAAAAAAAAATTTAAAAAAAAAAATATTTTTTAAAAAAGACATATGCTGTATGCTTCCACTTGTATGAGGTACTTAGAGTAGTCAAAATCATAGCAATAGAAAGTAGAATGTTAGGGTATTATTGTTTAATGATAGAGAGTTTCAGTTTTGCATGATGAAAACAGTTCTGGAGATGGACAGTGGTGATAGTTGCCCAATAGAGACTTACTTAATATCACTGAATTGTATACTTAAAAGTGGACAAGATGCTACATTTTATGATATGTGTATTCTGCCACAGTACAAAAAAAAAAAAAGAAGAAGAAGGAGAAAAATTGGAAAAGAAAAGAGTAAATTTAGAGCATCTTGGCAAAAACTCATAGGGCCAGGCTTAGCAGCCCCAGAAACATAGAAGTCAAAGAGGTGTTAAGGCCTCAGTGGAAGGGGTCATGATGTTCCTGACCCAGCACTGCTCTGCATTCCAGCCGTTGTTAAAATTATCTTTTCTCTAACATTGCTTTGAGAGAGATTTAAGTTTAGAAAGACATGTGAGTCGTCAGAAAGACCAGCTATCCAGCGGACTCTATGAATGATCAAAAGAGATACATAATCAATGTAGGAAGGGACTCCAGTGACTTCTGTGATGTCGGCCACCTTACAGCGGCTAGACCACAAAGCCCTGCTCAATATTGCTGCCACCGACGGGGAACCGAGTAGTGGTGCACAAACCAATACCACAAATAAACGTAATGAAAATAGAAGCAGAATCATAAGCAGACAGACAACCCAGGAGCAGAAGCAGCCAGCAGGAACGGAGCCCTGTGGCGCCGTCACGAAATCTCCACCAGCCCTCGTCTGCACTTGCTCTGCAGAGAGTGCCCTTCTTGGACAGCATAGTTGCTCAGGTCCCCAATTCCTTCTGCGCCTTTGTGGGCCCAACACTCTAAACGGATGACTCCAGAAAGAAGCATTCTAAAGAAATATTTTTATTTTTCAGTTTTTTAGAGATTCTGAATTTAGAAAACTAGCTCAACAAATCTTTTTTTTTTAAGAGAGAGGAGAGAGAGAGAAAGAGAGAGCACAAGCAGGAGAAGGAGAGAGAGAGAGAGAGAGAGAGAGAGAGAGAGAGAGAATATGAATCTCAAGTAGGCTCCATGCTGTCCGCGCAGAACCTGACTCAGGGCTCCATCTCACAAACTGTGAGATCATGACCTGGGCCAAAATCGGGAGTGGGATGCTTAACTGACTGACCCACGCAGGCACCTCACAGCAGATCTTAAACACTTAAGTGTTTAAAGGGAACACACAGAGACACAGGTAGGCACACAGGTGCATGGAGGAAAGGGTATCAAAGTTACAAAGGTTACAGTTAGTCTGTCACTGATGGAAACTCGGGGTATTTCTTACACACTCATAATATCTCCGCTGGTCATTTCATACCAGAATTGCACACCAGAAGTAATGTTATTTTCACCAGAGACTAGGTGACTTAGAAGAAATGACCCAAGTATGCGTCTCTACCAGGAACTTGAGCAAAACGGAGCAATCTGTTCATTGGCAGTGGTGGTGGTGGTGGCGGAGTTGTGTTTTGTTTTGTTTCAACCTGAGGGAGCAGCGTGCTTTTCTTTTCTTTTTCTCACATGCGATTCTACGACAGTGGCTACTGGGGAGCACAGTTCTTGCAAATGGAGGCAGGCCAAGGCACCCACTTTGCTCTCACAAATCTGGGCGTCTTTGGAACCTGATGACCAGTGGGGTCTCCCTGATGGAACCTTGCTGTGTTGTTCTCCCGTATCACATATCAGGTTAAATAATTCTGCATGTTTTTGTTTGTGCGAAGAAAGTACGATAGACTCTAACTTGTCCACTATTATTAAAAGTTGTAAATTCACTTGGTTTTCACGACCCACCTCGTTCCAGCGAGAGACTTCTGAACCCTTTTTCCTCCACTTCTCCACCACCACCAGTGTTTCACGTGTCAGTTTCATCCTGGGATTCTCCATGATGGCTGGCTGCTGTCCTGTCCCTGACCCACAGCCACCTTTTTGTGGTCACAAGTCCTTGTTTTCGTTCCAAAATATTACAGTTGCCTGTTAATTGAATCATTCTATGAATGAATCATTCTGTGACTTTCAGTCTGGGCCGTCCCATTCACTTGTTTTTAAACCAATCAAATCCAGAGAAAGGGGGAGTGGCTCCCTCTGCAGTGGTTGCTGATGCCACTGGCCTTTCCGTGGCCTCAGCGATTCATTCTAAGACGGAGGCTCCCGTGCCTCCTGCCAGACTCAATGCCAAGGTGACACCTGTCTGCTTATGATCTCCTTTGCACCCACATGCATCCCAATGCACCACAAGGGCGCCGCTGGGCTCCAGGTGTCCTTGACATTCCAGACCCATGAAGAACCTCCAGTATTCCTCCTCCAGGTTCCTAAGGAGATGCCATCCATCTGGGCATCCAGCCACGCTCCTCCTTAGCCTGTGAAGAACCTTCCCTCTGTCCATCTCTGTCTCTGAAACCAAACTGAGACAAAAAAACCGACCTGATCCCCTTCATGGTGTTAGACTGAAAAACTTGCAGTTTGGCTCACCTGCCTCACAACTTTTTCTCATTGCCTCTGTGGCACAAAAATTAGTTCCTAAAGAAGGTTAACTCCTTTTTTCCTAATGTTTATTGATTTAGAGAGAGGGAGTGAGAGTGCAGGCAGGGGAGGGGCAGAGAGAGAGGGAAAGAGAGAATCTCAAGAACTCCTTTTTTTCTAATGTTTGTTTGTTTGTTTGTTTGTTTGTTTAGCACAAACTGGGGGGGGGGGCAGAAAGCGAGGGAGAAAGAGAATCCCAAACTGACTCCATGCTGTCAGCTCAGATCCTACTGATGCAGGGCTCCATCTCATGAACCTGAGTCAAAATCAAGAGTCGGATGCATAACCAACTGAGCCACCCAGGCACCTGAGGATTAACTCCTTTTACCTCCAAAGAAACCTCAGACCTCAGAGACCCAAAAGCTTGACTGGGGGGCACAAGAGGGAGTACCTCTTATTTATTGGTAGCAGCAAAGGCTTCTTAGCTCTTTCTAATGTTTAGAAACTTAGGGAACAAAAAAAATATGTGACATTGAATAATTATAGGCAAAAGCCACCTTGTGCTGTAATGCTCAGAATTTCAGCAGAAGTTCAGAGAAACAGAGTTTTATTGTCAAGAGAAAGACTACATGTTTCTCCAAACTTCAGTCTTTCTATTCTGAAACCTTCCTTCTTGCGGTACCAGAATTCTCTTTGTAAGATATCAACCTGGTCTTGGAGCTCCCCTACCTATAGAACAAAATCTGAATGCTGACTTGCCATGTCAGTCCCTCCATGGTAACCCCAGTGCAGTCTCCCTTCCCTGGACTTCTGTTATTAGCCTGCCACACAAGGTCACTTATGGCTGTAATTATTCTATGCTCCTGTTTTCTCTTTTCCCCACCCAATTAGCCTCCAAGTTTCTGAACACACGCACATGCACACACACACATACACACAGCTATTCTTGCTACGCAAATTTCACATGATGATAGGATTCAAGTTCTAGTATGAGAAGACATCTTTTCTCAGAAGCATAATCGAAGGCTAAAACAATTGTATGCCCTTTAGAGGATTAACAAACTTTGTCCAGAGGTTTTCCCCTCTATGGAATGATTTTACTTGATTTGTTTCTTCACTTGGATGGTCAAAAATTTAGACGAAAATGTATCCCTCCACATAGACTAATAAATAGATATATGAAAAATCTCCAATTGTCCAGTGAAATGTCAGTGAACTGTATTGGAAATACTAGAAATAAAATCATTCCAATGGGTTTCCTTGACAGGTGGTGGTAGGTAATATATGGCGGTGACTCCTATCATTCTCCATGGAATGGAAAACAGTGTTTATACAGCGTCGTGGGGCAAGCGGGGAAGGCTGCTCTGGGAGGAAGCAGTTGCCTGTGTCACCTGAATGTTATGGGGACACCTTGTATTTCATTCACGGCTCTTGGATTTGGAAAGCATGCAAAATGAAACACACCTTCAAATTTATCTGAGATAACTTTTTAACTGACAGTGACAACAAAAACTGGAAAATGCTGCAGCCGAATCTTCTCTCTCTTTTCATTTTTGCTTTCAACCTCAGTGATGTTCAAGGTCACAAACAGTCTTCCATACTCCGTCAGGAGCGTGAATGCCCCTGTATGCCCAGTGATTGAAATAGCTTTCTGTTCCCTTCCTCTATCACTTCCCTGAGGAAGAAAAATTTTAATCCATCCCCCCATTCATCCATCTTCTCACATCTGTGGAACTCAGATTTGCCTTACGATATAATCTCTGGGGGTTAATGACCTGATGAAGCCCCGGCATGCTGAGCTCAGCAAAAGGAAGATCTTAGCCAGAGCCGAGTGTGATTTAATGATAAATACATACAGCAAGTTGCTCAGAGAACTGCCCATGCACAAAGGATCTTCTCCTAACTATTTCAGATATTGTCTTTAGAAAATAAATATGCTATGCTTGGGGGTTTTCAGGCAAACCATTTTTGTCAGATACTTCTCAGCTACCATCAAGTGAACGAAGACATTTTCCTATTTCAGTAATTTAGACATCAGCATTTTTTTTGGCCCAGGCTAAAATAAGCCACCTAAACATAGGATAAGAGCAGATACCAAAATGACATGGGCCTATGTTTTATTTATTAATGCCTGGAATGGAGATGTCATTGCCTTCTCCCATGAGTTCCCTTTCCTTACCCCAGGCACCTCGCACTGGAGGATTAAACAGCAGAAGAGGCTATCCTTTAGGGACATGTATGGAAGAAAAGTATTTCAAATGGCTTTCAGGAGCTAGCTAAATATGTCTAATTGGGGGATAGGAGACAAGGAAGGGATTTTAATTTGGACACGTGCCAATTCCATCTGAAAAATTTAAGAACAGCCAACTTTGCTACAGGCACTCATTTACTTAGTTCCAGAAGTAAATTAATGGAACAGAATTGGAAGCTGCAGGTGGGATGAATTAATGTCTTGCAGGGTTATTGGAATGCCTAAAATGCTTTGTAAACCAGAAGTACTCCATAAAGATGTCATTATAAGTACCTCTATCATTGAGAGCAGCAAGATTAATAATGATGAAGCAAATTAAGGAAGCAAAGTTGGATTTTATTTTCTTTGTTTTTCACACAAAGGGGAATGTGTCAAATTAGTAAGTGTTATATGGTAGAACCAGACAATAAATCCCATCAGAGAGACAGGTGGATCATTGGGTTACCAGAGTTCCAAGGACACCTAGTTATACATCATTTGGAAAGCCTCTCTCCCTTGCTTTGAGTGTTTCTCTTTGTTTTATAAGGGCCAGAACTCGGAAGTTACGTATATGATCATGCTGTCCATATGTTTGTGGTTTGACTCTGACTTGTTAAATAGTTCAGGCCCCAACGTAGTTCCCATCAAGGTATTTTTGATGTGATGTTCGAATACCATATGTTTTCTTGACTTCAAGAACCACTGACAGCTCACATCTACAGAGTCCCACATCCTCAGTACTCCTCGTGTTTTACATACTTTACACACTTTTACTCATTTAATCTTTGCAACAGTGTTGTGAGATAGGTACCGTTAGTGTTCTTGCTGTACAGGTTTAAAAAGCCTAGGTTTACAGTCATGGACTAACTTGCCCAGAAATTCTATCCCACATCCATCAGAAAGTCCATGCACTCACCATGAGGGAAAAACTGTTCTCTGTATGGGTTCAGTGGCCCATGCCCAACAGAGCAGTGACCCAACAGAGAATTTTCAGTGATGAGAAACAGACAATAATGCATTAACGTGGCCTCTTGTGTTCTCGGTTTTTCTCCCCTGTTCCTACCATCGCCTCTCCCCTCGTCTTCCATTCTGGCCTCATTTCAATTCTTCCCTTGACTTTTTTCTCCCAAAGGCAAATATGCCATGCGAGACCTCGTCCACAGGCTTCCAGGTGGGAACAACAGCAACAACACAGCGAGCAAGGCCATGTCAGATGACACGGTGACAGCCGTCTGCTGCACCCTGCACGAAGTGATCACCAAGAACATGGAGAACGCCAAGGCCTTACGGGATGCGGGCGGCATCGAGAAGTTGGTTGGCATCTCCAAAAGCAAAGGAGATAAGTAAGTCGGACGGTGACTTCATATCACTGTGGAATGGGTATTGGTAGAATTGGTTCTAAGTGTACGCGGCATCCATTGGTTACGGGTAACACTGTTGAATGTCATTGGATATTCAAGAGGAGGCAAAGAGCAAATGGTTTCCAGGCTTCCCACCCGTGGTGAAAGCTGATTTTAGCTGGTAGTCTTGGTGACTGCCGTGATACTGGAGAGATACATTTGACAATCCAGCATGCATACACTAGAAAAGACAACCCGCGTAACCTGAGTATGTGAAAGTGTTTTGTGGTTGCTGTTCCTTTGTGGTTGCAGGCCCGGGTGTTCATGATGGATCCACACCCTTGTGCCCTTTCCCTCGTCGGCTGTACGGAGCAAGCCATGCAAGGAGGGTGAGGGAGCACACAGTGGGGAGCCCAAGAACTCATTGCTGACCTGCCATCCTTCCATGCTAGCCACGCGTTTGAGGCAAATAGTTTAATTTAACAAGTCACTATGCCTGTCCTTTCCAGTCTAAAACTGAGGAAGGGGCTGCCCTAGTATCCAAGACGTGATAATCAAGTCTTAAAGCATGAATAGAATTTTGCAGAGGGGATGGTGGTAAGGAAGGACTTCTACACTAGTGGAATAAAGAAAGATAAGGTTCTGTGTCTGACCAGCCGCACTTCCAGGAAATGGAAATGTCCCCCATTTGATTTAAGAATCAATGGTATCTTGCTGCATGCAACCAAAACATATCTTCAGAAGCCAGGGTGTCAGTCTATCAGCAAGCTGTCAATGTTACAGAAACATTCACAAACCTTAATTAAATTTTGCCTCCTAGAAATCCCTCGATGTAATCAATGAGATTAAGAGGGTAAACCTTTTGTTACCCAAGGTCTACTTCTTGACTTTCCACTCCCTGCCTCCCCCCATTTCTTCACAACTAAACGCTAAATAATTTTTCTTCCATTATTAAGGGCTGTAAAGGATGTACTTTGAGACTATTTGGAAATTCTCTCTCATTATTTCATTTGATTCAGGATATTACCATTGTATAATAAAAGAAGTCTCTGGTTTCTGGTTAAGACCTTCAAATAGGTTCAATCAACAACTTAGGATTCGAATACTTTTTTATATCAAGTAGAGAAGCCCCACTGGACTCATGCAGTAATGGTGTCATATAGATAGTTGGCTTGAATTGTATGTTATTATGTTGTACTTAAAATAGATTGCTATTCTACATAAACACGAAACCACATGGTTTTCTTCTTCATAGAGCTTCTGTAGAACTTTGGAATCTCTAAGTGAAATGCTTACCCGTTTTGAACATTAAGAGCTTAATATGTCAATGCTTTTTTAAGCAAACACACACACACACACACGCACACACACACACACACACACACACACACACAATAAAACCATAGTCCACAAAACATTCTGACCTATTTGTGCATATTCATGAGATGTTCAAAGATTTTTTTTTCTCTGAAATGTAAGAACAGAGAGTTTGAGGGTGGTCTGGCGTGTGTTAATTTCTTCCAATTGTGTGAACATCCTTACTGTAGCATACATCACTAAATGGGCCTTAAAGAGAAGAGGTGTTTTTATCAGTCCTATGGTCAAAGAAAATTACTTGGTGAAACTAACTTAAAAATCATTTCAGGAAACCATCCATGAAAGAGTGTGTATCCACAATGCCAGTCCAGAAAATGGTCCTGATAGGTCTTGTCCAATCTTGATTATTGTTAATGGGAAGTTTCTTTCACTATAGATGATCTCATAACCGTCCTTTGAGTTGACTGAAAATTTCTTTTAAGAAAGTCATGTGTTTCATTTCATTAGCCCTTGCCCTTTTTTTCCAAAGTTAATAGTCGAGATTTACACACGAGTTGAATAAGCAGCACTGAACTGGGTTGAGTCAGGCATCTTCCCTACTTTCCTGCTTATCTCAGCCGTCCTTCCATGTGATTTACCTCTTTTTTATATAATGACTAATTTGGGGATCAAAACAAGGTTTTTATAACTGCAGATAGCCTCATCTCCCACCTACACTTGAATTTGGTTACTGCTTTTCACCGCCCTTAAAAGGAATCCAGAAGAACTGTTCTGAATCTTAACACTAAACTCACCACTTATCACTCGATTCTGTTATGACATTAGGCGCTGTGATTCCCAAGGCCTTCGACAAGTTTTAACAAAATAGAAATTCTTTATTGAAAGGAGAGTTTTTAAAATTGGGGATTAATCATTGAAAAATGGAGGGAGAGCAGTTTGCTCTGGTTAATTTGTACAGATCTGCCCTCCCTAAAATGTCCTTAAAAATTATTAACAGAAATCAGTTTAATTCAAACCTGATTTGTAAATTCCAGATAGCATAAAGGCACAGGTGGAAAAACATGCCTCTCTACGACTCTCCATTTTTATGTATTTATGTGTTTTACTTCTAAATATACAGAAATTTAAATATGCCATGCCATTAATGAGTCGGACTGGTGAGTTGCCAGTCATAGTCTGTTTGAACTGTACAACTCATTGTTTTTGCTAATACAACCACCAACACTGGGGTTCTGGGGTCCTGCGGCTTTGAGTAGCTGTGCTCAACACCCACGATGAATTGCACCAACGGACATCCTCAGTCACCCCTCATTTGACAATGTTGGTGAAGATCAGGTGTGGTATAATCATCAATGACTCTTATAGGAATCTTATACTTACTATTTTCAAGTCTGGATAACTTAAATTATTCTTTTCACGTCATTTTAAACACCCATTATGGACATCCTGTCACATCTATCTCTTTCAAAAGTACATTTGGGGTTTTTTTTCTAAATTTAACAATTATATAGGAAATAGGGTTGACTGTGTCACTGCATTTTGTCATGAGACAGAAAAGCCATTAACAGTCTCAACCGTTACTTGTCAGTAAGGAACTGTGTATTGCAGCTTAGGTTATAATCACTTGTCACATTAGAAACACTCAATTGTTCAGTCCTTCAATCAATAGTTATAGTCTTTCAAGTAGAAGTTGCTATGGTATCAGTCTAGTGATGGGTCAAAATTAAAGTATAAAAAAAAAAGCAATATGTCTTTGACCTTTGCATGTTATGACCCTGTGATGTGTTGGCATTTTAATTGAAAGGTTAAAACCTGCTATTCATTACACATTTGTAGTCTTTTTCTATTTTGTACCCAAGCAAGAAGGAGAAACAAAAAAATTACACTGTTTCTGAAGAATTTTTGCATGCTGTGTCTCGACCAGCTTACCACTATCTGAATATTAATTCATGTTCCTCAAGAGTTGCTTAACTGTTGTCGTGGACAAATATCTAGCTAACAATGATAAAATACAGCAACACATAACATTTAACCTTTGATCTGCATTGATTATATAAGGTTAACACACACCTGTACCTGTATCCATGAAAAGCTCTAAATTCTCTGTCTTTAAATCAAAGGAACCTAATATTAAATGTAGCACATGATACTAACAAAAATTCTGAAATCATTTAGCAACCATGCATTTAGTAAAGGAAAATATGTGTGTTACATATATACGTTTCATCTTTCATAGTGAAAAAAATTGAATTTATGAGAACTCTACTTTTTTTTCTTTTGAAAACGCATGATATAACTAGTGTTTTCAAACACAGCCAAAATTGTATTTCATCTCAGCGATAAAAATAGTAAGCATGACTGTTACTGTCACCAGTAAGCAAGTGGATGAAGGAACCTTCAACTTACTTGGTCTAAATCACAAACTTGAAGACCCAGGAAAATAGCAGACATTTAATTGACCATGTATTAACATCCCATAATTCCATCACAAAATGCATGTCCTCACAACCTCCACTTACTCTGGCTCTCCTAGCCAACCTCAACCTCATCCCATCTAACCATCTGCTCACTTTCTATTTATTTCAAAAGCCATTTTATTTCAAAGGCATTTTTGGTCCCAACTCAGATTTTATCTTCTGGGAATCTTTGGGCCACTGCCCCACTGGTCAGCTTCAGGTGGGTTCACCTTGGAGTCCTCATGAATGGTTATGTCCTGCCCGACTCCAGGAGTCACCATACACATAGACCAGGGGTCAGCAATCTACAGGCCAGGGGCCACATCCCACCTGCTTTTGCACTGCCTGCTTTTGTAAATAACATTTTATTGGAACGCAGCCACATCCACTCGCTGATGTATTATTTATGACTCCTCTAGCGGTACAGTCACAGGGCTCAGTAGCTGTGATCGAGACCATATGGCCCTCCGAGTGGCGTATATTTATTATCTGACCCTTTACAGAAAAATGCGCCAGCCCAAGACAGGCCACAGTGGCACTAACAGCCACTAGAGGGTGCAACTGTTTATGGAATTGGCCATTAGAATAAAGAATCTACAGGTAATTAATTAATAGCTTCCGCCACCACCAGCCAAAATAACTTCCAAGAATGTGATCACATTAAAGCAACACAGATTTATTGACCTCGTGTCTGTTTGGAGACACAGGTTGGCACCGACCCAAAGTCGAAATATTTAGCTGTTGTGTGCTTCATAACGATTTTAAAGCCATGACTCAAAAAAAAATGGTCCGCAGGATGGAACTTTAATTGTACACAGGGCTTTACTTCTAGATGCTTATGCCTTCCTGTATATACATGTGAGAGAGCACGCACACACATCTTCCTTCGCTGCCGGTGTCTTGTGCGTGGTACCATCGGCAAATGGAGAGCAGCTCCCTGTAATCACGTAGGCATGCGGAACCAACACTATACATGCTCTCAAGCTTCAGCTGAGAAAATGAAATTTTTTTTTTCTTCTTGCTGCTACACAGATATTACACAACACTGCCATTAAAACTCCCAAATCTGGCCCTTCCCGATCGGTGTGTTTCTCTTCTTTCTTTTCCACTTTATAGTCAAACACTAAATTTCCATTCAGACTCAAGGCTCTGCTCTTCCTTTTGCATTTTGAAAATTCTTTGCCAAACTGACTGTGTTCCTATCTCTTGCCCTCGTGGGTGTGCCGATGAGAGGAAGGTTGGAGACTGGTGGACCATCCCTTGCACTCCCAGGGGTGGGAGGGAAAGAGCCGGGAAGCCATACAGATGTGGTTTTTTTTCTGTAAACGCTGGATCCTGATGAGTCAGTGTCAGTCTGAAACCCAGCTTCCCCACTTTTACCATCTTACGTGTCTTCTCTCTATCAGACACTCTCCAAAAGTGGTCAAGGCCGCATCTCAGGTCCTAAACAGCATGTGGCAGTACCGAGATCTGAGGAGTCTCTACAAAAAGGTAAGATTTGCTTGACCTTCTTGGTCCCTGGTTCACACAGACCCTGAGCCCAAAGACAAAATATCTGGTCACAACCACATACATTATACATATGGAAAGTGCTTGTCCAACAGTCCAAGTGACGGAAACACAACTAAAAAGCAGAACAGTCAATGAGGAAGCAGGAGAGAGGGGTCAGCAAGTGTCCCCGAATATACACTAAGATCCAAGAACCTTCTGGATTAGACAGACCCATATGCATAGGGTCTTACCCTAGATTGTCTCACGGAAATGAAAGTAACTTTGTTTTCCCAAGCTTCCATATTGTACAATAGACTAAAAATTAATGAACTGAGCGATTTTGCCAAAAAAAAAAAAAAAAAAAAAGAAAGAAAGAAAGAAAAAAGAAAAAACAGGCATCAACAATAATGGTGGAGAGAAGACAGAAAAAAAAAAATGTAAAAAGCAATTCAGGAAGCCAAGAAGTGTCACAGCCCAAGAGCAACGAGGAGAAGACCCTACAGCCTGCCCTGTGTGCCTCACCCATCCCTGAGTTACCGCCCAGCAGGAAAGGCCTGATGTTCCTAATGATGGGTGCACATCAGGAGGCAGAGGCTAGGCATTTGTCCTACACACTCTCAGGAGGCAGGAGGGAGTTTGTATCATACATGTTGCAAGGGTGTTCATCCCCAAAATGGTTTCAAGTGTAAAATCATAAGGGGAAAATGTCACATCAAGAAATTTTGCTCTCTACCTCATTTCCAAGTGATGGTAAATAAAGGGTGTATAACTTTTCCTTTTAGGGTTAGAAGGGGAGAATTTTTTAACAATATGTCTCAGAAGTTGTTTCTGTTGTTCTTGGACCAGCAAATGTGGATAGCTTAAAGGATTGATGATCCCATGATAGATTTGAGTGGATGGACCGGGGAAGAGACCATCGTTAATCCGCAGGGAGAGTAGTGTAGGCATTGATCTCCGTAGGGATTCAGAAAGCTTAAACAAGACTGGGGTGGGGGGCCTGGGCTTCCTCAACAACTGCTGAGAGTACCTCCTTACACCCTCTGGCCACCGGCATGAGAAGAAGGAGGAGCCAACGTCACTGCTGCCTTCGTCCCCTAGCCTGCCATTCTTGGGTTGGGAATGTGGGGCTGCGGCAAGAGGTCACATCACAGAGACCAAGACCTATCTTGCCAGAGGGAAATTTTTCTAAGCCAGTGGGAAAAGAGTAAATATTTAATAACTGGTTCTACTAAGTTGGAGCCTGTGTGTAGACTTACCCCAAGGTCTTTCTATCTATCTCCCTTATGCTCTCATTACTTTGCACTTCGAGTTTACAAAGTTTAGCCTATATATTTCTCTTTCAAGATTTTCCCATTTGCTGAGAGCAAGTGTGTTTAAGTTGAAACCGAGATGGCAAAACGCAGTGTTAGGGGAGTGTTGTAGATTAATTATATTCTTTTCTAAATATTTGGCACGTTAGCGTAAGCCCTTCTCTCAAATGTTTTGGGTTACGTTTTGTTTCGCTTGAAATTCACATCCCAGAATCCCTACTTCGTTCCTTCCTGGACTCCTCCAGGAGCCAAATGAATTCTCTCCCAGGGCAGGATCCTTCAGCTGAACAGGCAGCTTGGCATGAAGAACGCGCTATCAATTAGAAGGGAGCTGGTCGTTCTGAATCGGTGGCTCCGGAAGCTCGATGAAATATGACTGCCTCAAATAAACTCCACTTTCCCTTGGATCCTGAACATTTGTTTGCTGAAATACACCTTCCCCTACTTATGTGCATCGAAGGGGAACTGCTTTTAGAGACTCTACAAGTTATTTGTTGAATACTAGTATAAGTTTGCCATCATAGTTTCTTTCTGTGTCGGTAGTACAGTCCAGAAAGTGTAATTGTCTTTTAATTTTCATGAAGGAGAAAAATGTGTTGACAGGAATTTAATGGAGCTAAAAATCAAGAGCTAAAGATGATTCAAAATGTGTTTCGTGTGAGGACATTCAAGGAGGATGAGCTGGGGAAACGGATGCCAATGTTTTCAGTTGACCCGTGGTGATGTTTTCAGTTGACCCATGATTTAAAAAGGTGGAGAAAGAGCCGTTCTTAATAATTTCCAAATTAGGCGGTTGTGAAATGAAATGAGGACCTTTATGCTCAATATCATCATAGCAAAGCTCACCGTTCACAAAAGCTTTTCTTTTTGAAAACTCCTTTGGTGAGACGACCAGATTCATTCATGCTTGTGAATTGTTTTTAATCAGTGGGGAAATAGATTTCCTTTTTGTTCTTCCTTGACAATTTGCATATCATTGAAAAAATGTCTGATCCGTATCTTTTAATTCTCCACGCTTCAAATCTGTTTATTAAACATCTATCGTAGGCTTAAAGGAAGAAGAGTTTCAGAGAAAAAATAAGACATGGGAAGTAGCTAATGTGGGTAAAAATGAAATATGGAATGGGGCACCTGGGTGGCTCAGTCGGTTGAGCGTCCGACTTCGGCTCAGGTCATGATCTCACAGTTTGTGGGTTCGAGCCCCACATCGGGCTCTGTGCTGATGGCTCAGAGCCTGGAGCCTGCTTCGGATTCTGTGTCTCCCTCTCTCTCTGCCCCTCCCCCGCTCATGCTCTATCTCTGTCTCTCAAAAGTAAATAAACATTAAAAAATTTAATGAAATATGGAATAATTACTAGTAACTTCAATAGTTTCAGAGATATGTACTACAAATTTACTGGATGAACTAGGGCTAAGAAAAGTACAGAGCAAAATCTTGAAGAATTCATGGAGTTTGCATAAATTAGGAGGTAAGACGTAGAGGCATTATGCGTAAGAGGAAAACATGAGTAGAAAGAGAGAAATGGAAATGGCAT
Organism: Panthera leo; assembly: GCF_018350215.1. NCBI lineage: Eukaryota > Metazoa > Chordata > Mammalia > Carnivora > Felidae > Panthera > Panthera leo. The sequence continues at coordinate 230,233,860 of NC_056679.1, forward strand.
ATCTATCAGACAGAATTAAAGGTCCATCTGTCACTGGCTAATTTCCTCCCAGGGCTCAGACACAGAGGCCAGGGTCTCATTTCATTAGCTCAATGACTTTATTTTACATAGAGAGACACATTTAATACATCAGAATATTCTTGTGGCTGGGTGTCTTGACCAATACAAAATTATGTTTGGTCCCTGACACATTGTGAGCCAAAACATATTTGTATTATCTGAACCTTCAACTTTAGTGAGGCCTGGACTTTTTTTCCCTAAAGGAACATCAACAATTGCAGAAGAATCTTATCACATGCCTCATACACCATCTTTTTTCTTTTCTTTTTTTTTTTTTTAACCAGTCCTTAAGTTTGGATAACCACAAACAGAACTTTAAAACTTCTTTATCCACTGTATCATCACAGAGGCTGTTTGGTATTGGAAAAGAAAATGAACCCTTGATATAGGCATGAAGGACAAACTGGAGGTCAATGATTCTGGACTTCTTCAAACCTCGGTACTTTAGGAAATTGAGGTCACTGACATAATGGGGTGCTTATGTTTGACCCTGGTAAGGACCATCGGGACAGCTGGTTTTAGAAGAAAGGAGACAAAATTGGGGTGGTGGGGAGACATAGAGTTATACGATTACAGAAATCATTGTTTACAGACCCTTATATAATGCCTTAATGGTCTGTACGGCATCTCCCAGACCTAGTTATACCGGTTGGGATGCAGGCTATGCTGTTCTAACAAAAAGACTTTAAAGTGTTCAGAAGCTCACCTGAACAGGTATCTACTTCCCACTCATGGAACCGTAGGCAGGTGGCCCAGGGCCAGCAGGTGATTCCAGGAGCCATCTTGTTGCTGTACTTTGCCTTGTTGTCCTTGCCTTTGTAGGCAAAGTTCCCTAGCTCGGCCGTCTCTCATTCCAACACACAGGAAGAGAGAGAGGGGAAGTGAGGACCAGTGAGGTCCTTGTAAGCAAGGATACAAAAAGTGCTGAACTCCTGCTCACATCCCCGCACCAAGAACTCAGTCGCATGGCCGTACCCAGCAACGAGGCAGGATGGGAAAAGCGAGCAGCCGTGATCCTCGCTAAACTTTATGGCGGGAGGAAGGTGGTTATTTTACTAGAAGAAGAAAGGCAGTAAAAGCTCCAGTAGTCATTTCCCTGTGTTCAAATACATTTAATATCAATTGCATTCACTGTCTAATGAGGCATATTATTCCATTTTAGGGTAGCTGTGGTTATTCAGAACTTCTTACTTGCATTAAGTAAGAATCTCTTGATCAGCAACTTCTGCCCTCCAGTGCCATTCTGAAAAGTCTAATTTTTCTTCTCTACGATAGCCTTCCTGTTTTTGAAGCTAGTCATTCCATCTCCACGAGGTCATGCCTTCCCAGGCCAGACATGCTCAGTTCTAATATATCAGCATTTCCATGACCTTTGCATGACTCTCTCTTTTTTCTACATGCGTGCAAGTTTGTCAGGATCCTTTCTGTAAGGGGGCACCCCCAAATGAGAATATTCCTCCAAATTTAGTTAAAACGGAAGAAAGAGAGTGAGACTGGGCTTCCCTGGTGCTGGCACTCACCTGCCCATACGGTTCAAGAGCAAGTGAGTGCCAGGGAGGCTCATCCTTCTACCTGGTGAAGTACAAAGAGCACAGGGCTTAGAATCACATGGCCAGAGATCCAAGGAGCGGCTTGCCCCTCACCAGCAGCGTGACATGGCAAGTGCCTTGAGACCTCCCTGCCTATTAGTTAGGAATTGACTTTGGGCAGCCCTGTGGTGCCTTCCTGCAGACGGACAGCGCACAGACCTTCAGTTCACCAGGTCTCACTGTCAATGCTCACAGGTGTGCTGGTGTTGTCTCATAGCCTTTATCTGAAACTCATCACCAGCCATTACTAATGCGGAGTCTCCAGAGAAGTGAATAACCTCTTAAAATGGCCTGTGGCAATTCTACCTGGTGGAATGCTCTCTCTAGGCATCTGGACATGTCCTCAGGGCCCTACAGGTTTGGGAGGCCTGGGCCTCCTTGATACTTGCCTTCTGCTTTGTGTTCCAGTCTGGCGTCAAAAGACCCATCACATCCTTTGATGGAGACAGCGGGCATCTCTCTGTCAGTCCCACCCCGCCCCTTGGTTTTCTCAACCGTGCAGTAAACACAGATACACATGCCTGGTAGGATCGCTGATTGTGCCCAATGGGACAGTAATCATCAAAGAGCTTTGTAAACTGGAAAGTCATATGCCCATGGGAGTTCTAAAATTGTTCGTTGTTCATGCCATTTGGCTGACAAATGCTCTCTGCCATTCTGTTCACAGGCAGCTGGATGTTTGGATCCAAGGGTTTCATTTGGCCATCACCATCATCATCATGATCATTATTGGCTTCTACATTTTCATAGCTCTCTTCCTCCTTGGTTTCCCTACCCTCTCTCCTCCTGGCCCCTAGATGCCTCTCTAGTGCCCCAGCTTGCACTCTAAGGGTATAAGTAAACCAGGTTACACGGGGCTTTACAGGGAGGCCATTAATGACAATGTAAGTTGCCATGGTTTTAGAAGGGAAGTGAAGGCTGTTATTTTACTTAGTGTCAACCCGTGTGTGTGCAGGTCACATGTACTGAAGACTAACATTACATAGAGGATGGTGGAATCTAGGACGGCAAAAAGAAGACATGAGCTCAAGCCCTGACTTAGTAAATAGCATGCCACGTTTCCCTGACAAGGAGCCCTGCTGTGATCCTGTGTGTTTTCCAGTCTGAAAATGATGTCGTAAAACAGCATCACTCACAGAAATATTCTTCTGGTGACTCCTATGACATCACTGTCCCCTAAGTCACCTCAAGTTGTCTGATTGCTGCTTCTTCATCATTCTTGGGCTCGTCTTCTTGTTCATGCTTGAATGTGATGTCCCCTGGGTGTGTGTCTAGACCTTTCTTTCTTTTTTTTAATTTATTTGAAACAAATTTTTTCAGTGTTTATTTATTTTTGAGAGACAGAGGGAGACAGAGCATGAGCAGGGGAGGGGCAGAGAGAGAGGGAGACACAGAATCCGAAGCAGGCTCCAGGCTCTGAGCCATCAGCACAGAGCCCGACGCGGGCCTTGAACTCATGAACAGCGAGATCATGGCCTGAGCCGAAGTCAGACACTTAAGCGCTGAGCCACCCAGGCACCCCTGTGTCTAGATCTTTCTTATCTCATGCACAGCCTCTTCCTGGTGTCTGGACTCTTTCCTGGGCTTCAGTTACCGCCCACATGTAGGGCTCTTCCGAGTCTGTCTGTCTGTACATCTGGCCATCTGCCAGATAACCTACTCAGATGCCTCAAACAAAACTGGATCTCAAACTGACCTACCCTCCTGGGTTTGACTCCTCGTCCTACATCCTCCCTCACCTAAGCCCATACCCAGGAACCATCGCTGGCTCTCTCCTCTCCTTCACGTGTCTGCATCCATCCCACCAGAAAGCCCCACGCTTCTGCTTCCGTCTGCTTCTTCCTGTGGTCATGACCGTGAGACGGCTGGCTTCTTTCTTCTGGATGATTGCCACAGACCTGTAACTGGGTTCTCCACCCTCGGGCTGCCTCCTCTCCAGGCCATTCTCCAAAGGGCGAGCAGGGCAGACTTTCTAGAAAGCAACTTTGACTAAGTGACTCTTGGGCGCCATACCTTCCAGTGGCTCCCATTGCCTCGGGATGGAGTCCAAACATCTTAGTTCAGGCGTCGAGACCTTTTAGGAGCAGCCTCAGCCTAGCTCCCCAGCTCACCCCTGGCCTTCTGCCTACATGTAGCCACCAGCTATACTGAACTCCTGTGTCCCCAGGTCACTTTCCCTCCTTCTCTCCCCACCCTCCAAAGCCCTTCCACAGTCCATGCCCCACCACCCCACTTGCCCACCTAATCTTCTTCATTTGTCCTACATTTTCTGTATCACCTACCCTGAAAGTCATCCTTCTGACCTCTTCTCCAGGGCTGAATTAAGGCCATTCCTTATAATTTCAAATAACTGGAAGGTATTTCCATTTGAATGAATAAAAATTTTTTAATTCAAACTTCTAAGCATTATGAATAGTTTGAGCTTACAGCTAAAAAGGTTGCAGCAGAAGGTGCCATAATATTTAATATCTAAAAAGATTTTTTTGTACTTTTAAAAAAAATGTTTATTTATTTTGAGAGAGAGAAAGAGAGAGAGAAAGCACGAGTGGGGAAGGGGAGAGGGAGAGGGAGGAGGAGAATCCCAAGCAGGCTCCACACTGTCAGTGCAGAGCCCAGCACAGGGCTCAGTCCCACAAACCATGAGATCATGACCTGAGCTGAAACCAAGAGTTGGATGTTTAACCAACTGAGCCACCCAGGTGCCCCAGATTTATTTGTACTTTTATAGAAAACAGTTTTCTTGCTTGGTTCAAATATTAATTGTGAAAGGATTTGCATTGTGAACTTATATCACAAGTCATTTCTTAATAGAAATGGCAATGAAACTTGCCTCTGACTCTAGTACAATTAAAATATCAACCCCTGGGGCGCCTGGGTGGCTCAGTTGATTAAGCGTCCGACTTTAGCTGAGGTCATGATCTCACGGTTCATGGGTTCGAGCCCCGCATCGGGCTCTGTGCTGACAGCTCAGAGCCTGGAGCTTGCTTCGGATTCCGTGTCTCCTTCTCTCTCCCTGCCCCTCCTCGGCTCATGCTCTATCTCTCCCTCTCTCTCTCTCTCAAAAATAAATAAACATTAAAAAAATACCAACTCCTAAAGAGCAAAATCCTGAATTACATGCAAAATGAGCAAACACTGCCTGAAAGAGGCTGCACTACTATGTGCTAGAAAATCGGAAGGAAGAAAATGAATACATCCAGTCTATCCCTCGGGCAAAAATAAAGCAGATGGCTCCACTTTTTTTAAACTTGAGGTTCTTAGTTTACTTGAACTACTTTGATTACTCTGTTCTCCAAACTTCTAGATTTCCCCTCTTGGCTGCCAGTGTCTGAAGGCTTTGTATGCAACCCTCGGCTTAATGACATGGAAAATTGGCATTTATCTCCTTCCTAGCCGGTACAGATCATTGTTTTATTGGTCTTCATGAGCACAAATTCCTGAACACAAATTCAGTAACAGGATTGGGTTTTAAAATGTCCGTGGCCTGTTTTGCCTTAAAGTGTTCTGTACCCAGCAGTCACTGAAAATGTAGGCTTGCTTATCGCTGGGACTCAGATGTGAACCAGATTTAGCACATTGTTTTTAGGCTTTGGATCCAAATCTTTCTTCCATCATAGTTAAACGGTTCTACGTTAGTATTCAGTCAGTAAAAGTGCAAACGAGGTGATCAATGCTCGCGCTCATGTTAGGGCAAAATGACCTCTTAATAAGGGATTCCAAGGAGCAAGCCTGAAGGTTTCACTGGCTGTTGTTCCCCCCCTTCGTTGCGGTTGGCCCCTCGGTCAGGTTGCCGGCCAGGAGGTTCCCTGCCACCTGCCACGGCATCTGTCTTGCGCGGGACTCATTCCTAGATCTCCAGCTCAGCACCGCAGCTCTTTGTTATTTCTGTCTCTCTGTACCTCCAGGCCACGTGCTGGTCTCTGGGTCTCAGTGGCACTCAGCTGGTAAGGCCACTGTGCTCCACAAAGATGACCCCAGGGGGTCCCAAGAAAAGCTTCACTGGCAACCTGCAGTCACCCCAGGCCATCGTGTGATGCCAGGGGGACCCTCCTCGGGTGATCACTCAATGAGAAATCATGGCCCTCCAGGCACAGTGGGCCCGCTCCGTCTTCTGAGGCACAGATATATCCTGAGATGGAGCAGACGTTGCAGGCAGGCTCAGGGCACCACAGCGAAAATGCCTCTGAGTATCGGTTGCAGAAAGAAAAGGATCAGGAATGAGGGAAACGTACCTTTGTTCTTGCATTGCTTTGCTTCTCCTGGACTTCCTGCTTAGAAAACACGCTGGGCTCTTAAAACAGACTGTGGAAAGGGAGAGAACAGTCCCTATTGTCAAGGAGGGGGTCACAGTGTTTAGCTTATGATACCGAGCCTTGTTAGTTTGCTCTAAGAAATTCGAAGGGCTCCAGAGAGAACAGCATCCACTCAACCTGTCCAAGAGTGAATTAAAATCCCTGGTCCATAAATGCAGGAGTCAAATCAAAGCCAGATCAGATGTCAGAATCGCCCTCGTGTTGACAATCATCTGGGTTAGAAACCAGACTGATTCTTTCCACTAATATTCACTGCCCAGTGTTCTCGCAGCTGTACTCCTATCGTGGCCCCCACCCAGAAACATCAGTTATCTTTCACAATGAGCTGATGTCTCCCAGAATGCCAAATTGTTTGTGCTTGAAACCGAGTAAAGTCGTGTTTCTCTGGATAGAGATATTGTATTCATTCTTGCCGTTGGGATGAGAGAAGCAGAACATAAAACGAATCTTTAAATGTCCTTCCTTTTATTGTCGGGAAGATAGACTCTCAGGTTGTGCGCACCATTCAGCCAGTGACTAATGAGCTTAGGGAGGATTGGAGTCATGCCCTTCACGGCCCGTCTCACACAGGGGCTCCCTTTTCTTACTGCTGCCGTGTTCATTTCATTGGCTCTTGCCATCACTGCACTCACAAAACAAGAAATCAATAAGTAATTATAGATGGGTGAGGGATGCCTGCAGATTTCCTCCAATGTCCAGACCATAGAGGATGAGAGAGTGGACACAGCCCTTGTGTGGTTTTTCACTGCTTTGGGGAGGCCACAATGCACAGACGAGCCCATGGTCCCTCTGCCACAAACGGGAGTCATGGACTCGTCATCCTCGCCTGCTAGACATTGAAAAAATCAGTACTGGAGGGGCGCGTGGGTGGCTCAGTCTGTTAAGTGTCCAACTTCGGCCAGGTCTTGAACTCGCGGTTCATGAGTTCGAGCCCCACGTCAGGCTCTGCGCTGACAGCTCGGAGCCCGGAGCCCGCTTTGGATTCTGTGTCTCCCTCTCTCTCTGCCCCTCCCCCACTCACACTCTATCTCTCTCTCTCTCAAAATAAATAAACATGAAAAAAAAATTTAAAAATCAGTACTGGATCCCAGTGAGAACTGGAAAGCGGTTTTGAAATATTGTCAAGAAAAAAACACAACAGTGTCAAAATTTCAAAATTTTGATCTTTAAGCTTTACGGTAAGAAGGGCCTTCACATGTTGCCATTTTGAAAATTAGTAGATTTTTGCTTTGCGAGTATCTGAGATGTTGATGGGAAAGCAGTAAATCCTTTATAGACATAAATTAAACTACTGAATGTAGAGCTGTCATTTTATCAAGGAATTTATTAATCTTTCTAATGTGACGGAAAAATTCTTCAAGAGATGACTGGAAGGACATAAGGACTTCAGCCAGTTTCTAGAACAACCCAAGCCCAGTATCCTCAAGACTTATAATCGCAACTCCTCAGGTTCTTTCTTTTCTAAATCACTTGATGTCAAGTTGGGGTAAGAAACAAACAGGCGGAGGTTAAACTCAGCTATGATACTGTCTCCTCCATAAATCCGGGCGTTTGCTTGTTGACGTTTATATTGACAAATAAGGTCTTTCTTCATGAGGTCCCCTGACCTCTCTGAGACACTTCTCAGACACTCATCATATGATATCTGTCCAAAAACAAAGGCACAAATGGGAAGAGAAGCAAAAATCAATTGTGCAAAAGTGGAAATCGATGCACATGGCAGTTGCTAAACAAGAAGTGACTAAGTTATAGCTATTGCTGGGATGGATGTCCACGTCAGGAAATCCTGCAGAGCGGCGCCCAAACTGAACGTTTCCTCTGTGCCTCCACTCTTCCACGAGGCATTACCCATAACATTTTAAATCAAAACCCGCAAAAATACCCCAGAGACCAAAGGCAGGGAAAAAGGATCGAATCAGGAACAAGAAAATTCCCTTAAGTTTAATGTGAGTCTACAACCATTCTTGTTTCTTTAAGCAATTAGCTGAACCTTATCTGCTGTTTTTTAGTGGATGACAGCAGTTGGGATGATGTTATTTATGTCTATGAGAGCCTTAATTGCTTGAGCAGAAAGAGTGTGATCAGTTTCTTCCCTGTTCCTATCTCTCCCTCACCTAAGCTGTTCCTTCCCCTGTCCCGACCCCATCCACCCACCAGGCTCTGGAAGGGAAGGAAGAAGAGAGGCGAGCATAGCCCAGCCTGGCCAGTGAGGTTTTAGCCTGTCGTTGGTCCTTCTCTCATGGGAGCAGTGATGTGGTTTGCTCAGAAGAACCACCTGGCAACTGAGAACCCTGGCCTGGGCCTAGCCTCCCCCAGCTAACTCTTCTGATTTCTCCATCAGCCTCAGGATTCCCCTGCTCTACTGCACATAAGTCAGGGTGGGTGCAGGTTTTCTGCCTCTGTAGCATAGGTAGTTTTGGAAGTCTGGATTCAGAAGAAGCGTAGGCTTTGCGAATATACATTTCTGGACAGGTCTTGGAAGGGGCTCAGGCAGTGGATAGGCCTGGGATCTAAGCTGTTGGAGCTCCATGATCAGTCCATCTCTGCCGCTGAGTCTGTGTATCTGCTGAAGACACCAGTCCCTGCAAACCCCGCCCTCCAGAGAGTCCACGGTCATGCTGAATGGGTAGTTCGCTCCCCAGGCTTCAGGAGAGAGAAAGTGGGGAACGCCCAGCCCATCAACCATCTCCAAGGAAGCTCTCCCCACTTGCAAGCTCTGTGCCGTCTAGTGAATTCTCAGCCTGATCTTGTAGATTCTGGACCTGAGACATGCTAACCCTGAAGACCGTGTTTTGTCTTTTGTCTCGCATAAGAGTGTAACAGTCCTGGTCTGACACCACACCTCCCAGACCAGGGCTTCTGGTTCCTTCTATCAGTATTCACTGTCTCTGTTCATTCTCCACCATTGGCTAGCACTGTGTCCACATTCCAAGCAGCTGGAGAGGAAGAGAGAAGAGGAGGGCATAGCTTCAGTATTCCCAGGTCTTAGTCACATGGCCATACCTCCCTGCAGGGGAGCTGAGAACGAGGCTAACCAAAAAACAGAGTTTCTATTGCAAAGTGGGAAAATGAAAGAGAAGGCTACTGAGATGCTTATGCCCACCACATTCACATGAGATGGGCTAACACCAATGGCCTTTTGGTATTGGTGGCCAGTATTGACAAAAACCACATTCTTCAGAAGATCCCCCAGTGCTTTGATTAAATTGAAAATCCTCCTACAATAATTTCCAGTTGGCTTCAATTATGAAGACTGTCTCGTGTCCATGAATCCTTGGTCCATGCAGAGAGACCAGTTCAGTGGGGAATGAGGAAGGACAGTAACTTTTCAGACACTTCTTGTCACTTGAGCAGTGCAAGGTATATTGGCTGCACCCCAGGGAAGAAGTGCGGAGGTCATGGGGTGTGGATACACCTCAGACATTTCCTGTTGTTGCTCCTTGTTCTGTTGTAGCACGGTGCCCCGACAGGCTGTCAGCAGCCCCCTGTGATGAAGCTGAAATAGGCAATATCAAAAATATAAAATACACATCAATTGCTTTTTCCTTGGCACCAGTCTGTACTGTAACACCCCCATCATCTCTCCCTTCTTGTTTAACGACATGTGATTCTCCTGGAGCCATCGTCATAATCCTATTAGCAAATGGCCATCCTAGTTACTTCATTCATTCATCCAACACATGTTTATTGAGTCCCCACTCTAGCCCAAGCTCTGTTGTACGTAGTGGAAATACTGAAGTAAATATCTACCTATTGGATTAACTTTTCCAAATACACCATGGCACTTCAGCCGTGATTTCTTGCTTGCTTTATTTTATGCTTCTCTTTCTTGAGTCCTATTCCAAAATATGTTTTTCTTACTTAATATCCATGCTTCCTATTACATCTTCTTTGAGTGAGAACCTTACTCTGTTGATTTTCCTCTTGTTTCTTCCGCCTCTCCCAATCATCATTCCTCCTCTGTGGGGACACATTCTCTCTGTACTTCTGTCTTAAAAACAAGAAATGTCCTCTCCTGCCCATCCTCCTCCATCTTCTGCCTCATCACTTCCTGTCCTCACATTTCCCACCCTCACAGTCACGTTTCTAGAAGGTTTGGAGTTCATGTATCGTGCCTGCTTTCTCACTTTCTGTGTTAGGCTCTCACCCCCAAAATCTGACATGACGTCTGTCCTCATGCCTCTCTTGAAATTGCTCCTGATCACTGTGTTCAACCAGTTCCACTGTCCATGTTCATCAGGGAAGGCTTCCAGCTGGGCCAAGCAAACCTAAACGTCCAATGATACAACTTGATAGAAGTTTATTTTCCTGTTCCTGCAACCATTCTGGACAGGTGTTCACGTGGGCAGATCAGCTCTTCTCTTTGTGGACGTTCAGGAGCCCGGAGCCCAGAGTCCTACCATGTGTAAGGCTGTAAGACCTGCCACCATACTAGCAATGGCACATCCCCATCCCTCTGCCCTCAATGGGCTAGATCCCCATCACACAGCCATAGGAAGCTGCAAGGCAAGCTGGAACATGGGGGTTCGGTGTGTGTCCAGGAACAAAAGGAAATGGATTTGGATGAGCGATTAGTAGTCCTGACCATCTCCTCCTCCTTTGCATGATCTCCTCTGGGCTTCTCTGCCCCCACTCCTTCCTGCCTGGTTTTTCTCTGACCTCCCAAGGCACTCCCACTCAGTCTTTTGTGCGGGCCCCTGGTCTTCCCTGAGGCATCTTTGCTTTTCTCCCTATTCCTTCCATTATAGATGAGCTCATCTGCTCCCTTGTGTTAAAAATACATTTGAATGCCAATGGCGTCTACATTTATTTCTCTACATGGTCTTCACTCCTAAACTCAAGCCTATATATACAATGACCATGTGACATCTCGACTTCAGTAGATCACAAGCTCTAACAGTCCACACATCCAACAAGCCGCTCTCCATATCTCCCCCAAATCTGTTCTTCCATTGTCGCCCATCTCAGTAAAGAGCACCCACTTGGTTGTTCTTTTCAGAAGTCCGGGAGTTATCTCAGTGTACCTCTTTCTTCCTTATCTCCACTGTACTTTCCACCAAGCCCTACAGGGTCTATTTTCTAAATATCTCTCAAGTCCAGCTACCTCTCCCATCGTTACCTCCATCACCATCATGGTGGACCGCTAGTCCTGGTCCAGTTGCTGCCTGATTGGTTTTGTGGAATCTACTTTACCATCTTCAGCCTGTTGTCCATTAAGCATTCAGAATACACTTTTATAAATCCAGTTCTAGCCTTTTCAGTGTCCTGATTTAAAACTCATCAGTAGCTTCCAGTATCTCTCAAGAGAAAGCCTTACTCGTCTCTCCAAGCTCACCTCCCTCTACCTTTTCTCAGTCACTTGCAGCTACTCTGGCCTCCTAGTTCCTGTCTGTGCTCTTCCTTACAGGCACAAAGCTGTGCCCACCTCAGGGCTTTTGCACTGCATGGGCATAGGTTCATTCCTCAGCAAAACATGCCTTTTCTCCTCTCCCACCAAGCCTGTCTATTTCCATCTCATTTTAATGGTCACTTCCTCAAGGAAATCTCCCTGACTCTCTCCAACCTTCCAAGGCTAGTAAAGAACCCTTATAATTACTTGTACTTTTTCTTCATGGCTCTTACCAGAAAAGTAATGTGATGTGATCATATCTTAAATGTCCATCTCCCCTCTATCTCCCCCTCAGGAGCCATTGCTACCTCCCTCTGTTCTAGCCCCTGTGCCCAGAACAGTCCCAGGCACTTATTAATGTTTACTAAATAAACCCAGCAATGTCCCCACTCTAGAGCTGAAGCTTAGCAGAGGACGCGTTCAGTGACCCTGCTTCCATGTCCACGGTCTGTAGCACGTTTCAGTAGGGGGGGGATGGGAAGACATCAAGGTTGGGACCCGGACTGAGCTTTGAACTTCTGATCACTGATGAGTACAGATGTAAATGACTTGACTTTTCAGATGTCAGAATGGGGCGCACTAGAAATGAGACATTTGAATTTGTCAAACACTGGACTTTCTTCAGTTCACCCCGAATTTAATTTTGCAGCACGAACTGGAACACAGAGGGCATTGTTAAAGATCATCCACCTCAGGTCTTTGTTTTAAGGCCTCAGAAGGGACACCAGGGAAACAAAAGAACTGAACTGGTCTTATTTCAATTTTCTGAGCGTTTTTCCTGCATTCTGTTGGTACCAGTTAACTACTGGTCGTTAACAATGGCACGCTTTCTTTGACCAAATTCTATAAATTTCTTTCCAGCCTGTTGAGTCTTCTCAGTCATCTTGATTCTTCAGAATTAGACCCATGGCAGTAAATTGAATTCCTGAAATAGATTTACTTGGTATTTGCTTTGAAAAAAGATGGTACGGGTTTCCCCCACTATCCAAAAGTAGAGTGCTCCTATAAAACCTTTTGTAAACTGAAATCGTGTAAAGTGAAGCCGCAATTTCCATTTCATAAAAGCAGAAATCCTCTCTGGATTTCTTCCATTTAGTGAAAACAGGTTCTAAGGTAAGTCCTTCATAAGGGAAAAATGGCATCAAGTGAACTTTTGGATAGAGGGGGAAATCTGTACTACAGAAGAAGCTTCTCCGTGTTTACTGTACCTTTAAGTATCCAAATCAATTTAATTAAATTCCATTAGAAGCACCAGAGCTGAAACAAACTAATGAAAGCAACTGGTATGTCAGGTGGTATTTATTTCTGTATTAAACTGCAAATACTCCCTTTTGGCCCTTAAGATTTAGTTTAAATATTTAACTCTACTAGGTTTTGTTGTCGAATTGTTGATGGAATTAGTTTTAATGAATCTTTAACAAACACTTTACCTTAAAAAGAGATGGGAGCTTGTTTTATTACAGCAAAGGGAGGCTGAGATTTCATTGACATGCAGACTCTGGCCTGGGCTTCAATCATGCCCGCCGCGCATACCCTACTTCCCTTTTTTTCTACATAATACCTTTTATTGAAATAGGAAGTACGTTTGCATAACTACCACTAATTTGGAACCTCTTCTCTCTCTGCTTCATGTGATTACATTAATGGGTTTATTCCACTTAAAAATGACTGGAAAACTGGCACAATGTTGAGCAATCAAGTTTTTCCTCAGTGAGCCATAATATCTTAGCTGGTTGCCTTTTTCAAAGGATGTCAACAATTCATGTTTTGACTTTCATCTGAAAAATAGGTTCCTGATGAAGAAGGCCTGTTAGTGCGTGCAAGAAACAAGCTGTAAGCATTCCAGTTTGAATGAGCGACTGCGCTTGGGTTGCTAAAAGCCCAAAGGGTTTCTACCACACTTCCTTTCTATCTCAGGTCACTCAAAGCAAATTAGAATTGACAAGCTTTATGGACTGAGAGCCTTCAAGGACAGCTAACGCAAAAAACTTGTATTTGTTACTTCAGAATCAAATAGTCTGTGTGTGCCTACTGAGAAATCCTTGTTTAGAGGCCAAGAAAATCTCATCAGATTAAGGACGTTCCAGAGCTGTTTTCAAAAGGGAGGAAAAACACCAATGACCGAAGATGGGCTAACAGTGTCCTAGTATGTATCTTGGGTTCCCACTGCCATCTAGCTCAGTGGAAATAACAACTGTTCTCCATTTTCAGGTTAGTTGTTGATTGAAGCTTTTGTCCAAGTCAGAGATGTCACTTAGCATTAGAAAAGATTTGTTAAATCTAAATTCTAAGTATAGAAGAGAAGACTTCCAAAAGTCACCTTGAAAATGGAGCTGTAAATGGGAACATCGCCACTTAACTTACCATTCGATGGGTGTTCACTCACTCCATCATCCTCCACCTGTTGCTGTCTAGTTTCCAAAGGGTTCCTTCTTCCAGAGGTCAGAGACTTCTAGGGAATTCAGGTGAAATTCCATTTCCTTTAATCGCATCTCCTGAACTATGTAACTGAGGATTTGGTATCTAACCACTTTTGCTCTCTCTCTTTTTTTTAATTTTTTTGAAAGTTTATTCATTTCTGACAGGCAGAGTGTGAGCAGGGGAGGGGCAGGGAGAGAGAGAGAGAGGGAGACACAGAAACCGAAGCAGGCTCCAGGCTCTGAGCTGTCAGTGCAGAGCCAGACACAGGGCTCGAACTCACGAACCATGAGATCATGACCTGAGCCGAAGTCGGATGCTTAATCAACTGGGCCACCCAGGCACCCCAGCCCTTTTTCTCTCTCTAATCACCAGATCCTCTCAACAGCCCCTGAGATATTTACCCTTCCACCATCTCTTTAAACTCTGTAGTATATACATGGGGTAACCTCTCTCCCTCATCCTTTTCCTCCCCCTCCATCTAACAGTGTCTTTCTGTCCTTCTGCATCACTTCTCTGATTCAGCATGGAGGCCAGGGGGTTGGGGGCTCAGCTGGGTGACAGGATGTTTCCTGGAAGTTAGGGGGTCGGGGGATAAATCTTCAAACATTCCCCCATGGTTCAGCTTCACTCCATCTTACCAAACTGCTCTCCACACCTCCTGTCGGAGTGCCCTGCATCCCACTTTCTGGGGCAGTGATGCTGGGCACCAGTGTTCCCCGCCCAGGAATGTCCCCACAGGAGACCCATTCAAAAACCATCCCTTCAGTCTGGGGAAGCACAGTCCGGGAATAGGTATGGGCTCCTGGACCCAACCTTAAAGGAAATTGGAGCAAAGCTAACAGAAAACATGACACGTCCTCCCTTCTCCCCTTCCTTCCTGGCTCTCCTGAGCATTTGTGTTTGCGGAGAACTGAGTGTCTGTGCCGTGGACAGGTGCTGGTGTTTTCTGTGCTGCAGGGAGTGGTAGAGATGGGGGTGGGCTCAGTACGTGCTCTGAGAGCCACGAATGGAATCAGCACCCATCTGGGGCCAGATGTGGCAGGTATAATGGTGCCTCAAATTATCTACAAGATGGTTAAAGAGGAGGCTGTTTTATATACCTCACACTGAAACAGTGGCAGCTAAGGAAGAAATTACCATCTAAAATGGAGCAGGCAAGCCGTAGGCCTTTTTTTTTTTTTAAGTGCCGTTTTACCTAAATAAACTAACACAGCCTTCAGCCCAGCGGTAAGCATGTCGTAAAAGACAGCTATACCGACAGCAGAAGATGATACTGATGAGGTTGCCCTAAGCTAGAATAAAAACATCATAAAGATCTGATAACCTTCATTTGTTACAGGACAATGGAGTATAAGAACTATAGAGGCTGGCTATAAAGCCTATGACATTGATTATCATTTTGTTGTACAATAATCAGTGCAGTCCTCTTAAATCACTGGGTCCAACTACTATTTCTTAAGCTTCTCTGTGTTGCAGGTACTATGCCCAGGGACCTGGGCTTCAGAAATAAGCAAGGCCCGACCCTACCTCGCAGCTGGGGAGACGGGACCGCGGCGGTCCGTAGCGGGATCGCAAAGTAGTTTGTTCATAGTGAAGCAAAAAAATCTAGAATAGCAATGCTAAAGGCCCCCCACAAAATCTGGGAGGCATAATCCATTTAGCAATAGTGATTTAATGAACAGGTACTGCCTGCCTCCTCTTTACCTTGCACCAAAGTGTGCAGGGTACGTAAGACCTGTCAGGAAGAGGCAGGGAAGGGGCTGTGCCAGGTTGTGGAACTGCCTGATCCGAGGTGCAGACATGCGAAATTGAATCACATGGCCGGTGGGTGCTGGGTAATCGGGTGTGATTGGGGTTCCGTGTGTGTGTGTGGCACCTCTCGGCTCTGAGGTTGGGACCTATTTTTGTTCCTGTAGACGTCAACCTTGAGAAGGCCTTTTCTGACATTCCCCAGGGAAGTCAGACATTCAGGGCCTCCTAGGATTCAACACTTGAAAACGTATTCTGAATCCCTATTAGTCACCACGGCCTGTGCACAGAAACTTCAACAAACCAGCAGGTCACTGTCCCTACATCACCCAGGGGGCTTTTGAAAATACCAATGCCCGGGCCCTACTCAGAACAATTTAAATGGGAATCTCAGGGCCTGAGACCCAGGCATTACTATTTTGAAACCTCCCCAAGCTGATTGAGTTATTTTTGCCCTTAATTTATGGAAAAGAAATGGAGGCAGAGCTTACCAGGAATTGTGATACTCACGTAGACCAGGGGAGAAGGGCTGATTCCTGGCGACCTTCTCATTTCAGCTCTCGGGCGACAGAGAGGCCCCAGGTGAAAGCAGTTTTCAGCCTTGACGAAGAGCTCTAGCTAGCCTTTGTGCGCAGACCTAACAGATTCAGATGCTGACCTGTGCTGCACACTTTCCAGAGTAAGAAAATGGGGGCAGGTGTGTGTTACACTACCCTCATGTAGACCAATCTGGAAGCCACTTTGTCCCTTCATCTGAAATCTGTTAGTGGAAGTCTCTCCCATCAGTCTTCTTGGAGGTATCTACAAGATGGTCCTAAACTTAATATTCCTATACACTGGAGACCTCCAAATACTTAAGGGGAAGATGCATAAGAACTAAATGGAGTGACCACCAGATGCACATATGGTGAAGACCAGTTTCGAGCCCATGAAGAAAGACGTTGCCCGGATTCTCACGAGCCCTGAACCATTGAAAGTACCGATACGGGTGATAGTAGCTTTGGGGAATAATACAGTTTCATAAAGAAACAGGCTGGGAACTTTAACACAGAGACTGAAATTGGTAGAAGGACAGTAAAAGGAGAAGATAAAGAAAATCAGATTATTCCTGGCGGCAATTTAAAGTTCAATGACTTTGAACTCCTCTTTCAGGTTTCTATCTCTATCTACTTGGAACAATTGAACAACCTCTAGTTTTAAGTTTAATGTGTTAAAAATAAAAACCAATCTGAGGCACAGATATCATATCACCTTTTTGACAGCTTGGCTGGGTCTTGAGCTGAAGGGCACAACTTCTCGGTCATTCTCCTGGAGGCGAAAGACAGACGTTGAAAGAGTCCTTTATCGTCAATATTAAGGATTAACGGCCCTTTCCTATTTGCTGTGGCTGTCCTCCATTCTGTTTTTCTTCCTTGAGGTTTCTTATCGAACACCTAGAAGGCAAAGGGGTGATGTGCATGGGGACTGTGGTCGAGCCCCTGGTAGACTAAAATTCAGGAAAAAGCGTCTGGTCTACAGGGAGTTAAAATTTTAAGAAGAAAAAATAGTAATCTAAGAGGCAAGTGATGTAAAAGATATGTGCCCAAGTTGTGTGTGTTTATGTAAACCACTTCAAGCCTTCCTGAGTGGCCCTGGGAAGTAAATGAATAATGAATTGATTGCAAGCTGGCTAGATAACAAATACACACATGGCTATTTGGATAAAAGGAATGTCAGCTTAGCAATAACTTCCCAAAGAAAATATGGCTTCATTTCCCTTCTTCTTTGGAAAGCAAAAAAAAAAAAAAAATTTTTTTTCAGAAAAAAATGTTCAATTTTGCAATTTCAAAAAAAATCATACACTAAAAGATCTGGAGGGTCATGAGATTTCTTCTCAAGGTAATTAATCATTCCACATAACTTACCGACTGATCTGTACCATCATCTGTAGCATCTGATGCACTGTTTTCCATGACATTGGGAAGTTCCTACCAGTTTAACCAGAGTTAAAACTGCGGGGTCCCTTCTAGGCATGGTTGCATGTAGCAATGTGAGAGTTCCATGTTTTAGTCACGGCACCTTCGCTCTGGATCGGTGAATGAGAGAGAAGGTGGACATGAGCTGTAACCAGATCACCCCTCCTTGCTCCTGCAGTGGCTCAGGAAACTTCTCTAATCAAGAGCCTTAACTGGGTTTCCACTGTGCCCTGTTCCCTAGGCTCCCTCCTCCGACCTCCCTTCAAAGTTTCTGTGTTCACATGCATACAAGTCGTGGGCTATGCGCAGAAGTGTCAGAAGCAGGGTGGCCTTCTCGGAGCCTCTAAACATCCTCCTCAAGTGTGTGCTAATACCCTCACCTGCAGACAGCTTCCCTGCAAGGCCACATCTCTGTCATGCCTTTGCATTCCCAGAATCGGGTCTTACAAGGGATTGGAAAGCTTTTGTTTGGTGCATCCTTACAAGAGTTTCTTCCTGAGTGAGCAGTTTCAGTATGCGCTTTCCTGGTATTTCCTGAGATGTAAGTACTTCCATGGTCCCATTGTCATCTAAGCATCATGGAATCTGAACTGCTGAGCAAAAAGATGCTTTGTTGTAAGAGACGTTGTAAGAGACGTTGAGCAATCCATTGCCGTCTCACCAAGTAAAACCAAACCAGATCAAGAACTGTGCCACATTTCTCTCTAGCGCCTCCTTTGGTCTTAAAACATACAAAATGTTAGCTGATAGACTTATTGGGAAATATTTTATTTACCTTAAATGACATGTGGAGCATCGTGACTTCTTCATGACCGAAGAAGCCAAGGTTTTGATTAAAGCTATTTCCTGAGCCACTATGTGGAACCCCAAAGTATATCTTCTAAATTGTGAAACAAACATAACATGATCTGCCTCTGTTGATCATATTCAAGGATTTTTGTGGTCAACAGAGCTTTACCTTCAAAAGAAAGGAATATATTTTTTAAACAATTTTTCAAATTGTTCCCATACATGAATACACTTTTTCGGATGCATACGCTTTTGAAATAGCTCCCATCCTGCACGTGCTCTTTTAAGACTGCCCCTTCCCTATCCTTGCCACCACCTGACAGAGGATTTAAGGGAAATGCACAAATTCCCATGGAGACATTTTCTCCTTCTACCCTGACACCTACCCCTTACCTACCATGCCACACTCCCACCTTTCTCTGAGGAGGATTTATGCCTTCCACCCCTCATCACCTCAGTCACCACAATTGCATCGCTCAAGACTTGTGGGCCATCTGTTGTTACTGGACCATTAGCATTTAAAGATTCAGGATAGCCAGTAATCTGCCCCAGTAACCCACCTTTCTTTCACCTGCTTCCCATTCCTTTCCCCCTTTAGCCCATGGTCTGGTATCAGCAAAATCCCCTGTATGCTTTGCCCACCCCTTCTTCTTGCTCTGACGCTGGGATATCCCTGAACACACGCTCCCCACACCCGCCACCCTGCTGCCCTCTCAAGTGGTGGCTGTTTCATTTGCCACGCCCCTCCCCAAGGAAAAAACCAGCATCTGTGAAGTACCCTCACCCCAGCAGCCTGTGACCCTTTAAGGATCTGCAGCCACCAACTAGTTTTCATTCTCCATCTCCTCAACATTTACACTTTCCTTTGTCCCAGGCATAGATTCCAGGCATTCCCCAGGCATGGGCTTCCATGACTTTCAGTTTGCACTCCCTGTCTCCTTCCAGGTTGCCTTCCTGACCACCCCCATCCAATTCAATCAACTCCACACCTGACACAGGGCAGCTGAATTTGGCTGGAGAAAAATAAGCAACGATGCGAACCTGTGGTCTCATTGTAAATTCATCGCCACGTGCCTCAAGTCGCCTCTCAGCATTCTGGCCTCCAGACCGCCTGGCCGTGGTCAGCTTGCCCCCCACTTACCTTAAGAACCATTTCACACACCTTCCCTCCTTCCTCTCTTTTGTCCCCCTCCTCCCTTTTGTTCTCTAACCTCCAGCTCTTCCTCACGCTCCGCTGATGACCTCACTTCTCACCCCACCCAGAGAACATGCAAGAAAACATGAGAGAATGTCCTTAGCCTCCCGCCACCAAATCTACAGCCTCCTTGCTGCATCTGTGACCACACTACCTGGCTGTCCTCCTCCTATTCCATGGCGCACGAGCCCATTGTTCCCAAATCCTCTCCACGCTCCTCCCTGAAATTCCCTGCAACTTCTCGCTTCCTCTGTGGTATCACCGGCTCTTTCCTCCTCTCTGTTGAGTCACTCCCAAGGAAAGAATGAAATGCTCAGTATCTCCCAGGTGATCTATGAAAATACCTCTTGTCACTCAAGTCTCTCCAAGCCCCATTTTTCCACTCCCCTTAATAATAAAACTTTGTCAAAAGTGGTCTGTGCTCACCCTTCTCCTTCATCAATTCTCATTATCTGTGGAGCCCACTCCAGTTAGATGTTTGCCAACCTGACCAGAGAAAGTACTTTTGCCCCAGTCATAATGGCTTCCATGTTCCCCAGGCCAGTGGCCAGTTGCTGGTCCTGCCTCTCATCTGGTTGGTCTTCTCCTTTACCCATCAGCTTTCCTAATCTTGCCTGATCTCATACCTTCTTGGTCCTCCTCCCAGCTCTTTCTGTCCCTTCTCAGGCTCCTCACACCCTCTAAATACTAGAGTATCCCAGAACTCATTCCTGTGTCCCCTGTTTTCTTCCTTTATCTGCATTCACATTTCTGTCCATTCTCCTTGTTTCAAATAACATCTCTATGCTCAACTCCAAAATTTTATCTCCAGCCCTGAAATCACTCTTGAAACCCTGATTTGCACATTCTGCTTTATTCTGTATCTTCTTTTTCATGTCCAACAGGCATCTCTACCCAACTTGTCCCAAATGGCAGTTGGTTTCAACACCTAAAGCTACTTCTCTCCCAGTATTCCTTGTCTCAGTAAATAGCACTTCCAGTACCCTATTGTTCATACCAGGAACACTGGGGTAAAGCTTGACTCCTCTCGCCTACACCCAACAGCCAGGTCATCAGCAAACCCTCCAACACAGATGCCATATCTGCCCATTGCCCATCATCTGCTGCTATCCAAGCCAGGGTTGTGTCTCCCTCGTCCAACGGATAGTTTCTTCCGTGGTCTCCCTGCTTCTGTTCTACTCTCCCCAAACTGTTCTAGTCACTCCGAAGGCTTCTTATCTTTCTGGAACCTCTTGATCGCTCCTCAGCCACAGGGACTTCTGGTGGCTCTCACATGCGCTTAGCCCACGTCCACCCGCGTTCCCATGTATTCTTCCTGTGGCCTGGAAGCCCCAGCCTGCGTCTTCGGTACCTGGCACCTTATCATCCTCCAGGTCCCTGCTGCAATGCTAAGTGGTCCCAGAGCAACACACATTCCATAACCATATCCCATAAACTAGCCACACCAGCATCTCCACACTCCACGCTCCTCGATCCCCTAACCTTGCTTTATTCTCCCTTCAAATACTTACAAGTGTGCCACATTTCAGTGTTAATATTTCTTGACTTGCTTCGTGTTTGACTTAGGTGTCCCATTAACTGTCTAAGGCTGACTAAAATGGGATAATAATAGTATCCAGCCTATGAGATTGTTGAGAAAGTTTTGCCTTGTGGTAAAGGTAGTGCTAGGTAAGCGCTAGATAATAGCTTTTAAAATAGCATACTTCTCACCTTGGCTTTTTCCTACCAGCCAAACAGAATAGGAACAAGAATTAGATAAACAAAGACAGAAATACTGAAATGAGTATGAATTTTATTCTTCATTAACTTCCGTCTATTTATGCTTGCAACGATTCTTTATAGAACATTGAGTCCCTTAAAAATCTAAATATAATCAGAAACAGAAAAAGCCAGAAGAGTTGAAGTGGTTGCCTCTATGAAGCAGGAGTGGGGGTGAGGCCGGTGTCTGCTTTTCTTTGTTGTAGTTTTAGGTCCCTTTGACATATGACTTCGATGCAAATGAAGTTAAATTAAAAAAGAGAAAACACTGGGAGGATATACATGAACATGAGTTCTTGCCGGGGTGAAGGGAGGGTGGAACTCCTGGCAATTTTTTTTCTTCTTTATGCTTTCTAAATTCACAAAATATGATGTACAATGTGTTTATTTGGCTTTTATAATGAAAAAATGGTACCTGTGCATTTTTGTATATTAACTGAAGGCTTAATGGAAGACTTAATTGGTAGGACACATTTCGAATATGCTCTAAAGTGAACAATATAGTTCCTGGGTTAAACCAGAGAACATACCCATCTGGGCGTGAAGACACAGTGACGGTCATGCTAAAGGCCTTGAGCAGGTGAGGCCGGGGCGTTGGCGGCCAAGGAGGTTGGAAGCAAAAATGGGGGATCACCTGGCAGGGAAGATGCTGCTTGGCATTGTGATCGCAAACTGGTTGGTCCTCGGGGATAAAAAGCGTACTTTTGGAAGACTTCAAGGCAGTTGAAAAGAGGGCCAGACAGAGCTGGAAGCAGGTAGGTAAAGATGAGACAGTTTCAGTGAGGTCATCTAACATTTTTAGCATCATCTTTTTGTTCAAATCTTCTGGCCATTTATTCAACATTTGGGAAGGAAAGCAGGCCCGCCCCATGTCAGGCTGTCTGGAGGGAGCAAGGTGGGTCTCTGTTCACACTTGTCTCTGTGAACCTTGATGATCGATCGAGCAGGGCTCAGTGATCTCTTTTGACAGACTGCAGAAATGCTTTGCAAAATCTAGCGTTTGGAACGTCGCAATATCAGGTGATGAAGAATCACTCCACCTTCCCCACTTAATGGGAGCGTGCTGTCTGTTGCAGGACGGATGGTCACAGTATCACTTTGTAGCCTCATCCTCAACCATCGAGAGGGATCGGCAAAGGCCCTACTCTTCCTCCCGCACGCCTTCCATCTCCCCTGTGCGTGTGTCTCCCAACAACCGCTCAGGTAAGCGACGCCTGTAGCCAGCCAGGCCTGCTGTCCCTTGGCCCCAGAGCCCTCCTTCCCACCCCTTAGGCGACTCCCGCAGGAGGAGAGCTGTCCGACTTGGACATTTGCTAGAAGTCTCAAATGAGTCTGTTTTCTTTCGTAGCGGTGGTGACTTTGTGTTATGTTTACACAGACTCAGAGCAAATCTCTCAAACAGATTTCAAAAAATCTCTAACAGGTATTAGATCTGCATTTAGTCAGCGACAAGAATAAAGACAGCTGTCAGATGTTTGCAAATCAGGGTTTTCTATGCACCTTTTTCCAACTTGGAATAGTTTGAGTAACATTGTATTGATTATCACTGGAATAACAGAGTAGTGGAGAAAGGGCATGCTATTTCTTGCTCTAGAATGACATACATTTGAATATCCCACTGAGGGTCTCATTACCACCCCATATCTGATTAGCCTGTTGTTATTACCTTTAAACCAGTTGATAAATGATAAAGTCTTGTTACGAAGCGAAACCGTAACTTTTAAGTCACTCAGTTTAATTTTCTTTCTGGTTTTGTCACATTTCTGTGACATTTCATATTGGGAGCATTTCACATTGCTTACATTTTGAACTAACTGTTCTTATTTACTTATAAAGACACTTTATACCCTTTTACAATCACATTATATACTGCCCAAGATTAAGGAAAAAATTAAAGGCAAAATATGAGCACATCATTTACTATATAAGTGACATAGTGTTTATTGTTTTTATTCACAGCGTAAGTTTGAATTTTTTATTTCTGCGTTTTGGGTTTTGTTGTAAGAAGGAAGCATGGATAAATAATCATATCTATATGTGTGCGTGCACGCGCACACACACACACACACACACACACACACACACACACACAGCTATATAGGCTTTTATTTAAGAGTGTCTCCTTGCTCTTTGCTGCCCTGGCCCTGGTGAGGAGCTATGAGACCTGCATCTCGGATGGCATGGTAGAAGGGCACTCCTCTGCCCTTGAGATCACTTGCCATAAAACTTTACACCGCACTTTACTGTCAAAATGATGAAGAAAATCAGACATGAATGGGGAATATTTGACTGAAATAAATCACTCTCTCCCAGCCCCATGAAAGCTTCTATTTTTAGTGTGATGTTACTGCTGCTAACGTTTAGTCCCCCACTAGATGAGAATCAGAAACCTCCATGTAACTGGAGAAACCTCCACCTGCCTCAGAAGCACAGGGGTGGCCTTTTACATGTCCTACCTCCATACGTCCTTGTTTTTATGTTTTGTTTATTTTTTGAGAGAGAGAGAGAGTGGGGGACGGGTAGAAAGAGAGGGGGACAGAGGATCCAAAGTGGGCTCTGCGCTGACAGCAGAAAGCCCGACACGGAGCTCGAACCCATGAGCCCTGAGATCAAGACCTGAGCCTAAGTCAGATGCTCAACCGACTGAGCCACCCAGGCACCCCTTACCTCCATATGTCTTAGAAAGATAAAGACCAGTGAGTCTGAGAAGCACAAGGATGGGTTCTTTCTAAAGCCCTAACTGTGAAGAGCCCCTCATTGTTAGGAAGATGCGAAATGGCATAATGGATTGGAAGATGCCTGGAAGGAGAAGCGGTGGCTTATCAAGACGCTATCCCAGCCATTCAGCTAGGCCGCCACCCGGTATTTCCTCGTGAGGCACATTGAAGACATCTAGCAAACACTTGTTGGCGTGATTGGATTTTTCCAGGAGTATGATCTTAGTTTCCTAGCGACTCAGACTAGTGTGTGAGGTCTTGAGAGATAATTACACACTTGACGTAGCTTAATAAACCCACCATCTGCACACTATTAGGTGCTAATATTGAGAACTTTGGTCAAGAGGCTCCAAAATATTGTCCCTTCGTGGTTTCCTGGCAGTGACTCATAAAAGGCTAGCCTTTATGCAGGAAGACCTAGAAACGAAGAAGCAAGGGCAGGGAAAGGACTTTCCCAGGAGAGGACAACAGAGAACTGAAGGTAAGAGAGGGGCAGAGGTGGAGGAGGTGAGGGAGACACAGTGGCCGATGTTCTGAGAACACCCGGGAACTGGATACACACAGCCCAGCCACGTTATGTAGAGCAAACACCATTTTCTTCCCTGTCTCCCCAATAGACTTAACACCCAGAGATCCAGAGATTCCGATCCAACAGGTTCTGGGTGGGGTTCAAGTGTCACTATATTTTTATAGTTTATTTATTTTGAGAGAGAGAGAGAGAATGAGAACACGAGCGGGGAAGAGGCAGAGCCAGAGGGAGAGAGAGAATCCCAAGCAGGCTCCACACCGTCAGCGCAGAGCCCAGTGTAGGGCTCGGTCTCACGGACCCTGAGATCACGACCTGAGCCGAAATCAAGAGTCAGGTGCGTAACCAACCGAGCCAGCCACCCAGGCGCCCCTCAAGTATCAGTATTTTTGAAAGTATTCCAAAGATTTAGTTCTAATGGGAAGCCAGGATTGAGAACCTCTCGGGGTTTTGAGAGCTGAGCAGGGAGCCTCGATTTTGTTTGGATAGGTTTGAGAAGCAGGCAGGGTGCCTCTCGGGAAAGGATGGGGGCAAAGGCCCCGTCTGTTTCTCTCCTCAGCCTTTGGCTGTGATGTCTGCTAAGCACTCTGCCTCTGACACCGGTTTATTTGCATGTCTGTTTCCTGACCTCCTCGAGTTCAGAAAGTGACATGATTCGTGTTTCCGTTCCCAGTGTCTAGCATAGGGATTTGCCCATAGGAGATACTAAGCTTGATGAAATGCACCAAGCGGCTCAGACACGGAAAAGAAAAGGACATTGAGGGAACAGGCAGGCCCGGTGGGCTGGAGCTGAGGGATCCTGCAGAGGGTGTGAATGATAAGCTGAAAGACATACTGAGGATTGACTGGAAGGGGCTTGGATACTACTGGCAAAGAGGGCTTTATCCAAAAAAATCGAGAGTTCCCCAGAGTTCCCCTAGCCTTAATGATTACCAGGTATGCTCGTTAGGTATGGACTCCTAGACCCACCCCCTGAAAATTCATGTTCAGAAGGTCTGGGGTGGGGTCCTGAAATCCCTGGATTCTAGATGAGTCTTAAGGTGAAACAAGTTTAAGAAGCACTGTCCTCGGGCATGGAGGCTGGGGACAGATCTGGGACAGAAGAGTACCACACCCGAGCTCTACTGAGATAGGGGCAATTGTCTAAGCTCTAGACGCCAAGCGGTGTCACTGAGGAGCGCAGACCGCGGCTGCCTCACTGCCACCCACACACTCAGACCTGCACTCCTTCCGACCCATCTCGGCACCGGTAGGGCTGTTCACCTGCTGCCGACCGATCCATTCTATCTTCTAAGAAATCTAAACCTCTTTCTGTTTGCTTCCCTACCTCCAAGGTTAGTCTCTCCTCTATTCTGAGGGCACTTTAAAAACTCGAGGACTGGGGCGCCTGGGTGGCGCAGTCGGCTAAGCGTCCGACTTCAGCCAGGTCACGATCTCACGGTCCGTGAGTTCGAGCCCCGCGTCAGGCTCTGGGCTGATGGCTCAGAGCCTGGAGCCTGTTTCCGATTCTGTGTCTCCCTCTCTCTCTGCCCCTCCCCCGTTCATGCTCTGTCTCTCTCTGTGCCAAAAATAAATAAAAAACGTTGAAAAAAAATTTTTAAAAACTCGAGGACTTCCCAGGGGGATCCTCTAATTACAACCCATTGTTTTAGATATGGAGACACGAAGAGATGACAGGGCTCACTCCCTGGGTCGGGGTGCAAGGCGTAGGTAGGAGATTGCTCGGGGCGTTCATCAAGGATGTCTTTGCGCACCCCTGCCCCAGCCCCCTCCACAGGCTGATCTGTGCAAGTTGGGTCACGCCAGCCCCACAGAACATCCTAGCTGCTTCCTCTGGCTTCCTTTAGGGCAGTCTCTGAGTCACGCGGCGTTTAAGTAAAACCACATTTATTTTAATCAGAGATGCTTCAACATCAGTACCAGCGCCTCTGAAACACCTGATTTTTAAAAAGGAAGAAAGGAAGAAAAGAAGGAAGAGGGGAAGGGAAGGAGAGAGGGAGGGAGGGGTAGGGAAGGAAAAGAGAAGAGAGGAGACAGAGAAAACAAGCCTGATCTCATTCTGAAAACTGTCCTGTGCACCTTGGGTGGGTCATGTCCCCATCAGGATGTCTTTTAAGAAAGATGGCCTCAGGAGATCGCCTTTAATTTCCTGCCCCCAAGCTGCATGCTCCCATAACTATAAAGCACCGAATGACAAGGACAAGGGGAAGGGGTGAGACAAGAGCCAAAAGAACACAAATCAGCAGGTCCACGCACACATGTTGCTTCAGGTTGAGTCACGTGTCTTCAGGACCTTAGCTGTTGGTGTGAAAAGCTATCCGGGCTGCAGAATGAGACCCACAAAGTCTTCCTTTTGATTTCTTTATGTAGCAAGTGCCCCAGCTTCACCTCGGGAAATGATCAGCCTCAAGGAAAGGAAAACAGACTATGAATCCACTGGGAGCAATGCCACTTACCACGGGACTAAAGGAGAACACACTTCCAGGAAAGACACCATGACAGGTGAGCTCGGCTTCTTGCGTATTCTCCTCAGAGCCGGTGGCTTGATCCGGGACGGGGCCAGGCCGGGAGACTTCAAACCATGCTTGACAGCTCAGCAGGACTTAGCAGCTAGAGGGTCACTTGAGAGCTTGACAGCAAGGATTCTCAGGAAGTGGGGACGAGATTAAGCCAGAGGAATATAACTGAGCCTCTTATACCTGAAAATAACTTATACCTGAAAATAACTAAGAGAAAATGTTCTCTGTGGACATTGTATTCTCATTCTTCACCTACCCCTTTCCTTCTCATCTGCTCATCTCGTAACATTCCCTCAAATGAGAGAGAGGAGTCACCATAGGTTTTCTTCTTGACTGACATAATCCAGAGTGGAGAGGACCCAGGATGGTGGGTGCACTATGGCCAAGCTTTGCTCTTCTCAACAGAAGGAAGGGAAAGTGGATGAGAAAAGAGGGGGAAGGGAGTGGGGGCGGTAAAGAAAGAGATTTCAATGAAACCCTCAGAACTCCTGTGGAGGCATTTTCTCTTCTTGACATGAAACCAATCTCTTATCGTGACAAACTCCTAAGAAGATTCATTAAAACCAATCATCACACTTTCTATACGGAGGCATTGATCTTTTCTGCTCTTTATCCCTCACTACCCCAATCATACCCATTGCCTTTCCTTTCTCATCAGCTGGGACCCCATCAAGGCAAAAATTGGTGCCCAGCACCACCCATCCAGCATGTGCTGCTTGGCCTTTCTCATGACCAGCCTTGACCTTAACTCCCTTTCTGCTCTGAACAACTCTCCTTGGGGCAGTGTTACTGTTCCCATTCCTCATCCCCTCCAGGCTCTCCACATACTCCTCCCTGTGCTGGTTTTCCCCTCCTCCAAGAGACAGGACTTGGAGGTTCTGCTGTAGAGGAGGTTGTGCCTGGAAAGCAGAGCTTCCAGAGCCATCGGGACCTCTAACAGGGATTCCACACCCTTTTTTTGCCACGTGGACATAGAGATGGATCCCTCTTGAAAATAGGCTGTGAGGAACATGGCCGGATGAGGCCATTCACAAAACTGGGGTATAAAGGGAAGAATCCTAAACAGACATTGAGAACTTATGAAGAGGATCTCCAAAGTGTGAGTTTCTCAGATATTATTTAGGTGTAGACCTGCAGGGAAGCAGAAGAGACAAATTGGATGATTTATTAAGGTGTCTTCCAGACCCAGGCCATCTAAGATAAATCTTTCTAATGGTAAGTGCACTTACCCCAGAGGCAGTGTTTTCCATGGTAACCGTGCATGACCGCAAAAAAGAAAAGCACAGTAAACAGATGCTCCCGATGCAAACTCCCAGGTCAGCACTCTGCCTCCACGTACAGTCCCTACCAGGGAACGTCTCAGCCTAATGCCTGAACTCGTTATGCAGGATGTACCTTCTTATTCTTACGTGCTGCTTTCCCCCCTTAAATGTTGGCCCAGTTGTAGACAAGCATGAACAAAGAAAGCTATGAATCTGAATGCCGAGTCCCTAGAGCCAACGCATTCAGCAGAGAGTCTTATTTGTACCAATTACTCCAGAGTAGTGACACCAAATCCACCTGCCCCATTCGTTTTGTGGTTCTTATTGCCCTAGGTGGCCACATCACTGGCTGTCTGAGATGACCCATTGAGATTATAATTACAAGAATAATTGTGAAACTGTATTGTTATTTAATTTTTCTTTCTTGCCCAGTAGAATTATTCAAAGGCTTTTTTTTTTTAATGTTCATTTATTTATTTTGAGAGAGAAAGAGAGAGCTTATGAGCAGGGAAAGAGCAGAGGGAGAGGGAGAGAGCAAGAATCCCAAGCAGACTCCGTGCTGTCAGTTCAGAGCCCGATGTAGGGCTCCACCTCATGACCTGTGAGATCATGACCTGAGCCGAAATCAAGAGTCAGACACTCAACCAAGTGAGCCACTCAGGCACCCCTCACAAAGCTTTTAAATGTGGGTGTTTTTATGTTGAAATATTTCCAATGGTACATAATCATGCCCTGCACACATAGTAAAATAAACAATAAAATCTAACATGTCTCCAGATGTTTAATCTTCCTAGAAAATGGCAGGGAGCTTGGTAATTCCAGTATTGAGGTATATGTAATTTTTCAAACCTGTTTAAGAGGCTTAACCATCTTTGCTCTAATGTACTTTAAACAATTCAAAAATACGCTATCACTCATCTAGCACGCCTAGAAGAGCAGAGGTCTTTATTGAACAATACATTTATACAGGATGGTTGCCTTTAAGCCGAGTTCTATGTAAAAGTTAGTTACTGTTACCTACAGTGATGGTAGTGGTGGTGGAGTTGCTAGTGGAGGTGATGATGGGGGTGGAGGTGATGACGGTGGTAGAGGAGGTAGAGGTGAAGTTGATGGTAGTGGAAATATGGTGGTGATGGTGGAGGCGGTGATGGTGACGGTGGAGGTGGTGATGGAGGAGGCAGTGACGGTGGTGATGGTGGGATGGAGGTGTTGATGATAGAGGCGGTGATGATGGTAACACAGGAGATGGTAATCAGCAGGTGGAGGTGGAGGAGGTGATGGTGGAGGTGATAATGGAGCTGGAGGAGGTGGTGATGGAGGAGGTGATGGTGGAAGGATGGAAAAGGCGGTGATGGAGGGTGCAATGATGGTGATGGTGGAGGGGGTGGTGATAGAGGCAGTGATGGTAGTGACAAAGGAGATGGTGAGGGTAGAGGAGGTGATGGTGGAGGCGGTGATGTTGGAGACGGAGGGGGTGATGACAGAGGCAGTGACGGTGACGACACAGGAGACGGCGATGGCAGAGACGGTGATGGTGATGGAGGAGGTGGAAGAGGTGATGGTGAAGGTGGTGACGGAGGAGGTGGCAGAAGGAGGAGGCACTTACTTACCACCTTCCACAGTGGCAGGAGTGAGTCCCCAGCCAGGCCAGGTGGGAGCCAAGGTTTCATATAGGAATGGAGAGGACGAATGGCCAGCCCCTGCTCTACAGCACTTTTGCTTGTGCCCATCATTTCAGTGTTCACCTGCAGGTCGCATCTCTTGTGACCGCCACATCAAGAGCAATACCTTTTCTCATTCACAAATATCCAGGGGACACTTACAGTATAGTACCTTGAAAAATATCTGAAAAACTGCCATCTCCCTTGTTTCTAAGACATCAGAGCATGTCCTACCGTTTCCCCCAAAGAGAACACTCCCTCCACCTTGGGAAAACCATGGGAAGTTTCACGCTCAAAATGCAGCATGGGACAGCTTAAAGTGAAGCAGGCCCTTGCCTGGGTTCAAAATCTCCTCTGCTGAGCCCTTAGAAATGAAGATCCTTCGAGGTTTTTGTGCCAGCCTCCCCCCACCCACCTCTTCTGGATTCATTATCGAGCTGAGATGGAGTCTTTTGAAATGTCTCCTCCCTTAGTGTTCTTTTGCCACCGAGGAGCCTGCAGAAAGCCAATGTCAGCTCTTCATTCAGGCATGCAGAACGGTTATAGCTATTTCTTGAGGTCGTGATTCCCTAGGAACGTTACGTGTTCAGAAGCATGCATTAGAGGAGGGCTGTGTGATCCCAGCAGCTGCATGGCCTGACTTTAAAATTCACCCAGGGGATTTTGCCCTCCCATCTGAGCTTCCCAAATGCCTTTACATCAAACGGTCCAGCCCGTTTTTGTCAGTGTCTCTCTTACGCCCTTTTAAAGCCATTCTGATCTTCAATATGTTGATTCAGTTGGAAATCGGGGCCCATACAGAAGAAGAAAGGCATTTCCTCATGAGTGTGCTCTTGGGTCAGACATACAAGGGCAGAGCATCCATGAAGACATCTGCTTCATGTGTCTGCAGAAGCTTCAAGTTCAATCTCAGCTACACAGCCTCCTATAAACAGGTGAAGTGGACCAAAGAGCAGGAGGAAAGAACTTCCAGTAGGAACATCTTTAGCCCAGAAGCCACAACCATGACAGGAAGGGGGAGCAAGTCAAGTACGAGTGCATGATCCCCCCCCCCCCCACTAATTAAAAAATGCATTTTGTTCTGAGTCCCAGAAAAACAAAATTTCACCTTGATGTGACATTTTCCATCAGCAAACCATAGCTCTGAGGGCCTCTTTTCTCAGGGTTACTCATTCATTCGTTCACTCCGCAAATAATGCTCGCTCCAGGAGCATCCGCTGAGTTCAAGCACTGTCCCAGACGTGGGGATACTGATTTCTGGCCTCATGGAGCAGTGAAGGGAGGTGATACACAAGGAAGACACCAGAGCAAGCTCACCCACAAGCTAGGACCACATGGTGTTGAGTGTGATGAAGAAAATTAACAGGTTCAGAAGCCACAGGGTGCCGGGGAGGGGGGCAGAGTTGTTTCACAGGGTTGAGATGGGAGACTAAACTAAACTCCCCACCACCACCACCGCCAAGGGGAGGCAGTCCAGAGGGCGGAGTGGGGGGGAATGGAGGGGGAGTGAGTTCCAGGGAGAGGGATCAGCCAGCACACCATCCCGGAAGCTAAACAAACAAACTCTGCGCGCTCGACCGAGGAAAGAGGGCCAGCATAGCTTGGGCTTCCTTGACGAGAGAAGAATGGAGGGAGACACTGTGGAAAATCGGACAGGGCCCCGATCGTGCAGCTTTTGCCACAATCACCTTGGCAAAGCCTTGCAGTGACATGATCCAGTGTGCCAAGCAAGGTGGCGCTGCTTTGGGGAACAGGAAGGATGGAGGAGCAGCGTTGGGAAGGGCGGAAGCTGGTTGTCAAGGAAGATTCGACAGCAAGGGTCTAGGCAACAGTCCAGAGAGAGGAGCGTCGTACGCCCAGCCAGAGAATATGCCAGGGTGGTCTTTAAAATCTCGAACGGGCTCTCAGCTCTCACTTCCTAAGCTGAATTTCCTGAGAGGACTTTTACTGCACAGCTATTTTGTGCTTTTAGTAAGAGTCATGGGTGGGGTGATAGGTATGACTGGCCTTGTGTCTCGAGTTAACTGTGTCTGTGAGAGAACAGCTATGGTGTGTCATATCCTATTTTATTATTCCACGGACACAGGAAACTAAAGAAACGCTTTTCTTTATTTCTAGAGTATTTTAGTATAGGTGCTGCCGAAGCGAGCACATCTTTATTTCTAGAGTATACCCCAGTGACGCTTGATAATTTTTTCCAGAGCTCTCTTAAATCATGACCTTTTAAGGGCTATGAGGGGAGTGGTGCCCTGGGGCCTTCCTCTGGGCCTGAGGCATGAGCCCCAAGGGTTCTAGGAGGGTTCTAAGTGAGGAGGTGGGCAAACCCTGCCCGTGTCTTTGGAAGCTGCTGGCCACCGGAGGAGACCTTCCTTCCTTTCGGCTAGACCACAGGCCGCTCACAAGACAGGGGGAGGGGCTCCTGGCCCTGTGTCTATTGGGTCCCAAAGCTGCAGCCTTCCAGAAGCACAGGGCAGAGGCAGATGATGCTTCCTGCCCATCCTTGGGGCCTTTGAGACACGAACTGTCTACATGATGATGAAGCACTCTGTGAGCCCAAGTTAGAAACTGCATTCCTGTCGTTCTCCAGCTCAAACCTAAGCTTCTCTTGCAGATTCCTGCATGCTTCGATGTGGGAGACAAACCTTTATTACCCACCAGTTCTCACCAGAGAAGAAGGCAGTCACCCTGGCAAGATAGCCGTCTGTTTGCTGCCCCTGCCCTGACCCTGTGGACAGTCTGAATGTTATTGCAAGAAACCCACATGCTGTGGGGATTGTATAGAATCCCTGTTCATCTTTCTTAATATCTGCATGTAAAATGAAGAGTCCAGGGCCAACGAATTCTTCCCCTTGGCAATGGACCTTGGGATGGTCCCAGAGAAACCAAGCTTTGTCAGGGCAAGAACTCACCTTGATAACCATCATTCCTCACTTGAAATCTTGCTCTCTTTGCTAATACTTTTTGTTTCCTTCTCGCTTTCAGCTCAAAACACTGGAATTTCAACTTTGTATAGGAATTCATATGGTGCGCCCACCGAAGACATCAAACATAACCAGGTAAAGGAGATGCCCGCATTTGTATTCATTTTCCCCTTCGACTTATGTGAAAGAGCCTGGAATTGTAAAATAATAAATTAGCTTCTGCGTAACAGACATAAAGGACCGAAAAAAGAAAATCGCCTTTTCCTCCACTCACATTTCACATACCATACGTGGGGTGACCACGGTCACCAGAACAGCCTCAAATTTGAAAACAAACTTTGATTTCACTACAGCCACCTGCTCGGGGTAGAAAGCAAGTTCTCGGCTATGACCCACAACCAAAAGGCTCAAATACACAAGTGGACACAGTGTGTAATTACTAGACAGGGATTAGGTGGCTCCTGTAACCCAGCCAGTTCTCACATACAGCTCGTTATACATGATGGTTTCCAATAAAATAAAGACAACAAGTGCAATAATATACAATGAAATAACATGCATCGAGGAATGCCCCGCTATTCGGTCTAGTTGGGGAACCAGCAGCCTCAGCACGGCCCGGGAGCTTGTCAGAAACGCAGAAGAGCTTCTTGTCTGACCCCTGCCCCTAACCATCCAGTGCAACAAATGCATCAGAGCTGCCTTTTTTCGAGGCGTTTAGGTGATGCGTGTGCATGTCCAAGTTTGCGGAATGCTGGCCGTAGCTCCGTCCAGAAGCGCTCTTAAGTTTGTGAGTGTTTGTCTTATTTGGCAAATATTCACTGAAGGCTCGTGTTCCCTGTGCTTCTGTGGGAGCTATCAAAGCAGGAGGCACAGCCTTCGCCCCTCCATTGACTGACAGCTTCATACATTTGGCCCCTGGAGTGGTCATGACAGAAAGACGGCTGTTCCTCATCGCCGTTGGCCACCGATAACCACTGCCAGAGCTGGCTTCTGCTGACGCTCGGGATTCCTGCCACAGGTCAGGGAAGCTGGGCTGAAAGATAAATCTGAAAGCTGTTTGTTTGATCGCAATAACCAGATGACATGGAAGTTCGATGTGCTGTGTTAAAGCATTTCTCAACACCCTGTGGGGCAGCATCTTTGAAAAGGAAAGGGACTCCCTTCTAGCAGATAGAATATGTTGTGCAGGGCCGTTTCCAAAAGAAGGAGGAGGACACGAAAAGTATCTCCTCGACCTTAAATTACCTTTTCCTCTAATCACCCATCAGCAGGAGAAATGGTCGTGGGTAGAGGAGTTATCCCTTTGCCCTCGATGTTCCAGTCCGTGCGGAGCCGTTCTGGAAGACAGCTGGTGTGGTTCACAAACCCCTGGTGAATGCCCAGGCCCCACGGCCCGCCTGACACATTGGTAACATCTACTTGGCCTCCCTCAGCTCCGGTCTTTGCTAAAAGCAAAGAGGTCAATGAATAAATAAATAGGTGCATGAGCACTAGACAAGAGAGCACCGGGGGTGGCCACCAGCCGTCCGCGTGTCAACGTGCCTACGGGAACACAAAGGAAAATGGAAGCAAAATGTATTGGAAATGCCAACTTCAGTCACGGAAAACAACTTTTATATTTTCACAAATATCAGGTACAGTGAGAGAACTAGCTGTAGCTCTTAATGATACTTGTCAGGATGTGATAGGACCCTGACTTTGCATCCAAGAGTATAGGAGAAGTAACCTTCTCCTCAGGTTAGGAGAAGCTCATCACAAGAATGGAATGTATTCTACACCAGTATTTCTTTCCATGGGATTCCACTAGCGCTGGCAGCAAAGAAATGTCCCGGTGTGGCCCAGAGGTCCTTGGCATCTTACAATGTGGCTGCAGAAGTTTCCTAGCACTGCTTGCAACCTAGATATGCAGGAAAGTCCACAGTGGCTCTATGGGCAATTCTTTTCTCCAGAGCCTATTCTGAACAATGAAGCCAATTGGAATTAATGTGCTAGGATGGCATCACTGCCTGGAGGGAGGGCGTGACATAATGTAACCTTTTTCCCAGCATGCCCCAGAACATACTCAGCCTCAGCGCGAATTGTCAAGGCCATGGTGCCCCCCGGCGAATGCTGGGAAACCCAGCCGGGATGGAGTGCGAGCTCTGCACCATTTGGCAACACAGGGGAGATGCTGTAGACAGGCCACTGGTTGAGCTGAGTCCCACAGTTTCACCTGGTGTCATCAGCTCAGTGCCGTCATTAGTCCCTGAGAAGGTCCAGCAAAGGGAAGTAGATGATGAGACTCTTAACCCCATTCTAAGATCAAGCAGCAATTAAAAATGTCCACCAAAAAGAATTGTTTTTTCCCCCCAAAATTTCCAAGGTAAATCATTATGACACTCCAGGAAACTCCAGTGTTACTGGAATAAACTTGGGCTCTGTTTTGAGGTATGACCACCCTACCCATTCAAAAGAAGAGGGGACTTGGTTCTTTTCCAGCTGAGTAGTTCTAGAGACAACCTTGTACTGAGCCTCCATAATTTGGATTTTCTGGCCATGTGGACATGGCTAGTCATCCCAGATGGATGGAATGCTTTCATTTTTGGAATTTTCCTGAGTTGAGAGTGACCTCACAACCTCACAGCTAATAAAAGACCAGCTTGAACAATTTAACCAGGAGGAATATGCCAGAGTCCGTTCCATTTCAGTGCTGACGCTTGTCCTCTGCTGAGCACTCTAGTCTCCTGGATGTCTCAGTCGCCCACCGGGCTTCATGAACTTCACAGAGGCTGGACAGTGACTCATCTCCAAGAAGAAGCAATTCACTGAGGGAAACTGGTTTGAGGTAGGTCTCCAAGAGGAGTCAATGACAATGAGAGCTGGGAATGTGGCCCCAGCTCCAAATGCATGGGCAGGCGAGGCAGGGTCCAGGGCAATGGCCATAAGCCAGGCTTTCCATGACTCAGTGGAAAGGGAGCCAGGCAGCTGCTCAGCTGTGGCTGTCTCCATGAGACCACCTGGAATTCCAGTCTCATTTTCACTGAGTTCCAAGCCTTACGACTCCTAGAAGAAATAGCCATTAGTCTGAAATAACATCTGTGGTCCTTGATTTTTATATCTCCAATCAACTGGTTGCAGACATCATTTTAAGAATTAACTACTTAAACTCCCCCAAATTGTTATTGAGCTTCTACTAGTCTATCACATACTGATAAAGAAAAATAGGGGCGCCTGGGTGGCTTGGTCGGTTAAGCGTCCGATTTCGGCTCAGGTCATGATCTCGGAGTCCGTGAGTTCGAGCCCCGCGTCGGGCTCTGTGCTGACAGCTCAGAGCCTGGAGCCTGTTTCAGATTCTGTGCCTCCCTCTCTCTGTGACCCTCCCCCGTTCATGCTCTATCTCTCTCTGTCTCAAAAATAAATAAAAACGTTTAAGAAAAAAAAGAAAAAAAGAAAAATATCACATTCAACTGCATATATCTAGCTAGCAACAGAAGTTTTTGTTCCTAAACTAGAGACAAAGGGGTTTGGTGTTTTGATGACCACCATTAAAATGATTACCATTGACATCAAAACAGCATCTTGAGGTCCTGGTTGGTGTCCTCAGTTTCACTGCCAGGTGGGAAGAGCAGGTGA
Organism: Panthera leo; assembly: GCF_018350215.1. Taxonomy (NCBI): domain Eukaryota; kingdom Metazoa; phylum Chordata; class Mammalia; order Carnivora; family Felidae; genus Panthera; species Panthera leo. The sequence goes on from NC_056679.1 coordinate 230,270,296, forward strand.
AATTGTCCTCAGAGATTCAAGGAGAATAAAGGTTTGCTTTTGGTCACCCAGCTCAGAAAAGGAAAAGACTCCAACCTGGTTCATCTGCCTTCTTGTCCCATCTGGTCTCCTCTCTACCAGTGGTTCTCAAATTTGAGCATGAGCCAGAATCCCCTGAACAACTTACTAAATACACATCAGTGGCCCCCCCACAACCCCATAGTTTCTGACTTGGTGGGTAATCTGCATCTCTAACAAGCTTCCAAGTGATGTTGATGCAGTTGAACCAGACTTTGAGAACCGTGAATCCTTATCACATGACCTCTTTCATTGTATATTATCACCCTGAGTCTTCAGCTTTCGCCATGTGGTCAAGTTTGAAGATCTGTAATGGACAGCTATTTCCCTTGTGTTAGAAAGAAATACAGGTTGTAGGCAAACTCCGTGAGGAATCAGCCAAGTTTTCCTCACTATGCTAACAGAACTGGGGGGTAGAGAACTGGCACTATCCTTCATAATTTAAACTCAACATTCTCCTATTGAGGAAAAGGTTCAACAAAGGTGCCTTTATGGGAGCAGGAGCCACAGGACAGAGCCCAGTCTCCCCATGTGAGCCAGCTGGTTGCACCTCCCCTTCCCAGAAAGGACGCTGCCTTAAGGCAAAAGCAGACACCCTCAGGCTCCTTGGTTGTGCCACGGTCTCACTGAGCCACAACAGACACTCAAGTTCAGAATATGCCACTATTGTATATGAACATCATTCTACTTCCTTCATAGAAGTCTGCTTTATGCAAACAGTACAATGTAAAAAAAAAATGCATTTATTTTTAGTTCCTCTATGGGGAAGGCTTATATTTGGGAGCTCAAAATACGTCCAATTTTGAGCTCTGTCAGATTATCCCTTAGAGTAAGTTATAAAATAGAGCCAACATTCCTCCACTGTGAATGTGCATCCACAGTCAACATCTGCACGACCAGGCCGATGAGCAACTTTAATCCCTCCAAACAAAGCAGTGCCACCTGTCACCCATCCTGGATAGTTCATTTACACACACTCTCAGAACCACAGAACTAACTCTTAAAAGGGGTTGACAGGAGACTTTATGACCAATACAGATGAATTAAAGAGGGCAAGTCCTCAAGGTAAGAGACTAAGATAAACGTGCCCGACCTAAAAACGTCCACCAACCAGAGAGAACATGGCAACAGTAAGAAGTTTGAAACGGGTTGTGCAAAAGCCTGAAAGAAGCAGCCACTGTGGAGAGCCATAAGCTTGTGGGTGATTTCCCCTGCAGATCTCCCCATCTCTGGCCGATAAGACTGACACAAAGAAGTGAGACCTCTTCCAAGGTTACTTTTGTCCACTAGCCTCCCTTCTTATTATAGAGCCTTGGGTCAACACAGTGAGGCTGGCCCTCAAGCTTGACCGGTTTGGCTCAACCGAAACTGTGTTTGTGTGGTGGAGAGAATGTGGACTTCTGACTCAGCCAGACATGGATTCACATTCCAATCTCACACCACCACTAGCCATGATATCTTGGAGGAGTTTCTTAATTTCTCTGAGCTTCAGTATCTTCATCTATAAAGTGGGAATTGGATGGATGGATGGATTGATCCCAATAGGGAAGGAGAGATACATGATGAGATAGATAGATAGAGACATATACATACATATATACACGTTTCTGTTATTAAAGGTTAAACAAAGAGGAATTTGTTAAATGTTGGGCATAGCGCCCACTGACATAAAAGCACAGTAAACTCTAGCCCCCTCCCCGTGTGATTTTTCTAGATCTTCCAGCTCCTACCCTTCGTATGCTCGATGCTTAGTAGCAGCACAGTGCTGGAGCACAGAAGTTCAGCATAGCACACAGCTCTTCAAAGGATAGCAAAGAGCGCCTCAGCCTAGCCACGTAATTTGGTAAACCTGGCCTTGTTTAATTACAGATGATTAATTCCAAACATCCCTCTCATGGCCAGGCTCTTAGGCTAACATGTTTCGCAGGTAGCCCAAAACCTCACTCATCAGCACCACTAACGAGAAGTGTGGGACATAGTGGATGGCAGCTATGATGAAGAACAGGTCAATTACTAGTGTAAATCAATTACATGTAAAAGAAGGAGGTTCACTTACTTGAGAGAAGAATTATGTGCAGATCATTAGAAGCATTCATTTACACACAACGTGCTAATTACAAGTCATTATTAACTAGGACCAATTTCTATAGGATGTTTCCATTCTGAGCTTTAGTTAAATTAATAGGGAATTACTGAATCTGCTTGGAGGTGATCATACTGTGTTTCTTTAGAAGTGTTCTATCATTCACACCAGACCTTCTTCCCAGTGACTGCACATGAGCAGAGCTTCACAGGTGACTGTGTGCCCTAGCTGCGGGGAGGTTCCGCTCATTTCGGGTGCATAGTACTAGAAAAGGGACCCCAGAGGCAGTCAGAAGGGAAGAGGAGAGCCAGACCTCCACATACAGGTGTTAATTACCAGCCCATGAACAGTCTTGGTCTTACTGTCCTTAAAACTAAACAGGTGGAACTAGTTCTTGACTTTACATATCTCAGAGGCTCATGTGACCCCTCTAAATTTTCAAAGCCTCCTACATCAGACAGTAACTTGCAAAGGACAAGAGGGCAAAGAGCACGGAGGTGGGCTGAAGGGATACGAGACAGTACTGAAACCCCTCCTCCTCAACTAAAAGCTTCATAACCCCACATCATTCTCGAGTTCAATAAATTCTTATGGAAACCAAGTTGGGGAACGTTTTCATCCTCCTGAATATGTTATATTTGGAGTGGATTTCCTGTTGTCAGTACATGCTTGTCTGTGCAACCTTCTGATCACTTGTGCAACCTTCTGATCACTTAGGCAGGTGTGATGGAATGACCCTACCAGTGGGAAGCCTCCGTCCTCCAGAGAGGTATTGATCACAGCCCACTGCACGGGTGGAAAGATACCCAAGTGACCATTAGACCTCATACATCTTCACCGTCTCTTTCTCTGGGATTGCAACAACCTAGGTTTAATGGAAAAAAAAATGCAGAAGAGAGGAAGATCAACTAGTTGTGTTCTATAGCGTCTAGTCTATGTGTCTTTAATTTAAAAGGTCATCTACTAAAATGTTCAGCTGTTGTGGCAGTTTGGCAATTCCTTGAAGAGTTACACCTCAAATTATCAAAAGATCCAGCAATGCCACTTCTAGGTCCATACCCCGAACATTGAAAGCAGGGACTCAAACAGGTACTGGTGCGCCCACATTCATTATAGCATTATTCACAATAGCCAAAAGGAGCAAACAACCCAAGTGGCCATCAACAGATGAATGGATAAACAAAAAAAATACGCATACAATAGCATATTGTTCATCCTTAAAAAGGAAATCCTGTCCCATGCTACGATATGGATGGCCTTTGAGGACATTACGCTAGGTGAAAGAAGCCAGACAGAAAAGGACAAATATAATACGATTAGACTTACATGAGGCGTCTAGAATAGTGAAATTCAGAGAGACAGAAAGTAGAATGGGCTGCCGTGGCTGGGGCAAGGAGGAAAATGGTGAGTTATGCTCAACGGGTCCAGAATTTCTGTTTGAGATGATGAAAAAATTCTGGAAATGGGGTACCTGGTTGGCTCAATCGGTTACGTGTCCGACTCTTGATTTTGGCTCAAGTTGTGATCTCACAGTTCGTGAGTTCAAGCCTTGATGACAGTGTGGTGCCTGCTTAGGATCCTGTCTCTCCCTCTCTCTCTGCCCCCCTGCATTCTTTCTGTTTCTGAAAATAAATAAATAAACTTTTAAAAAACGCTCTGGAAATGGATAGTGGTGATGGCCGCACAATGCCATGAATATACTTAATGCCACTGAAGTATACATTTACAAGTGGTTAAGATGGCAAATTGTATGTTAACGTATGTTTTACTACAATCATAATCTTTTAAAAAGATTATGTAGAATGCTAGTGCATGGACCCAGGCACCAGCTTATAAAAGGAAGGGCGATCAGAAGTTGGCAGTGTCTGGAGAAGCGCCATGGTGGTCGATCGGGGGGGTGGGGGGCACGGCCCAGCCCTTAACATGGAAGGCTTGAGCGCCTGGCCGTGGGGGGGTTGCATCAAGGGAAAGCGAACCAGCCCAGGTGGATCTTCTTTTCTGTGCAGGTTCCAGCACAGCCAGTCCCACAGGAGCCCAGCAGGAAAGACTACGAGATCTACCAGCCGTTTCAGAATTCCACGAGAAACTACGACGAGTCCTTCTTCGAGGACCAGGTCCACCATCGCCCTCCCGCCAGTGAGTACACCATGCACCTGGGACTCAAGTCCACCGGCAACTATGTCGACTTCTACTCAGCTGCCCGTCCCTACAGTGAACTGAACTATGAAACTAGCCACTACCCGGCCTCCCCCGACTCCTGGGTGTGAGGAGCGGGCGGCACGAGGCGCTCCGGGAACAGTGCATGTGCATGCATACCACAAGACATTGCTTTTTTTTTTCCCCCTGCAAATTTAGTTTGTTCAAGCCTGTTCCGTAGGAAGGCTGTGATAACCAGTAAGGAAATATTAAGAGCTATTTTAGAAAGCTAAATGAATCGAAAGTTAACTCGGAAGTCAATAGGAAGCTAAAACGATCCTAAATATGACATCATGCAACACCTTTCTAGTTTGAGCTGTAGAGTATAAAAAGTGCTTTATATTGAACGTGGCTGAAGGCAGCAGAGGAGACGGTCGGGGTGGTGGGGCGTGAAGGTTGCAGTTAAGCACAAGGGACAGTGTAGTTCACACACTTTAGAGGGACGGCTTCTCACGCTTTGTTTACTCTCTTCATTCGTTGTGATTCTAGGCTTCAAGTTGCATTGGGGTTCCTCTGTACAGCAAGATGTTTCTTGCCTTTTGTTAATGCATTGTTGTAAAGTATTTGATGTACATTACAGATTAAAGAAGAGAAGCGCATTGTGTATATTACACCATGCCGTGTTTCCTCATCTATGGTTCTAAATATTGCTTCAATTTCAAACTTTTGAAAGATGTATGGATTTCCAGTTTTTCTTTTCTTTTCTTTCTCCCAGTATGTTTTAACAAAAAAAAATGGGAAAAAAAGGAATATTTAGCAGTATTGTTCGTTCTGATATGTGAATTTGTTTGTGGCAAGTAAGCAAGGCATTCAGCAGTTTCTGACAATTAACATACATCATTCCACACTCCTTGTCAACAAAGTGCTTTTTCACTGCCTAAAATTTTAGATGTAGATATTTGAAATAGATTTTTTCATTTATACCAGTTTTCTTTATGATGATACAGTGTTAAAAGAAAATAAATTACAATTGATCTGTCATCCATATTTGCTAAGAATGTCTATTTCCAAGGACCCTATCTTACAAAATACACATTCTTGCCTGTGTGTCTGTGCGTGTGTGGGTGTGTGTATGTCCACGTATGTATAAAAATGACCTGTGTGAGATTTTATTTTGATAGAAGCTACTTCATTCGCTGTTCATCTTGTACAAGCTTTGTTTCTGGTTTTCGGTATAAATGTACATCACTTTGTTCTTCTCGTACTCCATCTATTCTTCTGACCATCTAGTGACTCAGGATATTAGGCCAGTTGAAGTGAAGTTATAGGATTTTCACACATTCACACATTCTTGGACACCACCTCTTTCTACAGGTCCATTTCCTTCCACGTTTTATGCCCTGGGAACACAATAAACCATGGCCAACTCAATAATTTCACTTTGGGGCCAATTACTTGAAGTATCAAGAAATGTAAACTGCTCGCCTTATTACCCCCAAACTTTCTGTTCATGTGGCAGGGAGCAGTGGACCATTATGGATTAGATTATTAAAATTGAACTTGAAGCCAATGTTAGACTAGTGGTTAACAGAGCTAAGAAATAAGGCTAACCATTTACAAGAACACGGGCTGTGGGTAAATCAGCTTTGCTCTTAGATGCAAGTGACTGAGGCCAGTAGGTGCCTAGTAAATGTTAACTGTTCTTGGAAAAAATAAAAATTAAATAACAAAAGAAATTGGCTGACCATCTTCCTTTAAAACTTGCTCCCCTTCACTCTACATAGTTGAATTCAGCGCAAAGCCCAAGATCAGTGGTTCCTTCTCCAAATTTAGCAACAATCAAAAAACTTTTTTTGTTCAGGTGTATTTTTGCAAATGAAAAGCTGATTTCCAAAATAGAGCAGGAGACACAAATTTGCTTTTGAACTGTCCTGTAAATTACCTGCAAGTTGGACCCTGTTGCACTGTTTATTCTAGGACTGGATTCGGCATTGGTGGGTTCCCTCACAGGAATGCTCCAGCCCCCGTGGAGAGAGAGAAAATTAGCACTGAGCACAACGTGTCCTCCTCATCCGTGAACTAGTGAAGTTCATCGAGGCAGAGGTTATGGCATAGACATGACTTATCCATAACCTAGTAGCTGGTTTGACTTTTCCAAAAGTGAATGATAGGACTCATTTCTGGCTTGAGTTGTGCATGGAGAAATGACTGCATGTGCTGAAAAGCCCTCCTAGTGGGAACTGTACATTTTCCTTTATACTCTTTGAGTCCGAGAATTCCCTGCATTTGCGACCTGGGAAGACTAAAGATGCCTCTGCTGCCCGTGATTCTTTGACAGCATGTGGTGCCAGGCTGAAATGAACCAATTCAGCCAGGAGCCTCTGGCTTCAGAGGTAGAGGTAGGAAAAAGAAAATTAGAAGTGTTGTAGTTACTCAAACCAATCCTGTTCTCCTTTTCATACACACACACACACACACACACACACAGAAGTAAATAAGGAGACAGTAAGAAATGATTGATAGATAAATAGAAGATGATGTAGATAGGTGGTGATGATTGATAGATAATAGATAGACGATGGATACTAGATAGATAGGTAGATGAGTAGGTAGATAATAGATAGGTGAGATTTTACATAAACTGTGAAATAACCTAAAGTTCCCACAGGCTCCCTTGGCAACAAACATTGATCAGCTGGTAATTTATTATTAAATTGGATAATACTGGATAAAAGCCCCAAATGGCAAGAAACTTTAGTTTGTTTTTGCTTTCATTGTACTGAAGTCACCAAGTGTGATACTAACCCCCACCCAAGTCCCCGCAGATAGTTGCCTCTTGGGTCTATAAGAACCTCCAGATGTCAGATTATTTACTGAGACGGGAATGGTGTTTTTCAGAGCAAAGGAGGGAGGAAAGGAAACTAGAATTTTTTTTCCTCTCAGTCCTTGTAGTGGACCATACATACGCCCAGTACATTTAACAGTTTGTAAAATCTGGACATTATGTATGAGAAAGAGACCTGGTTTTTCTTCACCTGAGAGTTTTGATCACCAAGGACTGATTAAAGGGACACTTAAAACTATACCCCCTTCAATGATACTAATATTTTAAAATAAGATCTTTCATATTGACTCAGGTTTCATAGCACACATTTATGTTTTAATCCAAATGATCAGTTGTGAGTTAGATGAGAAAATACCTAAGAGGTTCATAAGAATTAGGGTGACACAGATATCACATCACACTTGGTGCAGACTAGGTGAAGGTTAACCACTGATGACCCATTTCATATAAGCAAGACACACATTATGAAAACCTGCTGTTAAAAAAAATAAGCAGTGTTTAAATTCAGTAGCAAAACCAATCTCAATTTATTTGCTTTGCTCATTTCTCTGACTTCAGCTCTGCTGTAGGGCCTGATACTGTCCCCCCATCCTTGAGAACTGTGCCCTTGGAAAGTGAGGTTTCCCTGTCTGAAGACACAATTTTGTCCACCTTCGAGAACCAATTTCCTTCTTGCCTGGTGATTCTGTCCCTCCAGAGAGAAAGTGGCACCTCTCAGGTCAGGATCTTCATGAAAGTGCACTGGCCTCCATTCCTTGGAGAGAGCTTGTTGGAAGAACTTAAACACATCACCTCCTCTCTGGGCGAAATGTTGTTTTGTAACCCACAGAGTTAAATAAAAAGAAGGATCTGGGAGTGGGGGGACAATCCTTGGCCATACAAAGTTGAGAGACAAAGACCTCCAGTTCCTTACAAATGACAACACTCCCAAGCCATGAGCCTGTGTTCTTCAAACCAGAGAACTGGTACGAGTACCCAGTTCAGGACTTGCAAGGCAGGCATGTGACCTCCGTGTCTTCACCATTTCAATAGTAAACAACCGGGCTGCACCTATGGTCTCCTCAAACACAAAGAATGAAGTAGTTTAAAAAAAAAAAACAAGCAAGCAAGCCAACCAACCAACATTTCTGAGCGCACTAGATAATGGTGATACTGGGGTTTTGAGTCAAGGGTTTGATCCTCAGTTAAGACAATGGAATTCTTGGCATGAACTTCAGCAGTGGCTACATTAGCATCACACATTTAAAATTTTTCACAATATTTCATTGCTTGGTTCCTCAATAAAATGAAGACAAAAGCTTTGATGAATCAGCACCTGGTACTCTGTACTACAATGTGCATGCAAAACTGAGACATCATCTCAGGTGGTGCTGACACCCATCATGAGAGATGACAGAACATACACATAATACTCTAGAGTGTCTTCACTAATGCACCATTGATGTTTGGGGCTGAATAATTCTTTGGAGAAATAGGGGAGATGCAGCATAGGATACTTAACAGTGTCTCTGGCCTTTACCCACTGGAAACTCACTGGATGCACCACCACCTGCAGTTGTGACCATCATAACAGCCTCCAGATATTTCCAAATCTCCCCTGGGGCGGGGCTACATCAGCCCCAGTCAGAACCACTGCTCTGGTGCAATGCACAACGTCCTAACTACAACTGAGCATAAGGAAGGAAAAAGATGCACTCCCAGGTGGGCGATCTGAGAACACAATGCAGAGGAGATGGTATTGGGCTGGAACTTAAAGGACGGATAGGCTTCTGATGAGCAATATTGGAGATGTTTCTGGAAAAAATGCGAGTGAAGATGTGGAAAGTATGGGGAACGGACAGGGAACAGAATGCAACAAAATTAATTCTAAAATGAGGAACAGGAAGAGCAGGGAGAGAGAGACAAGGCAGGCTGTGAACAAACTTGAGGCTCCTGAAAGCCATTTTATAGAACACTAAAGATTTTTCATAGCATGTTACAAAAATTCGGGGGGGGGGGTGTGGTGGTTGTACAGGTAAGGTATAGATCAGTGGTTCTCCAACCATGCATCAGAATCACCTGGAGCACATCACCTGAACAATTTGTTCAGACATTGAGTTTATGATTGCATAGGGCTGGGACTGGCAGAGAACTTTCATTTCTAACAAGTTCCCAAGTAATGTTGGTGTTGCTTGTCCAGGGACTATGCTTTGAGAACCCCTGGTCTCAAGAGAGATCACTTCTGAAACTGTTAGAATAATCTAGAACCTTGTTACTTAAAGTATAATCTGGGGGACTGCAGCCTCAGCATCACCCAGAAGCATATCAGAAGTGGAGAACATCGAGTGCCACTCCATACTTTCTGTGTCTGAATCTGCCTTTTCATAAAATCCCCAGATGTTTCATAAGAACATTAAACTTTGATAACAATGATCCAGAAAACATAAGACCATGAGCTAGGAGAAAACTAACATGAAATGTTGCAGTTGTAAAATTCACAGTACTTGGTGAGTGCTGGGTGAGTGCTGGGGGAACCTAACGATCCCTCTAAGATGTGAGCTTGGGTGACCGGAAGCCCAGCAGGGGATAATCCACAGGTAATAAGGAAGAAAAATCTTTCTGACGAGGAAAATCCACTCCATGTTGGACATATTACAGATGCTGATGGTAGATCCAGGGAGAACGTTGCAACAGGCAGTTGAAATGCAACCAGGACTCTGAACCAAGATTTGGTGGACTCTCGGCAAGATTTGGTGCCGAGAGGTGGAAAATGGCACGGATAGAGCAGTCACGGAAAAGGGGATGTAGAGAGGAGAGCATCACGGGGATGATGAAGGCTCATTGGCAACCAGCATGATACAGGAGTACACAATAGCATATTGGAGGTGGGGTTTGGGGAGAACAAGACCAGTGTACTGTTGTCAAAATCGGGGAATTTCATATAAAGAGAGTGGAGAGTATCACTGGTGGCACTGATACCAGAAGATGACAAGAAGGAAGACAAGAATGAAGAAACCTGTGAGTATTGTCATTCGGAGACCACACAGGGCCTTAGTGGGTAGCTCCAGTGGCAGGTTAAGGAGACTGAATAGCAGGGGAGGGGGCAGGGAACTGCGAAGCTTAGCAATGAGCTGTTGATTGTGACAAGATGCTGGCTTGAGACAATCACAAATGGAATGAAGAATTATTTTAGGGCAGCAAAGCAAACTTGTAAAGCAAGGTTCCATGCTCATACAAATGGTTTAAGAACAACTCCTTCAGTGTGTGCAGCATTTTAGTGCTTTCATGGTGTTTTAATAGATGTTCTGCTTGTCCCACTCACTACCAGGTAGGCTCGTATTATAACCTGCCCTGTTTTGGAGATGAGGGGAGTAAGACTCGGTGATACCACGCAATTGGCAACTTTTGCTGCTGGACATAAAATCGAGGCTTTTTCACCATAGACCATAACACCAGGATGGCTCTTTCTGGGACGGTGATGTTCAAGCAGTGGCTTCAGATAGGATTAGGAGTCATGAAGCAAAGGGGCCATGGGGAGAGGAAAGCCTGATTCCCCAGGGCCCACTCTTTGCTCAACACCATGGAACCAGGCTAACTCTCAGGCAGTGGGACTCCAAGGTCCGAGAGGAGGGTGTCTGTCTGCGGACCCTGGCATCTGTTTGTCCACCACACGTCCTATACAACCAGTGCCTTCCACATCAGTTACTGCTGTGGGGTAGTCATCCTCAATACCCCCACCCAACTCCCATCTGCTCCAGGCTATTTATTCTCATTTCTCATATGCCCAACCGACCCTAAGCCTGAACTTCATGGAGCCAACACGATGTTTTTGTTCAGAAATTCTAGTTTGGGAGCCTGTCCAGTCCATGACCGCAACCTCCCTTAGTGAACAGCTCAGCAGAGAAGCCTGGTGTCCATCTCCAAATGGCCACAATGTGTCTTCATGCTCTCAAAATTAAGACCAGACAGCTGTGAGATAACCACACAGTTAAGTCACAGAACAAAGTGAATTGGCCTTCATTGAAATTAAACCTAAATCACTGGCCATGTGAAAAGTGAATTTGAACTACATGAGCTAAGTTGTCATCGACGGAAAAATTATTACAATACCACTGACTTTTTTCATATACAACTCTTAATTAAGGTCAAGGATAGAAATCACACATGTAAAATTTGATCTAGACTCATTCTGTTTACCTATTGCTTTATACAGAACACTCCAAAGTTAGCGTTTTTTTAAAAAGAAAGAAAGGGAGGTGCCTGGGTGGTTCAGTTAGTTGAGCGTCTGACGTTAGCTCAGGCCATGATCTCGGGGCTCGTGAGTTCGAGTCCCACACTGGGTTCTTGGCTGTCAGCGCAGGGCTCACTTTAAATCTTCTATCCCCCTTTCTCTCTGTCCCTCCCCAACTCGTGCTCTTTCTCTCAAAAATAATAAACATTAAAAAAAATAAAAAGAGAAAGATTTATTTTCTTCAGGAATTTTCAATCTGGATTGGGCTCCATGAAGACAGCTCGGCCCTGCTCCACTCCACTTGGAATCATCCTGGAGGCTGGAAGCCTGGACTGGAACCACTTAAAGGCTCAATCACTTAGTATCTGGCTGGGACGACTCAACTAGCTGGGGCAGGGGGAACTTCAGCTCCTCAGGCATCCTGTGAAGTATCTCCACGTGCTTGTCCAGCAGAGATGGTTCAGTGGGCCAGTCTTCTTATATATTATCTCAAGGTTCCCAAAGTCTATGTCCCAAGAGAAAGAACCAGGCTCAAAAGTCAAAATGCATTCCATTAGTCAACGCACTAGCAAAATATTGCTCAGTTCCAGAGGGTAGGGAAGGAAATGGACTGTATCTCTTGGGGTGGGGGGAAGATTCTAGCAGAGCATGCAGGGATGGAAACACAGGCTTTGCCTTTTTCAGACGGTCTCCCACAAAACTGATAACACTTTGCCTTAATAGGTTCAGCTTCTTTCAAACTTTGGCCAATATTTCTTAACAGCAAAAGCAATGAGTTTTACTATCAGAAGTTACAAACAACTAATACAACTCACGAAAATGGGATAAAAGGCCATGTAATTATGTCAGAAGGAAGAGTTTGGATCTTGGGCTTGTGTTTCCACCAGCTGGATGAGAACAAGGAAGCACTTCATGATTCTTAGTCTTAGCAGCCATCTTGTCACCGTGAGGGGCCCAGAAAAAGGTGAACTCAAAGCTGACGAAGGCAGAGTAGATAGAAAGAACCTGGCTCTCTTCTCAGAGCACAGGAGAATCACCAAATTCCCCAGAATATTCCACAACAGACAACCATTAAGTACTCGCCCCCACATTCTAAAGACTTTCCCCTGACCTCAGCTGAGAAGTAACAGAAGGCTGGATGGATGAAAGCCATCTCAAGGTAGAGTTAAATATTCACATCATCATTTCCTTAGAGTAAGAGTATATTTTCCTAAAATTCAGCAAAATAGAATTAAAAAAAAAAAACACAAGTACCAATTTTGGTAAGCATAGAGACATTCCGTGGACACATTTTCTAGCCATTGTCCTAGTATACCTTATTTTTTAATCACAAGTAAAATGTGCTGCAAATTCATACAGGTTTGAAACTATACTATTGCCTCAGTACACTAGCAATATCAGCTGATTTCGGATTTTTAAGCAATTTTGTTCATGCGTCATGATCTATAACCAAAGAGATCAAATGGAATCAAATGGAAGGTGATTAAAGGTTTGGAAAAGTGAGGCGTACAGAACAATGATGCAGCTTTCCTCTGTGTTGGGTTGTCTTTGGGGACGCACAGTTTCAGAATGGGAATGTCTCCAAGTTACATGGCCCTTTATCACTCCCTCTTCTGCTAGCACACCCCCCCCCACACACACACACACACACACACTATCAATACAGTGGCACCGCCGCCTTCTCTGTTTCCCAAATTCCCAGCCCCACGCATCGGAGGTGAGCTGGCCAACACTGGTCCTTGGGCCCCTGTGAAGATAGAGTGCTCGGCGCATTCGCAGCCAGGGAAACGCTGATACAGGTGAATGGCTTCAGCTTCTAATTGCCAGGTGCCTGCGGACAGGTGCTATAATGGGTCCTCCAGTGATGCCTCCGTGGCCCTGATACATTCATGAGCTCCCTTAGGGAAGAATTCCAACCAGATTTTCTGCTCACTCAAGACCCAAGATTCTGAAGGGCAGCTTTACTTGTTTTCCCAAGAACTTTTAAACCTAAAAAGAAACGGCTGAGAATGACGGAACTGATGTCCGTGCGTGCTGATGGCACCGACAAAGCACCGTCAGGACCCAGGAGAAAGGGTCAGTAAACTGTGTTATGAAATGGACATAGGTGGAAGGAAAACTGTTTTTAGGTGGAGTCAGAAACGAGATTGATGGAAAGTTTGTTGGGAATCCGGTCACTAGCCCAGTTACTAAGTAATCTAAGGAATTTTATGTCATTAATTTTGACCCTAGTAAAGTGGTAAAGATAGAGCTGACCATAGTAAGTAGGAGAGGAGATCAGAGTTTGTAAATCTAATAGGACTATATCAAGAAATATTTCCATCTTCTTAATATGTATACACAGATCTCATTTAATCAGGGTTGCAGGGTCCAGCAAATAAAAATATAGGCGTCCAGTTAAAATGGAATTTCAGTGAAACAGCCAATAATTTTTTCAGTTTAAGTAATGTCCCGTGCAATATTTGGAACATACTTACACTGAACAGTTGAAAGAGAGAAAGAGAAACCCCTTTGACCTATAGAGCACTTGCCAATTTCTGTGCTCTAAGTACACCCGCCATGACCAATTTCAAACCGCCGATTTGATGCTAGTGAATTCAAAACCGGAAGTGGCAACATGTCATTTCCCAGGTACAGATAAAACAGACAAAATAACCTCAAGAGCACAGGTAATAAAAATGTAATCAGGTTGTGCTGGTTACTGATTATTTATTACCTTTATTTTTTATATAACTCTAAATTTAACTCTAAATTTTTATAATGCGATACGTGGTATGGCCGGATTCAACATCCAGCTTACGTATTCCTGAAAAGGTAACAATGTGGTCTCATGAGCTATACAAGACTCCTCTTGCACACCACTGCTTGTGAAACATAAGTGGCTGTCCGAATGAACATTAACACTCACTCATCCCGCCAACCTTTATTGAAGTTGCCATGTAAGAGTCACGATACCACGCTCCTTGGGAGACAGATCTAACAAGGATCACGGTGCTGTGGATAACCACCCGCAGCTCGCCAAGGTGGCAGGTCCTCATGGAGGCGACGCCTTCCCAGCAGGTGGAGGGCAGTGCTGCTGTCACCCACGCTAGTGTGGAGCAGCAGGGACGGGGGCAGGGTTAAGGGCAGCAGAGGTAGAGCCCTGCTCCGGCAGGAGAAATGCACCTGCGGACGAAGGTTGGGAAGCTCTTGGAGTGGGGACAGAGCTGTCAGCAGGCTTGCAGGACAGAAGAAAGGAAAGCCTGCAGGTGGACACAAATGAAGAAGAACTGAGGAAAGGCACTGTGTTCAAGAGCGATTGGCAAAGCAGAGGACAAGGTGGCACCCTAGCACCCCTCTCTGCCCGGATGCCCCCCACCCCCGGACCAGCAGCAGGTAGCACAAGACAGACCCGTTGCCTGGGCCACTCGTGTTGTAGGGCTCATAAGCCTCGGATTCTGGAACAGCCCAGAGAAGGGAAAGCGGCCATGAAAATGACATATCGCATTTCTTCTTTTAGAAAAATAAAGACGTAGAACACTGTTTGCAACCTTTAGTGCTTTGTGGCAACCGTTCCCATCACCAGCAACGATGTCGCGCTGTTCACGCTGCTAGACCAAATTATCACACATTTAGTGGTTTAAAACAAGAGATATGTATTACTTCTGGAGGTCAGAAATCCAAGATGGGTTGGCAGAGTTGTGTTCCTTTCGGGGGCTTTATGGGAAGGAATCCTCTTTTTGCAGCAACTGGAAGCCACCTGTGTTCCTTGGCACCATCTTTAAAGCCGGCGGAATGGCATCTTCGATCAAATCTTTTCTCTGTCTTCCGCCTCTCTCTTTTCTCTTATAAGGACTCTTCCGATGACATTAATAGTGTCCCCAACTCAAGCTCTTTAACTTACATCTGCAAAGTCGTTTTGCCATGCAAGGTGACGTATTCACCAGTTCTAAAGATTAGCACGTGGACATCTTTAGGGAGTCTTTATTCAGTCTACCACATCAGGCTCTTGCTATAATATCATCTTTGAATTCATGTAAAAAAAAAAGTCTTAAAATGGCTTCTAACTGTATTAATACCTAGATTCAGAAAATAAAGCCTTAAAACAATCTAGTTTGTATTAAATTCTTGGGGAGGGGCATAAACTCATTTGTTTCCTATAGTAGTATACTTCCAAAATCTGTGAACAGGTGGAAATTCTCATACACGTTTCTGGTCAAAAAAAGAAAAGATTTCCTTTGCTAAATTTATTTATGTTAATCAATATTCATGCATCTTGAGGTGGGGTGGGGGAGGATAGATTAAATGCAAATAAAAGGAACAGGAGGTAGAGGAAAGGGAAACCCTTGCAGAAGTGTAACAAAAGGTCCCAGCGTTTGAATTTTTTGCCCGGGTTATTGAGGTATGATTGCCAAAATTGTTAGATATTTAAAGTGTACAATGTCATGATGTGATATATGTATCCTTTGTGAAAGGATCCCCCCCCCCCCCCCCCCGCATAGAGTGATTAACCTGACTTACATTAAATTCTGCTCTGAACTGGAATCATGATTATAACGAGGAGCCTTACATTTTTAAGCCTTTTCCAATATACAGTGAAATAGGCTTATTTGCAGACTGGTCTGCTTACTGCAGGGGTGGATGAAAGTTCCCAGCATGGGCAGGAGTCAAGGTATGAATGTCCAAAGGGGATCCCTAAAGCCCGGTTCTCTAAGGGCACATGGCTAGAACGCTCTCATAGCGCCTGGAGCTAAGCCCCCGCCCCCCATTCCTGCAGGCCCCCGCTTCCTGACCTGAATCACCATTCTGAGGCCTCACTCTGGCTTTGCCCCATGGCCCTACCATCTCATGTCTAAATGCTTCTTTGGCTCCAGTGAGAGCAAAGTGTCAACAAAGAAGGGCTGCATTTTGCTCTCTCAGCACCAAAATGTGAAAGCGATTGGTTTCCACTGAAATATGCCCCCCCCCCTTCACATACTCGAGCCATAAACCCCAGTGTCTCAGAATGTATCCTTATTTGGAGATAGGCTTGTTAAAATGGTAAGCTAAAACGAGGTCGCTGAGGGGGGCCCCGATATACCTTGTTTTTTACGACGGGTGGCCTTACAATGAGATGAAACTTGGACACAGACACGCACAGAAGGCGGAAGAAGCGAGGACCCAGGGAGAAGATCCCCTGCAAGCCAAGAGAGAAGCCGTGGAAGAAAGCCACCCGGCCGACGCCTCCAAATCCCAACCTCCAGAACCTGAGAAAATAGATTTCTGTTGTTTAAGCCTCTGGTCCCGGCTATTTGGCGACGGCAGCCAGAGATGACTGATACAGGGATCAAAGGCTGGCACCCACGAAGCCAATCAGCTTATGGAAAAGTCGAAAAAACGAAACATGCCCTCGAGCAACAAGTCTTCCGTCTTGATGGGTACTCGGTGAGAACTGTATTTGAAAGCAGGCTATCTCGTCCTGAGGCCATTCAGCAGGCCACTGACGAACATCCCAGCTTCGGAAACTGGGCTTCCTGTTGCTTCCCCAAACATCACAGCGTTTCCTGACTGGGCCGGTGTTCCTGCTGAGAAGCCAGGCCCGGAGGGTCCGTGTGCGCCACCCCCGGCTCCAGGGGAGTCCTGGGTGGAAGGCACCCCCCCATCTCTCCCTTTTCCCTTCTGCCCGCACTCTGTGCAAACCCTTCCTTTAGCCCCCAGCCCTCTTCAAGGATCATGCCTTCCCTGGGCACCCCAGGAGCCCATGAACCTTCTCTCCAGTCCCATTTAGGGATGCAGAAACTCAACAATCTAAGTGAGATGGAGAATGTGATTTTTTTTTTAATTTCATAACAAAGTGCCTTAACTTTGTTTACTGAGTTTAGTGTCCCCCAAAGTCATGTTCTCCTGAAAGCTCAGAATATGAGTTTATTTGGAAATAGGGTCTTTGCAGGTATCATCTAAATGATGGAGATGAGATCATACTGAATTAGGGAGGGCCCCAATTCCAAAGAGCATGTCCTTTTAAAAGACAGGACAGAGAAGAATCCCATGGTCTGGTGCAGGCGGAGACGGGAAGGATGCATCCACGGGCCAAGGAACACCAATTGCCAGCAGCCACCGGAAACAAGAGACGTGGAATAAAATAAAGCGACTGGAAGGAACCAACCGTGCCCACACATCGATTTCTTACTTCTAATCTCCAGAAGTGCGAGAGGGTACATTTCTATTGTTTTAAGGTGCTCTGCGGTAATTTGCAATAGCAATCCCAGGAAACCAATGTATTTGTTTAGGTAAGATTACATCTAATTGTAATGGAGAATCTGACCTCATTCTTTAATTTTTTTTAATGTTTGTTTATTTTTTTAATTTTATTTTTTATTTTTTAAAATTAGCATATAGTGCAACAATGATTCCAGGAGTAGATTCCTTAGTGCCCCTCACCCATCTAGCCCATCCCCCCTCCCACAACCCCTCCAGTAACCCTCAGTTTGTTCTCCATGTTTATGAGTCTCTTCTGTTTTGTCCCCCTCCCTGTTTTTATATTATTTTTGTTTCCCTTCCCTTATGTTCATCTGTTTTGTCTCTTAAAGTCCTCATATGAGTGAAGTCATAGGATTTTTGTCTTTCTCAAATTTCACCTAGCATAATTCCCTCCAGTTCCATCCACATAGGTAGTTGCAAATGGCAAGATTTCATTCTTTTTGATTGCTGAGCAATACTCCATTGAATATATATGCCACATCTTCTTTATCCATTCATCCATCGATGGACATTTGGGCTCTTTCCATACTTGGGCTACTGTCGATAGTGCTGCTATAAACATGGGGGGTGCATGTGTCCCTTCGAAACAGCACACCTGTATCCCGTGAATAAATGCCTAGTACTGCAATTGCTGGGTCGTGGGGTAGTTAATGTTTGTTTATTTTTGAGAGACAGACAGAGTGCGAGCAGGGAATGGACAGAGAAAGAGGGAAACACAGAATCCGAAGCAGACTCCAGGCTCTGAGCTGTCATAGCAGAGCCCGATGGGGGGCTCAAACCCACAAACTGAGGGATCATGACCTGAGCTGAAGTGGGAAACTTAACGGACTGAGCCACCCAGGCATCCACAGTTCACTTTGTACTCCCTTTTCTGTCTTACCCTCCCTTCCTCTTTGGCGTTACATCTGGACAGATTGGTAAAAAGACCCTGAGCTCGCATCCTCCTTTGGGACAGTGGGAAACTTAAACCTCCCCTACTTGGGAACTCTCCTGCAGTCCCACCCCTTGGCCACTTACTATAAAGGCCCAAACTCAATGGCTCTGCTCTGCCTGCGTCAACCTGGACCTGCTTGTGCCCACCAGCTCTTCCTAGAAGTCCTTTGAATGAGTAAGAAGCCTCTAAAATTCTCTTGGTTCATGGAAATCATCGACCTCAATATATCCAAACCCAAAGTATCCAAACACAGGTGGGGGTCCTGTGTGCATTTGCAGGGGACCAAACAACACTAACAGGGAAGAGGCTCCTCTGGACAAGACACTGACACCGAGTGACTGACAGGCGCAGAAGTCAGTAGGACCGTAAAGCTTTCACCAGCACCTGCGCCTCCAACCTTCAAGAGCAAGTCGACAAGCCGACCTACCTGTCTCCTCGGCGTTCGTAAGGAGACTCTTCATTACGCTTACCAGATTGCTGAGTTTCTGCATCAAGCTGGCACCAGAAAGAGCCGAGTGATTCTGACAACCTTGCCCCATGATGGCACCATAGATCTGGTGTCGTATCCATTTTGGCAAGTTTAACTTAATTAGCGAGCAGATGATGGCAGCAATGTAACGAAAGAAAGAAAGAAAGACTAACTCCTGGGAGTCTACATGGTGACTGAGCAGTTCCAAGTATTTCTGTCTTTGCTCCAACTTTGGCTTGCCACAAGCCCCAGGCTTGGCATTTACCTCTTTGGGCCAGATGCTAAATTAAGTTTGAAGACATTTCAGGGATTCATTATTGATCAGGCTTTTGGCACCTGGAGGAGGAACTAAAGAAGCAGCAGCTGTGGTTTCAAAGGTGCCACCTCGAAGCCAAAAGCCACCAAAAATAACAAGTAAACTTTTCAGGTCTATGCGTCCTTGACGTATCAAAGCCGGGTGCTGCCCTGGGCTCTAAGCGGAGATGATTAAGGAAAGCAGGGCTCTCCGTGGCCCCTCCAGCTCCCTGCATGGAAGAAAGTGGCTGCCAGGTCGAATCTTCACATTAAGCAATAATAATAAATCTATGAAGATGTGAGAATGTCTCCCTCCAGGCCTGCGTCTGTCACAGATCTTTGCTGCACGCTAGACTGAGAACCTGACCCAGGCTTCAGTAAGCAAAATGGAATTAATTTACTCCTGTAAATGAAAAGCCCAGAAGTCAGCAGACTCCAGGCATGGCTGGATTCAGGGACCAGATAAAGTTACCGTGGGCCTATTTGTCTGTATGTCTCAATTGTCTCCACCTGTCCTGGCCGCACTATCCAAGTTCAGGTGTAATCAAACCTCCAGGAAGTCTGTCTTCTCAGCTTTAAATCCATGAAGCAAGAATAACTCAGACAAGCCACTGCAAAAATCTTGGGGCATCTCATTAGTCGTTGTGGGGTCACATGCTCATTCCTGAATGAGTTATTAGATATGGGAGAATGGAAAGCTCTAGAGACACAAACTGTTTAAAAATTATCATGTTACCAATCATTAAAATTACCAAGCACCATATTAAGGGCTTTATTGTTTGTGGGGCTCTATTACCCAATGTGGAAGGGCAGGTGCCAAGAGGTTGTCCTGACCAGCTTTGTCCACTGGATAAGTTCTTTTTTTTTTAAATATTTTTTCATGTCTATTTATTTTAAGAGAGAGAGACTGAGAGAGTGTGCACATGCATAAGCAGGGGAGGGGAGGGACAGAGAGAGAGAGAGAATCCCAAGCAGGCTCTGCACTGTCAGTGTAAAACCTGATGAGGGGCTCGATCTCACGAACAGTGAGATTATAAACTGAGCCCAAACCAAGAGTCAGACGCTTAACTTACTGAGCCACCCAGGTGCCCCAGCTGGATAAGTTCTTAAAT
This sequence comes from Panthera leo, assembly GCF_018350215.1. NCBI lineage: Eukaryota > Metazoa > Chordata > Mammalia > Carnivora > Felidae > Panthera > Panthera leo. The sequence continues at coordinate 230,290,655 of NC_056679.1, forward strand.
ACCATGTCAGTTTATACCTCAAGCCCAGAAAAATACCACACTCTTCTCTGTCACAGGTGATGGAAGTTGGTAGTGGATTTATACTGATTTATACAAACAGCTCATTTTTAAATAAAATGCTTTTACACACACACACCAAATAATTAACTTTTTATTAATATTAATATAATACATTATATAGCATTAATATATTAATATTACTCATTTTAATCACCTATTTATTTGGTTTTTATAAAATTTTGATATTAAAAATGGTTTAAGATATTAACAAATATTTGATCACATTGCCAAGGAATCTCAGAATCTCAGAGAAGTTAAATAACTTGTCTAAGTTCACATGGTTAGTTGTGGGATTTGGAGAGTTATGTCGGCCTTTGGACTCATATACTTGAGTTGTAGTGGGGCTTGGGGGCCATCGAGTCCAAAGCAGAGTCAAATTTACAGCCTCCCTGACAGATGTTCACCCAGATGTTGTCACCCTTCCAGAGAAGGGTGTTAATGTTTATTTATTTTAAGAGATGTTACATCAGCCCGAACTAATACAAAAAGGTGCTAGAAAGTTCCCTCTTGTATTGACCTTGCATCCATTCCACCTATAAATTCTTTTCTCTGGGTGTCTTAGACACTGAGCCCAATTAATTCAGCGTTTTCAGTGTTTTCAATAGTCACATCATGCCCTTGGTGCATCCTAACCTTGAATCAACAAAAACTCCAGGTTGCTTTTATTTTGGGGGGTTTTGCTGGTTTGGGTTTGGCAAGTAGAGTTTCTATGATCAGGACCCTGTCTCCTTGAATTGGACCTATGCATCTGACCTTCTCGATTGCACTTGGATTCCATCTTGTTTGTTTCAACCCTGCCTTTTTGCCTCTTGAGTCGGCATTGAAGCACTTGTCACTGTCATAAACCTGACCTTGTCGGGCTTCACTCGGGTGTGTGTTCGATAGGAGAGAGCCTGTTCAGGGATGTGGAAGTCCAAGCCACTTTTCAGAATTGAACAATTTTATCAGCAGAGAATACTGCTCAACTTGCTGTTTGCGGGATCCATGCTCTTTCGCTTGTAATTGTCCCCCAGATTTTTATTCATTACAATGGATACATTAGAGAGGTGTCAGTACCTCAATCTTAATGTTGTCACAATGTTCTGTCCTTCAAGTGGCAGCCTTCTAAGCCTGGCACTGTCTCACTAATAAGTGGACTTGGACAGGTCACTTTCTTGTCAGAACCTCAGTTTCCCCCATTGGCAGAATAAGAGTATTATACTAGATAGACCTCTAAGGCCCCTTCCCATGAATTTATTCTGATACCTACAGTTTTGCTTTTCACACAACAAAAACCTTGACAAAGTGTTCACTGCTTGGTATAATGCCTTGGTTTTGAATTTAGACACGATCTGGAAACACCCTCAATTTCCTGCAAACATAAACAACAGCTAGTTCAATGTCTCACCTATTATGTTCACAGCTCATCCATTTACTTTCTTGTTGATTTTTTCATTCTCTCTCATCCCCTTTCAAAGGTTTGCATAACACACGTAGCTCCTGCTCTGTCCATAAAAATGTCCCCGAGTCTCTCCTGGTGATGAGTGAAGCGGACCATTCAGACGTTTGAATATATACCTCTGCTCTGAGCAGGTCACATCAGAAACTCCAAGTGCTATGCTTTCAATTGCAAGCCAGAAATAAGTTGTTTTCTGTTAAAAAGAGACAAAATCAATGGTACTTTATTAAAACAGCATTTCCCATCTTCCACGACCGCATCTTGTCTAGTTGAGTCCTGGGAGCTGCTTTTCCCACTAGCATCCTGGCTCAGCTGATACCCCTAAGAGTCTGTCAGGATTATAAGCCACCACTGTGCACGCTGCCTTAAAACGATGAGCATTTACCCATAAAAAAAAAAAAAAATGGCCCTCGTCTCTGCACCATGCCAAGGGTGCCCATCTTTCAAAAGAATGAATTACAACGGTAGTGGGTACATGTTCTGAATGTAAGGGAACGAGAAGTTACAAAATTAATGAAACCAGATGCTGTTTCAAATCTCCTGTTAGAGAAAGCCATTTGTCAACCGAATCGGTCCTATAGCTTGATTACAAACGTCCATCTATGGAAATGTTGATGAAGCCGGGAAACTTGTTCAGAAAATATATGATTTGTATAGTGCTGACACAGTCATTAAAATAGCCAATAACAATCACTGACTAACAAGAGGTTTTACTTCAAACCGAAAAATGAATACAGTTGACAAGAGCAAGAGATAAGCTCTGGAATAAGTAACGCCTTCTCTTTTTTCTGGTCTTCGGCATCGGTCCGTGACTTACACAGATGGAATGTAGGTAAGGATTCTGATCTACTCGGAAGAAGCTATCTAAGCTTACCCTTCCTTTATTTGACAAAGCAATATGCAATTTTTCACATACATCTTTGGTGATAATCCACTACTCAATCAAATGATAATACAAGCAAGACAATGAATTTTCCAAATAACTGTAGCTGACTGGCTGATGGAGAAGAAAAAGGAGGTGTTTACAGGACTGTTGGGAGGGCTATAGAAACTGAATTGTGGGTAAGGCTCAGGATGCAGTGCCTAAAACCCAGCCTCAGAACTGCCTGAATACGGAGGACACGGCCGTGAAGGCACAGTCCATCCACGTGACTTCTGCACCAGGGAGGGACCTTGCCAGACAGCTGTGGGAGAATGGATTCTGCCCAGAGTCTCCCTCCTTGAGTCACTCCCTCCCCAACTGAAACATCCCATGGCAGAGGTTGTTGGGTTGAACTCAGGTCACACGTCTACACTACTGCCTCGAAGACCGCTCAGGGTTCAAGTGCTCGGGTCTCTGCCTTGGGAAGCCTTGGACTTAGATTAAGTCCAAGCAAAGCTGTCCTAACAGTGCCACCCTCTAGAAAACCTGACAAATACCCACACCTACCCACGGGCATTCAGCAGTGAACCAGGAGAAGCTCTGAGGAAGACATCCAGCGGTCAGAACTCTGTAGCCAACCAGATCATCCTGCTGCTTCTGTCTACTCCATGTTTCTCCCAAGGACCAACCTCCCTCCCATCCAATGGATCCAATGGATCCCATCCAGTAAATACCCAGGGCCAATATGAAAGAGCAGAGGCTGGATTTACCACTGCCAACCCCCTACCAAAACCTTAAACACCTAGAAGACCAGACCAAATATATGCAAAGGATTTGGACAAAGGTCTGCACAGGATTATGGTTCATGAAAGGAAGGAAACAAGGTGAGCCCGGCGATTACATGAGCACACAGCCAGGGGGCAGAGAGGAAAACAGGACCTGTCTGAGTTGAGGACAGCTCGAAGTTGAGGATGGCCAAAAAGGCCTGAATTAGTAGCACAGATACAGGAGACAAGATAGTTGCAGAGAATTAGGTTGGACAGGGCACCTCTCCCGTTGATCCTGAGAAGTTCTGGCCCCTGTCCGCCCTTCCCAGACTCATCCTAGACCAACCCCCTTATCTCCTTATCTTTACGCAATCTTCAGACATGTTAGGGAAGAGCTATTAGGCTAGAGATTTCTCAACTAGCACAGTGTGGTCCAAAAACTGGACACCATTTGACTGGACATGAGTGTTTTCCAAGCATCTTAAGACACACTTTTAAAAAAAAGATTATCCCGGGGTGCCTGGGTGGCTCAGTCGGTTGGGCGTCCAACTTCAGCTCAGGTCACGATCTCACGGTCCATGAGTTTGAGCCCCGCGTCGGGCTCTGGGCTGATGGCTCGGAGCCTGGAGCCTGCTTCCCATTCTGTGTCTCCCTCTCTCTCTGCCCCTCCCCCGTTCATGCTCTGTCTCTCTCTGTCTCAAAAATAAATAAAACGTTAAAAAAAAAAAGATTATCCCTAGGGCACCTGAGTGGCTCAGTTGGTTAAGTGTCCAACTCTTGATTCTGGCTCAGGTCATGATCTCGTGGTCTCTGAGTTCAAGCCCCGTGTCGGGAACCATGCTGGTGGCGTGGAGCCTGCTTGGGATTCTCTCCCTCTCCCTCTCTCTGTCCCTCACCTGCTTGTGCTCTCTCTCTCTCTCTCTCAAAATAAATAAATACACTTAAAAATTTTTTTTAAATTATCCTTGAGTTATTTCTTCAAATGTATTCATTAAGTTTACGATGGTCTTCTCACCAGCCCTTCTGCACCAAGCATTATGCTAAGTGGAGAGATTGAGTTGACATCCTTAACCCTTACAGAAATCAGCCCAAGAGGAGCATTGCTCTGACTCACACTTTGTGAGGTAAGTTTTGGACAGTCATATTTTCAGAGGGTAAGCTTTGTCCCCTATCCTGGGCACATCTTTCTGATACCTGCAGGCATCTTGAATACCCACAGCACCAAGCTGCTAATCTACTCTGGGAATATTCAGTAACCACTTTGTACTGATCTATACAGTTTAATTGCTTTAAATACATGCAAACAAAGACACATGCCAGCTAATGTTTCCCTTTCCAGTGCAGTAGATATTTGTTGAGTTCTGGCCACTACGCACCCGCTCACACTACTTCTGTTAATAATGGCACAATTTTCCTGTGGGGCACCACTTCCCTACCCTCTAATGGTGTGCACTGGGTGGAGTTGGCCCTGCCCCTGGCCCCGGGACTCAGATCTGACCAACCAGAGTATGATACTTCCCTCATCACTGCGAATGGTTCAGAAATGATCACATCATTCAATCAGAACCAGTGAAACGAAGACTTTTCTTTAGTGCTCTTTAGCAATAAGGGAGATAAGAGTCAGTTGCTGGCAAAGATCACCAGAGTCCTGAGAATGAAAACAATGTAACAGAAGTCAGAGCCAGAGATGGAGAGAAACCTAGCTCCTTCTGGTCGTGTTAGAACGCCTTTGCCAAGCCTCACCTTGAGTTTTTTAATAAATGAACCAATAATTCCCCATTTCTGGCTTACCATTGAGTTGACTTTTTTATCACTTATTATTAAAGAGCCAAGCCCCACCCGAAACAGGTCTACTCCTAAGTTTTTCAAGATATTTATGTCTAATTTCCTTTTTTCTGCCAAAGTTTGGGTTGTGTTTTCCAATACTTGCTATTAAAATCCTCCTGACATACCAAATGAGTAACTTCTCTGCCTCATTTTGTGCTGATTCTCTCCAAAATGTTTTACTGCCTGCTCATCACTGAGGAAGACAGCTCATTTTTAAAGATCTTTTAAGTGTGGTCTCAGGTTGTCCCTGATTCTTTAAACAATATCATGGGAGGTACTGAATGACACTAGACAAGTTATTTGGAGTATTTTGTTTTCACACATGCCAACGCACGTCATGAGTTTCCAAGGTTTATTTGGCAACTAAACGTAGCTTTTACATGACAACTATTTCATGCTAGGAAACTTGTACTCTAAAGAATTCTTGTTAAAGTATTCTATTTCTAGTCATTCCAGAAAGACTAATGGAATAAGGTACATTGGCTAGAACTGGGTTACGAAATGTGTGATAACTGGAATCTGATGACATTTCTGCCAAGGTAAGATCTCCAAAGTTTCATGGGCAATGTTGGAGGGGAGTAGAGGGAAAGGGAAAGCCCAGGTGAGGTTCTGCATCAGATGGCTTTGGAGAGTTTGGGAGCTGCATAATAACTTTGGACACTTGATGAAGTGGAAATTAGGGTCAACAGAGAGTCAGAAGGAGCAGGAAAGGGACGGTGGGGAAACACTTCACATGGTGCTTAGAACAATCTTTCGGAATAACAGATGAATGGAGATTTCCTCGTTCTATTGCTATTTATTGGTAATGAGACAAGCATCTCTCATTTTGGACTTAAATCCCCTTAAGTCCAAGTCATTGGACTTAAATGACTTAAAAAAATTTTATTAACAGAGGTCTTTTTCATCCCAATAGAAATGCTCATAAATGAATTGGCACTCTCAAATAACCAGTGTGGGAAGAAATTTCTCCAGCAACAAGCTTTTGTATGATTTTAAGAGTGATTGTCCTTAAATTGGACCAGAGAACTTACGTTGTTTACTGAGAAATGGGAGAAACAGGATGGATAACTGAGAAGCCAACACACTTATAAGTAAACTTACAGATAGTGACACAACTTACTACTTCTTTAAGATATTGTAGGATTTGTTGTGTCTGTTGGAGTTTTAACTGATTTCCATTGTACTTGTAATATTAAATATGCTACTTGAACAGACAAGATTTTTAAACATAAAAATCAATAAATGCTTTTGCTCTGGGACCGCGATGGGGATGTGGTGTCACGCCTGCTGCTGAGTGCACAACGGGGCATTTGTCAGGCTGCCAAGATCCCCGTATCCTCCCCTATCTCGTCTCATTACTCATCCAGATTTGAGAGCTCATGTTATCATGTACAGGCTGTACATTCCCTTGAAATATTAAAGGTATATAATCATGACTCCTGTTTAGGTCCTCTCAAAATGACTAAGAATATGGCACGTGTAGAAGTGGAAGGCAGACGAGAGAGAGATGGAGAATATAGTTGGCTTCTAGAAGCTAGAAAAGGGAAGGAAATGGATTCTAGCCTAAAGCCTCCAGAAAGAATGCAATCCTACTGGTGCATTTTGTCCCTGCAAGGCTCACGACAGGCTTCTAATCTCTAGAACTGTAAGATCAGGGATTTGTGGTGTTTTCACACACTGAGTTTGTAGTATTTATTATAGCAGCAATAGGAAACTAATACAGACCCCATCCAACCTGGGCCCACCAGACTTTCTCTCATGCATGCCTACTGTAAATAATAATTTACCTAGAGAATATTAAAGCACACTGAGTAACAGTGGAAAATATTTTTTTACTTCCATTTTGAATGCTACTTAATTCCACTATTCAGGTTAAAAATGTTGGAATGGGTGCGTTTTCTGAAAATGCCAGAACTGTCTTTTAAAATAATATAGTTGGTTAGTCCTCTATGTATTCAAAAACAATGAATTTTAAAGATGAAGGTCAACATTACAGGTTTTTAGAAAATATCCTGGGATGCCTGGCTCAGTTGGCTAAGCAGAGCCTGGAGCCTTCTTCAGATTCTGTGTCTCTCTGTCTCTCTCTGTCTCTCTCTGTCTCTCTCTCTCTGCCCCTCCCCCACTCACACTTTGTCTGTTTCTCTCTCAAAAATAAACATTAAAAAACTTTTTTAATAAAAATATCCAATGAGAGCAAAAACCTTATAACAATTAGTGAAAATTATGTGAGGCTCCTTTCTCATCAGATAGGGATCTCCTTGAGGTGTTCATATAAACCAGCATATCTTAGTATGTGATTTTGTTATTCTATTTCTTCTGGGTCTAAAAATGAACCGACTGGCAGCAAAAGAGTGAGAGGGCCAACCACTCATTTCCCTGATAAGTTGTCAGCCAACTCATTGATCAATGTATCCATATATATTCATTCACAATTTCCAGTAGAGAAGGTTAGGGAAGTACAACGAAGTAAAATGCCTGTTCTCAAGGGTTTTGCATATAATGTACTCAGAGTTCCCTTCACACAGTAAAAATGAGGGTGAAAGAAAGGCTATAGGGTGTTGACACCTGGAAAAACCGGTTTAGGGTCTTTCAATAAAAGACAAGTGCTGAGGAATAAAATCATATCAGAGTGAATTAATTAAACTTGTATGAAAATAAGCACCATACTGAGCAGTGATTGACAATAGTTCTACAATTAGATCAGCTGTATTAAAGCACATTAAGATAAACTGTAACTGGGTGTTTTTATTTGTTTAAATTTCCCCTAAACTGTGCACCATTTTTAAAAAATATTTATTGGTGATCAGAAATGTGCCTGCCCAGTTTGTTCCCGTGGAATGTGATTTTAATTATATATATTAAGAAGGTGGCCTTTCTTCAGGCATAGAACTAAAGACCCACATTGGGGCGCCTGGGTGGCTCAGTCGGTTAAGCGGCCGACTTCGGCTCAGGTCATGATCTCGCGGTCCGTGAGTTCGAGGGCCGCGTGCTGACCGCTCAGAGCCTGGAGCCTGTTTCAGATTCTGTGTCTCCCTCTCTCTGACACTCCCCTGTTCATGCTCTGTCTCTCTCTGTCTCAAAAAAATAAATAAACGTTAAAAAAAAATTAAAAAAAAAAAAAGGACTAAAGACCCACTGATGTATGGTGCTACATATTTGTGAGGTCACTGACAGACAGGACCCATCATTATAGAGAACGTTAACCAAATCTAAGGACTTGTACAGTGAAAGGAAATATTTCCATTGTTCTTGAGGAACTCAGAAGAGGAAAAGAAACAGAGTTGTCAGCAGTGGGGAGAAACATGTCAGCTCCACAGAGATTCATCTGGGATATGAAATGAAAGTTCCGGAGCAATCCCAGTCTTCCCTCTAGCTCCCTGACAAGCCCTTTCCTGGTGTTGCACTGGATTAGGTTCTTCTTCCTCCATTCACTTCCTAAATGTCCATCATCCTCAAACCTCTCCTCTACTTGTCTGTTCCCTCCCTTCATATAAATCAATACTTCCAACCATATGTCCAGTCAAGACCTGTGTCCCAAGGTCCAGCCTCAAGTGTAAGACTACCTTCATAACTTCTCTTCCGAATTTCTTACATGTACATGCTGGTTTACATGCCTCTGACCCCTTGTAAATCTCCCTTTCTCTCCATTCCCCAATTCATAGGATGGCCCCACCACCCAGGCAGCAATGGGAGTCATTCTAAACCCTTTCCCATTACCCCTGCTCACATCAGTTACCCATTCAATTTTCTGGATATTTCTTAGTCCTACACTTTCCTTTTCTTCCACTGTCTCTGCTTTTATCAAGCCCTGATTATTTCTCACTTGGATTACTGAAACAACATCCTCATTGGCTCCCTTTGTCTAAAATGGTTTTCTTCCCAACCTATATCCTATAATTTGGCTAGATCTAGCTTTCTGTAACAGAAGTCCATTCATATTGCTGCCCTGCTTCAATTCCTTCCTGAGAGCTTTCAGCATAAATTTTGAACTTCAAGACCCTTCACAATCAGAAATTGCCTCTATAGTAGCTCCTGCAACTTTCTACCATACCTGTTACACCATCCATTCCAATCAATGGCCATTACCCAAAGTCTTCATGACCTTCTGTCCTTTGCATCGGGAATGCATATCACTATTCAACTCCCACTCATCCCTCAAGGCTCAGACTATATCCTGTCACCTTTTGGAATGACTCTCTGATGCAATGATCTGATTTGGATCCCTTTCTTCGGCTCCCATGACACCTACTACACGCCTCTATTATGTCCTACCCACCCTACATCATAATCATTGGTTTGCTTTGCTGTTCTCAACAGATAAGGCAACTTGAGGTCCAACCCGGGCATGTCGATGCCTTGAGCTCCTCGCACGATGCCTGGTGCATAATTGATTCCCAATAACTGTGGTGACACAAAAAGGTGTCGTGAAATTCTCAGGCAGAGAAGCTACTGAGATAATGGACTGGTGACACAAAAATAATGAGGTGGGTCTCTGCTCAGAAATTCTCACACTTGGAAAAGACTTGGACATATCAAAGAAACCAGCCAGGAAAGAATTTTAGTATTGTTTAATTGGAAGTGAAGTTTGTAGGATTCAGGTAACAAGAGCATCATCTGATAGAGAAATTGGCCAGGTAACTGTTCGTGGTCCCCTAAAATAAGAAAGATTTTAACAGAGATAACAGTCTGAAAAAACGGTGATTTATTACTTGGGTTAATTTCTTTTTGCTTACTCTCCATTTTACTCATAGCATCGATCAGAAATCGTATGTGGAAGGTAACACCCATAAAAATGACTTCTCTTCTATGAACCAGGTTTTTTTTTTTTCATAAGACTAAATAAATCTTATGTGACGTCTTCTCAAATAAGCACCAAACACTAGTGCCTCTATTTGAAGGACACAAACCTCTCCTTTGAAAACACGACACGTCTCCTGTTATAAACCTTTAAAAATTTCCAGTTTCTAATTTTTGTTGATTTACAAGGTATTGTCATCCATAAGACCTTTATTTCTTCTGACATAAGCATTTACCCAAGAATACCTCAAGGTACGTAAGTGTGAGGAGACCCAAAAAAACCCCTCATGCGCTGTGGATACTGGTACAGGTTTGGTTCAACTGTTTTTCAATTAGTAAAGAAAAACAAACCTTCTACCCTTCACGGGCATTTTCCGAACTTCAATAACCATCAGGATGTCAAAGCCATTTCTTTTATGTAGTTGGTAACCTCACACATAAGGACAGAAGAGTTCAGACATTAAAACACCATTAAGATCACTTTGGTTGTAAGATTCCCACATTCTCAGCAAATCTGGGCCTCATTACTGCCACCTTAAATGTGAACGGAGGATATTCTGCACTTGCTTACAGGAAGGTCTTGCACAATTCAAAAAATGAAAATCAACAGTGAGACAGTGGACAGCCTTAACTTAATTAAAACATAGCTTCTAGTGAAGAAAGTAACAGGTACTCAGGAATGCTGATACAAAAGCACTGAAATACCTGAAGGGGTCTGGTAATTAGGCTCAAAGCTCTTTAGCAATCCTGTCTTTTTCCTCTACCATTGCAGGGGAATTATGCTCTTCTCTCAACAACCAAATAAAGAAGAGAAGAGAGAACATGACCCAGTGAAAATGAGTTTGGGATAGGAGGGGTGGCCAGGAAGTGGACCTATAAGGAAAATGTGTGACCCCTTTCAAGGCAGACCCACAAGAGACCACAGTTATTTCCTCTTAAACCCGTAGCCTTCTTCAGTCCCCTCAACCCCAGAGAGACGCGTCTTCTTTCATTCTTTCCTCTTTCTGATCTGCGCTTTTGTACCCACCGACGCTTTCATTCCTTTCTGGTTCCCTTCTTCCATCGCTGTTGGTGATACAGATTGCGAGGTCGGGAGGTGGGTGCAGAGCTGAGTAATGTGGAAATCCCCCTATTATTGTTGCCTTGAGAGGAATAGCAAAGTCGGAGTCAACATTCTCATAGAACACATTGTACCTTAGTATATTTCAAGTACATTGCACTTTGACTTGGAATTAAGTTACATGTAGAAAAACAGTTCAGAAGACACTGGAATATTGGGTCAAATCCTCTTGGATCCCCATGTACCAGATTCTTCCCAGTGTCTCTTATTTAGTCAGGTTTAGGGGAACACACAGTTCTCCCTAGGCATTTCTAAAGAAGTTCTGATCCTCTCTCTCTCTAGCTCCTGCCTTGAGGTACCCCCCCAACCCCGTCTCCCCTACACGGGGCTCAGAGCTATTGCAAACAGTCATGCAAGAGTCTGTGTTGTAATTCACATAAAGGGCCAACACTTCCTATTGCATTTTCTCTCCTGGAAAATCTAGAACCTAGAAGGTTGCTGCGCGGTACATGTCCCATCCCTCCACGGTCTACCAAACTCCCCAAAACCAGCACATCAGATCACCAAGTATATAGAAATGGATGACACGGTCCATATGTGCTCAGGTGCTCAGGAACTGCAACCGTTTTTCTACATCCAAACTGATTCCAATTCAAAGTGCCCCTTGATTCCTTATGGGTGGTGGGGGTGGCCTCAGTCTTCAGGCTACAGAACTTTGCTGCTGTCCGGTCCATTTTGGGGACAGTGGAATGAGAGGCAGGGGTTAGAGTGGGGGAGGAGAGGAGTGCTCCAGATCTAGTCCTGTCTCCCCAGGGGTGAGAACTGCCTGCAAGCTCGGGTCTTACTGGTGGTCAGTGAAGTAAGCAGAGCTGGAAGTATAGGGCTGTGGTCCCCTTCAAGAACAGCAGTCTGGTCTGGGCACCAGCTTGAGGGACAGTCCAGGGCAGCTTTGGCCACAGGTGAAGAATGACACCACTAAGGGAAGGTGACAAGTCAGTGCAGAGGAGTCCTCTCTAAGCCCGAGAGGGTCTCAGGTGCAGTGAGCTGCAGATCCCCAGCTGGTTGCGGCAGTGTTGGGACCAATTCACCAAGTGCCACGTGTCCCTGATGTCTGGCTGGTCAGCCCCAACATCGCTGCTGCAGAGGAAGGGCGGCAATGGGGACAGTGGGCTGTGGGTGGGTTGTCGCTCCTGCAACGCCATGAAGAAGGGTCAGGATGCCCCAGCCAGCACCCCTTCCACTCTAGAGTGGAAGCTAGAGAAGTGAGCTATTCTTTATTTTACTGAGGAAGCAATATTACAACCTTTGTGACAAAAAAAGCTGCTTCATAGAGCGGTTAAGAACAAGAACATTGGAGGCAGAAAGATGCTCATATCCCGCCTTCCACCCATGTGATAGTGACTCAGGTCATTTCCTGCCTTACTTTACGTCTTGAAGCCTCAGTTTCTCTATCTACATAATGGGAATGATAATTGTGTTTCCCTCTTAGATGCAGTGTGGAGTAATTAATGAAAACCACTTAGCATCCAAGTGATGATAAACACAGTAAGTAAATTATAGGGGTGCCTGGGTGGCTCAGTCAGTTAAAGCATCCAACTCTTGATCTCCGCTTGGGTCTTGATCTCAGAGTCATGAGTTCAAGCTTTGCATTGGGCTCCATGTTGGACGTGGGGCCTACTTTAAATAAATAAATAAATAAATAAATAAATAAATATTCTTAATAACCATAATAACCAAAAATATTTGAGGCTACTAAAAAGATGAGTATTACAATTTTCATATCTTTCAAAATGAACTCTGGGGTATAATTTATATACAGTACAGTTGTACTCATTTAGGTGAACAGCTGAGTACTTTAAACAAATATATTCACTCATGTTATCATTATTCCAATCAAAAAATAAAATATCACCCCCCAGGGCACCTGGGTGGCTCAGTCAGTAAGCGTCAGACATCGGCTCAGGTCATGATCTCACAATTCTTGAGTTTGAGCCCCACATTGGGCTCTGTGCTGTCAGCATGGAGCCCGCTTCAGATCCTCTGTCTGTCTCTCTCTCTCTCTTTCTGCCCCTCCCTGCTCCCTCTCAAAAATAAATGAACATTTAAAAAAATATACCCCCCCCCCCCAAGGATCCATCCTGCTCCTTTGTGGTCCAGCCATCTGCCATCAACACTTAACCCCAGGGAACCACGGATCTGCTTTCTGACACTATGGATGAGTTTGGCCCATTCTAGAATTTCAAGAAATAACATTGTATCGTATGTACTCATGTCTTTTGTTCAGCCTCCTGTTTCTGACACAAGTTGTTACATGTGTCAGAAGAAGCTTTATTTGATAGGGGTATTTTGTTGAGTGGGAAACAAGGATTGGCAAATAGGGTGACTTCAAAATGGAAAGTAGTGAAGCTGTCTCTTCCTGGTTACAGCTCAGTTGCTAAAGCCTGAATGGGGAAGCACGTAGCTTTCTGCCGTGACTGGTAACTGGAAACTTACATTCAGGGTCGGGGGGAGGGGATGTCGGGGGAGGGGGGGCATACCGGGGGGGGGGGGGGGGGTGTCGGGGGGGGGGTGTGCAGTAACGCTCCATAAGCTTACTTGCTTGTAGCCTAACGGCTAGGAAGCCGCAAGTCCGTGCCAACATAAATTAAACTTTGTTGAAGGTCAGAGTCAGCCTTTGGGGGATATCATATAATTTACGTTTTGGTGATGTGGCTGTGGGTGGTTGGCTTAGGGATACACTGGAACCCTCCACTTGCGGCCTCCACTTTGGTTTTTCTTTAACACGTGCCTGGGACTTCATTCGTATTGTCACGGAGTAATATTCCATCGACAGGATCCCCCGCTGTGTTTACCCATCATCCACTTGTTGACAGACATTTGGCTTGGTTCCAGTTTGGTGACTTTATGAATCAAACATTTATGAGCATTGTGGGGCGCCTGGGTGGCTTAGTCGGTTAAGTCCCTGACTTCGGCTCAGGTCGTGATCTCTCGGTTTGTGAGTTCGAGCCCCACATCTGTGCTGTCAGCACAGAGCCTGCTTCGGATCCTCTGTCCCCCTCTCTCTCTGCCCCTCCTCTGCTCGTTCTCTCTCTTTCTCTCTTTCAAAATAAGTAAGTAAACTTTAAAAATATATACATTTCTTACCAGCTTGGTAGTAGGTCTTTTCATTTTTTAACAGTGCCTTTTGAAGAGCAAACTTTTTTTCCGATTTGATAAAATGTATCCGTATTTTAATTTTATGATTCGTGTTTTTTGTGTCCTGAGAAATCTTTGCCTACCACGGGGCTGTGCAGATTTTCTCCTACGCTTCTTCTCTGTGCTTAATGGTTTTAGCCATTATATTCAGGTTTCTGACCATTTCAAGTTGTTGTTTTTGTTTGCTTGCTTGCTTGCTTATTTGTTCATTTGTGTCATGATGGAAGTGAAAGGTTAAAGGCCAGATTTTCCCACAGGGCTATTTCAGGTGCCAACACCTTATGTTATAAAGCAGACGCTTCTTCACTGAATGCTGACGCTAAGGATTTCTACTTTTTTTTTTTTTAATTTTTTTTTCAACGTTTTTTATTTATTTTTGGGACAGAGAGAGACAGAGCATGAACGGGGGAGGGGCAGAGAGAGAGGGAGACACAGAATCGGAAACAGGCTCCAGGCTCCGAGCCATCAGTCCAGATCCTGACGCGGGGCTCGAACTCACAGACCGCGAGATCGTGACCTGGCTGAAGTCGGACGCTTAACCGACTGCGCCACCCAGGCGCCCCAAGGATTTCTACTTTTAACCCCGATGGAGTCACAGGGAATGAGGTTGCCCTTAACTAACTGGAAACCGGGCAACATTAATGAAACAACAGACAATAGGCGGTTCAGGACAGGGGCCGTGGGAGAAGGAAGCTGCAATGGCACTAAACCTTACTGCCTAGAAGGTTTCCAGCCTGCAGGAAGGGGGACCCACAGAAGCCCAGCAGTCTCCCTGAGTTGACAAGACCAGGGTTCCAGACCGGGAAACCAACGCAGACACAATTTACAGAGCAAAATACCTAAGTTGTCGAGAAGTAGAGGTATTTATCCTCAACTCCCATCCATTATCAGCTGAGAGCTGCCTCCGGGCACCTATTCCCAGATTCTCTGACTTGTGCAGGTAAAGAAGAGAAAGGTCTCGGGCTGAAACACAGCCTTCAGGCCCCTTTGGCGGGTTCTGGAATGGTAAGGAAAGAGGCCATACGGGCAAAAAGCTAGCAGTTTCTGCATTGGGGTCTGGGGCCATCTCTGCAGGGAAACCGGCCCAACTGGCATGTCCTGATGAATGAAAATTTCGGGGGAGGTGGTAGCCCTCCTACCCCATCTTGGCAAGGGCTGAATGGTGGGTTCCGAGTGCAGTTTTCCCTAGGAAACTAGGAGGCCATCGCATGGGCAGCGGGCACCTGAGCCATAACAGGAAAGGCAGAAGCGGACAACGATGGGGTGGGAATGGCTGTGGAAAACCTGTGCAGACACATGAGAGGCATTGCAAGGTACTTGCTCCCGGAAATAAGTAGATGAATTTGGAGGGAGCGACTGAGGCTTTGCTGCTACCAAGGCCAGGGCCATGGAGACATTTACTAGGGGAGCTCCCGGCGTGGAACCCGAGTTCCCTGGCCCAGCATGTAACCGCCTTTCACCATAGTGATATCACCTGTCTGATATCAAATGCTTCATACTGATTCGTATCTTTGGAGCACTGTCACTTGAATAGGACTTCCAGGGAGGTGGGAACTTGTTCATGTAATTTGCTGCTATGTCCAGAGCTTAGGACAATATCTGGCGTATAATAGACCACAGTAAATATTTGTTGAAGGGATAAATATCGCATGTTCTTGTTCCCTCTGTGATGTATAGTCTTTGTCCCCACCCCACCCCCTGCCCCATCTGTGGAAAGCTCACATCAAAAGTTACTTCCATTTAGCACTTACCTCTTGTTCCAGAGATGATTATAAACCCCATCACCGGTCATGAACCTTGCTTAACGATGACACCTATCCTGGTCGAGGCAAAGAAACTAAACCTTGACTTAATCTTCCTCCAAGATGCACCCTCATTTTATTTTTTTTTTTAATTTTTTTAACACTATTTATTGTTGAAAGAGAGAGACAGAGCATGAGCAGGGGAGGGGCAGAGAGAGGAGGAGATGCAGGCTCCAGGCTCCGAGCTCTCAGCACAGAGCCCGACGCAGGGCTCGAACTCACAAACCGTGAGATCATGACCTGAGCCGAAGTCGGTCGCTCAACCGACTGAGCCACCCAGGCGCCCCGAGATGCGCCCCCGTTTTAAACCCCAACCAAAGTATTCTTTATCACTATGCCAAAAGCCGAAAACTGATGAACGTATGCATCAGCAGAATAACGAAGATGGTGAGTCTCTATTTCCACCCCCTTGTTAGTTCATCATTACCACGGCCTTCACGTTACCGTAAGTAACGACCATCACAGGGCTGTGACTTCACCTGGAAGTAATAGATGGGTGTTTGGCTCCTGGCTCTCAAAAAAGAACATTGAAATAACCCAACATAGTGATTTCAAAGGCTTATTCTCAAAAACCTGACTTCCGTTGGATCCTGTGTTAGGCTGAATAAAAGGCTCGTAGAAAGTGAAAACTTAAGGCTCAAAAATATCTGAGAAGTCAGGAGGCCCATCCTCTTCAGGTCAGACCTGTTGCAGCCTCTGCGTGCAGGAATTGACTCTTTGTGGTTCTTAGAGACCTTCCAAGGAGAACACGCTTTAAGTGCACTCGCTTGAAGCACTTGCTCTAAGTGCGATTTCAATGAGGACAGTGCTTCTTGTATTCAAGCAAAGCCCCGCCATCTCTTCTTGGGCCGTCCTCTTTGGTTTGGGCACTAGAATCGCTCACAAAAACTCCAAATGCTACCAAACGAGGGACATTCACGCTCACAGATCAGAGACGGTCACCAGGACTCTTAAAATTTCACTACAGCGTGGTGCAGAATCCGGTACACCGTTGCCCAAGCCTTAGGTTCTGAAAACGAAGCATTCCAGAACAGTCCTAACGTAACACCATTCCACGCCTCCACTCGTCAGCAGTGTCCCGGGTCTCGGTGAGGATTCAAAACACGCGGTGGGCCACATCCCAGTCATTGGTTAGCAGGGAGTGAGGGGAAACTCAGCCCGGAGGCTGGTGACCGACGCACAAATCCCCCGATGCAGGATTAACCGTCACACTTAAAGAATAAATTCACCGAAGACAGAAACAACACAGAGGTCACTTCCTCCTTTTTCCTTCTAGCTTGACTGTCCTAACCACCCCTGATGGGTCTCTGTCAGACACTTCTGTGTAGCTCTAGGGAAGCAGTCTCCTATGCGAAGCCAAATCCACTGTTAAAAAGAAAAAAAATAAAATACAGAGATTTCTTTAAATTTAGCCGGAAGTCTCCTAACTTCATGTCATGATTTTTTTGTGGCCTGAAATTGAAGAATCAATAACACGTTCAATTGCCCTAATTGGTAGTTACAGATCTTATCTGTGATTCATACAGGCAATCTCCTCCCGCATATTTTAAAGTCAGCTTTTACAGTTCACTAATGCAATTTGCAAAAGATGCTTTAACTAACAATGGTTTTGCCTCGGTTGAGGCCTTTATCGCATCTGCTCTGGATGCTTTCGAATCCCGTCTCCACGATGCTCATTCGGCTCACACGCCTCTTTCTATCTGCCGTATCCTCCCTCCGACAGACCAGCCTGTGTGGCCGCCTCGGGGACGATCCTTCTGTGACGCCACTCAGACTCTGGGAGAAAGTCGAAGCTCCTCATAAGCGTCTTCATCCCTTGTCGGCAGCTCTCCTACCTCTTCTCTTCCCCCTGCCCCTTCCTTCCATCTGGATCAAAGACTGTTGCCTAGACATCACATACCGCTGGTCTCTGATCTCCTCCATAGGCTCCAGCCTCCACCTAGATTTCGTTTCTTGAATTGGAAGCCTCGGATTAGCCATTATCTTCTCCCGACCTCCGGGCTCCCCACGGTACCTCCCCCCATTCAGGCAGTGACACCCAGATAGGACTGGACTGGCACTAAGCGATGAATGGGTTGAGATGAAGTGAGGGGCCACCAAGACCAGACCCTGCCCCCTGGTCCCCCCGTGCCCCGCCCGGTCACTGCAAAGGGGAGGAGATAAGTGTCTTCGTGTCCCTGCAAGCTGGCTTCGACACACCCACTGGGAAACCCCCACTCCACTAGGCGCTTCTGTTCTCCTCTGCTCCTCCCCATCATTAAATGTATCACACAGGATGAAGCTGTTTCATTATCCATTACAGGCAAGACAAGAGGCCCCCCTTGTACACTCCTTCGTGGGCGGCACGGGGACCCCAGCACGGCATCTAGTGCATCGCTGGCTCTCAGCAAGCGTGCGTTGGCTGCTTTGCCCACAGAAACAAGTGCGGATGAGGAACTTGGTACCATCCCTTCTCAGCCATGTGCCGTTGCATGTGTCTGTGACAAGAGGGACAGGGACAGCTTAGCCAAGAAAACCGTGTAGCCGTTGCTTTCCTTGCTGGCTACAAACCAGTTATTCCCGGTGCTGGGGTCCTGGAGCAGGAAGAATTCTGAAGGTCCACAGAGAACGCATACGTGGCACTTCCTTTACATCGTAAATAAGAGTGTTTTCCCCTCCACAAGGGAGTCGGTTTTGTTCCTCCTTTTTTTATTTTCAACAAGACCCAACTTCTCTGAATTTGAAGAGTCTTCTGTAAATTGCCAGAGCTGTTTGGGACGATTTTTCTCGGACTACCAGGCAGCCAAGCAATTCCAAACCCTCCTCGGGATGTCCCTTTCCACCGGGTTCCATCTGGAACCCCGCCACCAGCGTCGCATGCGGATTTCAAAATCGAAATACGGCAGCCTCCTAACGACACAGAAAGAGCATCGCGCTACATCGTCATGGCATGCTCTGTCTCATTCGTATGGCCAAAAAATAGTTTTTGAATCCTAGGTACCACTGAAGAGGCATCCTTGTTACACAGCCGCATTTTCTCACAGATTAATTTTTCCTGAGAGCTTCAATTTAAGAGTTAATACCAAGGACATTTATGTAACTCCATGCAACCTAAACGCATATGAACAACAAAGCTGGGAAGAGTTTGTCAAAAACAGAATGTGTTCAGAAGAGACAGATGCTTTTTTTTTTTTTACTTACCTTGAACCGAACACTATTTCAAGAGCTAAAATTACAGACTTGCTTTCCCACAGGCCACGGCAGCAAATCCAAACAAAAGCTCTCCTTGCAGCCCCAAAGCAAACCCATGACCCCAAGTGCCCATCACCTCTGTGGGCTGTCATTATCACTCTTCTCTCCAGAAAGAAGTAAATTTAGGAAGGGACAAAAATAGGCAAGTAAAGCTGTCAGTCACTTTACTTCTTTATTTTTCTGAATAGAATATTTTTCTTGGTCTATTAAAAAATACATGACCGCTCGTTCAGAATCCTTTCATTAATATAAAGCATTAAGTCTAATCCATTTTGCCTTTTTGAAGAACTTGTCTTCCGTTCATTTAAAAGCCTGCTCTCACGATAACGTTAACACCTGCACCTCTCGCTCCTGTTTCATTCTGTGCAAACTCCAGACGTCAGTTACACAAGGCCTTCTTATAATGTCACATAATTTATTTTTGAGCAGAGCTCGTATCATATGCAAGAGATTAATACACGGGACAGCACTTTAAGCTCTAAAGAAGAATACGAGCATTAGCTACCTTTATCCTTATCATCCCTTAAGCACTTAATGAATAGTAAGAACCCAATAAAATGTCTGCTGGCCGAACTTAAGTGTGGACAAATAGAAAAGAAACAAAGGAAACTATTTCATAAGAGTGATAATAAATCCAGGGCGCCTGGGTGGCTCAGTCGGTTGAGCGTCTGACTTCGGCTCAGGTCATGATCTCACGGCTCCCGGGTTTGAGACCCGCGTCGGGCTCTGTGCTGACAGCTTGGAGCCTGGAGCCTGCTTTGGATTCTGTGTCACCCTTTCTCTTTCTGCCCCTTCCCGACTCGTGCTCATGCTCTCTCTCTCTCTCAAAAATAAATAAATAAACTTAAAAATTTCTTAAAAAAAGAATGATAATAAATCCAAAATACAGAATCTCCCACGACACCAGCATTGCCAACCCTACATCGTTGGCTGTGGGCTGAAATGGGCTTCTGAGGCTGAGTGTGTGCCCAGAGGACCAGAAATGGCCGTTGTCCAACTCAGAGTCATCTGACCTCAAGCAGTATCCAGTGCTCGTTCCTCAAAAAGTATCCGGGCGCCTGGGTGGCTCAGTCGGTTAAGCATCCGACTTCAGCTCGGGCCATGATCTCGTTGCTCATGAGTTTGAGCCCCACGTCGGGCTCTGTGCCGACAGCTTGAAGCCTGGAGCCTGCTTCCGATTCTGTGTCTCCCTCTCTCTCTGCCCCTCTTCCATTCGTGCTCTGTCTCTGTCTCTGTCTCTCTCTGTCAAAAATAAACAAACTTAAAAAGGAAGTTATGGGGAACCTGGGTGGCTCAGTCGGTTGAGCATCCAGCTTTGGCTCAGCCATGATCTCACAGTTTGTGAGTTCAAGCCCCATATCAGGCTCTGTGCTGACAGTGCAGAGCCTGGAGCCTGCTTCCGATTCTGTGTCTCCCTCTCTCTGTGTCCCTCCCCTGCTCATGCTCTGTCTCTCTCTCTCTCTCTCTCTCAAAAATAAAAATAAGCATTAAAAAAAATTTAAACAAAAAATAAAATTACCCATGTAAGACATTAGCGAACAATGAGACTTTACTGAAGATTCCACAGGTTCCACAGGGAGTCTCAGGATGTGGCATCGCCCGCTGCCAGCAGCACTCTTCCCCTGCACCGCACCCCCCGCGGTTCCTGCCGGCTTCCTGCTCGCTTCCTGCTCTCAACGCAGCACTGTCATTGGAGAGGTAAAAGGCAGTCACGCTGAAGATGTTTATATAACCAGGATAGAGGAAAAGGTAGAGAGGTACATTAAATTGAAGATAGAGAAAAAGAGGTACATTAAAGAAAACAGGAACAGAAAGGACAAATTCCATCACAGAGTTATCGCACAAGAGACAGACGACATGGTAAACCTCGCCACCACGATAATATTGTAAACGGGCACAGGCTTTTGCAAAGGGATGAGAGGCAGCACACGGCAGGAGCACCGTCAATACCCAGGCCCTTTGCATCCCTCCAGAGAGCACAGTCCAAGAACGTATCTCCTTAATAGGAGAAAGCATTCCGTGCAGGCTGAAGCATTCTCAACGCGGGGAAGAAAGACAGCTGGGTGGAATGAAAACCACAAAGACATGTTCCTTCTGTTAAGTGATGGTGCATCTGCACAATCAGATATTCTTCTTGTTTTCTGTATTTATCGTTTTGTATTTTGATTCCAGTGTAGTTGACATACAGTGTTAGATTAGTTTCCAGGTGTACAATATAGTGATTCAACAATTCTAAACATTGTTAGTTAAAAAGAGAACTACCCTACAATCCAGCAATTGCACTACTGGGTATTTACCCCCAAAATACACAAACACTAATTCAAAGGGATATCAGCATGCCTATGTTTATTGCAACATTATCTACAATAGCCAGATTCTGGAAGCAGCCCAAGTGTCCATCATTAGACGAATAAAATATATATATATATATATATATATACACACACACACAATATACAAGAAATATATATGCACAATATATATGCATATGTACTACATATATATAATGGAATATTATTCAGCCATAAAGAGATATTTTTCCTGGACTTAAAAATGTGATTAGGACGGCCACCTCAAAATACAGAAAATGTTTATAATCATATTGAGTGACAAAAGAAATAAATAGGCGATGATGACAGCTCCATTAAAAAAATATGTGTTTGGACAAAGGTTTGGAAGTACTTTTAGAATTTTTTAAATGGTGACCATGAAAAGACTTTCAAGTTAAGTTTTATTGTGTTTTCTGTTTTAGGAAACGTGTCTAATAGTTACTTCATCAGCTTTGGAGTTAAAAAGGAACAAAAATACTTGACCATATGGAAAAAAGGTGGGTTTCTTTTTTCTATTTAGCTATGGATCCCAAACAAGTTTTTACATAGCAGTATAACCTGATACTTAGAGGAAAACATTTTCCACGTGCAAGAGTTGTCTCAAACTCAAGGTGACGACATTCAATGAGCAGGCACAGGAAGTAACATAGGGACAAGATGTTCACATATGTTCTAATGACATGCTTTCACATGAAGCCTTTGAAGTTCTAACCACAAATCTATTTGAACTTCCCTGGGAATCAATGAACTCGCCAGTCTAAAAGAAAATAACAGTGAAGACATTTTTGGACTCAGATTCCATTTTGCCTCTCAAAAAAATTTATTCTCGAATAAAACCACTTTGCCAGGATATGCGCCTGGCAGTCCAAAAGTGGTCTTAAAGTAGTATCCAATGTGAACCAACGGAAAGTGAGATCTCAATTATTTTTCAATTTCTCTGAAAGAGGAAGGGGTTACTAGCAGTTATGATTCCCCCGATGAATGGCAGGCACGATGGAAATAGGTTGAAGCAAGATGAAAGTCAAGCCTATTCTTGGCTAAAAGGTGTGAGTAAAAACTGATTCAGAGCCGTTAGCTCCTGGCCCACTGTAACCAGACACAACATATGAGAACATGTAATGACTGAAATTGTACTAAAAGGCTAATAATGAATCATTATCTAAATGGAAATGGAATGGGGAAGAAACACAAAAGAATGAGTCTATACTGTTCCTGGTGTATCTTTAGAAAGACCCACCACAAAAAGAAGTGCACCTACTTCATTGAAGACTTTTGGGAGAAGCATGGAAGGGGGCTCTCTGATTCTAATCTCTTACCAGAGTATCCCTGTTGCCAAGGGTAGCACTGTATGAACACAGCCAGCCCCCCCTTAGCTCTCATAAATAGGCGTGTTTCTCATCAAATCTATAAGGTACCAGTGGTTTTAACATACCGTTTTGGTGACTGCTCAAGGCTTTTGAAGGCAGAAACTCTGGAGCCACCATGAGCACCGTCCAACATGCTGACTCCTGAGTTCTCTCTCATAGTGGTCTTCTAGAAACAAATTTCAACTGAGACTGGGAGAAACTGGCATTGAATGGTTTCTTCTGAATACCAAACAGTAGAACTGTTTTTACTGATTCAAACGAACCATGATCGATAACCCCCAGAAAGATAAAATGTACATGGAAGCCGATAGTTAAATTTAGATTTCAACAAACATCGTACCTAACATGTGAAATAATGTATTTCCGTGTTGATGGAATCAGAAGCTTGAAATTCCAATGAGCTGCTCAGAAAAGGAAGCTGACGTATTCCTCTGTCAAAACGAATAACCCAATAACCTTGCTTTATATCTTTGTCATGACTTCATGCTCTCCAGGTGAAAGAGTTCAGGGCACCTGTTCAAAACCCTGTTGTGTAGGGAGGAAGCTCCTGCTGAAATATCTGATTTTGAGACCCCTGGCCTCTGCTCCCCTCCAGACCCTTTCTGCCGTAGGCCTGCGCAGAAGAAATGGGTAGGAAAGCATCTTTGGAACTGGCGATGGTTTACTGATACTCCCAGTAAGCAGTTTTCTTGAGGACAAACAGCACTTAGCTCTTTTGGGTCCACCAGATGCTTAACCATAGAAAATCTGCCTTTGAACCCGAATAACTAGTACCCCAAAAAAGCCTAATTTGTTAGCATTAGCAATTTTATTTCACTTATGAATATTTTATTATATATAATTTATTTTCTTTATTAATGTATGTTATTGCATTCATTATATTTATTTTATGTTATATTTTATGGCCACAAAACAAGGGGAAGAACACCATTACCCATCTCCTCATCTCCTCTTGCTAAATAAGGTGCAAAGACAATTATATGTTCCCACGAAGCAATGGGGAAAGTGAAATGATGAGGGGTTATGCATGTGATGTCATCAAGAAAAAGTTTCATCTGGGTCCCAGGTTTCCTGATCCTCAATTTCAGGAGACTTTTTGTTGGTTCTTGGTCCCATTATTCCAACGGATGTTAGAAATGAGACAGTCACCGGAGGTGATGCAGACATCACAGGTCCTGAAATCCAGATGCCAATAAATAACTCCTTAAATGGTGTTTGCAGCCTTTTATTGTATGTGAAAGGACCTACCATATGTGAACATGTCCACATAAAGGCAGGTGGAGCTCTAATTCTAGCACTATATTAACATGTCACAGATAGGTCCCCACTTCCATAACTACTTCTTTTGAATCTCCATGCTGGCTCCCCCACAGCTCTCGTCTTTAACTTGCAGGGATAATAGGCAGTGAATTTACTTTGCCTTTTTTTTTTTTCCTGGAAGCAACTATAAACCACCGCAAGCCTTGCCTAAATCCAATTTACAATAAATAACATAGCAAGATTTGGATTGTTTTACTTACTCGCCTCTCTACTGGCAAACCTATCATTGGCAGTAAGAGATATCCTTGCAGTGTTTTCGGAAATTTAATCTATGGCATGAAGTGTGTAAAATTCCCTCATTTCAAAACTGGTGTAATTTGTTAACCTCCAGAACGATAAATGCATCATGAGCCTCGGCAGACATTCTCCCACTTCTTCCATTGCTGGGGAAATGAGAAAATCACGTGCTCTGACGACCACTGACAGAGCAGCACCTGACAAATCCCTAGCCTCGTGTCATGTTTATCAGAAAAATAAACCCGAGTGACTAAAAGATGTACAGAGTGGAAAAAAATCTCTGTCTATATTCATTATTTATATCTGAACACTTATTATTTTGCCATATCATTCTAATGAGAAGAATACTAATGAGAAAATGAGAAAGGTACATGTGATTACTTTCCAGAGCTGCTACAGCAAAAATATTACAGACTGAGTGGTTTAAACAACATAAATTTGTGTTCACGGTCCTGGAGGCCTGGAGTCCAAGATCAAGATGTCGTCAGGGTTGGTTTCTTGTAAGGCCTCTAAGGAAGAAGCTGTCCACGCCTCTCCCAGAGTTTCTGCTGGTTTTCTAATCCTCTTTCATGGTCCTTGACTTGTAGAAGCATCACCGTGATCTCTGGCTTCATTTATCTACATGGTGTTTATTCTCCTCATGTGCATGTTGGTCTGCATATTTCTTCTGTTTCTAGGGACACCACTCATACTGGATTAGGGCCCACCCTAATGACTCATTTTGACTTAACTGTTTCTGTAAAGACCCTGTCTCCAAATAAAGTTACATGCTGAGCAACTGGAAGGTAAGTCCTCCACATATGCATTTTGGAGGGACACAATTCAACCCACAACAGGAGGTGTTTCTAAGACATAGGGTGGGAAGTTGAGTTTTGCTATTCAGCCAAGCCTGGGCCTTGCCAGTACATTTACTTCATCGACGAAATCACTGCTTTATGCGCAGGTGGTAGAACCGCATCCAGCACTGTGAGGAGCCACCAGACTTTGCATCAGATGATGCTCAAGAATTTCCTCCAGCCGGTGTGAGGCCAGCCTCGTAGTGAGGCTAAGCGTGGTAAGAAATGTTGTCCGGCACATTTCCTTCCAGAAACTTTCAAGTTGCTGTAGAGTCTAGGGAGCATGTGATTCTTAGGCACGTACCATGTTCTTCCAAATAGCATGGGGTGGCACATTTGTTGACATAGATGTGCTGTTACTTGCTACACTTCCGTGCAAGTGAGTACAGTGGATTAAAGACATATGTTCAAACCGTAACCCCAGATACCTGTGAATGTGACCTTATTTGGAAATAGGGTCTTTGCAGATGTAATTCAGTTAGGACTCTCGGGATGAGATCATCCTGAATTTATGGTGGGCCCTAAATTCAGTGACTGGAATCTTTGTATGAGGAAGAAGGAGATTTGACACACAGGCGTGAGAGACCAAGATCCTGGAACGAAGGACAGTAAAGACAACTGAGCATAATAGTCTGAGCCACTCTCTGAATGTAAGATGAACAGGCCAAACAATTTATGGAAATTGAGATGACAAAAACAAAACAAAACAAAACAAACAAACAACTTGAAAAGGATAAGAAGTTAAAAACAGCTATTGGCATGGCATTAGAGAAACAAAAATTAGGCTTGAATCCCTGCCCAAGTAGAGGGGTCCTGGACAATATTGTAGGGTTTCAGTTGGGACCCCTGAGGGACTATACCCTAGAAGTAAGAGTAAACTAAAAATAGTCTGGATCTTACAAAGACTGAAGAGTAGATGGGCATCAATTCTATCCTCAACTGGATAGAAGATGCTCCTGTCCTTGTTGCATATCAGAAGAAAAAAATGTAAAAAAAAAAATTATTCAGAGGAAAGTAACATCATCCAGAGCCTCTAATGGTTTCCCATAATGGGTATGAATAGTGAATTTCCAGCACCCAATACAAAATTAGAACAAAGGGACAAAAACACAATAAAAACATACCCACAGGTGCTCCAAGTTAAGGGGAGTTAAAAGACCTGAATTTTTACCATTAGGTTTAAAGAAAACAGATGACCATATGGAGAATCTCACCAGAGGACTAAAATCTATTCAAAAAGTTAAATAGAAATTCTGGAACCAAAAAATATAATAACTGAAATTAACAATAACAGGGATGTTTCAACAACAGACACAGCTAGAAAGGGTCGTAGTGATTTTGAAGACATGTCATTTAAAATGTCCATCCTCACGGTACCTGGGTGGCTTAGTTGGTTGGACGTCCAACTCTTGATTTCAGCTCAGGTCATGATCTCACGGTTCATGGGATTAAGCCCCACATCAGGCTCTGCACTGACAGCAAGGACCCTGCTTGGGATCCTCTCTCTCTCCTCTCTCTGTCCCTCCCCAACTTGCGCAGGCTCTCTTTCTCTCAAAATAAATAAATAAACTGTATTTTTTTTAAAAAATGTCCATCCTGAAGCCCAGAGAGGGGAAAAGAGGAAATAAGACAAGAGAATATAAGAACAGAGAGCTGTGCAACCCAGTGAGCAGGCCTGTCATGTGTATACCTGGAATCTCAGAAATGAAGGAGAGAAAGAACTGGAAAGAAGTCACATCTGACAAAGTGAAAGCTGAAAATTTTCTGAAATTGATAAAAGAAATCAAATTCTAAACTTAAAATATCATATAAGCACAGCAATAAAAATACATAGAAAATTATATTTTAGTACACCACAGTTGAAAATCAAAGACAATGAGAAAGTCTTAAAAGCATCCAGAGAAAGAAAAAAAAATTATCTTCCAAAAAGCAAGATGGATGACTGACTCTTAATAGGATTAACTGAAGCCAAAAAACAAGACAGTGACATGTTTAAAACAATTAAAGGAAGTTGGGGCACCTGCGTGGCTCAGTCAGCTGAGCTTCCGACTTCAGCTCAGGTCATGGTCTCAGTTCTTGAATTCGAGCCCCGCGTCAGGCTCGGTGCTGACAGCTCAAATCCTGGAGCCTGCTTCAGATTCTTGTCTCTCTCTCTTTCTCTCTCTCTCTCTCTCTCTCCCCTTCCCCTGCTTGTGCTCTCTCTCAAAAATAAATAAATAAACTTTAAAAAAAAAAACCATTACTATATACTGCTTACAAGAAATGCATTTGAAATATAGGAACGCACAATAATTGAAAGAAAAGGATGGAAAAAATAGACCTTTATACTGACCCCCCAAAAGCTGGTGTAAGTATGTTAATATCAAAGCAGTTTTTACGGTAAGAAGCATTACTAGAGATAACAACATTTTATGAGGAAGAAAAGGTCACTGTTTGAGGAAGATAAACAAATAGTATGTACTTGATAACGTAATTTCAAAGCACATAAAGCAAAAATTGACAAAACTGAAAGGAAAAAATAGACATATGTGTAATCACAGTGAGGGATTTGAACAACTTCTCTCAGTAACTGTTAGCACACGTGGCAGGGGGTGGGGGAGGAATACAAAGATAGAAACAAAGATTAACAAATATGAAGTGTTTGTTATTTAAACAACAACACACTACACTACACTACTCGTTCACTTTTTGGTAAATGCATAAGAAATGTTTACCAAAAATGTCCGTATGCTGTGCTATGAAGAACATTTCAAAAGGGGCACCTGGATGGCTCAGTTGGTTAAGTGTCCGACTTCAGTTCAGGTCATGATCGCACAGTTCCTGAGTTTGAGCCCCACATCAGGCCCTCTGCTGTAGGCACAGAGCCTGCTTCAGATCCTCTGTCTCCTTCTCTTTCTTCCCCAACCTTGCTCGTTCTCTCTCTCTCTCTCTCAAATAAATAAACCTAAAAAAACAAAAAAGAACATCTCAACAAAATTCAAGCCATCAAAAGTATATAATATATTGTCTCTGATCTCAGTGACATTTGGCTAAAAATCACTAACAAAAAATAACCGAAAGGTCCCAAGGTTTAAAAAATTAAACAACACGTATAAATAATCCATGGACCTCATTTTGTGTTGTGTATGCTTTCTATCGTGTATTCACCTAAGCTATGGAGCTACCGGCAATTTCTATTTTTTTTTAATGTTTATTTTATTTTTGAGAGAGACAGAGAGAGAGAAGAGGAGGAGGAGGGACCGAGAGACAGGGAGGAGGATCCGAAGTGGGCTCCGTGCTGACAGCAGAGAACCCGATGCAGGGCTCCAACTCCCGAATCTCAAGATCATGACCTGAGCCAAAGTTGGAGGCTCAACCGACTGAGCCACCCAGGCGCCCCCTATTTCTAAGAAAACTCATAAAGTCTTTTATTTACATCTTACCAATTACAAATATTTAAAGATCATGTGAGAGCACTGTAATAAAGTTTATTAAACCATACTTGGGGAATCTCTCTTTTCCTTTAGTGAAGTTAAAAGATAAAGATTATAGTACACTCTTTCAGGATTGCAGTGCAATTCTTCTGGAAGTAGATCTTCAATTTTTTAACAAAAATATTCTATACTTTCAAGGACACCCAGAAAGGAATACCAATCACTGGCAGCTAGAAAAGATGACCTCACCTCTAAGATTCTGGTTATTCCTAAATCCTAATTTGGCCTATTTCCATTATTTCGATTAATGATCAAAGGGTAAAATAGTCCTAAGCTCCATGCTAAAACTGTGTGACATGAGGTTAAATTTCCTTTTTTTTTTTTTTAGTTTTTATTTCAATTCCAGTTAGTTAACATACAGTGTGATATTAGTTTCAGGTGTACAATATAATGATTCAACAGTGCTCATCATAAGGGCCCTCCTTCAACCCCACCGAGGTTAAATTCTTCAAGAGCAAACTTGGAGAGACAAGAGTTGATTCTTCATATTTTAATATAGAAAAGGGATTAGACTTGTTCTAATCTAAATTTCATAGGGCAAAACTAGAAACAAAAGTGGCAAATAATGGGAAGAAGATTTCAAGTCAAAATTAGTTTCCTTTCATTTTAATGTATATTAAGAAGGGAAAGTGGGTGATGGGCATAGAGGAAGGCACCTGTTGGGATGAGCACTGGGTGTTGTATGGAAACCAATTTAACAATAAATTATATTTAACATAAAATACATATATAATTACATTAATTTAATGTGAAAATAATAACATAATATATTAATATAATTATAATTATATTATAAATGATTAATATTAACATATTATATTGGTATTATTAGCATAATATTAAAATACACAGAGCCTGTGTATTTTGGCAAGCCCTGTGGCCAGACCCCAGTGTTTCTGAATATTTGACAGCCTGAACTGGGAACAAATTGGTATCTGGTTAAAATATCAGAAATGTGTTTCTTTTGCTTCTAAAGGTAAAGATAATTTGTCTATAGGAAGAGTTCCCAATGTAATTTCTATAAATAATTTTAAGGCGAGTACCTATTTGTCATCCTTGTGCTAGCCTTCAACTTTGGGATGTATTCCAAATGCAATGCTTCAAACAGAGATGTTAACTAGTCTGCTTCTTAATGTGAAAAGCTACCTTCATTGCAGACATCATCAAGAGATTCTTATAATGGGAGTGGGGGAAGGGTAACTGTGGCCTCTGGGACTCAGGAAGAAGAGAGATGATGAAGTGGACTTTAAGCAGAAGAGATGGGCCCAGCAAAATGGCAACACATGGGGACTAATGAAAGACCCAGCCAGCAGGGCCCTGAAGAACTGTAGGAGTAGTGAGCCATGGGCATCCAATTTTAAATTGTCCTTCCAGCATGCTAATTCTCTTCTGTCATTCTCAAATCCTCAATAATATTTTTAAACACAGCTCTCTTGATGGCACCATGTCTTGGGGATTAAGGAAGGTCAGTGTCCAAATGTGAGATGGAATCCAAGAGAGCTGCAAGCATGGACAGGAGCACCAAGGTGGTACATGGAAAATGGTGGAAGAGGTCAAAAGCAGGTATGTGGAGTAGGAAGTGAGAAGCGAAATGAAAAGAATGTGTATACTCCTGGGGTTCCTCAGAAGTATTTAAGGAAGGGACAGGACTCTGTCCTAGATAAAGTCTTAGATTCTGGGTATTTGGTAATTATATGGATGGATGGTCCTTAGGAGGCTGAAGACCTTGGGAACCCTGGGACCCCTCTTACGCTGAGTATCATGGGCGTTTGGGGGGAAACCCTTCTAACGATAAAATAATGGACAGACTGCCCCAGCAAGAGAAAGGTTCCCACTATGGTAACCAAGAAGAAGCTGATGGCTACAGGGAGAGGTTTCCCAGACAAGCTCTTAGATCCTGTGTGCTCAACATTAATAGAATGGTAAGCTTTTAAACTGAAGCATAGAAAAGCATTTCTGAAATATAAAAAGGAGGTCAACTGCATGCCTTGAGAACTTCTATGAGAGTCTTCTAGCTCTCTCCCTCCCACAACCTGGGGACATCAGTCCAGGACTGCTCCCCAACGGCACTTGGTATGAACCGGCTAATGGGAGGTATATCAAGACAAGGGGCGAGACCCCAGAGTAGCTGTTAATCTCTGAGGAGTCAGATCCAGCATTCATGAGTCCAAGGAATGTTCCACCAGAGATGAGTCATTAAAAGGATATGTCACAGCTTTTGGAAATAGTGGGTCTTGAACATGGAGAAAAGAGAATATTGGTAAGGCCGGGCAGAGCAACCCTATTTCCCCTAATACAGGACCCTATTTACTTTAGGACACATCCTGATTTCAGAGATGGTAATTTAAAAAACAAATAAATACACAAACTATGCATCCTTAAATTACTACTTTCAATGATCTAGCCTATATTTTGGAGAAAATAAATGGATAAAACTAAGAACGAATTGAGTTGATACTAATGGAAAGAAAATTTATCTACAAACAACCACATTATTGAAATAGTCCCGATTTTCTAAAATTTCTCTTCAGGAGAGCAGGACTCATTAGATTTTAGCTTTTTTTCTTGGTGCTGCTTTTGACTGCTCTGCATGATTTTCCTGCTAGGATCCACAGAGCCCCTCATTCTGACCTAGTGTTACAATGGAGCCCTGTTATATTTTGTGAGAGAAATTGCCAATCTGCCTTGCCTTGAGTTACTCCAGGAATGGTTGATTTAGCTACTCAGAACTGTAAAATTGAGAACTATACTCCAAAAGAGAATTTTATCAGGCCTATATTTTAGGTAAAAAAAAAAAAAATTCTTTTTTGCTACTGGACTATGGTACACTAATGATGACTGTTCACTCCCTTGAAAATAAAGAAGATCCTGGGTATTCGTCCCTGTGTGGTACGCCGACAGCTGAACAAATTTTAAGGGTAACTGTTTGCCTATGTCTTTTCAGCCTCCACAATGAATTACATCATCTGACCTCCAAACAGGAAGTACTAAATTCAGCTCCGTCTCTGTATCTTCCAAACCCCCTTCCTATTCCAGCAACTAGTTGGCCCTGGCAAAATTTTAGAATCACTGGATTGTGCTTCCATGGGTCTTTTCTCCCTCCTTTTTCTAATCTTCCTTATTATTGGCCCCGACCTTCACCATCGTCTTCTAGGACCCCTGACATTCCAGAGCCATGGGCATTTTCCCTGCTCACCTTCCTGTTCAATTCTCTTCAACCTCAACTGCCTGTCCTAAGGAGCCCGAGGCTCATCTCCTGCCAGATGCTTCCAGCAAAGGTGTCAACGATTTCGTTGACTTACAGTGACATCATGTGTTTCCTCTGCCAGAAAATGTTTCTGTTTAACAGAAGAGATTAATGGAGTTCTTGGCCATCTCTGCACATGAGATTCACTTGAGGCACTTCAAAACTTATCAAATGCCTATGCCCATCCATAGATATTCCGACTTCATAGTGCCAGGGTGGGACCCAGATATATCATTATTTTTAAAAATTCTTTCCATGTGACTCAAATGTCAAGCCAGGGGTTGGAAATCACTGCCTATCCCAAGAGGGAGAGAGCTGGGATAATTGCAGGGCCTGTGGTGAGTCAGGAGGAGATAGGATCAGGAGAAAGCCTCCAACCTCATCATGTTGACAATTGGCTACTTCAGCCAAAACCTAGTTGTATCCTTATTTATTGGTAGAAGGAATTACCTGAAGATCTCATCTCATCTACTGAGGAAAAATCAAACAGCTGTGCAGAGAGATTGTATTTTTCTAACCAACTGCCCCAACCAAGATCTTTGAGTTGGCAAAATATGATCAGTCCCAGGACATGGTGTCTCCTAAGAGTTCTGTTGTTTCTGAGACTGGCCATTCCTTCTCTCATCCTCAGAAGAGCACAGACCTTTCTATCTTCTGAGATCCAAAAGAAGCAATTCACAAATGTTTTTGTTTATCTCTTTCTTTCCAGAAGTGGGTATAGAGACACCTGTTCAGAGTAAGAGAAACCAGTTGGTCTCAACTGGTACCCCTAGAAAGGAGTGTATTAACAACAGGACAAAGAAATGTGGGAGAGGAAAAGAAAGCTTAACCTTCTCAGCTTCTGATTCCAGCAGGCGTCTACAAACACACGTAAGTAGACTCCCTGCTTTCAGAGACCTTTGCTAATAACTAGATTATTTCCAGTATAGGAGGTGCCTGTAACATTTTCTCCTCACGTGCCTAGATCAGCCCTACTATCACAATATATGAATGTAAAACATGGTAAAGCTGAATTCTTTTTTGTATGATCTGAAGAAATTTTATGCTCCGGATTTTCCTCCTAATGATGTTATTTATCTCCCATACTGATGCCCTTTTAAATTGAAATTACACACCATCCTGGATCAGCACGAGTTGGCAGTTAGTTACACGGTATACTAGGCTTGAAATGTTTCATGGCAGGTGAACACATTCAATGGCCCCAACTGAGGAAACAAGATGGGTGTTAAGTGATCATGTATTAAGTCCATGTATTCAAGAAGCCTCCACATGTAACTATTAGGAACAGGGATAGTTCCCAGAAAAAAAAAAATTAAAGGAAAAACAAACAAACAAAAAACCCAAAGAAGGAGATTTCAAAGAAAAAAAAACAGGATTTCAAAAACAGAAG
This sequence comes from Panthera leo, assembly GCF_018350215.1. Lineage (NCBI taxonomy): Eukaryota > Metazoa > Chordata > Mammalia > Carnivora > Felidae > Panthera > Panthera leo. The sequence goes on from NC_056679.1 coordinate 230,323,894, forward strand.
AAACAAAAGCCAGCCAATGGCTGATTGCTGCTCCTAGCATTCTGCTCAAGCAAGGAGCCAGTCAAGTCCCGAACTAGAACAAAACTTCTGAAGCTACAAATTCCTTGGGAAAAACCATATGGGTCAGACATTTTGGCAAGGGTATTTCAGACATCTTACTGATGTCTTCTCAGACCCAGCCGTATTCTCTGATGCCTACTCTGGATGTGTATTTTGGGGATCCCAAGTAGCCACCTACAAGACCAGGTACCTCCTTGACCAAGAAGAGCCCCTTCACACATGTCTACAAATTCTTTAGGGTCCAGAGGCACCACTGGAAAGGCATTTCCAATCTCTAAGACTTAAGAGTTCTGGGGAAAGAGAGAGGGGATGAAGACTAAGGTAGCTTGTTTCCACATTTTATCACTGCACCCTTTGTACATGGGCTCTAGCTTTAAAAATACGATCTTCAGCGTGCAGATTGAAAGGAAATCAGAAATCCAAATAAATACTGAGAACATTCATTATAATAGCTAGCAGACAAGTAAGACAGATGATCAGGAATTTCTGGTCCCCTCATTTAAACCTACCAATTTATGCTGCAATGCATCCTTTTGAGCAATCTTCCACTTTCTCCACAGTATGAAACCTTTTGGCTCATTTTCAAATGTTTTATGAATTTCTGAAAGAGCCATTTTCTAAGGAACCTTTTATATGTTATGGCTCTACTATATCTTATTATGGCCTACTGTTGACTTGGTACTAAGAAACCGTCACAAAAATATATGGTTGTATCTTTTCTTAAAATCTGTGAAGTTGAGCTGAGTTTGGGAAACTTAACTGTTAAGAATATTGGCTTTAAAAAATAATACTGATATTAGCAGTAAATTGTCCAACTTGTGAGCCTAATTAAAGTCAACAGAATGAAAAACAAGACCCTTAGAGCGTTTCGTAGCTCCAGGCCTACAAAACTTGTCAAAATATGATATGTGCTGTGATGTAGGCATTTGCGTTGTGAGTATATTTATTGTTCAATCTGTCCCACTTTTCTTCCATCCTCCCCGAAGTTAAGGAAAAGGGAGAGACACACTTAAATTATAGCTTTCACAGTTTAGATTGGATATATGCTTTTCTTGTGCTGGCCTCGTGGCCTCTCTGGGTCTCCCTCCCTAGTTAAAGAGAGTAAGGCACAGGGAAGATACTCAATCACTTCATGCCATGTGGACGAACAGAGACTCTGAACAGAAAAACAGGTGAAAGGCCTACGGACAAACCACTTACATGGCTCTGATCATTTTTACGTATTGGCTTTAGTTCTTTGTTTACTTGACCCTAGGACTTATCCCCTTTCGTCCTAGTCCTTTTCTTTGCAAGAACATAGATTGTCAAAGGTTAGTATAGGTGTTTCAGGAGGTGTTTTGGGGAGGTGTTTCAGTGGGTGGGCAAGACAAATTAATGAGTTTTGGGGAGGAAAAACCAACCATGTGCAAAGGGAAGGGAAAACAGCACCAAGAAGAGAAACACCAAGCTTGGCCATTGTCCCAACTACCGACACTCTTCCTCTTTGTTTCAATGAAGTATCATCAGAGAGAGGTTTACCAACTTTCAGATTCCTGGCACTGTAAACTGATTAATCCAAGAGCTTCAGATTGCTCATTCTTATAATTTTTTCTTTCTAATTACCAGTGTCTTCTTTGTCTTCAGTTTGAATTTTCTTCTTTTGTATTACCTGAGCTGAATATGCGATCCATTTAAAATGTTCCTTTGTAAGCTTAAGAGTCAGTCATTGTGAGGGTGTGGGGGCTCTGAATAAGGTAGGTATTTCAAGAGTTTCTAAAGAATAAGCCTTGACATTTGACTAACAGATTGTAGTTTGTAAAGTGCTTTTCTTACCCAGTATGTTCTTTGATTTTCACCAAAACTTTATGAAACAGACAAGGGAGCCACTGGAGAAACTGAAGCCCAGGGAGGTTTGTCCAGAGTCATGTGGCTGCTTGATATTACCTGTTCCGGTGTCCTTTCTGCTATGCCAGTCTCCCACATAATAAGGCAAAATTGTCTGGATATTTCTCAGCTGCTGTTTATTAACATCCAGCTGAAGGCCCAGGATCAGTGACAAAGTAAGCCTATAAATTACTACATCAGAGATCTTTATTTTGCTTTCTCTGAACGTAAAAGAACTTTTCATTTTTTGGTAATGGATAAGAATTTTTAATTAAGATAAGAAATTAATTTAAACTTGTATCGAATTTAAAAACACACAAACATGGTTAGAGTCAGTCATCTGTAAAAGAACACATTTCATCAGCGTTTCATCTACAGCCTTCTAAAAGTCATTGTTCTCACAAAAATTCAGGGCGCTCGCTCCACATGTTTTGCCAGCAAGACTTCTAACCATTCCCGTTGCCCCTGGTAAGATGCACAGAATCTGCTTGTACTAAATGTGCTCTAAGTTTGTTCACCAAAGAACAAAGTTTCCTCTAGAAATTTAAAATTTAGGAGAGAGAGAGAAATTCTACTGTGCTTCCTGTTCAGCTCATCAGCTACCTTTCACTAGACCTGCCCAGGGACACAGACGTACAAAGCCTGCCCATCAACCCACGGGGGTGGGCAAATATATTCGTGTCCAAGTCAGGATCCAAAGGGACCACATCAGGATAAGACCACAGACTGGGCCTAAAAGGATGAGCTGTCATATAGATAAATATAAGTTCCAACTCTGCAAAAGAGCAATTGTTCAAATACAGGACAAGAAGACATGAATCCACAGGAGTAAATGGGGGGAAAAAAATCCAGGCTTTCAAGTCAATGGTGAAATCACAGTAAGAGGCAGCCCCCTGTGAGCCAACACAGCATTAGCCTGTCTAGACGGAAGTCATATGTCCTGAACAAGGAAAGCATTCTTTCCCAGTAAGAATTGTCCAAACTATACTTGAGGACTGGGTTCACTTTTAGGTATCTCTCTTAGGAGCAGTATAGACAAGACAGGAGGCATTCTGGAAAAGAACCAAGCTAATGAGGCTATTCAGACTGTGCCTGGCATGTTGGAGATTAAATGAGTATTCATTGAATGACCAATGCATGAGGAGTAAACATGAGGAATTCTAGAAGGAACTGAGCCTGCTCATTCTTTGTTTTTTTAATGTTTATTTATTTTTGACAGAGAGAGAAAGAGAGACAGAGCACAAGCAGGGGCGGGGCAGAGAGAGAGAGAGAGAGAGAGAGAGAGAGAGAGAGGGAAACACAGAATCCAAAGAGCCTGTTCATTCTTAATACAAGACTTGGGGAAACTCAATAAAGGAATGGTGCATTGGGTCTGCTAAGAAACTGCCGCCAGCCCAGGTGTAACACATAAGGATCTTATTTGACCACTTCGAGGTGTGTTTTTTTCAATACCACCAAGCAGTTCACTCAATCCTGGCATTATCTACCTAAAGACAGAATCAGATCTCACAGCGTAAGGGTTCAGATCTACGAGACTGCCCCACTCCCCCACCTCAGACACCAATCACAAGTCTGTCTATAGTTTGGTTTCCACAACCTCTTCTTGGATTCAAGTAATTTACTAGAGCAGCTCACACAACCCAGGAAACATGTTTACTTCCTAGATTATTAGTTTATTATGAAAGGATATAACTCAAGAACAGCCAACATAGGAAAGATCCATAGCACAAGGATGGATATGGGGAAGGGCAAAGAATTTCCATGCCCTCTCCAAGTGTGCGACTCTCCTTGAATCTCTGTATGTTCACAAACCCAGAAACTCCCCCAACTACCCTTTTTGGGTTTTCATGGAGACTTCATGACATAGACACGACTGATTAAATCACCAGCCGCTGGTGATTGAACTCAGTCTCCAACTCCTCTTCCCTCTCAGGTCTGGGGTGGGACTGCAAGCTTCAACCTCTAATCACAAGTTTGGATCCCCTGGTAACCGGCCCCTATTGTTAGGTTTCCCCAAAGTCACCTCATTAACATAACAAAACACATTTTACTGCTGTCCTCACTAAGGAAATACCAAACTTTATAGGAGCTCTTTTCAGGAAGGGGACATGACCAAATACACATTTCTTATAAATCACAATATCATACCAACATTGGGAAAAGATCCTTCTGCAGCCTTTTCCTTTCTCCCCAGTTTTCCCCTGTGTGGCAGACATCACCTGGATGTCTCCAAGGTCAGAGCAGCACTTTTGAATGCTGCTCCCATTATATCCTCATAGCAGAAGCAGAGTGAATTTATAACCCCTGGTAGTCTGAGTTTGGAACACAAAAAGTCCCAAGTCTAAAATAAAATTTTTTGTAGTCTAGTATTTTATGTTAACATTTCATGCTCCTAAGATATTTGTGACTGTAATAGAATAACAATGTTTTTTTCCCAAACTTTGATCAAAATGAACTCCCCAGAAATGTGTCAGATTTATCTGTAACTTCATATGTCTCTGCACAATGCTAAGGGTTGTGAAAAGCATGGAAATTGGGAAATTCATTTCTCTCTCCTTTTTTTTCCCCTCCAGTCCCAATTTCTCTATGACAGTTTTTCCTATTTTATGACTTCAGCTCATCATTGTTTCTTCTCTTTCCAACTCACTTCTGAGCCTCTGCCCCATCCTCCTCATTACTGTCTCTGAACTGTATGTATTCTAAATACTCTTCAACACCGTGATTCTTCGTGAGTCCCATTACTCTACTTCTTCTAGGCAATAGAATTTTCTTTTTAGATTCACCCTGGGTACCAGTACCAGAACAATTATGCTAACACTTGTATTTATTAACCTTGTTTAACAATCAACAGTGACTCCTGGTAACTATTGCATAAAGCCAAAGATTTCTGGCCGGATCCCTTCACTTCAGGTCCAAGATTCCCTTTCAAACTTTACTTTTCTTTACGCTGAAATATTCAGATTGGTCATCACCATGAACACACATGTGTGCTAGGGACTACGTGCTATGCACGATACAAAGATGAACAAGACGGAGCTTACAACAGAATAAGTGCCATGAAACGTGCGCACAGATCACTCTCGTTTAAGATAAAAATAGTCCTTGCTTTAAGGGAGGGACAAACTTCAGACCAAAGGGACTCCAAGAGGGAGATCTTATTTCTGGCTCTGAGGATAGTAGTGAGCTCTGTGAGGGGTATCGAATTTTGAATATGCTTTGAAGGGTGACTAAGACGTAGGAAGACAAAGATTTGGAAAGAGGGCCAGTGTGACCAATAACATTACAGTATAAAGACATATAGGCAGAGTAGTGAATTCTACAGTTCTGCTGGGCTAAGTAGAGGACATGAAACACAGTGGTGAGGAACAACTTTAGGGAAGCAGGTTTGGGCCAAATCCCAAAGACCCCCACACTTGTCTTCCCATGGAAGGAGATTAGCCCAACGGCCCTTTCTCCTTGCCAGCACGGAGGCTTTGTCCAGACCATGCCCAGGATGCCCTCTCCCTCTGCCCGGTCTATTGTTAGAATCTAAACACGTTTGCCAAGTCACTTTGTTCCATGGAGTCTTTGCCACCTGCTCTAATGCACGCACCACATTCAGTGGCATGTGGTCAACCAGCCTGGCCTGTCTGGGCAAGTGACTCAATCTCTGAGCCTCAATTTATCCATCTGTAAAATGTGATAATACCTCCCATCTGAGGTGTGAGCTTTACATGAAATCATTGTGCTCAATTAAAATGAAGAGAGTATTTGTTTCAGGAATGATATAAAAAACATGTGACAACCGGATTAGCACAGGCACCAATCAATCAGAAAAAATACCAGCCATAAATTCCGCTCTAGTGGTACATCCCAGATAAACGTCAGCCTGGGCTGTTAATATCACCGTCTTCACATCATTATAAGTAGGTACCAAGCCATCACTCTCCTTCATTTCTCTAAACTCCCAATAAGAGCTCTTGTAGCCCAGCAGTTAAATTACTATTAGGTAATGAAATTTTGAGGTGTGTGAGGGATAATCATTTCTTACACACTTTTGTGTTTTCTAAAACTGTACTATGATGTTTGGAAATATTTAGCAATTAGCTTGAGCCAAGAGAGATACTATTCCCACAAAGACCTTCAATTTTTCTATATTTATCCATCTCACGTCCGCGGTATTTGCCAAAAAGAAAAAAAGATTAAAAATGAACACACAAGTGTTTTTTAAAGTAAAAAACACACATATTTTTGAGCCAGCATCACTTCTTTCAGACATTATCTGTTAGAAATGAGTCAGTGTACAGGACTGTAGGCAAAGAGGGGACTGTGGCAACTTTGCCTGAAATGGTAAACGGCTGACATATCCCTCCAAACCTGCATGGCTGAGTCCACTGTGGAGCCTCCATCCATGGGCTACTGTGCTAAGAATGAGGTCAACAACATCCATTATTTTCAAGGACGCTGTCTTAGTCTGCTCGAGCCGCTGTGACACAATGCCATAGACCACGTGACTTAAGGCAACAAACATTAATTCCTCATCATTCTATAAAAAGAATAAAAATAAAAAGAATATACAAACATATGTGTTTGTATAAGCAAAGAAAAGAGTATGGGAGAAAATGTATCTAATTGTTAATTATTATATCAGGGGTAGAGTTAGGAGGAGGGTTGGGGGCATTTTTAGTTTGACTTTAGACTCCTCTGCAGTATTTGAATTTTTACTGGGAGTCTGATTTACTTTTGAAGTTCCAGTAACTAAGAAAAAAACAAACAAACCGTAAACCTGTCATTCACAACACTTATGCTGCTCATGTCTGAATAGTATACAAGTCCAATATATACTACACTGGAGATGTGGCTTCTCAAGAACGTACTTCTTTTTTTTTTTTTTTAATTTTTTTAATGTTTATTTATTTTGAAGGAGAGAGAGACAGAGTGTGAGCAGGGGAGAGGCAGAGAGAGAGGGAGACACAGAATCTGAAGCAGGAACCAGGCTCTGAGCTGTCAGCACAGAGCCCGATGCAGGGCTCAAACTATGAACCGCGAGATCGTGACCTGAGCTGAACTCCAACGCTTAACTGACTGAGCCACCCAGGCGCCCCTGAAGAATGTACTTCCTAAAGAGCAGTGGCTGAATAATGTCTATACTCCAAGTACTATGATGGGGGGCCAGGGAAGCCTCACCTTCATGTCTTGATGAGAAGGTCATCATGATTCCAGTCTTGAGGGACACACACCCTGCCCATGACGGAATTAGCAAGCAGACCACAGAGCCCGGAGATACGGCTGCACATCTCAAAGAGAAGTATCCTCTAAAAGTTGAAAGAGAGCCAGTGATGAGGGCTGTCAAAGTAATTACAACCTTCCAATAAGAGGAACTTAGGTAATTGCAGTGGGTGAACCATTCTATTTAGATTCACAACTGACTCATGATTGGAAATGGTTGGCCACATAATTACAAAGTTTGGGTTCCTGAATGATTAATTAGATGCAGTGGCTTCATTTTATGTAAGTCCCACTTAAAGCCACATTGCCTGAAATAGAGCCCCTTTGAAATGAATCACATTGTGCACTAGAGACTGGAAAAATAGATTACGTTGAAAATGAATCCAAAAAATCCGTCTTTTTTCTTCTGACTGAACTTGCCAAACTTTTAAAACTTGTATTCAGATGGGGCTTTTGAAGTGTTCTTGGTCTAAACTCAAAATATAGGTTACAAATCATGTTATTAAAAAAAAATCTTTTAATTAATTGAATTCTTTTCAAGAATGAAGAAAGGATTCTAACATTTTACAGATCGTCAAAACTAGAAAGGACCTTCAGAGGATGTCTGTAGAATCCCCTTGTCCCAATGACAACTTGACCTTCCCAGTTCTTCCCAGAGACACAGCTAGCTAACATTGTCCTTCTTCTTCCTACTTCTTTCTTTAGATTTGTAACTGTGGTGGAATACAGACAACATAAAATTTACCTTCTTAACAATTTTTAAGTATACAAACCGGTAGTATTAATTATATTCACATTGTTGGGCAACCAACGTCCAGAACTTTTTCATCCTGGTTAAGCTGAAAGTTTATACCCGTGAAACAACAGTTCCCCATTTACCCCCTTCACCGCAAACCCTGGCAAACACCACTCTCCTTTGTTTCTACAAGTTTGCTGCAGGTACGTCATGATTGGAATCATATAATATTTGTCATCTTGTGACTGGCCGATTGCACTTAGCATAATGTCCTCAAGGCTCGTCCATGTTGTAAGAGGAGTCAGCATTTCCTTGTTTTTTAAAGCTGAATAATATTCCATTGTAGGTACAGACCACATTTTATTTATCCATTCATCCATTGATGGACACTTGGTTTGCTCCCATTTTTTGGCCATTGTGAATAATAATGCTACTCCGAACACGGGTTTACAAATATCTCTTTGAGACCCTGCTTCCCAATCTTTTAGATACATACCCAGAAGTGGAATTGCTCGATCATATGGGAATTCTATTTTTCATTTTTTGGAGGAACTGCCATACTGTTTTCCATACCTTCTTCTTTCTTTTTAATAAAAATAGGTTTGTTTGGGTTTTACTCTGGCAATGAAAGTTACATATGCTCACGGAAAAAGCTGTCAAAAGTGGAAAGTGGAGGGCTCAGTTGGTTAAGCATCCAACTCTCGATTTTGGCTCAGGTCATGATCTCACGGTTTGTGGGATCGAGCCCTGCGTCGGTTCTGTGCTGACAGTGTGGAGCCTGCTTAGGATTCTCTCTGTTGCTCCTTCTGCCCTTCCCACCCCTCTCAAAATAAATAAACATTTTTTTAAGTGGACAGTGACCAGAAATATGACCAGTAATATGACCAGTAATGCTACCCACCAAAAACTAATGTTAACGTAGTACGTTGCCTTCCAGATTTTATCATTTTTTCCTGGTTTATTCTTATTCTTCTTATATTCTTATTCTTCTTATATTTTTATCCCGGTATATTCTTATTCTTCATAATAAAATATTTAAAACCAAAGTAAATGCCGTAACTAACAATAACCACAAAAATCAGCGAATGAAACGATCACTTATGAAATTGGTATTCACTGAGCTTCCCTCCCTGATAACACTACCTGTCAACTGAGAATCTTTGCTGGGCAGTCTCTCTCACTGGTTATGGGATACTCAAATAAAACACAAGTTGATTCTAAAGTAGAACTAGAAATATGCCACAGATGCCAAATTTCATTATGTCAATGCACTAATTTAAATGACCTGAACTGTGACTGGGCGGTGATGTTTTTCAAAGTCCCCCTGCACTTCTGCTGTGCAGTCAGGCTTGAGAAACACAGTAGATGGACTGTCCGTGCTCCCAGCTAAGGCCAGCCCATGCTGGACCCTGATTCCAGTCCTTCCTTCTGCTCTAGGATGTGGCTGCAGCTGTGTTCTCTCCCAACATCAGCCATTTTCTTCCTTTTACCGGATCATTCCCCTCAGCATGACTCAAACATGCTGCTATTTCTCCCATCTCCCCCCCCCCCCCCCGACACACACACAACACCCTTTCCTTGTCTTATCACTCTCATCTCCAGATTCTGTCTTATTTCTTTGCTCCTCTTTATAGGAAAATACTTTAAAAGGATTGTTTGCTCTAATTTCCGCTTCCTCTCTTACTGCAATAAATTCCTTCACCACCTCTCCAGGGAAGCTGGCCTCATCCAGTGACTTCCAAGCTGCCAATACAATGATCTTTCTCAGTCCTTAATTTACTTGATCTCCGGGCACTGGATTCTCTCTTCCTCCTGAGACACTTCCCCCCACTTGGCATCCAGGTGACCATTCTTTTTTGGTTGTCCTCCCTCACAGACCCTTTCTTCTCAGTTTATTATATGCGTTCCTCCACGAGTCCCCAGCCCTGGCCCAACCATGGGGCGCCATTGTTGCTCCTGAGACATGTCGGCATCAGTGCTGGCCCCTGGTCTTTGCACTAGCATTTCCCTCTGCCCAGACTTCCCTCCCTTTTGGCCCCTCCCCACTTTCTGTAGGCCTTGTCTCAACTCCCCCTGATCAGAGTCCTTCTCTTTCCACTCCCCAGGGACTCCTCACCTCAATCAATTCTCCTTCTAGCACTTACCTTCTTGTCTGCTGATTTGCTCCTATCTGTCATCCCCTCCAGAAAGTGAGGTCTAGGTAAGCCTTTGTTTTCTTCACTGTTTGCTATATCCTCTGTGTTTCCAAAGTGCCTACACTTCATGAACACCTAAGAGTTGCTGCCCTATACACTTTGCAGGCAAAGTTTTGCCAGTGCAGTCCAGTATTCTTTGTTTTAACAATTACTGCTTAGTTACCCTTACATTTTAAATTTTTTAAAGAATAAACCCTAAAATTTGTCAACAGTTTTAGGTTTAATTGTGAAGATAGTCATAAAATACCTTTTTTTCATTTAAATCCAAGTTAGTTAACATATAGCACAATAATGATTTCAGGAATAGAATTTAGTGATTCATCACTTACGTATAACACCTGGTGTTCATCCCAACAAATGCCCTCCTTAATGCCCATCACCCCTTTAGCTCATCCCCTCACCCCATACCCCACCAGCAACCCTCAGTTTGTTCTCTGTAAAATACCTTTCTTTATTCTCATTTTTTTACTCCAAAATGTTTTACCCATTTAAATAGATTTACGTCAAATGGCTACTCTCTAATATTCATTACCCTGATGTAACAAGACTTTATAAATTTCAGAAATGTATTCATACTACAAATCCTATTTATAAATTGCATTTTCACCTAATAGTATATCTTAGACATCTTCTTGTGTCAGTAAACAGAATTTTGCATCATCATTTGGCGCCTGAAAGGCTGCACAATATGAATCGACCTTAATAGTAATGACAATGACAGTAGCAAACATTTATAGAGCACTTATACTACATCACATATTTTGTTAAGCACTCAACATGCATTGCTTCATTTAATCCTCAGACCGTAAGGTGTGATTAATCACATCTGTTGTGCTCATGAGGAGACCAAGGTTTCGAAAGTTATGGTGCTGGGATTCAAACCCAGGCCCGTGGACTCCTGGTGTGCATTCTCACATGCCCCACTCTGCTGCCCACACATTTACTCCTGTCTTGGTTTCCCTGGTGATGGATTTCTAGAAATAGAATTTCTGTGTCAAAGGCTATACACATTTTGACTTTTGAAACATATCTAAATTTTCCGCAAAAAATCTGTTGTGAGTTTGTATTGCAGATTTCCCATAACTTACCCATCTTTGGGTATCTCATTATTGCTTAATATGTATTTTTTATTATTGAAATTGCTATGGTTCTTCTTTTACACATTGCTTGTTTGGGAACTTGCCTTTTTTTTTGGCTTGTTTTTCTGTTGTGGTATATATTTTTCGTTTATCCATAGAAATTCTTTATGTTTAGACTGTTAATCTCTTATTAATATTTTTCCTAGTTGGTTTTCTTTATATGCATAAGTTTTATCATTGAACTAAAGATTCTTATCTTCTCCTTGTTGGTTTCCAGTTTTGAAGCCCTGAAGTTTTTTCCAATCATTTTAGTTTTATTTTTTGCATTAAAATATTTACTTGTTCTGAATTATGTGTGTGTGTGTGTGCATGTGTAAAAATTGTGAGGTAGGGATCCAAATTTGTTTATTTCTAAATTGTTAGCCAACACTCTCAATTAACATTTATAAAGTATATATTTTTTCCAGTTATTTGAGATGCCATTTTTCATATATACTTGAGTCTTTTTCTAGAGTTAGCATTTCACTGATCGATCTTTTTTTGCATCAGTAATGTAGCAATTTTGCATCTTTTAAATGTGTAGTAAAATAATTTAAAATCTTGTAGAACTAGTTTTACCCCTTCTCACACTTCTTTCCTTTAAAAAACTTATGGCTACTTTCTCATGTGCGTTCTTTTTGTTGTTGTTGTTGTTGTTAATTTGATTAAGTTTTTTATTTTAACTCCAGTTTGGTAAACATACAGTGTTACATTAGTTTCAGGCGTACAATATAGTGATTCAACAGTTCCATACTTTACTCAGTGCTCATCATGATCGGTGTGCTCTTAATATCCTTCACCTATTTCACCCATACCTCCCACCCACCTCCCCTCTGGTAACCTTCAGTTTGTTCTCTAGAGTTAAGAATGTATTTCTTGATTTGTCTCTCTTTTTTGTTTTCCTTCGTTCATCTGTTCTGTTTCTTAAATTCCACAGGTGAGTGAAATCATATGGTATTTGTCTTTCTCTGACTGACTTATTTTGCTTAGCATGATACTCTCTAGCTCTATCCATGTTATTGCAAATGGCAAGATTTCATCCTTCATGGCTGGATAATATTCCATTGTATATATATATACCACAACTTCTTTATCCATTCATCCCAGTAGTATGATTGTTGGATTGTAGGGCAGTTCTATTTTTAACTTGTTGAGCAATCTCTGTACTGTGTTCCACTGTATATATTCTTTTAAAAAACTTAGGGGGAAATGACTTTAAGTTTTGAATTTATAGAATAATTTAGATTAAAAGTTTATCTTTCCAACTTAGGATCGTTGTAGCTAAGGAAAATATATCTCTCACTATTTACTCAAGTCTTCGTTTACATTCTTTTAAAAAGTGGTTCCGTTTTTGGGGCGCCTGGGTGGCTCAGTTGGTTAAGCGTCCAACTTCCTCTCAGGTCATGATCTAGCAGTCTGAGAGTTTAAACCCTTCATCGGGCTCTGTGCCGACAGCTCAGAGCCTGGAGCCTGCCTTGGATTCTGTATCTCCCTCTCTCTCTGCCCCTCCCCCACTCTCATTCAGTCTCTCTCTCTCTCTCAAAAATAAATAATAAAACATTAATAAATAAATAAATAAATAAAATAATAAAAAGTGGTTCCTACAAATCCTGCGTGACTCTGGTTGATTTTATTCCCAAGAGTTTTATCACTATTGTTGTAAATGAGACTTTTTATTTCCATTACATTTTCTACTTATTTCTTGCTGATATAGTAAACAACATGATTGATAAAAAAAAGTGTTTGGGTGAGGATGTGAAACACTGAGAACTTGTATATGCTGCGATTCAAACATGAACTCAGCACAATTGGTCTCTGCCTAGAAAAAGTGAAGATGGGGATCCTTTCCAATTCTTGGTGCATATACTCTAGGTCCCTGGGGTCCCTGGGAGCACCCACATTTGTAAAAAGAGAACGTGTACATGGGTGTTTAGGACAGCAGGTAGTGGGATATGTAGAGCTACATTCATTCCCTGGAACAACACATAGCAACGAAATGCGTGTGCTAAAAGCCCATGTACCCACTCACGTGAACCCCATAAATCGGATGCTGACCTGAACAAGCAGGCCAAAAAAGAACCTTTTCAATGGGATGCCATCTTCATGAGGCACCAAACAAACAGTAATGGAATTGAGGAATACGGATCTATTTGACAAACATGTTTAAAGCTGCACAAAAATAATACACGTTCAATTCATAATGAAGATTCTGAGGCAAGGATGTGACCTGTGGAGAATACACAGGCAAACTGCATCAGCAATGTTGTATTTTTTTTTACCAGTTTTATATACTTATTTATTTATTTATTTATTTATTTATTTAATGTAATTTCTTGTCAAGTTGGCTAACATACAGTGTATACAGTGTTCTCTTGGTTTTGGGGGTGATTCTTCGCTTACATACAACACTCAGCGCTCATCTTGAATGCCCATCACCCACGTTCCTATTTCTTAAGCCAGAGTGTGGGCACACAGATGCTTTGTAGTTTTCTTATACCATTCTGTGTGTCTGAACTATTTTATACTAATTTATAAGACAAGATGCCATTGTTTCTGTATCCTCTTTTTTTTTTTTTTTTTACCAGACATCTTATTCAGTTTTCCTCTTGCCTCTAAGAGCTTTTTCACTGGATGCTGTTGGATTTTCCAGGTAGATCATCATATCATCTGAAAAAATAACTGCCTTTGTCTTACCAGGATATGGACCTCTGATTAAATCTCTCCCTAATTTTACTAAATAGCACTCCAGCCCAACATTGATGGTGACAAAAGTGGCCTATTTTAGTGTTTCACCATCAAACGGGATGCTGGCTATTTTCCCGAGGCAGTTGTCGAATTTTTGTGATGTAGAGCTGTGACGTATCGTGCATACACACGTGACTGATGTGTGTGTATAATATCATGTGCACGCATGTGGGTGGCACATGAGATACGGTGTGCACATGTGATTGCCACGTGTATAATACGATTGCACGTGGATGTCATTGGCGTGCGAATGATGCGTGTGCTCACATATGTGATCGGTGTGTTTATAATATGATGTGCATATGCCTGGGATTGATGTTTGTTTTGTGCTGTGCACACATCTATGACATGTGTGACACGATATAAAAATACATGGGTTCACACCTGTGTTGTATAAGGTGCTCACACGTATGATGTGCTGTGTGTGTGAGTGTGGCTGACATGTTCAATATGCTATACACATGCATGAGACTGGTGTGTGCATATAACACGTGTGTATTATTTATTGTTTCCTATCTCATGTCTTACAAGAAGGCACCCTGTCATCTATTCTCATGAGAACTGGGGCCTGGTATACATGGTAAATATTATCATTTTTTCACATATAATATAGAGTAATCTATTAAAAGAGTATATGGCATTAATAGATTTTCTCATATGAAACCATACTTCTATTCCTGGACCCTGATCTCTGGGCATTCTTTTTCTGATAACACCGTTGCGCTTTACCTGCCCACATCATATTGAAGCTGTCTGCTTCTACATTTCAGAAGAAGTCAGGTGTGCTCTCCCCATTGGTACCAGGGTTGAGCTGACATCAGGAAAGAAGAGGGAAGCTTTGTTCTTTCTGCTCTAGAACAGTTTATACAGCCCATGAATTGTCAGTTCCTTGAAGGTGTGAAAGTACTCCCCAAGGAAAGCATGCATTTTGAGGTGGGGGTCCTTCTTTGACAGTTTCTTAATTTTCTCCTTTCTTTGGTTGCCTTTTCATCCTTAGGAATGACATCTAAAGGCGACATCGTCTTACGGTACAGCTGCAGTTATAACACCCCACAGTCATGCTGCAGATAAAATCATTCTTGCAAAAACTGAAGACATATTCAACTACCACCTATACGATGTGTGTTTTATTTCGAAACTGGGTTTTTTTTCAGACTTCCCTTTCATAAAATAACACCACCTTCTTCAGTCTTCCTGTTATGATTACCCAAGTTAAAGATGGCAGAGTGGGGAGAAACTGCCAGCCTTTTATCCGAGTTATGACAACTTCAGTGTGGTTGACCACATATTTTCAGCTGGTCACAGAACCACGGAGTGACTAGCTACTTCTTGCTAAGAAAGGAAAACTAGCCAAGAGGTGTCAGGGGACATATGATAAGGTACAAATAGTCTTCTTCACAGCAGAATTTTAAGAGAGTGATGGTAATGAACCTCATCGTTTTTTTAAAAATAAGTTTCAAATGTACAGCTTTATAATTTGACATCTGTGTGGACTACAGAGTGATCACCAGCTTGGGGTACCTGTGTGGCTTGGTCAATTAAGTGCCCAACTCTTGATTTTGGCTCAGGTCATTATCTCATGGTCATAGGATCAAGCCCTATATCAGGCACCATGATGAGTGTGGCACCTGCTTAAGACCCTCTCTCTCTCCCTCTGCCCTCTCCCCCACGCTCCCTCTCTCTCTCTCTCTCTCTCTCTCTCACACACACACACACACACACAACACAGAGTGATCACCACCTCTAGTTACCATCCATCACCATTCAGCTGAACCCCTTCATCCATTTCACCCACCTCCCAACCCTCTTCCTCTCTGGTAACCACTAGTCTGTTCTCTGTACCTGTGAGTTTGTTTTGTTTTATCTTGTTTGTTTGTTTTGTTTTGTTTAGATTCCACATATAAGTGAAATCATTGGTATTTATCTTTCTCCACCTGACTGATTTCGTTTAGCATAATGCTCTCAAGGCACAAATGGCAAGATTTCATTCTTTTTTATACCTGAGTAGTATTCCATTGTATAAATATACCATATCTTCTTTATCCATTCACATTCCTATTTCTTTCTTAATGTTGACAAGTTCCCACCATGAGGTAGACAGCAGATGTCGACTGAGATCATTGGTTGGAATAGTTTCAGGCAGAGGAGTAAAAAAATCCAAATATCTCAGTCATAGCAACAAAGTGAAAGCTAACCTGTGGAAAATTCTGAATGACCCTCTGTGCCACAGATAAAAAACATTGATGTAAATAATTCTTAACTTTTTAAAGTGGCCTCATATCGTTTTACAACATAGCCTTTGTTAGCAGTAATTACGATGGCTATTATTATTTTGTAAATTCCCCAGTTCATATTCACTAAAAATCTTTATCTTGTTGTTTTAGTAATTCCAAGAAATGATAATAAGACCCAAGCTTCATGTAATTGGAAGTTCATTATCACTTTTCAACATGTATTCTGGAATACTCACTGTGAACCTCTTTAAGCCTGAATGAATATTGGATGTGCTCAGAATCGCATTAAGATAATCAGCTTCTCCTTCTCCCTTTGTTTTAATTCAAACTTGGGAGTTCAGCTTTCCTGGGCCTAGTGATGTGGGGTAACACAATGCCTTTCCTGCTAGTAGGCGAAGGCCAAGTATGGCGGGGGAAACAAGTCGGCTGCAGTCTTTAAAACCAGGGTCATCTCTGTTCCACTAGAGGGGTTACTTCTTACGCTGTGCTTTCTGGGGCAGGTACTAGAATGATCGGTGAGAGCAGTGGCTTTGCAGGCCCCTAACCTGGAGATTCTTGGTTCTTCCCGTTCCTTCAGTGAAGTCTGGCAAATTAATCTTCAAACGTCAGTTTGCCCATCATAAAGATTTCCCCGCCATAGGAAAGTTCTGAGGATTAAAAATATATATACCATTTATAAATGGCGTTTGGCATTTTCAATGGTATTTAGACAAGATCTCAAAGGCCTTGACTAATGACGCCACACAACCTTATCTGCTCTTTGCCTGAGTTCCAGGAATAGTGTATTTCAAACAAGGTCTGAGGTCTACAAGAATTTCATGTTCCTGATATATTATCAATGTCGTCATTATGCGGAGGAAGATGATGCTGTAGGACCACACACTCCTAGGCTGTGCATCTGTTCTCATGTTGATGTCTGTGCAAGATGAAGACCGAATTCCCTGGCAGCAGACGACTCAGAGATCTCACCGTAGTTTGAACAAAGAAACATGGGGAGAGACCAAGGTTAGATTCACCTTCTTGGGACAGTTCACTGGCAATGAGCATAGTGGCAAATACGCAGTGATGGCTTTTTTCATTACATGGAATTTTTACTTTTCATCATTATATCGGGGGCCACCTTTTCATCAATTGGCTTGCTGAGATCATGTATCACTGATTTAAGATGAGATCATAATTTAAAAGGAACGCTGAAACAATCAAAATTGATACTAACAGTGCATTTGTTTAATACTCTGTACAACACTCTTCTGTGTGCTTTGAATAATGATTTATTTACATACATACTTCACATCCTTTAATCCCTACTGAAACCACAAGAGGTAAGCACTACTATTTCATCCTCATTTTACAGATGAGGACAGCAGGAACAGAGAAGTTAAGCAACTTGCCCAAGGCACTGAATGGTGACCTCAGGCTTTCACATCCATGATTTTAATTACCATGCAGCTGACTTTCCACAATGACAGTCACTCAACCGATGCTCCATCCTGGGGAAAGTCATCGGACAAGTTGGCAAGAAACAATGATAACCCATTCTTAAGTCCCTTGTAAGCAATTTAGTTTTAGGAAAACGTCACCCATCAAAGTAAATTAAATTAGATGTAAATGTTATTGGTTTCATAGTTTCATCCATATATAATTTATAAATACGCTACTCTATAATCCTTAAAAATCTGTACTTCGTCTTATGTTTATATTTAAATAGCTTTATAAAAATAAAGTTTAAGCCAACCCTGGAGGAACAGAATGAAATATTTTATGGGGTCCATCCATCTCAAATTTGAGAACATGGTATTATATTTCCTTTCTAGCTCACTCATTTAGGCATTTACAATATCCCTCCTGCTCCAAGGCCAACTAAAATTATTTTTCTTCCCATAAACCTTGACTCTAAACTAACGTGGAAGAACACACTAGCTTTGTTCCAGAGTGGAAACCCAAAGCTTTGGATTCCAGGTGTCCTTTCTTTGCCTTTTCATTCACTCCCTTGCACAATATGTGTGCCCATCCCCTCAACAAAGTGTTCACCACAGTGAAGACAAGGACAACACTCTTCTCATCTGCTCATTCCCTCTAGGAAGAACACACAGGTTTCAGGAAGTAGCAGGTGCCCAAGGAATGTCTGCTAGTTAAAAAGAAACCCAGTCAGGGGCGCCTGGGTGGCTCAGTTGGTTAAGCATCTGATTTCAGCTCAGGCCATGGTCTCACAATTCGTGAACCTACTTCAAGTTATGTGTCTCCCTCCCTCTGTCCCTCCCCCACCCCTGCTCACACTCTGTCTCTGTCTCTGTCTCTGTCTCTGTCTCTCTCTCTCAAAAATAAATAAACATTTAAAACATTTTAAAAAATAAATAAAAAATAAAAATAATTAAAAAAAAGAAACCCAATCAAAAGACCAAGACTCTGCATTTTTCATGCATTTGTTTGCGTTTTTCGCAGCCTCCTGGGGGATTAGGGTAAGTTCTGTAACCTCACTACAGCATCTCCACTAAGACCCAGTGGGTCCGTGCTGGAGAGTCTGCAGGGATGAGAGCTCACCGGCAGGCTGAAGCAGCCTGGGGGGATTAAGCACCCTGGGGGATTAAGAAGTCCCTCCTCAGGCCGTCTTAGAGAATCTGCCATTTTGCCCCATTCAGTCCAGTTCTGCTCTCTGGTGTTGACCAACTCAAACCTGCTTGGCCCAACAGTTCAGGGAAGCACACATCAAAGGTGATTTTTTAAAGGTTTTTTTTTTTCTTCTTCTTGAAGTTATCCCTACACCCAATGTGGGGCTGGAACTTACAACTCTGAGATCAAGAGTCTCATGGTCTTCCAACTGAACCAGCTGGCTGCTCCATCACAGGTGTTTTTAATCTCCATTTCACTGAGGAAACTGAGAGGCTCAGACACGTTAGAAGATTGTCCCAAGGTCACACTGCTGATGAGGATGGAAGCCAAGATGGTTTCACATATTTCAATGTGAACTTGGCCATCTGGATCAGAAGCTACTAGAAGACAGGAACTATGTCTCAAATCTATTGGCACCCTCCATACCACTTGGCCTAGTCCATAGTAGATTTACAATAAGTACTCCTTCGATGAGTGAATACTTGCATAAATTAATTATCCTGGGGCCATAAGTAGAAGCTATATCTCAGATACTGTACCCTACAGTTATTATAGAATGCATCAATTAGCATGTGCTGCTTTGTGGATCAAAGCCACAAGGTGACTCATGAAGCTGTTTGGAGATGATACAGGACTCTGGCAAGAATCTTGCCCAAAGCAGAAGACTACAATATGCTTTGAAAGAGGCAGCAATTGATATGTTGGCTCATGAGGCATACAATATGGGAACAGCCTGAACCACTGCTTGGCTCTGTGCTGGCAATTTTCCTAATTCTCTAAATAGATGTAGCCAGAGCTCTGAAGGGGTGAGATCCTTCCCGCTCAGGCTCAGAGCACAGACACCATTCCCCACCACCCCAGTTCCTGGGAGGTCAAGTGGGCAAACACTAAAATGGCTAATTTTGTAACCTGTGCTGGTGGAAGGGAGGGAAAGCCTGGAAGAGTCGAGATGTCTTGGACTGTGTGAGGGGCAGAGCTGTCCATCCAGCACAGGTGGCGACAGTGGCACAGTGGCAAGGGTGAAAGAGGGGCCTGTGCCAGCAGCAACGAAGGCCAAGTGCCCAGGCAAGATCAGGACTCGGCCAAGGCTGATGGCAATGGGTAAGCAACCAAGACTTGGCCATGACCACAAGGGCTGTTAGTCTGAAGGATCCCCGAGACAGAACAGAAAGAGGCTCAAGGAGGACTGGGCAACATTTGCTGGAGTGTTGGAGGCTAATGCTGGGGCAGGCAGCACTGTGTGGACTATTCCCTTGTGGACTCCTAGCCCCTTGACCATGAGCCACTAGAGGGCAGCACCTATGACTGAGTCATCTAGAGCAGGGTCCATACGGGATGCATGGGTGGGTGAAGTGGCCTGGGAGTGGCCAAGCACATAAGCCCCTTGGGTTCCATGGCGAGGCAGGCCATGTGCAACCACTGCCAGTCTTTCTAGTTGGAACTCAACTCTTTTTTTCTTTAATGTTTATTTATTATTTTTGAGACAGAGACAGAGCACAAGCAAGGGAGGGGCAGAGAGAGAGGGAGACATAGGATTCGAAGCAGGCTCCATGCTCCAAGCTGTCGGCACAGAGCCCGACGTGGGGCTCAAACTCACAAACTGCAAGATCGTGGCCTGAGCGGAAGTTGGACTCTTAACTGACTGAGCCACCCAGGAACCCGTGGAAATCAACTCTTTTCTTTTTTTCTAATTTTTTTAATGTTTGTTTATTTTTGAGAGAGAGACAGAGTGTGAGCGGGGGAGGAGCAGAGAGAGAGGGAGACACAGGATCCGAAGCAGGCTCCAGGCTCCGAGCTGTCAGCGCAGAGCCCGACGCGGACTCGAGCTCACCGACCGCGAGATCATGACCTGAGCTGAGGTCGGATGCTTAAGCGACTGAGCCACCCGGGCGCCCCGTCAACTCTTAAGACTCAAATGAGAAGACCGAGAGGCTCCCAACTGGAATGGACTTTTGAAGGAAGGAACCCTTTGTCCCAGGGTGTCCACCCCCAAACAGATCTCTAGGCTGTGCAAACACAGAGCATGTCCCCTTATCATTGCAGAGTCCCCAACCACAGATGCTTCACAAGTAGTCCAAGCGCTCCTTTTGGGTCTGGACATGTTTGTGATGTCAGCTGATGTTCCAGTGGATGTTATTGCTGCTTCAGAAGAGTGCCTTCCTCTGTGTGGATTCAGACTTTTCCGAGGTGGCCGTCGCTGGTCCCGTGGGGCTGTGTGTGCCAGTGAGCACCAGTGTTCCAGCTCAAGGAGTCTCCCCCGGTCATAGAGAAAGAACTACGAGCCCCGAGATGCCGGAATGGACGAACCAGTCCAAGCTTCACCTGAAGCTGAAAGACAATACGGAAAGGAAACACGTGAACTTGGCTGAGAACAATTCGGGCTGACGTCCTACTCGTGGGGTCATTTTAGGTTCATTAGTGCACTGGGGGAAATGCTGATAATGGGTTAGAACACTGAGGTAACATGATTTTAAGGAAACATAAGGCAAGAACACTCTAAGAGCAGTTGGGGGTTTGGCGATACATTGAAGGGAGCAGAAGTTGTCACTGTCGTTGGGGTCTGTGCGTGTGGTGGCCAGGCCCTGGCACTTTTAATAAAAACTGGTTAAAGGTCCCAATGGATGTGAATGAGAGACCGGGGAAAAGAAGAATGTGTCAGCAGCCAGAGGGAAGCCCTCAGGGCCCAGGAGGCAATTTGCAGCAGAGCTGGTATAGACCGCGGTCAGAGCAGATCACACAGGATCATCACCGATGCTCCTGAGCCAGGTGATAGCTAAGTGACAACCAAGAGAGATGGGGGAAACTTCTAAGAGATTCCTAAGGCCTCTCAGATATTCTTGGGGAGAAGAATGGACTGTCTCATAACTGAGCAGAGTAGGGGTTCAAGTGGTTATAATTTGGAAAATCCATGTGGCCTAGTGAACCCCACACATAGGAAAAAACCTGAATCTGTAACATTCAACAAACTGCTTACTAGACAAGAGACGACTAGTAAGGGTTTGCACCACTGACCCGACCTCACTTCCCGGGCTGGTGACCCCAGGACCAGCCGGTACATAAGCCCTAGACCTTGAGGTCCCCTGAACTGGCTGTATGACTGAGCAAACTTTTGTCATTCCGGCTCCCGCAAGGTGGCCTAATTCAGGATCATCAGAAAGAGAGGCTTTACTCATTTGGTTGGCCTTGTTCAACACAACCTACCCATCTCTCAGGAGGGAGGGCCCGACCCTTAGCTCCTATGTGTAATCATAAAATAAAGAGCATCTAATTTCCTCCCTATCCAGTCTTCTTTCTACCTTTATCTTCAATTCCTTAGCAGCTCACTTCATTTGAAATAGTTTCAGAAATGTCTAAAAGTCATTTTGAGTGAATTTATCTCTCTGTAAGATGAAGGAAAGGACGTTTTCTTTGATTTATCTTTCCACTCTCCCTCAGTTTTCCGGCACACTATCACAGAGATGGCAGAGATTTGCCAACTTATTAACGTGCATCCATGGTACGACAAATCAAAGGAATGGATGAACAACAACAACAACAAACCCCAGTTAACCAATCACCTGGTTTTTCTTTTGCCTCATTTGACTCATCAATTGCTCCTGCCACTACTAACCCACAAGGCCAGCAGTTGTGGCCGGAGTAGCAAGATGGCACAGGAGAAGCCGATGTCTCAAAGAGAAAAGACGGCTTTCGTTGGAATTAATACCTTTTTCTTACCCTGATCTCCTTTTAAAGTGGCTTCTTTCAGGTTTTCTTTGCTTAAGAATAAAACGCGCAATTGAACTAAAACACAGCACCACAAGCAGTCACATCGGAGGATCCCGGACTCCGGTTGAATCCCGGCTGATGGCTGCCTGCTGCTCTTACCTCTTTTCTTCCACGGTAAACCCAACTCTCAAGTTTCGTTCTGCAAAAACTCCTTTTATCTTGCGCTTTAAAAGAATCTCATTAGCACATTTTGTCTTTCTTTAAGAATGTTACTGAGTGTTAACCATAGCAAAAGGAACTCTGTAATCAGTCCCAATCTTTGAATATTCTCCCTTTGTTTGTAGAAGGAATGAGATAATCAAAACAATCCTTGACCCCCAAGAAGAAAACAACAACCAACCTGAGCAGAGCTGGAGAAATGAGTCTGGTGGGGAAGTTTCCCTGAATCATAAACAAATCAATGAAGCTCCATTAAAGAAGAAAAGATCTGACTGTTCTCCAGATTTCATTAGGAAAGAAATCATTACATATGCAGGCATGAGTCCTTTTCTTGCTTTTCAAGGAGCCACTTAAACACAAAGGCAGTGAGGAAATGTTCTTTGCAAATGCATCACTGACATGCAGCAGATATTCCTGGGCCCAAGATAAGGTGGAATTTGGCCACTCTTTGCAAGGTTTCCTACTCCCCCTCTCCTTCCATACAACCCATTGTCACCCGAAGATTTCTACCATCTGTGGCCTCAGAGACAATCCTCCACATGTTGGGAACATGTTTCAGTACATTTCTGGAATGACCAGATGCCCCTGAACAAGCCCTAGGCTGTGGGCAAGGAGTATGGATTATCTTGGTCTTTTCTTCTCCGGTCATTTCCAATTCACTAGAACTCATCTGTAGTGGCCAATTCAGGAACCAGAAGTCTGATGCAGTAGGGGAATCATTTCTTTCCTTCTTTAAGAATTTATGTGCATGGGGGCACCTGGGTGGCTCAGTTGGTTAAGCGTCTGACTTCAGTTCAGGTCATGACCTTGTGGTTCACCAGTTCAAGCCCTGCATTGGGCTCTCTGTCCTCAGCACAGAGCCCACTTTAGATCCTCTGTCTCCCTCTCTCTCTGCCCCTCTCCTGCTCTCTGTCTCTCAAAAATAAAAGAATAAACTTTAAAAAAAAGGATTTATGTGTACGTAAGATGAACATTTAAGTTTTTATGGCAGGTATGCTTTATTTAACATGTGAGGGGAAGCCCAAACTATTGTAACTGAGTATTTAAAACTCTATTCTTGGAGAGCCTGCGTGGCTCAGTTGGTTAGGTTAAGCATCCAACTCTTGACTTCGGCTCAGGTCATGATCTCACTGTTTGTGAGATCAAGCACCGCACTGGGCTCTGTGCTGACAGTGCAGAGCCTACTTGGGATTCTGTTTCTCCCTCTCTTTCCGCCCCTCCACCTCTCTCTCTCTCTAAAATAAATAAGCATTTAAAAATAAATAAATAAATAAATAAATTTCTTCTTTGTTTATATAAGAAGTAAGTAAATTTGGTTGCTGCAAAACAAAATTGAAAAACAAAAGAAAAGAATTTTATAACATTATAAGTAAAGTTTTCCCCTCAACCATCTCCTCCTAATGTCATGCCCCAGAGATGACCATTGCTAATTAGGTAATGGGCTTTCAATGAAAAGAACGGGATTGCATTAAATTAAGACTGCCCCCCATCCTTGGGTCACTGGGAAACAATGATATCAATATCGATGTGCAGTTATTAATTTGCCACCACTCTTGGCTTGCTTTTGCCTTCATATTCGGTGAAAGGATGGCACTTAGCACCACAGGATTGGCTCACATTCCAGGCACCTGGCTCAGCACTGCTTCGTCCAAATCTTATACCCATTCTGAGTGAACTCATTTACCTTCATCCTTTGGTTCCTGAATACTACAATTCCCAGCCCAAGCCTTGCCTGCCGACTGAATAGACAGACAGACAGCCCTCCCTAGAGGAGCCATGGGCTTCTCAGACACATCTTGGGAGTGACCCACTCCTGTTTATGGACCATCATGCCTCTGTCTATCCAAGTTACAGAGCCAATCAGAAACTATCCTAGGCTCTACCCTTCATGACCCACCTCCCATCCCATTCAACAACAAACCCTCTGCATTTTCCTCTCTAAACCCATATCGAATCCACGCCGCCTCCCACTGGAATGACTCACAGCCTCATCTCTTCCCACCCAGATTGGCGAGATTCTGCCAACTTCATCTGCAAAGTACATCTCAAATCAGCTGTCTTCCCCACATCGCCAATGCCACTGCCTCTTCCTTGCCAGGGACAACCGAACCAGCTTCCTAGCAGACTTCCCTGCCTCCAGTCGTGCTTTGCAGAGTAGTCAGGATGACTTCTACTCCTCCTTTGGTCCCTAAATAAATGTCACTGCGTAAGGAGGCCCTCCCTTGGTCACCCATTGAAGTGGACCCCTCCCCTCCATACTTGACTATGACATCATAGAATTCCACTCATACCACTTACCGCCATTTGTAAATATAAATTTATTTGGTGTCTAGTTAAACTCGGCTCTCTTATTGTAAGCTGTATTGGTCACTACCATATCCCCAGCACCTAAGCTGTCACCTGACACATGGTAGGCATTCAAAGATTATTTGTTGAATGAATGAATGACTGGTGTTTTCTAATGGGTCTCCCTCTCTTGCCCTGCTGTTATTCTATTCTCAAGCTAGAGAGGTTTTTCTAAGTTGCAAATATGATCTCATCATCTGCTGGTTAGAATTTTAGAATTTTTAGGGAATTAACAAGAATCAATTCAAACTCCTTTATGCTATCTGCCATTTTCCCAGACACAGCTCATATCACACTGGTACTCCCTAAACTTACCCACCCTAAACTCCTGCCGTTTCCCACAAGGGCCACACTCTTGTGATTCCGTCTTCTTTTTTCCTTCCTCAACATCCCACATGCACTGTGTCCTGCCCTGAAAACCCTCCCTTGGTTCTTCAAACACTGATCTTGGTGCCACTTCTACTCCTATCAAGTTTAGGCATTTCAAAACACGTGAAGGAACTACGTTTTCCCCCACTGGTTTGTATGTTTCTTGAGGACAAGCACCACGCCATTCACCTTTATCTTTCCAGTACTTTCCACTGAACTTAGAAAATAGTGGGTGCTCAACAAAATTGCATTAATGGGGCTATACAATAATTAACATCTGGTAAAGCAAAGACAGCAACAGTTAGGACAGAGCGTCAGACAGATATTGGCTACAAACACAGGTGACCCACATGAGCGTGTGCTGGCCAGATATCAGCTGGGTCTGATGATTCAGTGAATGAATGAATGAATGAATGAATGAATAAAGACTGAAGATCCTCCTTTCTGTGCCTATCCCTATGCTTCTTCCAAGGACAAGCAGCAGCAGAGTCCATCTCTCTGTCCAGGTCCCCCACAGTGGCTCTTCTCGAATGCTCTCGCCAGCCCAGAAGTCAGCACCAGGCTCCAGACAGCCCTGTCTGCATGTCTGTTTGAGTTGTGACCACATCACTTGCTGCCATTTGACTGGAGAGAGGTTCCCTTGAAACGCATTCATGCCACACGTTGAGTTAACACAGTTCAGCTGCAGAGTGATGTATTGTTCAGGGAGTAATTATCAGAACTTGTCAACTCTGCTCCATTTCACTGAGGGGGAAAAAGATGTATTTTGAACAAAACAAGCCCAGGACACAGCACTTGTAGGAATTAGCTGATGAATGAGAGATAGAAGTCACGATGCTGGCCCTAGTGGGGGATGTAATCCTCACCAGATGAACTCAAGCCAACCTGCTTCTAAATAAATATGACTCTCCACGCTCGGCCCAGCCCACGTCGGGCTGACTCCACAGTTTTCCATGGTTTCCTTCCCTTAGAAGGCATCATGTAAATGGAGATCTGAGTAACGTTTTACCCTTTTCCTTCTCAGCCCTTCCCTTTCCTTCCCTTTCCTTGGCTCAGCCAACAAGTCTGCTGTAAATATGCTACCTTATCCCCATCTCCAGGAAAGGGTCGGTTGTAATCTCTAGCCTGACTCCCCTACACCCCAACCCTGGAAATGCCTGGAATAAATGAAGTTTCCAATCCAGAGCAAGCAAGAGGTGTGCTGACATAAACTGGCAAACAGCACATAGGTATACATTGTGCCAGACGGTGACAAGTGATCTATCTGATATTTGATACATGCCACATCAGAGACACCAACATAAATTTGGAACAGTATTCTGTAATAAACTCATGAGATTGCTAATAATCCAGAAAATACAGGGTCCAGTGAGCTGGATGGTGATGCAGTCCAATGAGCTAACATCTCTGTGTCTGATCATCTGCAATCCAATTTGATGCCTGAATTGGATTTGATCCACTTTGCAGGAAGGAAAGAAAGAGAAATCAGAAATTGGGAGGAGAGAAATCATACTTTGTTAGGTCTTCTTAGACCACGGGCATTTTGCATCGAATTCTATCTTCACAGCAATCCAGAGAAATCCACACATAGGCCCGGCAGCTGTGTTCCTGGTTTGCGGACCGACAACACGGGATCCAGAAGGTCAGGATACACACCAAACGCATGAAACATCTGGGCAGGGTGGACGCTTGGGCTACAGATCCCCACTGTGGTGCCCCCAAACTCCTTCCACTGAATCATGTTGCTTCTTAGTAAAATGGGGTGCAGAGTCTCTAAAATGGTAAACATAATAACAGCAACTACCAGTCCTAACATCTCCGTGCTCAGCACTGTTTTGGGACTTGACATGCATCAACTCCCCTGAGCCCCCCAACAAATGTATAGAGTCCACCTTACTCCCATTCTACAGATGAGCAAACTGAGGCACCAAGAGTTAATGCAACTGATAAGCGGGGATAAGTAGTAGGGCTGGACTTTGGAACTAGGCAGGTTGCCTTCCAAGCCTGGGCTCTGCCACCAACACTATAGAAACAAACACGATTGGTGCTATGTATCCTATTCCCAAGATGAGCCCTGGAATTGACCTCATCACTGACCTCTGCTTCTCAGGCCGATGTAATTGCCCACCTTGGCCTGAGAGAGAAGAGCTGAGGCCCCAAACATCTTGGCTCTGGACAAGCATGAGGCTGACCTTCAGGAAGAACGCTGTAATCAGATGGAAGAAAAGAGGCCATTCTTTGGAGACAAGCCATTAAAGCTTAGGGATAATATTTTCAATTTATGTTGCTTCTGTCTTGCTGAGGAATCATAGGCTATCTATTCTAATTTTATTTTTAATGTTTGTGTGATGAGTTCGCTGAGATATTCCTCCCCCAACCTCCCCAGCATGGCATTATTTCTCCCATCCCTTCTATTTCCCTGGGGGAGCCTTGGGTTAAGCTGTCTGCTCGTTATCCACAGTGTATTAATAGCCACCTCTGTCCGACAGCGTGCTGTTGTTCCTCCAACGTGCATATGAGGCGAGCAGGGAACACAGTATTCTTTTGGGTTAAAAAAGTAAATAAAAAGACAGTGTGTGGGAAGTGTGGGGAATCGGCTAAGGAAGGGAGAGTGTAGTGTGTGTTATATGGAACAAGAACACGTTGGTCTCCTTGCAAAGCCTGCCTGTCAGAAGAACAAGTGCCTCAGAAACTTCTTTTCTTGCTTTTTTTAAGGTGTTTTATTTTATTTATTTTATTTTTTAATGTTTATTTATTTTTGAGAGAGACAGACAGAGTGCAAGCAGGGGGAGGGGCAGAGAGAGAGAGAGACACAGAATCCGAAGCAGGCTCCAAGCTCTGAGCCATCAGCACAGAGCCTGATGCAGGACTCAAACCCACAAACAGTGAGGTCATGACCTGAACCAAATTCAGTTGCTTAACTGACTGAGCCACCCAGGCACCCCAAAATTACCTGACTTTTTTAAACATTTTTTTTTACATTTATTTATTATTGAGAGACAGAGAGAGACAGAGCATGAGCATGGTAGGGGCAGAGAGAGAGAGAAACACAGAA
Source organism: Panthera leo (assembly GCF_018350215.1). NCBI lineage: Eukaryota > Metazoa > Chordata > Mammalia > Carnivora > Felidae > Panthera > Panthera leo. The sequence continues at coordinate 230,352,357 of NC_056679.1, forward strand.
TCCGAAGCAGGCTCCAGGCTCCGAGCTGTCAGTCCAGAGCCCAATGCAGCGCTTGAACTCACGCACCGTGAGATCATGACCTGAACCAAGATCTGATGCTTAACTGACTGAGCTACCCAGGTGCCCCAGAAACTTCTTTTCAACTACTGATTTCGCGATAGGAGGTGAAGTCTAGAAATATGGATTCTGATCTGTGTAATGCTGTGGTAGTCATGTTTTCTAAAATAGAATCAAGACATAGGGTCGTGGACGATTTCCAGGTGCCAGGAGTAGTCTGAGAGACAGTGGGGATTCTCACCGACTGGGACCCCCCCAGACATTTCTGTGGTTTGTGGTTTGTGGGGGGGGAGGGGGCTGTAGGGGTCTGTAGGGCGAGGCCCAGTGTAGGGGCTCTGCTGCCTGAATCAGACACAGTGTGCAAGTGAATGAGTGGACAGTCTCAATGCCAGAACAGAGCATTTCACAATGGCATTTCTGGCATAGTATGAGCCTAGATGGAGAGCCCCTGGCAGTTGGGCAGCCTGCTGGGATCAACAAAATCACACCTCATGACCTCATTGTTGTGCTGGACAGCTGAGCACAAAAGTAAGTAGAAAACACTAAGTTCTTTATTACTATTTCTATTACTTTTATTGTTAATTATTGTTATTATTCTTACAAATGAGAATTTCCTGTTATTCTTTTTTAAATTATTTATTTTCTTTTTTTTATAATTTTTTTTAACATTTATTCATTCATGAGAGACAGAGCGTGAGCAGGGTAGGGGCAGAGAGAGGGAGACACAGAATCCGAAGCAGGCTCCAGGCTCCGAGCTGTCAGCACAGAGCCCGACACGGGGCTCGAACTCACAAGCTGTGAGATCATGACCTGAGCTGAAGTTGGATGCTTAACTGACCAAGCCACCCAGGCAGCCCCTAAATTATGCTTAAAGGAGACCATCTCAACTCTCATTTTCATCCAAAATGAAGGGACAGCAGCTAAAATGCTACCAACCCTTCATGCCAGTCGACACCCCCAAGATACCAATATTTCCTGAGTTTCCATTTTCTGTTGCTCTGGCCACTGTGGAGGAGGGTGCGGGTGAATATAAACACACAGAGAATTGCATCCAGCAATGACCATGGATGTCCCCGGGACGTCACCATCTATACCCCACAGATAAGCCACTTAATTGGCGTGACTCGAGAAAGCAAAGCTTTTCTAATCTGTCGTGTATGTCCCTCCTGCACTGCACAGAACACAGCGATTGAGATCTCCAACTTACCCTACCCCTGAAGAGCCTCAGAGCTTTTCACTGGCACCAGATTCTGTTTTCTAAGAAGGTTGCTAGTGAGTTAGCTAATGCATCCTCTGAGATTGGTGTACCTGATGAGAGCTCATTATCTCCCCAGTCTGCTGGAGTTGCAATCCCCCAACCTGACTACAAATCAGAAGGACCAGAGTGCTGGTTCCACTACAGACTCTTGAGCGCCACCTCCCAGACCTCGTGGGAAGCAGATCCTCATGGGGTGGGACTCAACCATTGGCGTGTTACGTGAGCTCTCCAGGTGATTCTTTGCGTCATCAGATTGGGAGCCATTGACAAGAGGGGGAAACTTACTCGAAGGGAGTAAGACCCTCCTCAGGTGGGCTAAATGAAAGAACATGCCACAGGTAAGAGTTGGTAGAAGGACCCAGTGGAGATTCCATTAAGTGACAGGACAATTACTGAGGAAGGCATCTGGGCTTTGGGGCACCAAAATAAGGAATATAAGTGGTTCACATTCAGACAACACCTACTTTATGGCCTTGCCCATGAGCAGTATGGCCACTACAGACAGCCTCGCCATGTTGGCGAACGTGGACAGGAATATTCTTCTCCCAGCAACCCTATGCCTGCTGTAGGCCGATCCTAAACCAATGTTGACCCACAACAAGGCATTATGACTCTCCCTTCCTGGATCCCCCTCAATCCCCATCCTCAATGACAAAATGTATTAGTGCAAGTGTTGCCTTAGTGCACAATCATTTGAGAACCCTCTGCTGAGTCAACCTTGTTTTTCACTTCTAGTTGTATAAACAGCTGGGCTCTTGGCCTTCAGTTCCCAGACAAGCCTAATTATCACACAAGAAATAATCCTGACCACAGTGGCCCTGGCAAGGCAAGCCCAGAGTTGCCAGAGACAGCTGCCCCCAGACTCATTGCTGCTTTTCCAGCTCCATGACAAGGCCCTCAGGGAAGGCTCCCCAGGCCTGTGACTTTCCAGCCTGGATGGCTCCCAGGCATTCCTGCATCCTGGAAGAACCCTCTGTCTCATGCCCCTTCAAGACAACAGCAGTAAGCATTTGTTCCAAGTCCTCCATGAGCCAGGCTCTTTGCCCAACCCTTTACATACATTATTGTTCATCTTGATCACAAACCTGCAGTACATGTATTGTTTCCAGCTCAGAAAAGTGAATTTTGGAGAAATTCAGAGTCTCTTATCCTAGATCACACAGCCAATAAGTGGACTTTTTGGTGTTCTGGTATTCCAAGAAGCCATGATATTTTAATAACTGGGATTTGAGTCCATTTGTTGTTATAAAAAAATATTTTCATATTCAAAACATATGAACTCTTTGGGGCTCCTGGGTGGCTCAGTTGGTTGAGCGTGCGACTTCGGTTTAGGTCACGATCTCACGGTCCGTGAGTTCGAGCCCCGCGTCGGGCTCTGTGCTGACAGCTCAGAACCTGGAGCCTGTTTCAGATTCTGTGTCTCCCTCTCTCTCTGACCCTCCCCCTTTCATGCTCTGTCTCTCTCTGTCTCTAAAATAAATAAACGTTAAAAAAATTTTTTTTAATATGAACTCTGAATCACTTATGTTTTCTGATCAAAATCAATGACTCCATTATTCAATTAAAAAAAAAAACAAACCTATATCCAAACTGCAAATCTAAGCAAGTGTTTGCCTGACAGACCAGAGTGAACAACCATATTGTGTTATTGCAACGTTTCTCTTTCAAGAATAAATCTTACTTGGGGCACCTGGGTAGCTCAGTCAGTTGAACGTCTGACTTCAGCTCAGGTCATGATCTCGTGGTCTGTGAGTTCGAGCCCCACTTCGGGCTCTGTGCTGACAGCTCAGAGCCTGGAGCCTGTTTCAGATTCTGTGTCTCCCTCTCTCTCTGCCCCATCCCCACTCGCACTCTGTCTCTCTCTCTCTCTCTCTCTCTCTCTCTCTCAAAAATAAATAAACATTTTTTAAAAAAAGGATAAATCTTACTCTAACTCAAAAATTTTCCAAACAAGTGGGATGCAATGATGATAGTATGAAAGTTGATAAATTACCCGCACTGGATCTGTCGTCTACACCTGAGGAAAACAAAGGCACAAAGACCAAAGAGCATGCTGTTGGAGAACAACAGCACAAACGTGGAGCTCTTCCTGTATTAGTGAGCCCAGGCTGCCAGAACAAAGCACCACAGACTGGGTAGGTAACAAACAGTACTTTCTTTCTCACAGTCCTGGAGGCTGGAAGTGCAAGCTCAAAGCGTTGGAAGGTTTGGTTTCTTTGGAGGCTTCTCTCCTCAGCTACAGCTAGACCTCTTAGCACTACGTTTTCACATGGCCTTTCTCCGTGCACGAGCATCCCCTTCTTCTTCTTCCTCTTCTTCCAAGGCCTTCGGTCATATTGGATTGGGACCTCATCCTATGAGCTCATTTAGCCTTAATTACCTCCCTGAAAACCCTATTCCAAATACAGTCATGTTGGGACTTAGGTCTTCAAGGTACGAATTTTGAGTGTGACATGATTGAGTTCCTAACAGCTCCTTATCAACTAGAGTCCAGTTCATGAAAAGAAAATGTTCCAACATGTCTCTGGTGGCACTTTCTTATGTAACATGGGAACTCATTTCCTGGGTGTCAACCCCGGCTTCATTTTCGTGCCCTTGGCTCCAGATCTGTGCATGTGCGTTTCCATTTTTATACCGTCTTGCAGGCCCCTTCTACTTCACATTATCTTGTAAATATTTCCGCACAAGTTAGTTGCTATGATTTTAATCTCAGTGGTTTCACATTTTGCACGCAATGTGGCACATTAAGCATTGAACTTTCTCAGTGAGAAAGGGAAGAAGCTACCCTGGAGGTGGGGCTGGGAGGGTCTGAAGAGAAAGGCAGCAGCTGGCGGCCCCTCCTCCCTCCGTCCAGCCAGGAAACAAGATGGAGGACTGAGGGTAACTCTGCGGAACACGGGTCTATCCAGAAGAAGGTGGATTTTTGTACGAAGCAGTGTTGCTCATCGGACACACTTGGATTGTGATCTCCTAATCACTCACTTACTAGCAGATGATTCTGGTGAATCACCTTTGCTCTGAGACCTGGATTCCCACCCTGTGAAGGAAGAATGCCTACCTCACGGGTTCAGGATGAAATGTGAAAACAGGTAGGGTGTCTAATATACAGTAGGTGCCCCAGAGACCTTAGGTGAATGGCTGAGGAGATAAGGACCATTGGAATCCCCTCCAAACACACTGAACACATGGGCTTTTGGTGAGATAGACCCAAATTCCAGTGTCTACCCCCCACCCACTCACTGAGGGCTCACCCCAGCTCACCAGTTACCTGCTTAGAGACCTTGGGCAAATCATTTCACCTCTCTATACCTCAGTTTGTGATAATACTACCTAATAATGGGTTTCTGGTGAGAATTAATGTATGTATCTAAGGTGCTGGGACATGGTACTTCTTGATATCTGGAAGATAGTAAACGGCATTTAATTTATCCAGAAAAAATACTGAAAACCAGACCTAAGCTTTGCTTTGCCTCTGTGGCATTGAAACAGTTATTTGATATCCCTGAGCCTTGGTTTTCTCACAAATAAAGTGAAGTGACTATAATAATGAATATAGGGTATATTATAGGCCATATAATAATAATCTTAGATAATGAATGCTTAAATAATGAACTAGAGTATCTAAAATCCTGATAAAGTGCCTGGTACATGGAAAGTTTCCGTAAACCTTTGTAAATGAAAGAGAAACGAAAGAAGACTTGAGGAGTTCCAATCCACTGACAAACATCATGGAAGCAATTGTGTAGACGAGTAATGTGTTATTTTAGGAGTCAACAATTCAAGGATCCCCTTCACCAAAGCAGACTGTTTGTGTTCTCTTTTCTAGTGTTCATCACCAGCTCTCTGACACTCGTGATGTGCTGAGGGCTCTCACGTCTGACATTCAGAGTCCTCAAGTCATTTCCATTGTTCAAGAAAGAAGTCCTCTCCTCAAGAACACAGGCAGAGAAGGAAAGTAATTGCTCTGGAAACCTTTCCATGTGGACAAAAGAGGACCCAGCTCAGATATTAAAACCTCTGTTCCATTTTCAGCCCCTCACATCTCTAATTCCAGCAACACAAACTGGCATCAGATTCATCTTCATAAAGCCCAACCTTAGATAAGGCACGTTCCAGCTTAAACACACAGTTTTCTTATTGTGGGGCAAATTATGTTTGGGGGGAAGAAACCCAAAAAACAAAAAACCTCAAACTCAATATTCAGAATGCTCTGCTCTAGAACCTGCCCCCTATCTACCTCCCTGGCCTGACCTCCCACAAATCCCCAAAGTTACTGCCATGTGCTGAGCCAGCCCCATTGCTTACTGAGCCTGTATCACTTTCCTGTGAGTTACCCTATTGGTTACTGAGCCTGGATCACTTTCTCCATGAGTTCACACCTCATCAATCTTCCTCTGTTAAAATTCTGTCCAATCTTCATGAGCTATCTACCCTTGGAAGACCTCACTGACTCCTCCCTATCTGTTGTGCTTTCTCATTCATTTTACTCCAATCAACTCTTAATGGCTCCTTTTGTCTTATATTTAACCATAACAGTTATTTTTATGTCAATTCTTATCCCCATGTCCACACCCCTATTGAATTATAACATCCTTTAGGGCCAGGAAGACCATGCCTAGCCTCATACTTTGCAGTGTACACATTTGAATACTGGTTGGATTCAGTTACACTTGCCAGGGTCCAGAAGCCAGTGCAAAGGATTTTTTAAATAGTTTGTATTTTTAAAAATCCAGTTCAAATAGTTATTCAGCAATCATTTTCTGCACACTTGCTGGATGGCAAGATATAGATAGATGATAGATAGATAGATAGATATAGATAGATAGAGTTTGTTGTTTTTTTTTTTACTGCTCTTGACAAGATTTCAAGCTGACATTAATAAGACCAATGTAGGGACTTGACTGAGGCTAAGGAAGCCAACTGCACAAGTGCAGGGTGCAGGGAGCCCATAATTACTACAGTTCACTGGGGGGCCCTAAGGTAGCAAGACAGCTCACACTACGTGGGACGATGCTCATGGAAATGGTCACCAGATCCAAAGGCATTTTGGGTTGTGACCCTTCAGGAAGCACTGAATAAAAGCCAGAGATGCTGCTAAACATCCTACACTGAACAGGGCATCACCACTCTACACAACAAAGGATTATTCAGGGCCAAATGTCAATAGTGCCTGAGGTTGAGAAATCTTGGTTTACAAAGAAGGATGATGGGTGCAGTGGCCTTGGGCCAGTGGCTTCTCACCCTGGACATAGTTGGCAGAGGGGATTCTGTGCAGACCTTGGGCTCCAGGGCAATGCACCAGTTGCTTAATATAACACTGGACCTCATCTGCAAATCACATTTCAGGTCGGCTAGTTGATCTGCTCTTATCAAAATAAGCCAGATATGAGGAAGGGCTAAAAGCATGAAAAACAAATCCCAGAGACACCAGGGATGGTAAAATAAGAGAGAGAGAGAGAGAGAGAGAGAGAGAGAGAGAGAGAGTAAATGTCATTTGCAAAGTCCATAAACTCAGCAGGTACACTGTAGCTGTGCAAGACCATTAGCCCATGAAAATTAATTCTAGTTTTCATTCAGTAGTAACCGGCATTAAAAAAAAAAAAAAAAAAAAGACAAGTAATTTTGAACAGCGCCATCCCAGCCAATGCCAACTACTTGTCTATCTGGGGTGAGGCACTGTCAATCACTGAGTCCATGAAGCAGAAAAACAGTAATTTCAGAGAGCTTGCAAATCACCCAAACAGCAGCCTGTTTTCACTCCTTTCTTCCATTTAAAAGCATTTGAGAATAAGCTAGATGGAAAGCACTCCTCTGAAAATTTGAAGATAGAAGGTTTATTGGTTCTCTTCCGACCAAAAGAGGGAAAATAAGGTAGTGGCCACAAAGAAAATGAAGTGTGCGTTTCTCCCACATCACATCTAATGAATGAAATAGTCAGACAGTCGACCTCGGTTGAGGAGGGAGAATGAGCTGTACATCACTCGATTTGCAGGCTGTAAGTAATGGGTGCCAGAGTCATAGAAGACGACTTTGACTCTTCAACAAATAAAAATACCTGCCTTTTAGAGAAATGTTGATATCTGTTAATATAGGCTGAAATTGTTGCTGTAAAAATGGGGCCTGTAATTCATAATAACCATGAACATCCAATTCCCACAAGGAGCTTGGAAATTTGTGGGGAAGAAATTCTAGTTCTATTTTGAGGCCAGCCCTTTCTGGTTTGACAAGTGTTAACAGGAGCTGGCGAATGTTTTACGAGGAGCATGGTCATTAATGTGTCACCTTTTGAGACAGAGTGGGAGTCCCTTCCTATAAAGAAAATTTTAGAGCAGAGTCAAAAACTATGTCATGCTCTTTTTATCTCCTCGATGGAACACATCTAAAGAAGAACAATGAATTAAAATGTCCAAACTTTGGGTTGTTTTTTTTTTTTTCCCCGTGTCCAACTGCTTGGTGTCACTTTCTAAAGTTTTTGTCCTCATCCCATCTTACCAGAGACCATTTCCTCTTGAGACTACAAAACAAAGGATACTTGAATATCAGTTTGATGGTGAAATACACATGATTATCTACATCAATAAGGATCCTAAAGCTAAACTCAGTGGATGTGACCAATCACTTCGTTCTCTCGGTACTGGGCTCCACTGCACTTATTCTGGCTGTCCTGTAGGTCAGGAGAAGCAGGACCCAGAATTCCTGGATTCTTAATCCAAAATTCAGACTGAACATTTCCCTCTTTGCTCCCCCTTGGTCAAGAGGGCAAGTAACCAGAGCTGGTACTGCTGAGAGGTTCTACCAATCCAACATAAAATTCAACATGGGATTAAGAGCCCTACTCTTGGTGTCTTTTCTGGAATTGGTTCTCTGCTCTATGGCCTTGGAACAAATGAAATCAATCTGATCTGCATAAAGATCAAATCCAGGTCAGGCACAGAGAGAATTTTGAAGAAATTCTTTCTTCCATGGACGGATGGGAGGCGCGTTGGATGAACAGATGCACGGGTAAATGGAAAAGAGGTAAGTGGATGGGCCGATGGCTACATAAAGGAATGGAGAGAAGGCTAATTGGATGGATGGGTAAAGACACAAAGATGAGGCAATTATATGGTTACATTGTCAAGGGAACAGAAAAGAGGGCTTAATTACATCTGGCAGAAGGCAATACAGGCGCAGAAGACTTCAAGACAAAGCCTTTAAATGTTTCCAGAAGGAGATCTCTCAGAAGCAAAAAAGGTTTGAGCCAATATGAGAAAAAACAGAGTGTAAGCTGTGGTCACAGTGACGAGTGGCCCAGGGTGACCCAGGGTAAGTGTAACAAGAGGTGAGGTTTTCTACAGGAAAGAGTGATCTGCCAGTCACTTGGATCACTACTCGAATGAGTTCTGAGGATTTTTATACCCCAGCACAACCGTATTGTCTTTGTAATGATATCCTATTCGATTTTGCATTTCCTTCGGCTCGGAGGAAAACTTTTCCTTCACCGACTTGTGTTCAAGTAGTCCGGGGCCTGGGAAGTAATTGACAACAGACAGACTACTGGAGAGAAGTTGCTCATAAGCCGTGACTCCATGAACAGCCAGGGGTCAGGGTCTATAGGTCCGCTTGGCAGGGTGTGGGTGTGTATGGGAGGTTCTGATGGACCCTTTTACACGATGTTCTTGAAATGTTACAATGTTAAAGGTCAGTCACCTTCCTGACTGCAGACTCCCTCGAAGACAGGAGCAAGGGGTACTGGCAGCCGAATTCCCAAGAAGCCCTTATTTAGTCAGATAAGGGACGTTGCGATAGGATTTCGTTCTGCATCTGCTATAACCCAAATGTTTTCAGTGTAAAGTAATCTTGATGTCACTCTGGACCCTTTATTTCTCTATCCTTTGGCTCTGGCTCTCTTATCATCCCAAGGTCACACGAAGGACCTTGGATTTGGTCCAGTGATGAGGAGAGCTTCTGAAGGATTTAAAGCAAGGTGACTCGTGGAGATCTGGAACTGAATTTCCAAAAGCGAACCCCAGCCTCAAGAGCCGTGCAAGCAGCAGAAAGACCAATGGCTCCGGAGAGGAGAGTGAGGCGCGTGTCCGTGCGCGGCACTCGAGACCCACAAGAGCGCCCAAGAGGAGGCAGACCACCATGCCGGGCATGCGGGGCAGGAGCAGGGCCCCCGGTGGGCTCTCTTCTGCCACATACGGGCCGCAGGGCACCTGGCACAGGGGCTGATGCCTGCAGACTTGGGCTCCTGTCCTGGCCCCATCCCTTCCTGGCCACGCAAGCTACTTATCTTCTTCAAGTCTCAGTTTTGCCAATCGGTTAATGGGAATATACTTATTTTATGAGATTACTGTAAAGATTAAGAAGAGAAATCAGTTGCAAAGTGTGGGGCCGAGTGCCCGTCACATGGTGGACATCCGAGACATTCTTTCCCTGCCCTTCCTCCCCTTACCCCCGTTCCTCCTCTTGGGAGAAACCGTACTGTTCGTCAGCACAGGGCACTGCCTTCCTCCCCGTGTCTCATCTGAGACAGGTCCTTCCTCCCTATCTCCACATTTCTTATGTAGCTAAGACCAGATAAACAGCACCTCCCGACGCCCACATCCTAGAACTGTAACCCAAGAGTATGAGAGCTAGAACCATCTGTAGCCCACAGCTTCCCACGTAGGCTGACACGACTTCACCATTCGACACTCTCATTAGGACCTTACATTTCCAGGGAATCCTTGCCGAGGAGACCAGTCTGTAAGTTACTTCCTCGTTTGTTTCAGGAACTTCGTAAAAATCCACACGCCTGAACCAGAGACTACACAACTAGCCCCCATCAGGGTGGGAAGCCTTTTCTGGGAAACACGCATGACTGTTTTCAGGCTCCTGGAACATCTCCTACCCCCACCCAGCCGGTTCCAAACTCCCGCTTCACTGTGCCCACCGGGCCTGAACGACGATATGGAAACTTTTGCCAATCAGCATCTCCCTTCCTGGCGTTGAAAGACCTACCTGGAACTAACTGGAAACACCTTAGAGACACCCTGCCCTTGGCCTCCCCGCTTCCCGAGACAGCTCCAGCCCTGTCGGTGCACTGGCTACAGGGCTACAGTGACACATGGGGCTTTGCCTCCTCCCCGGGCTGACGTGGGGTTGCTTTCGGGGAGCTGGCACCCTCCACCTGATTAGGACCGGCTGATCAACCTGGCCTTCTCCAGCCCCAAGGGGAGTTACTGAGGGACTGTGCCCCCTCCGGCCTTTCCTTCTCAGCGGGGGTGGCTATCAGAGGCCTCCCATGCTTGGTTTGTAACCAAAGACCACAAGTAACCAGATTTGTCTCAAAATGACCCCTCGCACATTCTGTTAGCACCTCTGCACTGCTTGGGGGAGCTCGTTTTGGGGACACATGGCATCCGTTGCCTGGGCTGGGACTTGGCCTCTGAGCCAGGCCCAGGAGGGAGCCCCAGGCTCGGGACGTAGTACCTCCCCTTTTCCAGCTTTTAGGGGCAGGCAGCGCCCTCTGAGGTCCCAGCGTTCCTGTTCACGTACCCAGGTACCCACTCCACTTCCAGGAGACCCTGCCCTGCGCAGTCCCCCAGAGTGACACGCCCATCTGGGCAGACGGGAGAGCCACGCACAGCCTGCGATCTCCCTCCGCTCAGAGAACACCGGGAGACTTGAAGTTCTGAGGGATTTGTGATCAGACCTGCCTCATGCCCTTGTCACTTAACTCCACTGGTTTCTGTCTGCGACCTAAGAGAGATCCAGGAGGGAATGAGAGTGCCCTGGAACGTTCCCAGAGCCAACAACAAGCCCGCCATCGGCAGCAGGTGGGTGACGACAAATGACCCCAGGTGCTCCCCAAAACCAGGCCGGGGGTTTTACTCTACACGGCACGCCTGTTAGAAATCACCAAATAAGAGGAGACTGGGGTGGCGCTATTTATTTTCTCAACTTTTCACGTCTCAGAAAATGTTTTTCCAAAGGGAAACCTGACTACAGGTAGATGGCCTCTTCCATTCCGGCAGAAACCTCGCGGAGTCTAAGCGGGGAACAACCGTCAAGACCTGGGGACGCAAATCCAAACACATCTGCCAGGAGCAAGTGACACGGGTCCCCGACAACTGGAATGTCTTTCCGTATTTGTCTCACTTGGCCTGCACTCGCCAGCTTTCCCTGCCTGCGCCTTTAATCAGGACATGAGGCCGACTGAGCGTCCCAGGGATCCTGTTGAATGGCTTTTTCGAGGTCGGCCCAGCCAGTAGGTGCGTGGGTTTGTCTCTGCAGAAGGGGCGACTTCGAGCGGCCCAGAGGTGGTGGTGTCGGCCTTGCCCTCATGTCCAGACAGCTTCCCCGGTTGTGGGCTGGCTCTTGGGTGGAAGGAGAATGTCAGCATTGCTGCCGTTTTCAGCTAAAACAGAAAAAGGAGTTCTTTTTTTCTTTATATGAAATTTATTGTCAAATTGGTTTCCATACAACACCCAGTGCTCATCCCAAAAGAAGCCCTCCTCAATGCCCATCACCCACCCTCCCCGCCCTCCCACCCCCCATCAACCCTCAGTTTGTTCTCAGTTTAAAAAAAAAAAAAGAGGTTAGAGTGGGAGAGAGCCAAAGAAAAAGGAGTTCTGAGTGAGAACCGAGTCATTCTCTCGCCGGATCGTGCCCCGCTCTGGCCCGTGCGTGCAAGAGCTGGTGTCTTTCTGATGCAAGCATTTGGAGCCACGAGGCGAGGGTCTGGGGCAGTTCTCAGTCAGCTGACATCAACATTAGAAGCACAGGACAGGGGCGCCTGGGTGGCTCAGTTGGTTGAGGGTCCGACTTCAGCTCAGGTCATGATCTCACAGCTCGTGGGTTCGAGCCCCGTGTCGGGCTCTGTGCTGACAGCTTGGACCCCGGAGTCTGCTTCGGATTCTGTGTCTCCCTCTCTCTCTTCCCGTAACCCACTCGCATTCTGTCTCTGTCTCTCTCAAAAATAAATAAACATTAAAAAAAAGAAGCAGCAGCAGCACAGGACAGCCAGGCAGCCCACATGGGGGGTGATCGTTCCGAATCCCCTGAAAGCAGCAGCCCTCCGGCTTCTCCGCATCCCAAGGCAGGTGGCTCCGGGAGGCCCTGTGCTAGTCTGCCTCCGTGCCCACTCTCCCTTCCATCTGGGATCAAATATTCATCGAGCGATGCTTTGAGTAAGAGAGGGGCTTTGACCTCCCACAGATCTGGGCTTCCAGCGTGAGAGACAAGTGAAACACGTTTGAAATGTTTAGTAACGATACCAAAGGCCAAAACAAGGGATTCAGAAATAATAGCTGCTGTAGAGTTCAGAGGAGAGAAAGATCAATAAGGGCCAGCATGATTAGGAGAGGCTTTCTAGAAGGTATCAGAACTGGGGGATAAGCTTTGTGTAGACCCAATGTGTGTGTGGGGGGGGGGGGGCAGGCGTCTGCAGTGAAAATGAGCATTCAGGGCTTTGAAGGTGGCTTGGAGAGACACGGATCAGGGGTTCTCTTGAGGCAGGGAGGAATGTGCTGGGGCGTAGCAGCACGAGGAATGCTCTGGAAATAGGCCAACAGCCTCTGAAGGAACCCCCTTATTGAAATAGCCCACCCCTCATCTCTTTCCAAAAGCACATCCCTCATCTCTCTCCAAAAGCACATCCTACCCCAAAGCTGTCACCGGCTTATTCCCTCCTAAGACCTGGAAAGGGGATAGGGAATTACTCCCTCAGCATGTTCCGCCCAAAACAGAGTTATCCTAATGGTACAAATTTGCTCCAAGGCACTTCCATGCAAAAAAGGTCACAAGTCTTTATTTTTGCTAAATCAAATTACATATAGTGAAACGGCATCGAGGGCACAGAACAGACACACAGATCAGCTTGCCCTTGATTTACAACAGGTGACACTACAGAGCAATGCAGAAGAGACGATCCTTTTCATAAACAGTGCCGGGTCAGTCGAATAGTCATATTTTCAAAAAATGAGTCTTATCCCCTCACATCATACACAAAATCAATTCCCGGTGGTTACATGCCTAGACGATCACATAAGAGAACATGCACCTGAATTTGGAATGGGCAAAGATTGCATAAAATAGCAGAAGAGCACACTGACCTCAAGGAAAAATTTGATTAAACTGGAATAGATTAAAATTAATAATGTGTGTTCATTAAAAACCGCCATTAAGAAAGTGAATAGGAGCCCAAAGAGAGGGAGATAATATTTTCAACTCATGTACCTGATAAAGAAGTTCTTTCCAGCACACTTAAAGTACTCTGAAAATACATAAGAACAAGACAGGCAAAACCAACAGAACTACAAGAAAAATATGTAACAAGGCAACCCATTCATTCAGAGAATAACCAAATGGCCAATAAACATATGAAGAGTCCCTCAAACTCATTAGTGATCAGGGAAATGCTCATTGAAAGTACAATGAAATCCTTTTACACATGGCTAATATGGAAAAGACACAATGCCATGAGTTGGCAAGAACATAGAACAACTAAATTCTCACACAGTGCTGGTAGGTGAGTAAAGTTATAAGTCACTTGGGAAAACTATTTGACAGAATCTACTGAAGTTGACCATACACAAACCCCACGACCCACCAAGTCCACTCCTTAGTGTTTACCCAAAAGAAGTGAAAACATGTTCACACAAAAATTTATACTCAAATATTTATAGCAGCCTCATTCATAGTAGCTAAAAACTAGAAACAAACAAATGTCTATCAACAGGAAAAAAAGGAGAAAATTGTAGTATATTGATACAATGGAATACCACTCAGCTATAAACAAACTACTGATATTCATAGGGAAAGAAATACACATGTGATGATGTCAATTACATTGTAATGGCAAGGAGAAGCCTGGAAATACTCTGAATGTTTATATCTTTAAAAAGGAAAATTCAAACAAATTACGGTATATCCATTCAATGAAATACCACACAATAGTTAAAAGAAAAGATATATAATTGGATGTGTTGATAAGGAAAGAGTGTCAAAGTAAAGTAACTGGAAAGTTCAAGTATGTAAAAACATGTATAGCCTTTTTCTTTGACATTAAAAATGCACATCGCATATGTGGAAACGTTCTGGTAGGACACCCAAGAAATAGGTAACTATGGTTAGCTCTGGGGAAAGGTCTGGGGCTGGAGTAAAGTAACCAACTGGCCACTGAGGTCAACCTAGTCTGAAGTTAAAGGCCCACTCACTTTTCATTGCATACCTTTTGTACGGCTTGGATTTTTTTTTTAACATAAGCATGTTATTTTCTTAGTTTACAAGACTCAAATAAATAAAATGTAAAGTGCTCCTCACATGTAGAATTTAAGAAACAAAACGGATTAACATAGGGGAAGGGAAGGAAAAATAAATAAGATAAAAACAGAGGAGGAGGCAAACCATAAGAGATTCTTAAATACAGAGAACAAACTGAGGGTTGTTGGAGGGGAGAAGGGGGGTGGATGGTGGATGGGCTAGATGGATGATAACACTGTAACAACTTTGTAGGGTGACAAGCGGTAACTTATTGTGGTGACGATTTTGTAACGTATATAAGTACGGAATCTCTATGCTGTATACCTGAAACTACATTGTATTCAATTATAGTTCAATGAATAAAAACACACGTAAGGTAAAATTTTCAAACGCTAGGAAGCACTCTTTCTAGACAAGAATATGTTGGCAAAGGCTTATCATGTGAACAATCCAAGTATCTGATGTCAAGTAAGCTCGCAAGGCCAGGCTAGGTTGAGATCACACTGCCTGCTTTTCTTCGATGGGAATTTTATTTGTATGGCCCATTACCTTCACCACCGACATTTACTGGACTCTGGGTAGAGTTTTGGAATTCAGATCTTGAACTCTGCTGTTGAATGCAATTTCTCTGCTTGGGAAACAATCTGGCACAGATTCAAAAATCAATACATTCACGCTATGACCCAGGATCAAACTCCAGCCAACGTCTGTAGATCTTTAATAAACGTGGGTCTAAATGAGGCCATTTTTTCATATCAACTAAACTCACCTCTGTATTCAGACTGAGATCTTCTTGCTTTATTACCCTTTTCACTCCGAGTTAATGAAAAATAGGTGGCAAAGTTTTCAAATATGTGTGAATCAAGCTATTGTACATTCCTAAAATTACTTTTAATTTGATAGAATAAGTCAATTTGAGGAGTGCTAAGAATTGTCCAGTTTCTTTTTTTTAAATTTTTTTAATGTTTATTTACTTTTGAGATAGAGAGAGAGAGAGAGAGAGAGAGAGAGAGAGAGCACAAGCCAGGGAGGGGCAGAGAAAGAGGGAGACACAAAATCCGAAGCAGACTCCAGGCTCTGAGCGGTCAGCCGAGCCAACGCAAGGCTCGAACTCATGAACCGTGAGATCATGACCTGAGCCTAAGTCAGACCAGAGCCCAAGTAGGACGTTCCACCGACTGAGCCACCCAAGCGCCCTGTCCAGTCTCTGAGACTAGCCTTAATTGCCCATTTCCCCTAAATACAGTTAATCCAGAGATGTGATACCTACACATTTACTGGAAACATTTGCTTATGTGCGATAAGGGGGCTGGGCACGTACATGCTCTAGGATTTCCCTCCCGATTTAGTTTGTAGATTCTCCCTTTAAAGTACCATGTTTTAACCTCTCTTTTTAAAAGATTGAATCTAGAAAAGGGAGAGGCTTAAAAGGCCAGACTTTCCAGTGGCAAATTCTTACTGTTTTCTCTGATTCGTGTTTCAGCCCTCCCATCCCACCCCACCACCTGCTCTTTCTCTCATGGGCACGTTAGTATTTGAAAATGTTCTCCCTGAGGAATGAGAACAGATGAGTTTGCAGAGCATTCCCTTCTGGAAAGGCTCTGATTTTTATAAGAGCGAAGGTATGTGTTAAGTGGGATTAAAGAAGGAGAGATTTGCGGAGAAATTCACTCCACCAATAATACCCTGTGGCACCCACCATGAGGATCAGAACGCGAGTGTGTCAATGGTGTTTGTGCAAGAGTTTTAATTTCAATGCAGCTTCTGCACATGGAACAAAGCTCCTTCTTGAGTATCCTTTCATCTTCCCGGGTCTTTATTGTTCTCACCTCCAACTCAAGACATCAAGACTCACCCTAGATCCCCACACAAGGGCACAAAACATAATCTGCATTTTCAGATGCCAATTTCTGACTGCAGACAAGACAGAAGGAGATCACACAAAGGTTCACACACACACACACACACACACACACACCAACAACAACAACAAAACTTGTATCCTGACCTCGGGCAGACTGTCTGCTTAACATGCTCCAATGGGTACTCCCTGACTCTGTAGTCGACAGGGAGGACTATTTTTCAAATAGTTCCCTAAACTAGAGGTTTATACAAAGAGGGAAGAGGAGGAGAAGGAACTGGACTGGAAGACTGTGTTTAAGAAGAAAAGAGGAACATTGACTCCTACCTTGCGATGCAATTCAGCGGGCATTTCGAGGGGGAATCTCATGTACACTGGGGAGATTTCCCCAACACCCCTGACCAGTAGACTCACGACGCTTTTTGGCTAGAGGTTGTCAGAATAATCACGGCCCCCTGAGCTGGCAATTCCCGTCAACCCCACCCCTCCGGCCACCTGCCACCCACATCCACATATGCTGATCTCTTCCTACAACAGACTCAGAGAAACCGTCCCAATGCCTCTTTGAAACTATATTATATTAATCCCATTTTCCCCAAAAGATTTCCCTTTCCTTTCCCATTTCAACGCAAACTTCTTTGTTTACACAAGTTTGTCTAATGATGATGCCTATCATTTATTAAGCTTAGTATGTGCTGTTTTCCGTGCTAGAACATTATCTCTTTCCTTTCCACCATCCACTGCGGGAGGCATAATTACATCCCTTTTGCATCTGAGAAAGTGAGATGCATAGGCTTAAATTTACCCAAAGTCAGACAGTAAGTGAAGGGTCAGCATGTGCTTGCTGCTGAAAATCCGAGCCTTGAACACTCTTGCCTCCCAGCAGATAAGCAGTGGCACAGAGCGGCTTTTATTGGAAGAGTTTACAGAGCTGTGGTTCCAATTGATTTTTAAAATTTTTACAAATTTACCGCTGAATTCACACTAAACTTCACACAGATTATAAAGCCAGATTCAAATCCAAGATAGGAAGGAAGGAATGGAGGGAAACAGGGAGGGAGGGAAGAGAGACAGGGAGGAAGGAAGGAAGGAAGGAGGGAGGGAGGGAGGGAGAGATAGGTTTGAGAAATTGTTCTTTTAAACCCAAGGAAATTCTATCAATGGCCTGAATTTTACCCACCTTCCCCTATAATGGATCACTAATTTGATGGTTATTTCTCCAAATACACAGAATAAAAGGAAAATCATCCTGTTGTAGTTTTCCCATTGGCTTCACATCTCTGAAGCAGAGGCTGTCAAATTGGCACAGGATCTATTTTTTATGGCTGATTGAGCCTGGGGCAAATGGACTACAGTGAAAGAGAGCATTAAATCAAGCCAATGGCCAGCCTCCAGCCACATTTGATAGCAGCCAAGATGTCACCTAAGTGGCAAAAGACTCCAGAATGAGTAGAGGAGCACTATCTGATTCTGGCCCCTGATCTCCACGGGCCAGAGCCAAAAAGATAAAATAACTAAGATGAAAAGTTCCTGATTTACTGCCTTTTTTTTTTTTTTTTTTTCATATTCACAGAATGGAAAAAAAAAAAACTGCCTTGGAGAAATTGTTTTTCATTGGCTTTAGAAGGTGGGTATGTAACATATAACTCGGCAACAGTAAGCAAAGTACTAAGATAGGAGCCCCAGAAAAGCTCCAGTGGGCCAAGCAAAAGCTATGAATCAAAGCCGGCAAAGGGGAGATTTGTCATGTAGATTTCAGCAATCTGTTTCTATTTGCCCCGCCCACTCCCTGCTCACTCCAGCCTCAGGGAATGTTATTAAGGGTGCTGACTGGCCGGAGGAGGAGGAAGGGAGCTGAAGAAGCATTCTCAAGGCCTGTATTGAAAGATAGTTACAAATTGAGAACTATAACGTAATTGTTAACATAGTAAAACACTTTCTGGTTTACAGAGTGTTTTCTCATGCAGTATAAATTCATTTGATCTAGTATTTATGATTTCCGGAACATGCAGCTGCTGCAGCCGTCCCCAGAGTTCCTGCTCTGATATATAAGGCAGGGTTCTCCCAGGACTGCCTGAGCCAAGGATTCAGGCGCGAGTGATTCACTGAGGACGCTGGCAGAAACCCACAACCGCGTAGGTGGAACCAACGCGGGCGGAGACGCCAAACAAAAGATGTAATTGCAGCCAAAGTCCCCAGTTCAGCCTGATTCCAGGGGGGGCTTTGAAGTGCATATTGTTGCCTCAGGAATTGTCACACCTTTCAGCAAAGCAGACTGGCTTTTGTACACAGGGGCCCCCTCTTGGGGCATGGGGGGTAGGGTACCGCTTAAGCATCCAGGTACTTCTATCTTTGTTCATGGAGGAGGAAGGACAAGTGTCAGGGCAAAGGGTGATCATCTTAAGGTCTCAGATAAGCCTTAGCCATGAAGTGCAAGGTTGCAGACATTGAGCGCATATTCCTGGAAAGGGGTCCTCCCTACGGAAGAACTCCCACCCATCCTTTCAAACCCTGTTCAGGTTCTGGTGACACATTCTCTGACAATTGGTAACCCAAGTGGGGGACCTTTTCTTTTACACTTTTCCTTCACCTGGAATATCTTCTAGAGTGCCATTTCTCATTACAATTTAATGAGCCTTTCCCCAAGAGCCAACAGGAATCCCTCTTAGTAAATTTGATCCCAGGGAGCAGATACTAATGAATCTCTCCAAGACCCTAATTATCCCCAGGGAGGCAATGAGGAAAAGCTAGCCCACTAGCTGTGATTTATTAATGTAGCGCTAAATGACTCCAGCTATAGGAAGTTTGTTTGCCAAGCCATTCTATGAAGATACAGAAGGAAACCATATAAGCAAGTTCCTAAGAAAACTTGATTTCAGATAGCAAAAAGCATTCAGAGAATAACATTGTGTTTCAAGAATCGCATAGAGTTTCTCAAAAACCTGAGAGTTTCTTATTTTCATGGATAATTATGTAGTGATCATATCCATTAAGGCGACACTCTAGGAATATTGGGGTTTTCTAAAGAACATAAAATACCAAAAATTGAAGCAATACCATGGTCAAGATTTTCTCACGTTGACTCCATATTTATGTGTACAGTCCACAGATGTTCAAACTAGAAACACATTTAGCAAATAATTCGGGTATTTGAAGAAATTCTCTTCTCAGTTTCATCAGGCAAACTCGGGGATATGTTTTACAAGGCACGTAGGAAAAAAAAAAAGATCAATTCTACTGCTGAGAGAGAATCTGGGTCAATTTTATAGATTCACACCCACATGAAATCCACATAAGTACAAAATTTGGGAGATATTGGTTAAAGGAAAAATCATACCAAGTATCAAAATCAGTTAAATTGCTATATGTTTACAGTTCCATAAATGGCAAATATCCTAGGTCTTTACCCCGATCAATTTCTTGGGCATCTTACAAAAGCTTGCATGAGATTCTAGTACTTTAAAAAATCTTACACAGCCGTGTTCTTAAGAAAAGGGAGCCAAGGCTGGCAGGCAAAATTTCCATTTTTGCTCATCAAGATTTCAATCAATTTTACTTGAACAAGCTGTTTCACCCAATTCGCACTGATTAACCTTAGCCCGGTCACTGAAAACTTTGTGGTTCTGGGATACAGGTTTTAATTGTCTTCATAATATACTTGGAAGGTCACTGGGGAAATTAAACACAAAAGGTTTTCTGCACAATGCTGATGAAATATGGAATTTGGGCAGGAATCTCCATCTCAAACTGACCTTTTTTTGTGCCTTCTCTTTGCTTGTAGAGTGTATTTCTCCTTTTTTTCTTTTTTTCTTTTCTTCTCTTTTTTGGTCAATATGTATGTGGACGTCATCTATATCCTTACCTCTCTCTAAGTCTTGCTTTTCCCTCGAGCCCTAATATGAAAACAAAATTTCAGTTAAAACTCTGATACTTTTATCCCCCTTCAGTGTGTCACAAGGATGGGACTCAGGTGTGAAATTTATAGGGGTACCAAAAAAGTCAGTCATGAAGATAAATCGTATCTTAATGCAATCTTTTTAAAAATAAAAATGAATATTAAAAAAGAGTTCATGATGAATAAAATAATACAATTTTAACAACTCAGCCATCTTACTCTACCCTAGTCCCCACCCTGAGAGGGACTCTGGTGATCATAAGTGTGGTCATTCGTGCTCCGGGGACATGGTGGAATTGTCCTTCCTGGGTCCCTTGTGGACATGGGGAGGGCCATGTGACAACTTCCGATCAACAGGTTCTGAACAAAGCGACGATTGCTAGTTTTAGGCAGAAGCATGTGATTGCCCGTCCAAGCCCCTCGTGAGTGTTCTTTTCTCTCACTCACAACCACTGGCAACTTTCCAGACCAGCAACGCTATACTGACCAGGTCCCTGAATGACTATGTTGACCAGAGTGGTTCCCCAAACCCACAACAGATACACAGCATGAGTGAGGAGTAAACATTTGTGATCTCAAGACTCTGAAGAGTGTTTGTTATAGCAGCTAAACAGAGCCTCTCCTAACTGACACAGACTGAAAACAAGGCCCTCACTATGAGAACCCTCAGCTTTTCAGGTGGGAGAAATAAAGTTGTCTTTCACATCCGGTCTTCCAGCTCAAACTCCTTCTTGCCCTGAAAAAGCAAACTGCTTCTTTTCTTCTTTCCAGCTCTCCTGTAGATTTTATTCTTAGGGCTGAGGGCTTTGTAG
Organism: Panthera leo; assembly: GCF_018350215.1. Lineage (NCBI taxonomy): Eukaryota > Metazoa > Chordata > Mammalia > Carnivora > Felidae > Panthera > Panthera leo. The sequence continues at coordinate 230,373,470 of NC_056679.1, forward strand.
ACAGACAGATATAGATCTGAAAAACTCTTTCTTACAGTCTCATGATTATAAAGTTTAATCGCCAAACCTATCAGATAAGGTTAGAAATAGCTCCCATGCAAAGTAGTTATGGAATTCAATGATACAATGCAAGAACATACCTGGAACACAGTAGATAATTAATGCAGTGTAATCTAAATGTGCTCAAATCATACCTGAGGCGTTTGCTTAAATACAGACCCTCTACATCACCCGAACTCAGGAGGTGTAGGACCCAGGGGTCTGCATTTTAGCCATGCCACCTAAGTTTTACAATGGACCTCACCTTGAAAAGGCCTGGGTTCTTCCTTTATGCCATGGTCATTATTTGAGTCATGCCCAGTAGCCTGAGTCTTTGTTACATGTGTAAACTATTTTCTGCTAAAAATGATCCTGGAAGGAGAACTCTAACAACGTAAAAAAAGTGGAGAGAAAAAACAATGTGGCTTTGGAAAAAAAAAAAGAGTTCTGCCAGTCTTTATTCCTTACCGATTATAACACGTCTAAAGTAAAGGTAGATGAAAAATTCCTGAGATCAGGAAAGCGTGTATTTTCACTGGGCAAAAATTCTCATTCTCATTAAGAAATCCATAAAATATGCCCACACAGCTAAGAGATTGGTACTCAACTAGGTAGAGTATTTTGCTGGTATAAAAGTACCACTTTTCCATGTTGCGTCAAGGAGAGAGAACATTCTGGTGAATCTGAGCCACAAAGGGTCATCCCAGGGTCTGTACACTTTTCATAGTAACACTCAAACCTTATTCTAATAGGGGTAAGCAAATTCATGCCTTCATTCAAACAAAAATACCTTGAATATATAAAGAGGACAAGAACTGACATGTACGTAGATTTGCCACAATTATCCGTACACAGTGAGGCACAGGGCAGCAAACTGGGAAAGGACAGTATGGGGACAGGAGTCAGTTGGCAATCAGAAATGTGGGGTGGAAGATGCCAACTTAAGTGACAGAGAAATGCTAATGAAGAGCAGGAGAAAGCCTTATGTCAACAACTTGGAGCCGTCACATTCACCGGCCATTGCGGTCGAGATTAACCGTTGGAGAGTCCTTTCCCTGACCCTAGATACCCTACTTAGGCTTTCCTTACAACTGATAGCTCAGGACATCCAGGGATTCTCCTCAGGTTTAAGCCTTGGAAGAACTACCCAGTCAAGGGAAAAAGAGATACCAGTGTCTGTACCCACTACCTGAGAGCCTACTATGTGGGTGTCTTGCAATCACTTATGTAGGAAAGCGTGGTCACCTTCTCACTTCTCCTTTCTTGGAGCATCAACATACCAAAGTGTACCCAATCATCTGTTGAGATCCTCCTGGGAGTCTCCAAAGCAAAATAAGAAATAAAAACCTTTGTTCTCAACCTTTGGAAAGTAGACCAGGCTGTTCAGCATCGCATATCCACCTGGGTGTTTGCTATAATATTGTTTGCTTACTCTAAGAGCAACAGTGTATGACTGGGGACCTATTGAGAAGCACAAAAATGAAAAGTTCCTCTCAAGAGGGTCTGCCAAAGAATTAACTCATATTGTTTATGTTGTAGTGGAGACCAGCTTAGCATGGTAACATGTGTTTTCTGTGCAGTTCAAGTGAGCTGAGACACCTCTAGGGTTCAGCTGGGTGGTCCACCAGGAGTCCCCATGCATGAGGGACTGGAAAGCTCCAGAAAAAAAAAGAACTCAGATTCATGGAAGACAGGACCAGGGTGCAAAAGCCAGATTTATGGGTCGGTTGTAAAAAGTGTCCATGACTTTGTATGAAAATGGTCGCTGTATCTCCGAGTATCTCTTAACCCAGGTCCCTATGGATTCATGCCTGAGTCATGATTGGAGGACTGCAGCAAAGGGCAGGTGAAATATAAATGAGCTATTTTGTCAAAATCTCCATACGACAATGCGAGCATAAGGCAGTATCTCTTAAGGATTTCCGCTCAATGAAGGATGCCATAAACAAGGGAAAGAGACAGATGGCCCACTCAAAGAAGATACTTTCAGTGTATAAAACAAGAGATTAATGTCTAGAATAAACAATGTTCTTTAAATTCGAAAAAAAATAGGAGGTACTTTGCCAAAGGGGAGGTGCCAAAAGCCACTGGTACATGCAGAGATGCTCAAGTCACTGGCAACGGAGAAGAAAAGCAAGTGATGATGGAAAACCATCATCAGAAAGGAAAAAAAAAAGGAAAGGAAAAGACAGTCCCTGATGTTGGAGAGGATGGGGGGAGACAGGAATGTTTATGTGTCACCACTGGGCATGTGCAGCTCTTGGGGAACTAGGGCAGCTCCAGGGGAGTAACATGTAAGGCTCTGTACAGATAAGGGGCGCCTGGGTGGCTCAGTCGTTAAGCATCTGACCTTGCTCAGATCATGATCTCATAGTTCCTGAGTTCAAGTCCCACATCGGGTGATCATGAGCCCATTTGGGTGAGCCCCACTTCTCTCTTCTCTCTCTCTCTCTCGCTGGCTTTCACTCACTTGTGCCCTCTCTCTAAAAAAAATAAAAATAAACAATACTCCGTAAAGATACGTCTGCAGGTGCCCAGAGCTCAGGATCCATTCCCAATTGTCCATCCAGAGAAATTGTCATGCAAGTCCCAGGGGCTGTGTACAAGGGTGTCCACTGAGGTCATGCCCACAGCCCTGGCGAAGAGGCAATCGATCTGTTTCTCACTAGGGAAGTGGCTAGAATGTGGTGGCACACACTGTGGAATACGCATGCAACAGAAAGAAGGTTGTTTCTTTCCTTCTTTTTCTATCTTCATCATATTTAACCTTCACAATGCTCTTGTGAGGTAGGTATTATTGCCCCATCTTACAGATGAGGGAACTGAGGCTCACACAGCCCAGAGGCATAAAGTCAACAGGAAAGTTCTGCAGTCCCAACACTGGGTTCTCTCCTCACCCAACCACACCCCAGCCAGGGTGGTCAGGATTCTCTTACACTGGCAAGAAGACAGCTCCCAGGGGGACATGAGCACACACCCAACAAGCACCCAGAGAAGCTGCCACTGAGTCGCATCTCTGTGTCACTGTAGTTCTGGTTCAAGAGCATTTGGAGGACACTGCTGAATGAATGGATAGCACCAGGGACGGCTCTTGGACCGAGGGTGCTACCTGAAAACAGAAGGAAAGGGTGTGAGCTGGTAGATCAACACTCTTCACGCCAGCTAAAATACACACACACACACACACACACACACACACACACACCCCACTACACATTCAGTGTGGACACTGTCTCAATGTGGATCCCTAGATGCAGAACATGAGACAGGATTCAGATGCATGTGATGCTTTGAGGGAGGCTTTCAGGAGAAAGCAGGGAGGGAGCAGGATCCAGCAGGGGAAGGAGCTCAGTGAGGCTATGGAGTTGGGGAACGTCTAGAAAGATCCCCAGGGCCTGCTGGGGCACAAGGCACACCCTTGAGACAAGGGGCTGGCCTTTTGTACCGCTTTTCAGACAGTCATTTGGCAGGGGTGGGGGAAACTCTCAGCCCAGACGTTCTCCACCTGAGAGCAGTTACCACCATCCAGGGACACCGCACTCACAGTGGTAGGGGGTCAGGTACTCCACCCCGGAAGGGGTCCCTGTGAGGTGCCATTAGCATCCACTACAGATACAAACATTTAGAATACATTATTCTAATGTTTCTAATTATTCTAATGTCTAAGTCTTATTCTAAGTACCTATGGAAGGACAGGGGGCTGGCGAAGAAAGCCGCTTTTCAGAGTGACGACGAGAATGTGCCAGAAATAGGAATATGATTAACTCAACCTCTGAACCTGAAGCCCCTTCTTTTTGATTTGTAAAAGAGAAGAAGGCACACAGGGATGGACTGCCGCTCGAAGCACCCCCTCGGTCTCTCTTCTAAAAACCCGAGAAGGGTGGACATTCTGCCACCTGCTGGCAAGCGACGTGGAGGCTGCGGAGAGGTGGTGGCTCCGGGCCCAGGTTTTCTGGGAACAAAGAATCAGAAGCGTTCAGATCCCCTCTCTGTGAGGTGCAGGATCGGCAGCCACGAAACAAACGATCGGAGAGGTGAATGGAACAACAAAAGCGGAGAAGATTCAACACTTCCTTCTGTGTAATTGACACGGACAAGGCAGAGCACGATGAAACCCTGGACTTGGCTGGGCGGGAGAGTGAGGTGGGAAGGAGCAAACCCCAAGATGCCAGGACCTGCAAATGAGGATGTGAGGGCTCTCAGACAAAAATAGATTGCTGCACCCAAGGAGGAGTCTATATGAGAACGGGGTGTGTGTGTGTGTGTGTGTGTGTGCGCCCGCGCGCAGCGGTGGGACTGTGGCTGTCTTGCCCTTTGTGCTGGGAGCTGCTGCTGCTGCTGGTGGCTGTCTTGCCCAGGTGACTCAGAGCACTCAACAAGGCCGCGACCGCATGCTTGTGTCACACACTCGCATGCATACACGCACGTGCACGCTTTTGCGCGTGCGCACACAGATGCACAGGCGCGCCCAGGGATACCCAGCTCCCCTTTTCTAAGTCAAGCTAGTCCCTCTGCCCAACAGAAGTGTTTGGGGGACCCCCTTCACCTCCTCCCGACCCTCCACCCATCGCACAGATTCTTTCCATCCTTTGCCCAGCTTCCAAGCTCTCACATGCACGTTAATTTCCGCAAACCTCTCCCGCCCGGTACACTTGCCCTATCGGGTCTCACCCATCAAGCCACACAGCTTGGGCCACTAGGTCTCAAAGTGTGGTCCTTGAATCAGCAGCGGCAGCAGCCGCAACACCTGGGAGGTTGTTAGAAATGCCGATTCTCGGCTCAGTCCCACACTTCCTGAATCAGAATCTCTGGGGTTAAAGCCAGGAACCTGAGCGACTCTCCAGGCGCCCCCTGTGCGGGCTACAGCTTGAGAACCACTGCCCGGGGCCATGCCTTACCCAGTGCTGGATATAGTCACCGGGAAGAAAGTCTGCGCCCTCGGGGAGTCCCTACCTGCTGTCTGGGCTCAGCTTCCCCGGAAGCCACGCCCGAGGCAGGGACTGGGCGCAGAAGAGGACTGGAGCTACACCCGAGAGGAGGGAGGAGGGCAGCAGGACCCGGCCAGGGGAGCAAACAGAGCTGCGCTCTGCAGGAGAGCCCCTCGGCCTGACCCCGCGGGAGGTAGGGTGCGGGGGTTCCGGAGCCGGAGTATGAGTAATGAGACCGGAGTCAGTCTCAGTAGAGGCGAGGGGAGCAGCACTGCACCCCACTGCGTCCCGCACCTGGGGACCGTCCTCCCTCCAGCGGTGGCGCAAAGTCTCCAGGCTGAGAACCGCAGCTGCTGTTCCCAGAGAGCAGGGCAGCTCAGCCTTCAGCAGCCAGCACTCAGAGCGGCTGGGGGAACCAGCGCTCTAAAGGGGATTCAGTTGGAGCTCACTCTCTGGTGAGCCTTCTCTGGATCCCTGCAATGTCACAGCCTTCTGAATGTCTGACCCTGGGAGGGGCGCCTGGGGGGCTCAGTCCGTTGAGCGGTTGAGCGTCTGACTTCAGCTCAGCTCAGGATTTCACGGCTCCTCTCTTGAGTTCCAGCCCGCATCAGGCTCCGTGCTGACAGCTCAGAGCCTGGAGCCTGCTTCTGATGCTGCGTCTCCCTCTCTCTCTGCTCCTCCCCTGATCACGCTCTGTTTCTCTCTCAAAAATAAATAAACATTAAAAAAAAAAAATCTGACCCTGGGCTGGGGGAGAGGGAAACAAGGCAGGAGGGAGCGTCCTGAGCAAAGCAGCACAAATCATTGTTTCTGTGTAAACAATAGAAACTTACTCTCTGGCTGTCTGGAGACCAGAAGTCTGAAACCAAGGGGTGCAGGGCCATGCTGCCTCAATGGCTCTAGGGGAGGGTCCTGCCCACCCCTTGCTACTATCTGGTGGCCCCAGCCACACTCAGCGCTCCCTGGCTGGTGGACACATCGCTCCAGTCTCTGCCTCCGTTGCCGCGTGGTCTTCTTCTGCTCTGAATGTCTCTTCCCTGTCCCGGAAGGACACCAGTCATTGAATTTAGGGGCCACTCTGAGCTGATGTCATCTCACCTTGATTCTTAACTGCTTAAGCCTGCGAGGACTCCATTTGCAAACAAGGCCGACTTCACAGGTGCCAGGGGCCAGAACTTCCACTAGCATTTGGGGACACAGGTGAATGCACGACCCACTGAGGATGACCTTGAGTGCCACCCGGGGCCACCACACGCCAAGCCGACTCTACAGGAGACTCGGTGTCGATCCTTGAGCAGGAAGCTACTACGATTCTTAGATAGAAAATACTATCTAATAATATTTAGTAGCAGGAAGCTGCTCCTATTATTAATGGAAAAATATTAAGGCCAACCTCCAGAGGCTGAAAGAGCAGTGATCATCCAGAGGCCAACTGCCCTACAGAGAAAGCCTGGAAAGTTCCTCCCGCTGGCTGAGTTTCTCAGTACACTGGGTGGAGTTTGGCCTTTGCAAGGGTGTCAAAGTGTTGGCTAAAGTGGCAGCCAGTGAATGCCCCACACCCCGGGGAGCCAGACAGGATGCTGTTGTGGCTGGCAGAACAACCACGGAGCTCACTGAGCGAAATTACACTGTGAAATAGTCCCTGAGTGCTTTTTCCTCCCAGCAGCTCTGCCTTGTGGTCTTCTTTTTCGCCCTGCAGCCCTTCCTCCACTCGATCCAGACTGTGAGGTTCCAGAGAAGAGCTGGTCCCAAGGAGACAGCCAGAACAAGTCATGGGACTCTCCCCTGGGGAGCTCTAGGGGGAACTTCAAGGAATCAAGAGCACGGGCTGGTCTTGGAAACAATAATTTTCTGTTGTAAGAGCCACACCGGTGAGAGAAGAAAGGGTTTTCCTTATTATTCAAGTAATATCAAGAGCCAGCCTGGGGTAAAGAGCATGACCTCCAGTTCAAGGGGATGACAAAGAGCCCTTCCTGGGTAGGGGCGCAGAGCTCACAGAGGGGCAAGCAAGCCAAGGAAGGGAGGGTGAGGTTCTGTGTCTGCTCTTGAGATCAAGCTACCCCTCACCCCACCCCACAATGGGTTTGCAGCCCCACTACAGAGCGGGCTCATCCAAGAATTGGGGGAAGCCGACCCCCCCCACACGGGTGGTTCTTGGAGCACGGAAATGGGAGCAAAGCTGGCCTACATATCCCCATCCCCAAGTCTCCCTCACTCCTGCAGGATGTGAAGGAGTCAAGGATCCCCGAATGTTGCAGTGGGATGTCGCTGGGAGCTGAGTTGCGAGCCGGCGTGCATGGCAGGGAGGCAACTGTGCTATGAGATCAGGGACCTGTGGGCAGCCCAAGCTGGGGACTGGATGAAGGGCATGGCTGAGTTTCTAGAAACTGAGCTGAGAGCTGGGTGTAGACACAGCCGGCAGCAGTGGCTGCCCGGTCAGCTGGGTCAATCACAAAGGTCTGCACCAGGTCGGAGGTCACTCCCAGACCAGACACTTTGCCTCCTGAACATACTTGCTAGAACATAGACCAGCCCCCAGGGAAAACAGATAGGGGTGAAGGGAATAGGAATCCCGAATTAGCTAGGTATTTCCCCCCCCAAAAGGTACCAAGTTTTATACCAGGATTGACAGAATTGCGTGGAATCAGCAAAATTAAGTTCTCCATCATTAGCAGACACGAGGGTTTGTGAGCTAAATTAAGCTCAATTATAAAACAATAAAGAAAGTTATATTTCTGCACACCGGAGTTTTATGGCTGTGAGATTTGTACCCACCGTATGAGAACTGTAATTGCAATTCAAGGCAATATGTGATACACGCTATATCAATTGTAGAAGCAAAGTGTTTTATGATTTCAAAGAAAGGAGAAGGCATACCTACTGGAGTTTCAGAACCTGTTTGTAGCGCAGTCTCCCCAGTTTATAGATTGCCCGACGCCACAACTCAACTTCCAATAACTGTATTAGTTATGATACTTTCTGCTGCAAGTGACAAAAACCCTAACTCAAACCAGCTGAAGAAAAGGAACAGGAAAAGGAATTTATTTGCTCACATAACCAAAAACCCAGAGGGAGCTTCAGGTATGGTTTGATCCAGGTTCAGACGATTTCACTGAGATGGAGCTTCTGTTTGTGGATTTCTCAGTTCTGCTTCCTCGATGTTCAGTCCTCACTTAGGACCCGTGTGCTCACAAGATGGCTGCCACAATTCCAGTCCCATCATCTGTTCACCTAGGCGCCAACAAGAAAAGGAAGTGTGCTTCCCTGATGACAACAAAAGACTGGGAATTGAATCTCCTCAGACATGATGAATGGGATTTGTGTCATGTGACCATGGGAAGCCAGCCATTCTGATCAGAAGGATGGAATGTACTGATTGCCTTACATGTGGAGTCATTATGCAAACTTGACCCCAAATATGGCATTGGAAGATGGTGAGGCAGTGGTTGCTCAGGGCAAGGAGAAGAAGCTGGGAGCCAAAACAACAAACACCCAGTATTCTGTCTCAGATTATGGCACACAGTTTGGTCACTTTTCCTTCTAAAGCACACAGACTGTCCTGAGGCTGAGAAACATTCCATTTGTTTTCCCATCACAGAGTATGAGCTTGATGAGGTCTTTGGATTAATTAATGTCAGATGAAACCAATGTCTACCTGTCCATTTGGGCTGCTATGACAACGTACCATAGACTGGCTGGCTTAGAAACAACAAACATTTATTCCTCACAGTTCTGGAGGCTAGAAGTCTGAGATCACAGTGCCAGTCGGATGGTTTCTGGTGAGGTCTCCTTCTGTACTCAGTTTGTACAAGGCTTCTTCCCACTGTAACCTCCATGGCTTTTCCCCTGTGCATGCAGGCACAGAGAAAGACATCTGGTGTCTCCTCCTTTCCTTACAAGGATGTCAGTCCTATCAAATTAATCCCCACCCTTGTGACCTAATTTAACTTTAATTACCTCTGTAAAGGCCCTATCTCCAAATATAGCCAACCTGGGGGTTGAGTCTTCAATATACAAATTTGGGGGGACATAATTCAATCCGTAACATCATTCTAGTAACACACATAGATTGAGGATCTTTTGGTGAAAATCTAAACTCCAGGGAAAGAATAATCTTATCGGCTCAGCTTGGGTCACGTTTCTAAACCTCATCCATCCAACTGTTGCCAGAAGGTTTGTAATTCCGTCATGGGTGTGGGCAGGTCCAGCAGAAGGGAGCACCATGAACCCAGGCGAACATATTCCGTATGCAGTTTATCCCAATGGATCAATGCTTCGTGCCTTTCTGGCCTTTCTTGCTGTAAAGAGTAATTCTACTTGGTTTATGTTCTCAGTGGGTCAACGAACCTTGCTACATCGGGAACTAAGAATATAATATATTGGGTTGTGTAAAGACATGTCTTTTTCTGAGCAGGTCCACTAGGAGAGAATATGACTGTTCTGCTTTGAAAGGTTGCCATGTTTTACTCTGAATCATCAGCATGTTGTCCATTGGCGCCCTTGGCTTTTTTTGGCCTCCTTCTCCATGAGGAAGCTTCTCAGCACATGAGGGGATCTTCATTATGTACAACTAAATACTACTAATGGAAAGGCAACTTACATCAGCCTCAGGGACTGTGGAGGAACTGCAGACAGTCTTTCTCCCATCTGCCCCTCCTGGTCCATGTATAGTAGTCAGAGTATTCTTTCAATTGTCAAATTCCAAAGACACTCAACCATGAATAAACATGTAAATCCTTCAGGAGAAGTCTTTTTAAGTTAACAAGATTTGGTTTTTATCTTGTGTTATGGACTGAATGTTTGTGTACCTGCCCCCAAATTCGTAGTGAACCCCAATGTAATGGTATTTGGAGGTGGGACTTTGGAGGTAATTAGGTATAGATGAAGTCATGAGGATGAGGCTCCCATGATGGCACTGGTGTCCTTATAAGAATAGGCAGAGACCAGAGCCTTCTCTCTGCCATGTGGGGACACATCAAGAAGCTAGCACTCTACAAGCCAGAAGGACAGCTCTTACTAGGACCCAACCGTGCTGGCACCCTGTTCTTGGACTACCAGCCTCCAGAACTGTGAGAAATAAATATCTATTGTCTAAGCCACCCGGTCTTTGGTATTTTGTTATAGCAGCCTGAGCAGACTAAGACGTCTTGACCTAAAAATTTGGGTGAAGGGTCATCCAAGGAATGAAGATAAACAAGCAAGCCTTTTCCTTAATATGGATATTTGCCCGGTCCATTGGGGATAGAAATCTATTCATATACACTTGGGAAAGGCTTCTCAGACACAGCTTGTGTTCCAAGGTTATTTACATCCTCAAAATGTATTCAGATTTTCAACTCAGTGACGACTGCGGCAATACTAATGTAAACAGGGAACAGGTGCAGGAGGCAGTGAGCGATACCAGAGGCAAGTGACTGTGCACATCGAGGGACAAATGGAAGGGGAATAAAAGGAAACCTCCAGCACAAACCGGATCCCATTATGTGTCAGTTTTTGTTTCCTCTAACCTTAACGATACAGGTGTCCCCAGGAAGTCTGGCCCTTTGCTGTGGAGCTAACCGCACACTAGCCCAGAAGGGCAGACATGGGCCCCAGAACAGCCTGTGCCGATGGGCCAACAAACCAGTGACAACACATGTGAGCTACCAACGGCGGTTGTTTCACACACTCCGGCCAAGTCTTCCAGGAGAATCTCTCTTGTGGCTCACCGTCACCGGAAACATACGGGAAAGGGAATTCTGACATGTCGCAAATGACCTCACCATGGCTGTGTGACAAACCACCCTACAACTTACTAGTGGAAAACAACCATTTGTTATGTTCATGTATTCAGTGGATCTGGGTGCAGATGAGGCACAGTAGCTACAACTCATGCCTGCTTCACGATGCCTGAGGTCTCAAAGGCTGGGGGCTGGAGCGATCTGAAGCCCTGTCCGCTCATGTGTCTGGTGGGTGATGTCAGCTGGAGGTGGAGGGCCCAGCTCCTCTCTTCTCCTGGCTCGGCCTTCCTCACAGAACAGCGACTGGCTTCCAAGGGCAAGCATCTGGAAGAGGGCCACGTGGAAGCCACAACCTTTTTAGGACTTAGCCTCAGAAGCCACAGAGCATCACTTCTGCCATTTTATCCTGGTTGGAGCAGTCCTGAGCCAACCCTCCCCCAGAGTCACCAGGAAGAAACTCGGAGGCCACGTCTCAGTGGAAAAGCAGAGAGTACATTGTAATAAATAACAGGCTGTGGGGTGACGTATGTAAATACACACAGCTGTTGAAAAACACAACCCGTCACAAGGATGTTGGCAAAGTATGACCGTGGTCATCCCACATTATAAGGAAAACCATCCCACTGACATTTTGATGAATTTGGACATCGATATTATTCTGACAATGTAGGATAAAAACCTGAATCAACTCTTACTGAGGGCTCACCATGCTCCAGAACATTCTAGCACAGAAACAATCCAAGACTTCCAGAGGCCATGAGGGGTCAAAAACTAAAGATTATGCTTTGCAGGTTCATTAAGACACTTGAATTGTCCATGTCAAATACCCAACTCAAAATGGCTCTAAGTACAAAGGAGATGTCGTTGGCTCCTTCCTGTAAGTAGAACGTCAAAAGATTATTTCTGATCAGGGAGAGTTTGATCCAGGGGGTAAGAATTTTCTGACTGAGCCTGTATCTCCTGTCCCAGCCTAGCTCCATAATTTTCAGTGCGGCTTCCATCCATCCCCAAACAGAAGTCTGCACTCACCTTAGGACTTAGAATGCCTGATGAAAAGGGCATGTCTTCTGATCAGGCTGGTGAGTTCCCTGGGAACACACAGATTGGTCTAGCGTGGGTTGCATTCTCATCACTGAAATGAAGAACTCTTATTGGAGCTTCCTGGACTAGCTGGAGCTCACAGCCTCACCCACACGACGTGGGCAGAGCAGGGATTATCCTGTGGCTCAGGAACATTCCCCAGATGAGGAGAGGTGGGGCAGACCAAAAATATTCCAAAATAGAAAGATGTAATCATTGCTAATATTGCACTGATCGGTAGCTAGTCACTTGTGTTCTCTAATTAAATTTTCATGCGGACAGCTACATGATTCCCTTTAAAATAAAACCACCAATCAATTTAACTCTGAAGGAACTCAAGGGAAAGGCTCCTTAAGTAAATATATGGAACACTATTTAGTTCCCCAAAGGAAATTTTACACTACATTAGTAGTAACCTAGTCACTGAGGAAAAATCACACCCCATACCCTCATGCATTTCAGCTCAAGAAATTAGCCTGGGTATCAGTTTCCCAGGGCTGCAGTCACAGGGCCCCGCAAGCTGGGCAGCTTAAACACAGGCATTTACTGTCTCCTAGTTCTGGGGGCTAAAAGTCTGAGACCAAGGCGTTGGTAAGGCTGGTTCCTTCTAAGGGCTGAGGGGGAGAGCATCCATTCAGTGCACCTCTCCGAGCTTCTGGTGGTTTGCTGGCAATCTTTTATACCCCTTGGGTTGTAGAGACATCTCCCTAATCTCTGCCTTATTCTCCACATGGCATTCATTCTCTATGTCTCTCTGTGTCCAAATTTCCTCTTCTTGTAAGGACACCGTTATATTTAATTAGGGTCTGCCCAGATGACCTTATTTTAACTTGATTACCTCTGTAAAAATCTCATTTCTAAAGAAAAAAAATCACATTCTGAGGTCCTGGGGTTTAGTACCTCAATATATCATTTTGCGGGCGGACTCAGTTCAACTGACAGCAGCCTGATTTCATATCAGGTATTTAAAATCTAGTTGGTACTCTCCAAAATTCACGTCTTATGATAGCATCACATCTATTCCCTTTTGGAACACTTCCACTATTGTTCAGCCCCTCCATGAAAGCAAAACTAATACTTCCTGCAATATTACCACCATATGATTACCACGGTTGCATATTTCCTGGTTATCTGGATATTCTTGTATAAGATGTTCCATCACATTGTCCTCTATCCACAAGAACTAGGAATAACCAAACACAGTTCCAAACCTGAAACGAAAGAAATAAACATTACCTCTGTCAGAGACCAGCTAATATTAATCATTACTGCGAAAAGTAATTTTAAAAATCCGGTCATCAACAGCGAAAGTGTCAGGCATTTAATCAAGTATCACCAAATACTTGGAGGAAAAGCTAGAATGTTAGACAACTTTACCTGCACAAAAAGTCTTGAAGCACTAATTGGCTTGGAGAAAGTAAATATGAAGCAAAGTTTACACGTTATCTTTTCAAGATTTTTAAAGTTACATTTTTCTGTTGTCAGCAAAAGTAGAGATTTCTTTCATCAATGGAAAAAGAAAGCCATAATCTGTCACTAGCTCACTGATATAATTGGATCTTCACTGGCGCAGTCTTGAAAATGGACGTCGAAGTCCCATGTATTAACGGTTACATTTTGGACCTGTGTATGGTTTCCTCTTTATTAAACTGTTAAATCTCTTGGTTAGGGATTGCGTCTGTGAATTATTGATTAGCCCTAAATTAAACTGGGCTTTTTTGGGAAAAAACCCAGAGTTTGAATCCTTAAGAGGCTGACACTATAATTTTCTGTCTTGATTTTCCCAGCCATACCATAAGCACGTTCCTATTTACCTCAGTAAGGGAGTGAGTTCCAATTTTTAAACTATTAAAAACTACCCTCTCTCCCCATCAAAGTAGCAAGTGCTTTCCAAGTAAAAAGAAAGACTAACTACAATATTTACACATCACCAAAAAATATAGAATACTAGTTTGTTAGAATTCAAATTCAAAATTCTTTTCTCTGTTGCCCTTTTTAAAAGTTTTTTTATTTATTTTTGAGACACACACACACACACATACACACACACACACACACACAAGTGTGCAAGTGGGAGGAGGGGAAGAGAGGGAAAGAGAGAGAATCCCGATGCGGGGCTCAAACTCACAAATCGTGAGATCATAACCTGAGCCAAAATCACGAATTGGTTGCTTAACTGACTGAGCCACCCAGGCATCCCCTCTGTTGCCTTTTTATTAGACAAATAGGGATGGAGAAAACAAACAAAAAAGCCATATTCCATGTTTTTGTTAATTTCCTTAGGTGTGATAACAGCATTGTGGTTATGTAAGATACTGTCCTTATTTTAAGAAGGTGTGTGCTGTAGCCCTTAGGAAGGAAATGCCAAGGTATTAGCAACTTACTTTCAAATGATTCAGCAAAACCTTATACATATATACAGTAAAACCTTGGTTTGCGAGCATAATTCATTCTGGAAACATGCTTGTAATCCAAAGCGCTTGTATATCAAAGCGAATGTCCCCGTAAGAAATGATGGAAACTCAGATGATTCGTTCCCAAACCCCAAAATATTCACATAAAAATGATGACTTCACTCATATGACAACTTTAAGAGACAAAACAGATGAACATAAGGGAAGGGAAACAAAAATAATATAAAAACAGGGAGGGGGACAAAACATAAGAGACTCATAAACATGGAGAACAAACAGAGAGTTACTGGAGGGGGTGTGGGAGGGGGGATGGGCTCAATGGGTCAGGGGCACTAAGGAATCTACTCCTGAAATCATTGTTGCACTATATGCTAGCTAATTTGGATGTAAATTAAAAAAAATAAAATTAATAATAAAAAAATGAGTGCAATACTGTAACATAATACAAAATGATAAAGAAAACACAAAATATAACAAATTAACCAGCACTGGCCTTTGAAAACCTTCGTGGCTAGTGTCAAGGAGACAAGAGAAGGGAGGGTTATTGTGTGGGACAACTTTCACTATCCCTAACAGAATCACTGCTGTCTATTGGAATCTTCTGCGTGGGGGCCATTGGTTACGCTCACACGGATGTTGACTGCAGTACAGTATTAATAAACTTTTGTCATAGACTGTGTTTAATGTAACTGGCAATAAGGCAGCTGAGGAAAGGGTCTCTATCTGCAGGCAGCCTGACCTAGCATGAAGCAAAGCATTCCTAAGTTTACTCTTGGATGGAAAAGCAAAGGACTGTCCACAGGAGCTTGGAAGTGACAAAAAGGACACCAGTGCCAGTTGTGGGCATCTTCCAACATTCCGAAAAATCACCGATTTCTGCCAAACACCTCAGCTTGAGACTGAGCAGCCGAGCATGGGAGATGATCACCCACAATCCCGCAGAGAGAGAGAGAGGAACCACTGGCTCATTGGTGATCATGTGACGTTCGGCAACATCGCATGATGCTGCAAGACATCACTCGCTTATCGAGTCATTTATTTATTTATACTTATTTAACATTTATTAGACAGGTTTGCTTGTCTTGTGGAACACTCGCAGAACAAGTTACTCACAACCCAAGGTTTTACTGTGTATATCTAATTGTATGTTATACGTGCAGAATATTAGCGATCGCTGAGCTTAGAACATAGATCTTGTACGATTCTGCCTACTCTTCTGTATATTTGAATTTTTTTTTAATCGAATGCTGCAAAGGAAAGAGGATGGCAAAGATGGGGAACGTTTTCTTCCTCTGGTGAATTTGTCACTTAGCCCTTGTCCCACGTCTGCCACATCCAAGTTTCAACTCACTGCTCCCCTACCCACCACCCCAAAAGAACATAGTTAAGGCTCAAGGCCCTTTTAAAAATTATTGAAGAGTGAAAAAATGTACACTTACATATTATTGTCTCTTTTGCTTTTTTAAAAAAATTTTTAATGTTTATTTGTTTTTGAAGGAGAGAGAGACGGAGCATGAGCAGGGGCGAGGCAGAGAGAGAGGGAGACACAGAATCCGAAGCAGGCTCCAGGCTCCGAGCTGTCAGCACAGAGCCCGATGTGGGGCTCGAACTCACAGACCGTGAGTTCATGACCTGAGCTGGTCGGATGCTCAACCAGCTGAGCCACCCAGGTGCCCCACACATTATTGTCCTCTTGATGGAGTGTTTTGAGGGTTAAGCGAGCTCTTTTGAGTAAGGTGCTGAGAGCACCTGGCACAAATTAAGTAGTCAATACAAGTTTGCTGTGGTGACTGTTATCTAAAAATACAGGGCCTATTGATTACCTGGTGCTGGTGCTTGAGTACCATGAGTACTGTTCTGGTAGGAAACTATAGGCATTGGTAGGAAGAAAAGATCCGCACTGGCTGTGGTGGATAGGGGAGGTAAGACAGGCTGCGTTGTGGCTTCCCCATGCAAGGAGGTTATAATTCAGAGATGTGGAAGGACACACGGTTTCACACACGCACACACACACACACACATGCACACACAATCAGTAATTCAAGAAAGGAAGGGGAAGGAAGGGAAGGGAAGGAAGAAGGGAGAAAAAAGAAAGAAAAGAAAAGAAATTTTCTATTAAAATATGAGTCTCTGGGGAGCCTGGGTGGCTCAGTTGGTTAAGTGTCCGACTTGGGCTCCTGTCACGATCATCTCGTGAGTTCTCATCTCGTGAGAACTCATCTCGTGAGTTCTACTCTGCATCAGTGTGTGGAGGCTGCCAGGGATGCTCTCTCTCTCCCTGCCCCTCCCCCCTCAATAAATAAATAAAATGTGAGTCTTTAACGGGCCCTACCTTGACCACAACCTAAAATGGCATGAAGTACAGTCACGGTGGTAAGTCACCCTTGTGATGGCTAAGCAGGGATACTTTGAGCCAGAAAAACTACTCTTTCCAAATGTTGGTTAACTTCTGTCATTCCTAACATCTACCTTTCGTCACGGATAAAACTACAAAATTTCTTTGCAAAACTTCAAGAAGTTAAAAGGGTGTGATACACAAGCCGTGTGACAGCAGTGGGTTAACATCGTATTTCAACAAAACGGGACGACATTGTTACAATTCATATGCCTGGGATGGTCCGATGTAAAAAGTGATTCCCCAAATATTATCTCTGTTGATCAGACATCTTAGGGGACAGTCAGGCTATGAACCCACTTGTGTGATTCTGCCTTCTGTACTGTTCTGTGGGGAATTAAGGGAAAGTCAGTGTGTGCCTTTTTGGGACTCCAGTCTCTAAACTTCTAATTTGAACATCTGGAGCATGATTATAATCCAGTCAGGATATGGATTCCATCTGTGAGCTATATTAGCTAAATAACCTTGTGTGAAACTTTTAACATTTCTGAACCTCAATTTTCTCATCTTTATTTACCACCCAGATTATGATGTTGATTGAAAAAGGTACATGAAAGCACTTTATGAATTTCAATGCACTATATGAATGCTATTCGTATTATTCTGAATGACCAACCTAAATGACCATGTTCTAAAGAACTTACAGAGCAAAACTTATTCAAGAGCGATTAAGAATTTCACTCTCCAGCTCAGCGTGTAATACAGTCCACCGCTCTGCAGTGCTAACTAGAGACCAGGTGCTCTGCCCGGCTTTTTCACGTATGATCTCAGTTTAACCTTCAGAAAAGTTCCAGGAGGTGAGTGTTATGATTATTCCCATTCAACGAATAAAGAACCAGGCATCTTGGAGATAGTGAGCCAGGCTTCGAACTCAAGTGTTTGGGAGTCCAGTCCCCTGCTGTGCCTCCTTTAAAGCTTGTATTTATTCCCTGATTATGCACATGGATTTATCATAATACGATGAATCCTACTAAACCTATATCTCACGGAGCTACCTCTCCAGCCACGTCAGACGTGTGGGCAACAAACACTCGCCATCGTACAGCACTGTGGTTGTGTGGTTATTTGCTACACCACATTACCGTGGCAAGAGAGAACCGATCAAGCAGGGCATTCCCACGTGCAGCCAAAGGCGAGAATCACTGCCCCGCTCATCCAGAGTATCCTAAACACAGCCTCTCTGCCTCAAACACACTGGCTAATTCATATCCCGCCACCACTGCGTGTGTATCCACTTTCCAAGTTCTTGATCTAAAAATCATGCTATCTGGATGTATCTTCCTGGATGACCTCCATCCCCCGCCTCCCGGAGCAAATTTAATGCTTCTCTCCTGTGCTCCCAAGGCACCAGATTCTTTTCACAATTAGCACTTCTCCCAATTCACTGTGTAGCAGATGGAGAAAGCCTTATTCTCAGGAGGTGGTAGCATTGAGACCCTGGCTTAGTCAGAAAAGAACTCTGCTAAGCCAAGGGGCTGGATTATCAAGAAGGGCAAAAAAAACACAAAATAAAACAAACAAACAAACAAAAAACCCCACAAAAGCAGGGTTGGGGGGATGGTATCTGGTGAGAAAATGTTGGAAATGACCACACTCCATGTTTATAATTCTGCAGAAGAAGCATTTAGAAAAGAACATGATGGAGGGAGAGAGGAGGACATATCATAATCACTAATATCTATCCAAAATAGAGCACTTTACAGTTTATATCATGGCTTCCGCGCACAGATTTCTCGATGAATATTTAAACACGGCTACCTTATTACCTCTGTCCTTCTTGATTAATTGGGGGAAAAGTTCTACATGTTGATAAGTATTCTGTGCTTACATGCTAGCTAGATTTATTACTCTAGGCCAGTGCCACATCTAAATCAGATAATTTAAAATGACAGGATGTAGAATTACTTCTAAAAGAAATTGTCAACAATACTAAAGTACCACCGACTCAGACCCACTAACAAAGCCTATTATTGTAAAGGACATTTCCTGAGATACCTTGCTTTTATTTCTAGATAAGACCTGCTTGCAATTACCTTAGGAGTTATATATTTAAATGTCATTTCTAAAGTAGTTGATGACTAGCTCTTGAGTTTGAAATATATATCTCATACTGAAATATTAATTGACATTACCTGTAAAGAAAATGCTTGATAAATAAAAAAGATGTGGGTTGAGTTCCAGTCTGAATGATTATAAATTTTAAATCGATGAAGTCTAAATAAAGGAAGTATGTTTGCCATCAGAGCTCTTAACTTGCCAGAAATTATGATTTGAATTATTAACATAAAATACATAAATGGAAAATTATACTCTTGATATATTTTTATTTATGCCAGTAGAAGAATGTCGGGGATCCAAACTTTGGATCACATTTACCAAAAAAGCTGTGCAACTATGTTCTTCATAAAACCTATTCTAGAATGTTCAGATGAGAACTATTAATGATAGCCCACATGGGAAAGCACCCAAATGCCCATCACGTGTGGAATGATGAATAAAGCTATTCGAGAATATTTGTCTAGTCTATTAGTTCGTGGCTCCATTACGAAGTATTATTTTCTGTATAATAATAATAACACTGTAATAAAATACTGAAGTTCACACCAGGGAGTACTATGCAGCACTGAAAACAAATGATCTACAGCTGCATCCTACAGCATGGGTGAGCTTCCCAAACATATTATCGATCAAGAGAAGCCAGACACAAGAGATGTCCGTACACAAAAAATGAAAGCAGGCAAAGCTAACGTGTGCCCTTAGCGTTCGGGCCAGCGATTACCCTTCGAGGGCACGGTTTCTGAGAGAGAACACAGGACGGTTTCCGACAGGCTAAAAACTTTGTTTCGTGCCCCAACTCCATAGATAGGCCTGTGCTCCACTGTTGACAGTCTATCGTGTGAAATCTTTCTGTATACAGGGTATATTTTAGGAAAAATTTTTCTTTCTTTAGTTGGGGAGAGAAAATAAGACCCAGAGAAGAGGAGTGCAGAGTGTGTCCCAGAAGACGGTGGTTCACAGTCCACTGTCAGTAAAGTTGCATTCGAATTCTGTCTGGTAAAAAACAAATTCAAAATCAAACACGGTAAACAAAGCTAGGAGAGCTGGAGGATCCAACACACGTTAAAGCACAGGAGGATGAGAGTCTCCGGGGTGACTCAGGCGGTTAGCATCCGACTCCTGATCTCAGGTCAGGATCTCACAGTTCATGAGTTCTAGCCCCTTGTCAGGCTCTGTGCTGACAGCATGGAGCCTGCTTGGGATTCTCTCCCTCTCTCTCTCTCTCTCTCTCCCTCTCTCCCTGACCCTTCCCTGCTCATGCATTCTCTCTCTCTCTCTCTCTCTCTGTGTCTCTCTCTCTCAAAAATAAATAAACAAATATATTGTTTTTAATTCTTTAAGAAAACACTGAAAAATGATAATGAAGACCACTCACATGGCTTTGCAGAGCAAAATGCCCAGATAGACCTGAAAAACCCAAGTGTATGGGGAAACCACTTAGAATTTGGTAATGCACTTGAGGTTCCCGGGAGGAATTCTGCGTTTGCAAATTGCATGACCCTGGTCAAATCATAATTTCTCCATTCCTTAATCTGTCAAATGAGGCTAAGAATACCTACCACACAGGCTTATTCTAAAGATCAAATGAGGGGAACCTGAGTGGCTCAGTCGGTTAAGTGTCCGACTTCGGCTCAGGTCACGATCTCACGGTCCGTGAGTTTGAGCCCTGTGTCGGGCTCTGTGCTGACAGCTCAGAGCTTGGAGCCTGCTTCGGATTCTGTGTCTCCCTCTCTCTCTGACCCTCCCCCGTTCATGCTCTGTCTCTCTCTGTCTCAAAAATAAATAAACACTAAAAAAATTTTTTTTTAAAGATCAAATGAGAGAAAGTGTGGGAAGATGTTTGGTCCTACACAAATGGAAGATCTCCTTTTGAGTGCTTCCCCCCGCCCCCCCGCCCCGCCAGCATCTTGTACAAACCAGCCACAAAAGTAATGCCACTTGTGGCCACGGTGAGGCTACAGTCTGAATATACGGGTGTGTCTTTACACTTCAGGTCACAATCATCCACCCAGCACAACCGAGGTCAGAAACTGGAACTCTGGTTCATTATTCATTTATTAAACTTTTGTCTAAAGGGCAAGACCCAAGAATTCAAAACAACACCATTTTAATTCAGAATTATCCTTCATAATCCTTCTAAAAAAAAGAGATTGCCTCATTATTTGGCATCATAAGACCAATTTTATCACTTTGTGATCAGCTATCGCTGGCACTTTTCATTTTTATGAGGCCTTTCTTCCAATGCATGTGGCACCTAAGCCTAATTTGGTCTAATTTTGGATCCACAAATATAAACGTCACATAGCATTTCACTTATGTCTGAAATAAAGTCATCGCTCTAATTTTAAATTCCTTCCTCTTACACATTATTGTTTGTTGAATTATTGATCTTACATGGAAAATTAAAATATTAGCTTTCAAGTCCTTTACATTAAAATGCCATTTGTTAATTTGCATTAAATAACTGGCATTATGGGCCCACTGAGAATTAACTTTGCTTCTAGCTGTTACTAATTATTAACATTTTTTATCCTTGGCCTTCAAGTATTTGTTTGGATACCCTACTTTCGTAGCTGTTCCAAGTCATAAGTCATCAGGGAGGAAGCAATTAAGCCACCAGATTGCCCTAATGGCATTCATCCTGGGAGATCATTCATATTATGAACTAGAGTTTGTGCTTTAACAACTGGCAAAGATCAATCTGTTTAAATATTGAGAACTAAAATACAGAGACTTCCCGATTTTATGTATAAAAATCCAGATTCTTCTGCTTGACCTTGGACTTCTGGCCATAAGGGGCACTGGACAGGTGAAGGTGTCCGTTTCTTCCTCAAACACAGGGAAATTTGGGGTAGATATTACAAAATATTTTCAAGTGCATTGTCAAGTTCAAACATAAAAGAAATTTTCCCAGGCTGCCAGAAACTAAGCAGGAGCTTGCAGAGACATGATGCTATGTGATGTGGATCATGAACATGAGCCTTAACACCTGAGGGACAAGGTTTTAATGACCGTGTTGGGAGAGCCAGAGAGGTCTTGGGGCCTTGAGGACTAGAGATGACTGGGACTGCCAGCACCTTTGGAGACCTTCTGCCTCCCTCAAAAAGCTATTCTGTTATCAGAAGTGGGGTAGGATTAGTTACGCATGGCTGTGTAACAAATTTCCCCAAAAACCTCTTAGCTTAAAACAACAAAAATTTATTATCTCATAGTTTCCGTAGGTTAGGCATCTTGGTGTGGCTTAGCTGGGCCCTCTGACTCAGGCTCCCCTGCAAGGATGCCATCAGGGTGTCAGTTGGGGGTAGATCACCCCCAACTCACCCATGTACCTGTTGGCAAGATCCAGTTCCTCATGTACTGTGGGCTTGAGGGCCTCAGCTTATTGTTGCGTATTGGCCAGAGGCCTCTCTTCACTCCTCATCACTGGGTCTCCCTATGGGACAGCTTGAAACATGGTAGCCCACTTCCAACAGAGCAAGCAAGCAAGAGAGTGAGAGAGGAGAAGCAAGATGGAAGCCAAACTCTCTCTGAACTAATCTCAGTAGTGGCATCTCAACATTTTTGCTGCATTCTGTTTGTTTGTTAGGTCCAGCTCGTGTTCAAGGGGTGGGGATTATACAAGGGCATGAAAACCAGGAGACAAAGATGATTGGGAGCCATCTTAGAAACTGCTTCACATACTTATTGGTCTGGACCCATACGTTCTTGCCCAGAAGTGGGGTTATTAGAACCTAGAACTTTGGAGGGGGGGTTCCTGAAGACCTGAGACCCAGAGCTTGAAGGAAGAAGTGCTGCCCAGCTGATATTGGTATCTTGGGGTGAGACTGGCACCGGTGGTATAAAAAAAATCCAGAAACTAGAACCATTGCCATCAATGGGATGATGAGCCATAGCCAAAATGATGCTTCAGGAACAGTGAGCAAACAGGAAATCTTTTCTCTCTCCTTCTGCCTTCCATTCTCTCTGTGAGACCCTTTTGGCAAAAGCTGAAAGACAGCCAGATGGCATAGGGAAAATGTGGCTTGCAGAATCCCATCCCTGGCATCAGAAACAGAGTATAGAAGCAGGGGGTAAATTTGAGAGCCTCCAGCTGAATAACCAGCACAAATGGCAATAAAGAATATCTTCCTACTGGCCCAAGAAGGTGGCTGAATAAGCAGCTTCTCTCTGCATGAGGGTCTGGGTGAAAAATAATATTCAGTGTGGGTCTAAATTTACACTATCCAAATAATACAGGAATCTCAACAAATAACAAAAATCTCAGACAATGAACCCTGTGGTTACCAGCAAGAGCAAATGCTACAACACTCAGCAGGGACTCTTGTGTAACCCCAGGGCCTCCCACAGAAAGAAGTAAGCCTCCAGTGAAGATGAGCTCCTTGTCAAAAATTAAAGAACAGAAGAGGAACTGCTTTACCATAATGGTGACTCGGCAATCACAAAAGCAGAAGCAAGGAAGGAAGGAAGAGAGAGAGAGAGGGAGAAGAAAGAAAGAAAGAAAGAAAGAAAGAAAGAAAGAAAGAAAGAAAGAATTGCAAGGGCTTGAGAGATTAGAAAAATCTTGAAGAGCTCATAAAGCCACATCTGTTAAAAAGTGTCAACAAGAAGATAGATGAAAGATAAAGGAAAATAATTGTAATGAAAAACACAAGAAAACATGGAGGGAGAGAGGCAGATTTTTCTAATGGGTGAAAAGGAAAAACATATGGTCATTAAAATTACAAACTTAGTGGTCAGGCTAAATAGATAAAACCAAAGATAGAATTTACCAGTGAAATCTCTAGATCTGAACAAATTAACCAGAATGCAGCAAGAGAGATAAAGAGGCCTTTTTAAAAAGAAGGGGATGGGGAATCTCTAGTAAAACATGGCAGCTTTAACATAAACATTTATCACACCTCCTTCCTGAAAATTCCATTAACATGATAGTGGTCAAAGAAAGCGGGAACCCAAAAGGACAAACAATGGGAGAGAAGATGCAATAATAAACATTAGTAATAATCACTTAGACTGGAGAAAACTCTGCCAAATCTAAGCCAAAACTGGCAAAACATGAATGCAGTTTGGTTCACACTGTGAAGCCTCTGTTATCTCTGGGAGCAAGAGTGTGTGTAGAAGTCAGAATAGAACTAGCTGGAAGACTGAGTGAGAAGAGGTTGGATCTAGTTCATCCTCATTCCTTAGCAGAAAACTCCCTGGAGAAGTTGAACCCAGCTCAACCTCAGGCAAGGACTATGCTTGAAAACTGAGGGAGTAAATGAAATTCTGCCTACTGCACAATGGGTCCCTTCTCGTCCCTGCCCCACATTTGAGTTTGAAAACATTGGCAGCCAAGAGCTATCAATCAGAAGGGAAAATGCAGGACGTGCCCTTTGAGAAACTGAGCAGCTCCAGAGAAAGCATCTACTCTTTTTTTTTCCTTTCTTTTTCCTTTTTTTATTTTAGAGAGAGAAAAAGAGCATAAGTGGGGGAGATGGGGAGAGGGAGATAAAAAGAGAGAGACAGAGACAGAGAGAGACAGAGAATCCAAAGCAGGCTCGATGCTCAGTGTAGAGCCCAATGCAGGGCTCAATCCCATGCCCTGGGATCATGACCCAAGCTGAAGTCAAGAGTTGGACGCTCAACTAACTGAGTCACTCATGTGCCCCTACATCTACTCTTTGGCTGGGTTTGTATTTAAGACTGAGGATTAAAAAATTAACTGGAAGCTCTGTGTGTCAAAAAGATGAGAGGAGAGGAAGGGAAGGGTAGTGAAGGGAACAGAAAAGGAAACAGAAACAATGAATTGAGGCAAAAAAGTAAAAAAAGAAAAAGGAAAAAACAACTATAACATCCTCAGAGTTATAAGACAAGACAGCACATACACTAAACAAGAACAGGACACAAACAAAAAGGAAACAGCTGGGGAACAAAATAATTTCTTGGAAAATAAAAATATGACAGTAGAAAGACAACCTTCCATGACAAGTTTGAAAGAGAGTGGAAGGAAGAGGAACACATCAAAGAAGTTATTAAAAAAAAGAGCTAATTCCTCTGATTTGGAAATTTATTATAGCAATACAGAGGCAAATATCAGAAGAAATGAAAAGAAGAGTTGAAAATGGTTGTTTGAAAGGTGGAACCTACTGTAAAGCAGAGACTCTTCCTTATGTTGTCACAAATCTTGTAGACCTATTTCGCTTTAAATATTTTACATGAGGGGTGCCTGGGTGGCTCTGTCCATTAAGCATCTTAACTCTTGGTTTTGGGTCAGGTCATGATCTCATGGGTTCCTGAGACTGAGCCCCGCATCGGGCTCTGCTCTGACATTGTGGAGCCTGCTTGGGATTCTCTTTCTCCCTCTCTCTCTGCCCCTCCCCTGCTCTCGCTCTCTCAAGATAAGTAAATAAACTTTTAAGAAATGCACTAAATTGCATGTTAAATATTGCACATGTATTACTTTAATAAAAATGAAATTTAAACTGCATATATATACACATATGTGTGTGTGCATGCATATGTGTGTCTATACACACGTATATAAAAACATCATTAGGAATCACATAGAATAAAATGAGAAAGTCCAACACATATCTAGAAAGTAGTTTCAGAAGAAGAAATAGAGAAAATGGGAGAGATACAACATTTTAAAAGACACTGGCTAAGAACTTGGCATTTTTAGAGAAATACATGACATTCAGATTCAAAAAGCTCTCCAGGTCTCCAGCAAGATAAAGTCAAGTGCATGTATTGTAGTAGATCTCTTTCCCTGTGTTCTGCATTTTACTTAATTGTGATCTTGTCTTCCCTGGGACTCCCACCTTCTCGGGTGGTGGAAATGTCCCTACAGACTGGTTTAGCCTTTGCTTTGCTGGGCGTCCCAAAGTTCCTGTCCTGACATCTGTTTTAAACTAATGTCTTGGCTTCGGATTCCTCACCCACATGAATAGTGTATGTGTGGGTGCTGTAACAGGCCACTTTATGGAAAAGATTTACTTTCTCTCAGGAGGCCTATAATTTTTTTTCTACTCCCCACACAGACTCCCGGGCTGTGTTTCAAATATGATGGAGTGAGTAACTGTGGAAAACATCGTTGAAATTTGTGGAAAAGTCAAGTAAGAGGAGTCTTGAGGACAGACCATTGGTTTAGCAGATTTAGATTATTGTTGAACTTGTCCAACAAAAACCTGCACATATAGAAACTTTAACATAATATGATATGATATGTAATATAATATACAGAAGGTTTGAAAGAAAAGGGATGGAAAAGACACACCAAGCTAAAAATAAGCAAGAGGAAGTTGGCTTGGCAGTGCTAATATCAGAAAGTAGTCTTAAGGTGGACTTCTGTCCTGAAGGCATTGATCTCCCAAGAGCCCCAGGAGATGGGAACGCTCCCCATTTGTAATCGATCCAGCAGGTGTATGCGGTGGCTACAGTGGCTGCCCCGTGGGCTGACCAGCCTACCCCTCACCGGCCCCTGGGTCTCTTGTCCTTCTCGCCTCTGTCCGCAGTGCTGACCTGTTTCCGCACACACCACACCCCTGAAACCCCACACCAGTGCCCCAGTGTTTTTAAATCAAATAGCCATTCCCCCTTACTCGTCTTGTCGGTACTGGAAGCAGGGTTTGCCCATCACCTTCCTCTGACCTCCATGGGCTTTGGTGCCTCCACTCTCTTCCCACTTTTCTCCCTATCTCTCTTCAGTCTACTTCTTTGGATCCTTTTCCTCCACTGGCCTCTTGAAGGTGTTTTTCGGAAACCCTCCCTGGAGCCCCCTGCGCTCGGGGGAGGAATCCCCGAGTACAAACCCGGGGCTTCAGTGCACACTGAATGCTGTTGTCTCCCAAAGCGGTATGTCTGTGGGGGGCTCTTCAGTGAAACCCTCCTCTTGAATGTTTTAGCCAGTATAAAACTGACCGCAATGTTTCTGACCCCAGCCAACCTGCCACACCCTCCTCCCGTGTCCTTTGTGTCCACCCAGCCCCCAAAGAGCTCTCCTTTCTGTTCTTTGTCATATGAAATGTCCTACCTTCCTCCTTGGGACACATAACTGAGTGGCCTGGAGTTCTCTGAACTGCTTCTGTATCCACCCCCATCAAAGCTGTGATCAGATCCTTATAATCTACCTGGTTATAGCTCTTACAAATAAGGTATAATATAAATAAATCAGTAATATTAAAAATAGAAAATATGAAAGGGGTGCCTGGGTGGCCAGTTGGTTGAGCATCCAACTCTCGGTTTCCACTCAGGTCATGATCTCACGGTTTGTGAGTTTGAGCCCCACGTTGTGCTTTGCACTGACGGCGTGGAGCCTGCCTGGGATTCTCTCTCTGCCTCTCTCCCCCACTTGTGCTCTCTCTCTCTCTCTCTCTCAAAATAAATAAGTAAATAAACTTTAAAAAAAGAAGATATGAGAGCCCAACACAATGAGAATTATTACTATTTTTAAAGAGGAGGGAGAAAGGTTTTCATTAATAAATATTAAAACATGTTAAAAACTATAATAATTTAAAAGCACGGTATGGTGCCAGAATTAAATAAATGAATGGAAAAGGAGAGATGGACCTCAAACAGATCCTGAAAAAAGACAAAAAGCTATCGATTTTTCAATGAATGGAACTAGAAACAAATCAGGTACAGAAATCCTCACAGCAAAATAGGTTTCTGATGTCTTCAAGCTTTAAATACAAAAGGCACATGAAGCTAAAGAATATTGGAGAAAAATAAGCCTGTGTGAAGAATCAGTTTCTTTTTTTTAATTTCTTTTTTTTTTAATTTTATTTATTTTTTTAAAGAGAGAGAGAGTGCACAAGCAAAGGAGGGAGGGCAGAGAGAGAGGAAGACACAGAATCTGAAACGGGTTCCAGGCTCTTAGCTGTCAGCACAGAGCCTGATGTGGGGCTTGAACTCACAAACCATGAGATCATGACCTGAGTCGAAGTTGGATGCTTAACCCACTGAGCCACCCAGGTGCCCCCTTAAGAATGACTTTCTGATAGACGAAAAAGCAATTGAAGAACTTTCGACAATATGGTCAACAGATTTGACATCATAAGAATGTAAACCCAGCTTGTCAAAACCTCAGTAATATAATTCACACATAAACAGTAAACTGGTTTTTAGTAAGTTAACAGCCAAACTAAATGCACAGGCTGCCCAGTGGAAATCAAGGCTGGAAGAGGGATGGCCTGGATAACCATGAGCCGCATTCCTTGGGGGGTTGTTCCATCGTTTCGGCGCTGAAGTGTTGGAGAACTTTCACACCAGCTTCTGGATAAATGTTGACAACTTCTCAGCTTCAAGTAAAATACAATCAAACTAGGGACACCTGAGTGGCTCAGTCAATTGAGTATCTGGCTCTTGGTTTCAGCTCAGGTCACAGCTGGTGATACTGAGCCCCCCATCAGGCTCTGCACTGGCAGTGCAAAGCCTGCTTGGGATTCTCTCTCTCCCTCTCTCTCCCTCTCTCTGCTCCTCCCGCACTCATGCTCTCTCTGAACATAAATAAATAAACATTAAAAAATACAATCAAAATAGCCAACTGGCATCTTTACTGAAAGCTGGTGGAGTACACTTGAGCGCCCCTCTGTCTCGGGCCACCCATAGTCAGTGGTTCCGGAACAGCTCTGGACTCCCTCCCCCACATCATGCCTGCTGCCCTTTTCTCGGTGTTTATTCCCCTAGCCTTTCTCCCTGGCTCTGCAAAGCTTTCTCCCTACTCTCCCCACTGCTGATGAGGGCCCCAATAATATGTACTCAGTACCGTCACCAAGTTCAGGAGCAACATAGTGGTTAAGAACATGGACTCTGGAACAGAATGTGGGAGTTCAAATCCTGGATCTGCCTCTTACCAACTGCCAGTGAAGCCCTGTGCCTCAGCTGGCCCATCTGTGAAACAGGGAAAACACTGATGAAGTTGTTCTGAGGGTTACATGAGCCAATACTTACAAGGTGATCAGAAGGGGCCTGTCACAAAGTGTGCTGTCACTGTGTGATACATGCTAGCACCTGTTAGCTGTCGTTGTTTCTTGCGGTGCACTTGGGACAACATCAACCCTCCAGTCAAGTTTAATCTCTTGGGTATGGCACCCAGGCCTTCACCATCCGTCCTCCCTTCGGGCCCTAACTCCCCAAATTCCCACATGAGTACATATGCAGCCTCAGTGAGATTCCCAGCCAAGGACCTTATCCTTAAAAACAGGTTAGGTTCCCCAAAGCATATATTCCCAAATCCATCTGTCTCCAAGAGCAGGGTGGCCCTGAGCCTATAGCTGCCAGCACTACCTCCTGAAAGTGAGCGGAACAGATGCATGTTTTTCTGGATGCAACGTCACCCACTCTATAGACATTGAAGGGTAGAAAGCTCACACTTGGGCGCCTGAGGCTCCCCGAGAACATCTAGCTCTTTCTCACTCTCAGCCCTTCTTGGGCACCGTGTGCCCATCCCACACCCCCGAACTGCCATTTCCCCTCACTCCGATAATTCACACATCGACAATGTTCCTCTGGTTCATTGTTTGTGTCACCTTAGTGTTTATTATTTAAGTTATGCTACTATTATCCGATTCAAGCAAGAAGCACCTTTCCTAGAAGCTTCCCTAATTCCTCCATTCATTCACTTATTTGCTCACCAGTTAGTGAGATCCTGTGCTAGATCCTGGGGACAGGCAGGGAAAGAGACAATCTTTGTCCTCAAAGCGTTTCCAAGCTGACTGGGCTGCCCCCTCCCTTCAGGGTACTGGAAGCAGAATTTAGGGGTCTGTTTGCCCTACCAAGCTGTCATAACAACGCCTAAAGGCACTGACACAAGCCCTATTTGATTTTACTGACATTCATCTAGTTATCCTAGTTAACGTTTATTTAACACCAACACAGGACAGTCCCTATGTTTTATGTGCAGTGTTCTGTTTAACCCTCGTGACAATCCTATGCAACAGGCACTATTATGATGCCCGTTTTACAGATGAAACGAGGGAAAAGAGAGGTTAATTCACCTACTCAGAAAGATGGAGAATATAGATCTAGATTTTGAATGTAAGTCTTTTCAGTCCCCAAGTTAACAGCTCATCTAGACCAGCGTGTCCCAACCTTAGCACTACTGGCATTTTGAGCTGGATACTGCTTTGTTGTGGGGGCTTCATGGTGCACTGTGGGACGTTTAACAGCATCCCTGTCCTCGAACCACTGGATGCCAGTGGCACCGTTAGCCACCCGATCGTGGCAAAAATGTCTGCAGACATTGCCAGTGTCTGCTGAGGGTAGAGGGGGCAAAAAAGCCCCTTGATTGAGGGTCACTGCTCTGGAGTATTTTTCTATATCCCCAAACTAAGGGCTACGGCTGTCTCCTGGAATCCCTGGGAGAGCTTTCAGACAATAGAAGCAAGGCTGAGGACCATGGCTCTATGGTCTACACCGGACTCCAAGTCTCTCTACACCTCCATCTTGTAGGCTTTAAAATGAAAGTGGATCAGATATAATCTAATGATTCTATCAACTCTGCAATCCTGTGATGCCCTTACAACACGGAAATACCTTTGGGTGTGGAGATCCATGGAATGTGGCTGCCTACTCCACCGTGCCCCTGATTTGATGGACTCATCAAAATGGCCCCGTAATGGGAACCCCTGGAACAAATGGTCAGTGAAGCAGCTTATTCATCCTCTCATTTGTAATCCAGAGAATCGGCCAGCTACTTCATAGCACTCTATCAATTTACTCAATATACTGCAACACCCAGAGGAATAGAGAGCAATAAACAGTAGTATAGCACTCAATTATACTCCGAGAAGGCAGGGGATAACTAGAGAATTCTAAAACAGAACCATTCTCCTTTGCTTGAAATGATTGGATGTCTCATTTTTTAAGAACGTGAATTCTTTAAAAAAAAAAAAAGCTTGTTTTCTAAAATAAATTCGGTGTTAAATTTAACTGTTTTTCAACAGACCTTTGAGGTTCTCAAAGTATGAAAATGCAGGGTGCAGTTGTGCAGTATTTACTATTTGCACAGTACTTTTTAATGCATGACCTTGTTTTGTTATCTACATTTTATTTTCACAACTCTGACTTGAACAGAGCTATTTGAGCTGTTATCATTCTTTGATGAAGAGCATTAGGCCCAGAGAGTGTAAGCTATTTGCCTAAGGTCGCATGATAAAACAGTGCCAAGGTAACAAACCGCCTCGGAGTTCCCACATCCATCACGTGACAAATAGTGTGTGTTGACCTGAGAGGACGTCTTCTCCACGTGATCCGTGGTGCCCAGGTCTGCATTCATTTGATGTCTGAATTTGAGACTGGGCACTCAACAGAGACAGGGTTGGATGGTGGGGAAGTGGTATGACCCAGCTGAATTTGAAAAATGGAACCTAACAGAACACCTTAGACAAAACAAAGATGGGGAAGATAGGCAGAACACGATTGTTCAGACAAAATCAGAATTAAAAAAAAAATCCAGCTACAACAAATACCCCCCAATTATCAAATTTAGACCAGAATTAAAATATTAAAAACTTGAAAGTTTACAAATAGGGCTATGTTAAATCCCCAGCAGACTATAGATGCAGGGTCCTGGGGAGGATTCGCAGGAAGAAGTAGTTGGTGGGTGGGGGGGGGGGACAGCTGATAATTCATTACCCTTCCCCCTCCCATCCCTGGTAAGGGGCCTGCCCTCTGCACAAAGCTCTGGCGGGGAATGTGGCCCATGGTTTTTATTTTGCCATCATGAATGTTGGAAATGACATATTGCAACGAAAAGAGCACAAGACTGCATATCAAGAGAGCTGCTCCTTGAAGTACGTTGCCATTGACCAGCCCGATGACCCTTGGTGAGGCGTTAACCTCTGGGGACACGTGATCCTCACTTGTGAAATGACTCTATTGAACTAGCTGAACTTTAAGGTTACCTTTTGCCTTGAACATCAATAAATGAAGCCAGATGAAGAGAACACAGCTAGATCCTTGAAGTTGAACTGAGATCCCTACAATCTCTACCTCTTCTTTTCTACCCCTTGCTGTCCAGGCTGTGCCTTTATTGTCCCCCATTAAAACAGGATAGGATCTGATGCCATCATTTGTACCTTGGCATTACGCCTTGTATACCAACCCATTGTGTCCCATTGTATTTATATAACAAGGCTCTCAGTCTACACTGGTCTGGATGAATGAGTGAAGATTTCAGCTGAAGCCATGAGTGGAGATTTGGTGTGCAACGAGAACACCTTTTTAGCACTTGTGAAGCCATGTCCTTGGATAACCTGGCTGGAGTCATTTCAGAAAGTCTGTGAGGTGGGGTGGAAAGAGGAAATGGGGACATTTGCCTTCTCTCCCCACCTTCTTGCCCTCCCCTTCTCTTAATCTCCCTTCCTTCTCCAACACGGGCCTAGGAGGGTAGGACATGTGGATAGAGTTCTGGATATGTAAAGAATCTTGTTGCCCTTGGACCCTGAGCCTGTAACGTATGTCATCCCTGGGGTCCATCCATCTGGAAGAATCTGTGTGCGTTTCCACACATGCAGGAGCTAGACTTGCATAGAATATTCTCTTGCAGGGGAGTAAATTTGCCGCAAGATAAGCCTGACGCACTACCCCTACCAGAAATTTGGCTTTGCGCTAACTCGGAATAAGCAATAAGAAGTCCATGAGTGTAGTTGTGTTAGTTTTGGTTCGTTTGGGGCTTCTCGCTTTGCCGGCACCCTCGTTTTTCCAGTGGGCATGCACTCCCACACTCACAAACACACTCAGGGAATTACCTCCGCACGGCAGGTGTCTCCTTCTCCTGGAAATCTGCTCTGTGAGATGTCCCGGGTTCTGCCTGCCCGGCAGACGCCATTCTTCAGCTGCCCAGATCTCCAGAACTCTGCCGCCACGTCCTTCCTGTCCATCCCCTGGCCTGGGGGGGTCCCGAATTACCACCTAAGCTGGAGTTTCTGCCCCAGCATCGAGTGTGGGCTTTGACCAGCAGGTGCGTGAGAAGGAAATAATGAGGCTCAAGAGAGAGAAGAGAAAGATCCCAAACATTCAGAGGCACAGAGTGTTTCACCTTCTCTGATCCTTCCAAGACCACTCAACTTCTCGTTTGATTTTATGTCTCTCATTCTTCTTCTCAATACAGTGATTAAAAGTAAACTGAGGGGGCGCCTGGGTGGCTCAGTCGGTTAAGCGTCCAACTTCGGCTCAGGTCATGATCCCGTAGTTTGTGAGTTCGAGCCCCACACTGGGCTCTGTTCTTGACAGCTCAGAGCCTGGAGCCTGCTTCGGATTCTGTGTCTCCCTCTCTATCTGCCCCTCCCCCGCTCACACACACACACACACACACACACACACACACACTCTCTCTCTCTCTCTCTGTCTCTCAAAAATAAATAAACATTAGAAAAAGTTAAAAAAAAAAAAAAAGTAAACCGAGGACAGCTCTAAAAGAAAAACATATGAATAAGGTAACAAAAGCACGAGACTGAGACTCTATCTCTAGAATCCGCTGACTCCCTGGGACACTGTCCCTAACCAGTATTCTTTTCAGATACTGTGACTCAGCCACAACATGATATTTAAAGCCCCTCACATTGTGTATGTTTCAAACATCCACCTGCACAAGTAGGAAAGAAGAGGGATACAAGTTCAGGGCCCAGAGAAAGGTAGACTGATCTGCAGGAAAACCAGAAAGCCAGAAAAAAAGAGAGAGAGAGAGGGAGAGAGAGAGAAGCTAAAATTTCAGGAAGAAGTGTTCTTCACCAAAAAGTCAAGTAATTGAGTATAGATTCCCCTGCATCCTTTCAAGAACTGCATGGACATCCATCCGAGATATGTCTATGGATGCTGCAGCTTATGCTCACAGAAGTCTCATCAATAAACTGCAAACCAGACTTTCTCTAAACGTTGGTTTCTTCCTCCTGCTGGAACTAGAATGCCCATTGGGGCGCCTGGGTGGCTCAGTCGGTTGGGCGTCCTATTTCGGCTGAGGTCATTCTATCGCAGTTCATGAGTTCGAGCCCCACGTCAGGCTCTGTGCTGACAGCTCAGAACCTGGAGCCTGCTTTGGATTCTGTGTCTCCCTCTCTCTCTCTCTCTCTCTGCCCCTCCCCTGTCTGTGCTCTGTCTCTGTCTCTCTCAGAAGTAAATAAACATTAAAAAAAATTTAGAATGTCCAGTATTCCCACTCTTACAGCAGAAGAGAAGGGAAAAAGAGAGGAGGATAAAGCGAATCTTCAAGAAACACAGCCACCCGCTGGGATGCTGCAAAATACAGCAAAAAATATTGACTCCGTGTATTAATCAAGTGATGGAGCAGCCACATGCAATTTCCCAAATAAGAAGTAGTTATGGTTACTGCACACGGGAAAACAGGACTGGGGCGGGGGGGGGAGTGGCGCTTCAGATAACTGCAATGTAAGGAAAACAGCGGCTTAATAAAGTGACAGCAGCTCCCTCACAGTTTAAAAACAGATGGGCTTTGCTACCCGGGAAGAAAGAATTTTTAGCTGCGCTGCAATTTGGAGAAATCTGTCATCGCCTGTACGGAATTGTTAAAACTCCGAGAAGCTTAAAGAACGATAAAATTTCACTTCGCAAACTTGGGTGCTGAAGATCTCAGGTGGCCAGCAGTATAAAGCCATCATCATGTTCAAATCATGACACAGAGAACAGACAGTTATAGATCTGCAAACTTGGAACAGGATTTTGGCCAAAGTATTTACAACCTTTTTAATTTTTTTTGTGATCGAGTATCTAGGATGCTAACAGGCAGGTTCACATTCCAAGCTTAGACCCATGGATCATACGTGCGTGTGCGTGTGCGTGTATTTCCAGTGTGGAATGTAGAGATTTCCCTCCTGCCACAGACACGGTGAGCAACTCGGTCCAGCATGTCCAGAACTTTCCCAGTGTTAGCCCTGGGAAGTTCCGGATTCCTGAGAAATTTCTCGTTCCCAGGCAAAGCAGGACAGATAGTTACCCAAGCCACAAGAGACTTAGGCTCAGCATTTTCAGCATTTCAGCTCAGCATGTTCAATGCTGCTATTAAGTACAAGTAGAATCTCTTTTTCTTTTCTTTTCCCAATCTATTGAGATGTAATCGACCTAAGTATTGATTTGATACATTTATACACTGCATTATGATTACCATGACGATGTTAGCTTTTTCTTTTCTTTTTCCAACTCTACAGATGTAATTGACCTAAGTATTGATTTGATACATTTATACACAGCAATATGACTACCATGGCGGTGTTAGCTCACACCTCTATCATGTCACAGAACTGCCATTTCTTTTTTGTGGTGACACCATTTAAGATCTACTCTCTTAGCCACTTTCAAGTACATTAATACAGTATTGCTGTCTCTAATCACAATGCTGTGCATTAGATCTTCAGAACTTATTCATCTTCTAGCTGAAAGTTTCTATGTTTTGGCCAACATCTCCCCAATTCCCCCACCCCTGGTAACAAGCATTTCTGCTTTTTGTTTCTATAAGCCTGGCTTTTAAAAATTCCACATGTAAGTGGTGTCAGACAGGAATTGTCTTTTTTTTTTAACTTTTTTTAATGTTTTTTAATTTATTTTTGACAGAGAGAGAGAGACAAAGCATGAGTGGGGGAGGGTCAGAGAGAGAGGGAGACACAGAATCTGCAGCAGGCTCCAGGCTCTGAGCCATCAGCACAGAGCCCGATGCGGGGCTCGAACCCACAGACCACGAGGTCATGATCTGAACCGAAGTTGGACGCTCAACCGACTGAGCCACCCAGGTGCCCCCAGGAATTGTCTTTCTCTGGTTTATTTCACCTAGCATAAAGCTTCCAGGACCACCCACGTTGCCCTCAAAAAATTAAAAATAGAACACTGTATGACCCAGCAATCCCACTTCTGGATATATTCTCAAAGGAGGTGAGGACAGGATCTCAAAGAGGTATCTACATCTCCTTGTTTACCACAGCATTATTCACAATAGAGGCTTTTTTCTTGATAGAAATATCTGGCACCTTAAGAAAACCATTAAACCCCATTTATCCCCTGACCCTAACATAAGAACCTTGTTTATTTTCCATTTGGAACTGGAAACGGAATCATTGAAGACAGAATACATAGTTCCTAAACCTGTCCCATAAAGAAACCTGGAATTAACGAGACTTCTGAGGGTTCTTTCATCACAGGCCCTATACACCATTTAAAAGAAGTGACCATAACATTTTTCTTAAGGTGGAAGCAGCCCTGGGGTAGTTCAGGGGACCGGGGTTCTTGTCCTGGTGCTGCTCTGAGTGGCTGTGTGACCTGAAGTAAGTAAGTTCACCTACGTGGTGGACCAGCCAACTGGTTGACCAGCTAGTTGGTAGGTTGGGCTGAAGTTCTCTTCCCAAGCGTCCAACTCTTTGTATTATCCTTTCCGAGCTGCATGCTATTAACTCTGCTCCTAACAACCCTCATAGGCTTGTGTGTCTCACATACTGGGCCACAGGAGGCAATAATACAGTGCTTCAATCGGACATTTTTCTTCAGGCTACCGAGAGGTTTCCAAAGGGATGATAAAGTTAGTGAACAACACTTTCCTAGAGCATTTACTCCCTGATAGGATTAACATCTCTCCCCAAACTCTGAAACCCTTTAGAATTTCTACCACATCATAGTAAATTACGAAATGACACTACACCTTTATGTTTAATTACTACTGAAAAGAGAATAATACGGCATCATTTCATCAAACCAATAGAGAAGATGCCTTTATGTGATAGAAGAAACGATGTTACAATTTTAAATAGGAAGATCTCCCGTATTTCTATCAAAATGTTGTGCACTTCTCCTTTTAAAATTTGATTCTCATTTTTTGGTTGTTATTCCCATAACGGCATTTATTTTAAAAGTGAGATCTTTAGGGGAGCCTAGGTGGCTTAGTCAGTTAAGCAGCATCTGACTTCAGCTCAGGTCATGATCTCAGGATTCAGGAGTTTCAACCCCACGTCGGGCTCTGTGCCGACAGCTCGGAGCCTGGAGCCTGCTTTGGATTCTGTGTCTCCCTCTCTCTCTGCCCCTCCCCTGCTCACGTGCTGTCTCTCTCTCTCTCTCTCAAAAATAAATAAAAATATTTAAAAAAATTTTTTAAGTGAGATCTTTTTATACCAACACAGACACACTAAGATAATAAGACAACGTCGTATCCATTGTGGCTCCTTATGAACATTGCCTCACACCCCGAGGCTTTGTCCCAGACTGAAAAGAACAAACCCGTCTCCCTCGTCTTCCCCTTCCAACTCTGTACGGTCCTATCACCAAGCCCAATTCTTCACACGCTCACACTCTGTGTGTTAAAGGAGGAGTAGGTCAGTAAAAATTAATTAAAAGAGTTGCTTGAGCAGAAAAAAGAAATTTACCGAGCAATTTCCCACTTCTTGGTGAAAACCTCATCCCGGGGAATAGTGTCCCCTGAACAAGTGGCTTTATTTCTGATTTAACAGTAGGATATTTCTAAGCCTCCTCATCCCATCTGCATCCATTTCACAATGACTGAACAAATGCAATTAGCCTGCAGTGAGCCAAGTAATGGTTTTCTTAAAGGACTGGGAACACTTTCTTAGACTAATATGGACGGACGTCTGCTGCAGCTTCTTCCAGACAGGCTCCCCTCAGCAGCAACCACATGTGTGCGTCCAGTGCCCCGAGACAGACGGTTTTTACAAGAAAACAGTACCAAGGCATTGAGGAGCTAGATGGGAGTGGGGATGGGGAGGTGCAGGGCCTCCCTGCCACTTCTGGCTTGGGAACCTTACCTGGAAAGAAAAGAAACGAACACTCCTGGCACGCCTCCCGAATGCTGGGTAGTGCACTCATGCTTCTATGGGCATTACGCAGCATTCTAGAACTTCGGTTCCATCAGAGCAGAGACGTCATCTGTCTTGCTCACCACTATATCCCTAGCACACGTGGGAGGCATGCAAAACATATTTGTCTGGGGAAGCCACCGGAAGACCCCTAGGAGTCCTCTCCATCCTTGGATCTAGTGGATTCCAAGGTACTGTCTCACTGCTGGGTGGTCCTGGAAACCGATCGGCTTCTCAGGAGTCATCATGCCTGGGAATCCCCTGAGAGCTTGAAGAAAGGCTTTCAGAGTTCAGGGAACGTGCAAACACATTCATGAGTACCTTTTATTCAATGCAGAGTCTGTAAGTGGGTAGTACATCAAGGGCCACTTATGGATGCCAGTATTTGAATGAGACTATTCATCTACTCTAGGGATGGCTCTCTTTCTTGCCTGATTAAATTAGCTGCCTCTAATCTCTAGAGTTACTGGTCATCTAGTATTCTTCAGCTATAGTTCTTCAATATTTGTCTTCAATAACAAGTACTTGAGAATCTACCCTGAGTGTATAAGGCTCTGTGCTAGGGACAGTGGGGATTCCAAGCTGAAGCAGCCACAGCCACTTTTGATCAGCCGGTCAGCCTTAAGCCTCCTGCATTCCAGCTCACTGATCACTGCATTTCATCAAATCTAAGAGACATTAACTGTAAGACACATTCTGATTTCAGAGCATTCTTATCTCTCCTGTTCTGTTCTGCCTCCTGTCACTGTACGGCCAGTGACACGCACAGAGGAACAGGTTAGGAAAACTGAGAGTGCCTGATGGTTCCAGGGAGGGCTGGGGCCCTTCTCACTGGAAAGGATCATGCAGTGTGAACCCCGTTAAACTCTTTTCCCCAAGCCTCTGTATCCTTCTATTACCACAATCCACTATATCGCTTGCATTTGAATACACAGTTGCACACACACACACAATTTAATTCAAATGGGAATTGACAGTAAAACTACATTTTTAATGACAAATGAAGTGAAGTGATACGAGAATTGAAGAGAACCAGATTCTTATGCGTGTATACTTTTTGGTAGATCCATATTTGAATTCAATTGCTACACACAAAAATATCTAATTTTTTCCATAATCAGTGCAAATCTATTTGGCAGGCTTAATTTTGCATGCTTCAAATGTATTCCAAGTAGTCACTATGATATTCATATCTTCCGACTTCTTTCTTTCTTTCTTTTTTTTTTAGAGAGAGAGAGCGGGGAAGGGGCAGAAGGAGAGGGAGAGAGAGAATCTTAAGCAGACTCTTCAGTGCAGAGCCCAACCTGGGGATCGGTCCCACGACCCTGAAATCATGACCTGAGCTGAAATCAAGACTCGAATGCTCAATGGACTAAGCCTCCCAGGTGCCCCTCTTCAGATTTATTTCAAAACCTAAAACCAATATTGCTCATGTTTTTGTAACCAAGAGAAACTTGCCCAAACAACTTTTTTTTTTTTAAAGAAATTAAAACTCATTGTAAAAATTCATTTCTATATTTTTTAGTTTGGGGGAAGAAGAGCGAAAAGTCACCATTACTAAGTAGATTTTTCCTTACAAATAAATCAAAACTTCCTGATCATAATGATTTCTAGTACGGAATCTTGGACAATTTCTGAGGTGTAGAAACTTGATCAGTAAAGAAACCATACTTCCTTGGAAGACTTCCCCTTTTGTAAACTGTTGATACCAAAGACACTCCAATAGGAAAGCAAAAGACATAAGTACGAATCCCCTGAAGCATCAGCCTCCCAAAGGGAAGGGATAGATACCGGGTTTCATAACACTGGACAAGTAATAGGCTTTTAATAAATGTTTATTCACTGAATGGATAGAGGGACGGCTGGATGGATGTGTCCCATAACCACATAAGAAGAAGCTATGATAAAGCAAAGGATCCCAGGACTATAGGACATTAAATAGTGGCTATAAGAAACTGGTGTGGACATCCACTTAATAGGATGCATTATCTGAGAACAAGTTAGATAAGATGGAGATCTTTGTCTCCTGTAGAGGTCATAGATTTATTCTAATCTGTAAAGCCAGAGAGCTGGTGCATGTTCACATAGAGCAGGGAGGCAAACTCGAGCAGAATACAGATGGGCTTTCTAAATTGGGATATTTTAAGAGCTACAGAGCCCAGGTACAGCTCTGCTGGCTTCCCATTACGGACTCTGCAAGACCTAAATAAAGCTCGTGTGGGTTACTCGCAAAATTGAATGACTTCATGAATCATTTCTTGGAGATTGCACATTTAATTTATAGGCAGAATGCAGGAGGGGTAGATCTCAAACCCTTGTGTTCTCAGTCTATATCCAGAGCTGGTTCTCTAACGCATAATGCTTTCCTGAGTCCTCCCGCAGGAAGGCCAGGGGCAGGACTGATGGATTCATGTCCTGAAAATAATGGACACAGCGACGGAAGGTAAACCGAACAGTCACTCGACTCAACACTTGCCTAGGCACATCTTCTCACCGAAGCGAGAGGGCAGATTTTGACGTGGGACATTGTTGCCCACTGCGGTACAAGCTCTTGCCCGCCAGCCCAGCTTGCTTTGCCTGACGCCGGGCCCCAGCCGGCTCCCTCCGCCACTGCAGAAATGCTGATCTGGTTTTTCCTTGGCCTTGGGTGTCGCTGGCAACATTGTCAGTTGAGCGGGGATTGCTGAATCTCTCTATTCCTGGCGACCAGGTGAGAAACAGCCAGTGCACAGCTGGATTATCTGATCTCGGGTTGGGTTCGCAAGGCTCGGGGTTGGAGAGGGAGGGAATCATCTTTTCATGTGCTGAGTAGTCAGGCTGGAAGTCAAAATCCATAAAAGCCAAGAGGAAATCCTATACTTTTGTCTGTTTCCAGTTCTCAGGCGGGGCTTTCTCTCAAAAAAAAAAAAAAAAAAAAAAAAAATATATATATATATATATACACATAATATATAAAAATATATATAAATATATATTTATATATAATATATATTTATATATAATTAATATATAAATATAATTAAAATATATAAATATATATTATATATATTTATATTTATTTATTATATTTATATAAATATATATATAAATTATATATATATATAATATATAAATATATATTATGTGTATATATATTGCTATATATATAATATATATTTATATATATAGCAATATATATTGCTATATATATAATATATATATTGCTGCATTGCTATATTATATATATCGCTATATATACATATGTATATATATATACATATACACACACACACACACACATATATATATATATATATATATATACACTATAGCAATTTTCTTTCAGGTGGTTAAATGAAACAAGTAAGAACCTCCCAAAATAAAAATCACTGGATTTAAATAATTTACAGACAAATTCTGTCTTCTCTTTCCAGCTTGTCTATAAACTTCCTGAGAGTCGACACCTTGTCTTCTGCCTCTTTCATTCACCACAGTACAGTTTACACTGCCATACGCTTGACAGGAAGTGAATAAATGCTTTTGGACTGAGTGAAAGAATGCAGACCCAATACAACTTCACTCTCCATCAAGCAGAAATATGCAGGCCTGAAAGGAGGCATAAACGAGACGCGTGGATTAAAAACTTTGCAACCAGTGGGGCGCCTGGGGGGCTCAGCTGGTTAAGTGTCAGACTCTTGATTTCGGCTCAGGCCATGATCTCTCGGTTGGTGAGATCGAGCCCCGCATAGGGCTTTGCACTGATGGGAGCCTGCCTGGGATTTTCTCTCTCCTTCTCTCTCTGCCCCTCCCACCCCCACTCTCTCTTTCAAAATACAAATAAAAAATATTCTTATAAAAAAAACTTTGCAACTAACATATTTGGAAGGAAATATTCCCAGTAGATAGAGCAAGGACTTTTGACCAAGAGCAGCCGATTTCAAGTCCTGACTCCACCACCCTCTCTCTGTGTGACCATCAGGAAATTATCGCATTTCTGGAGCCTCAGTCACTGACTTTGCAGGGTCGTGACCGCCCTGTGAAAACACATACGTCGGATTACATCACCCGTCCGCTGTAAGACCGCCCTCCAGCAGCTTCTCAACTCCTGCCAAGCAAAAGCCAATGTCCCTATAAGAATATTCTCCCCACTCTGGCCACAACCTTTAACTTCTAGAGGAGCAGGGCGACGATGGGTCTCATATATTTTGTTGACTGATGTCATTTATTTTCTGTCTTCCTCCTACAGTGTAAGCTCAGGGAGGACTGAGAATTCAGACTTTATCCACAGCACGTTGAAGTTTCCTGGAACTCAATGAATATTAGTTGAGTGAATGGATGACCTTCCAGCACAGATTCTGGCACATGGGAGCTGCCCACTAAATGGGGATTTTCACCATTATTCTTATTATCTGGGATCTTCAGGATAAGCTAAGCTACGTAC
Source organism: Panthera leo (assembly GCF_018350215.1). NCBI lineage: Eukaryota > Metazoa > Chordata > Mammalia > Carnivora > Felidae > Panthera > Panthera leo. The sequence goes on from NC_056679.1 coordinate 230,415,309, forward strand.
TGTTGGCTTTACATTGCACACAAAAATCAGCCTTTCTAGGAACAAAGCCACAAACACGTATAGTAAAAAGTTTTCATATAATAGTTTCAAGACCTCTTTTCCTGGATCGGATTTCATTTTTTTACTTAGTCCTCATTATTCTCCAATGTTCTCATCAATGGATAGCAAGGAGAAAATAAAGGAAAATAAAAGCGTAAGACCAAAAAAGAGAGAGAAGGAGAACTACAATGAATCAGAGACTGGCCAAACAGTAAAGACTGGCTACAGGAAGAAATCGAAAAGAGCAAAAAGCCGTAAGTGTCTGTGCAGGAAGGACATTCCTGGATGCATGTTAATATATAAGGAAATGGGGTAAAGACAGAAGGAAAAGCCTTCAGAGAAAGGAGAGAAAACTAACATTTTTGCAACGCAAAAGCCAACTTTATAACTTGGAGATGCCAGTCTGAACACTCAAAAAGCTACATTTCCTTTCCTTGCAGACAGTTTTCCTAGTTGCCAACAGTGGTGGAAATTACATTGATTCCATTCACATGGTTCACGAGAGGTGTACTCTCTCAGAGATTCCAATTTCAAACATTTCTTCAGAGCTGCTAATACAAAAAAATGTTTTCACTTCATATTTATGTATCGGGAAAATTGAAAAGAATCAAAGGAAAAGCTACTATGACAATTAGAGACTTTGTAAGGTACTGATTTTTTTTAATTAACAAAGAAAAATAAATACCCATTATATATCATAAACAAAAACTAGTACAAAGATATAAAAGAAGACCACATTCATGACAGCAAAAAGAAGAAAATATTTAGGCACAAATCTTGCAAAAGAACGTCTGAAACCCAGTGAAGAAAACTAGAAAACACTCCTAAATGACACAAGAATCGTCTCGAACAAACAGGAAGGCACTCCACATTCTCAGATAGGATGATTTGGCATCAAAAAGGAATCAGTTTTCACTAAACTAATGTATAAGTTTATTGTGATTTAAATATTAAAAATTATCAGAATTTTTTCTCTCTGGGGAGACAGGCTGGTTATAGAGTTGATTTAGAATAATGCACAAGCAGGCACCTGGGTGACTCAGTCGGTGGCTCAGTCCAACTCTTGATTTTGGCTCAGATCATGATCTCACGGTTCGTGAGTTTGAGCCCCGCGTCAGGCTCTGTGCTGACAGCTCAGAGCCTGGAACCTGCTTCCAATCTGTGTCTCCCTCTCTCTCTACCCCTCCTCTCCCTCTCTCTCAAAAATGAATTAAAAACTAAACGTTAAAAAAAGGAATAACAAACAAGCAAGCAGAACCCTGAAAAGAACAGGAATGGGGGAGGGGAGGGGAGGGTGGCTGGACCTATCAGATATTAACACACACTACGAAGCTTCTATGATCTAAGAAGGTTTCTATTGGTGTTTGAATAAACATACATGACCCAGGACAGAAAATCCTGAAACAGGTGTACATGGATATGAAAATTTGGCAAACAACAAAGACAACATCTTAATACAGTAGGGAAAAGATGGACTTTTTCACAAGTGGTGTTGAGCTAACTGCATAGCCATAGGGGGGAAGCAAATTCTCTGCTCATGCTGCGTGTACACCAGGATAAATGGCGAATGGTGTTTATTTAAATAGCAAAAAAGGTAAAACCACAAAATCCTAGAAGAAAATATGACTGAATTTCTCTTTAACTCAAAGTGAATAAAACTTTCTTAATTAAGACGTAAAATCTAGAAGCAATAAGTGAAAAAGATTGATTAGTCTCATTACAAAAGAAAAACTTTTATGGCAAAAAAAAAAAAAAAAGCATAAGCGAAGTGAGAAGACAGGAGACCCACATGAAAATGCATCGGAGAGTCAATGTCTAATGATAAAGAGGTTCTAAAAATAAGAGGAAAAAAAGCCAAGGACTCTACTGAAATGTCATCTATCTATAGATGATAGATAGATAGATAGAAAGATAGATGATAGATAGATATAGATACAGACAGATATAGATATAGATTAGATATAGATACAGATAGATATAAGTGGTTTATGGAAAAATAAATGTGACTGATTCTTAGACAAATAAAAAGATGTTCAACCTAGCTCATAATAAGGGAAATCCAAATTAAAATTATACTGAAATACCACTGGATTGAAACACATCAAATGTGGCTACATCTGTATGTTCATAATGACACATACAGGCACAAAAGTCTTTATTGTTCCTCCCTGGAGGATGCCTGAGAAGCAATTCATTACTGTGAAACTAAGGAAGAGAAGAGAAAGGATCAAACATTTATCCTGCCTTTCCTAAATGGACTGTTGTTTACTATAATCAAAAAGGTGATAAAAGGAGTTTTCTCTTTATGGAACTGTCCCAGCTAATACATGAATGATGGAATTTAAATATCACCATTTGCAACCCTTCATGAATTAATGTATTGGCAAAATCCCCAAATTTGACAATATGTGCTTTTCCTTTACCTGTCGCACTTCTAGGATCTAACCCAATGATACACTGGCAAAAATTTGAAAACCTATATTCAAAAGGCTGTTCATTACAGCACTATTTGTGAGATTGCACAAAACTTGGGGCAACCCAATTGTCCATCAGTTAGACTCAAGGTGAATTAACCAGATACATCTACAAAGTTCTAAGGTATGTTGCAGTATTTTTTTTAATTTTTTTTAACATTTATTTATTTTTGAGACAGAGAGAGACAGAGCATGAACGGGGGAGGGGCAGAGAGAGAGGGAGACACAGAATCGGAAGCAGGCTCCAGGCTCTGGGCCATCAGCCCAGAGCCCGACGCGGGGCTCGAACTCATGGACCACAAGATCGTGACCTGAGCTGAAGTCGGACGCTCAACCGACTGAGCCACCCAGGCGCCCCTATTTTGCAGTATTTAAAAAAAAAAGTGGGGCACCATGGTGGCTCAGTCGGTTAAGCATCCAACTTCAACTCAGGTCATGATCTCATGGTTTGTGGGTTCGAGCCCTGCATCGGGCTCTGTGCTGACAGCTAAGAGCCTGGAGCCTGTTTTGGATTCTGTGTCTCCCTCTCTCTCTGATTCTCCCCCTCATGCTCTGTCTCTCTGTCGCTCTGTCTCTCTCCCCCACCCCCCGTCAAAAATAAATAAACATTAAAAATTAAAAAAAAAAAAAAAAGAATGAGGAAGATTTCTATTATGAGGTGATCTCTAAGATGTATAATCAAATGGAAAAAGAAAGGCGGAGAATAGTAAATACAATAGGCTAAGAAAAAGGAAAATATGAATATATATGGGAATTTACTTAAAATTTTAAAAACATTAATGGGGGCCTATGGAAAGAAGGAATAGAATAGAAGGAATAGAGAGGATAGAGATTAAAGCTAGACTCCTTCGAATAAATCTTATTCTGTAGATTTAATCTTGAGAGCATAGCTATAAAACAAAATTAACTTGAAAAACAATCCCTAAGAATCAAAAATAAAGTGAACCAAATGAACTTAAATGATATCGAGGAGATAGCATAACCACACAAAGGAATGTACATCTGCAGTGACAACTCTCTAAGGCAAAAATAACTTCAAACAAATCTTAAATTGTTTTCAGTAAATATATTGCTCCTGCAAATGTTGATATTGTGATTTGAAATTTGTATGTGTGCGCTGTGGGATAATGCAAATGATTAATTGCATTGGTGTCACTGAGATCCTGAATTTTAGCGTAGAAGAAAAAATCCAAATGTAAGATTGATGAGGCTAAGTAAAAACAATGGCCCTAAACTTTGAATTGGAAGTTTAAGCATGAACTCTGGATAGAGCTTATCTTAAACAGCAGATAAATACACAAAAATATTTCCTATCTCTGTCTGCTGCAAGTCCCAGAATCAATGACCAGCCCAATAGCAATGAGAATCCCCAGCACCCAGAGTTTGACTTCAATTTTCCCACTTAAGGGAGTAAGTACTCCTTGGAAAATAGGCTCTTACGGGTCTGGGTCATTAATGTATGAGATGAGTCTGAACATCTTATCACACCAGAAAACAGGGAAGCTATCGAGAATTGCTAGGGTTCTATGAAATAACTTGGGGTCCAAATGGAAACAACCCAAATGTCCATCAGTGGAAGGATGGGTAAATAAAATGTGTATACCCATAGAATAGAATGTCATTATACAATAAAAGGAAACAAAGTATAGACACCTGTTACAGCATGGATGAACTTTGAAGGCATTTAGCCAAAAGAATCCAGGCACAAAAGATCACATGTTGTATAATTATATTGTATGGGCTCTCCAGAATGGGCTTATCCATGGGGACAGAAAGTCCCCATGGGTTGCCTAGGTCTGGGGGTGTGAAGGAGGAGGAGGCAGGCAGGGGGCGGCTGGGAGTGACAGCTAATGGATACAGGGTTTCTTTTGGGGTGACAAAATGTTCTAAACTTGATCTTGATGATGACTGTGCAACTCCGAATACAGTAAAAACAATATGCTAAAAACAATCCTTTAAATGGGTGAATTGGCATGTGAATTATGCACCTCAATAAAATTATCTTAAAAATTAAGGGGGCGCCTGGGTGGCTCAGTCGGTTAAGTGTCTGACTCTTGATTTTGGCTCAGATCATGACTGTCGTGGGATCGAGCCCCACATCGGGCTCCACATTGGGCATGGAGCCTGCTTAAGATTCTCTCCCTCCCTCTCCGTCTGCCCTTTCCCTGAATATGCTCATGGGCATGCTTGTGCTCTCCTTCTCAAAAAAAAAAAAAAAAAAAAAAAAAATCAGGGACCAATGTGGTCCAAGGCAGCAAATTTGATTCTCAATAAGGACAATCAATACATTGGATGAGAACATGTGACGTAGGGTTAAATCCATACATTCATAATAATGTTCTTCAAAGTTTTGATTTTCTTTGGGGAAAAGTCTAGGAACTCATTATTATTAAAACCAGTAAGTAAAGAGAAAAACTCCAAGCATTTATTCTGCCCTTCTTAAATGAACTGTCCCTCAGGGTTATCAAATCGGTGATAAGGAGAAACTTCTACTTTATAGAAATAATCCAGCTACTAAATGAAGATTGGAGAGTGAGACCATTTTGCCATCTCTAATAAAGGAATGGATTTAGTCAATTGGGGATTGTTTTGTACAGCCCTCAAGCTAAGAATGGTTTTATATTTTTAGAGAATTATAAAAGAAAAAAAAAAAAAACAAGAAGAATATGCTCGTCCAGTGTCCAACACCACAGACAGCCAGGTAGGTAATCCTTGATTCTTTCCGGTGGAAGGAAGCTCACCCCACCACACAGGAGCAGCCTTGCCAAATAGATCAAATCTGATTCTGACCCTCCACCCTCCTACCACTTCATAGGAAGGACAGCAGACAGAGGGACAGGTTCAGGGTCCCGAGGACGATGAGTCAGCAAGAGTCAGACTGCTGGAGAATCTACAGGATAAAATCTATTGGCATCAGCCAATAACTGCAGGGGGAAACCTATGTATTAAGACCCTGTAGGAGAGATGTCACCCAGAGCCCTGCCCGGGGCCTTGCTAGCACCCTGATTCCAGCAAACAAACAAGAGGGGCTCCTGGGTGGTTCAGTTGGTGAAGCATCTGACTCTTGATTTCTGCTCAGGTCATGATCTCATGGTGGTGAGATCCAGCCCCACCTCAAGATCTTTCCCTCTGCCCCTTCCCCTCCCCACCCCCCAACCCCCACCTCCCAGCTCTCTCTTAAACAAAAAAGAAACACACACACGAATGTAACATCTATAAGCCAAGGCCGTGGGCGAGTTTAATAATAGTAACTCATTCCTGATGTGAAGTCTTTCCTGTTACTTTTGTTTAGATGGAATGATACACAATATACAATGCACACTTACATACTTTACCTATCTTAAACTCCTAGCAAGGAATTGAAGTTGCTCCCAAGCCAGCTCTGTAAAGCCAGAAACACCTCTGCACCACATCACCCACCTCCAGTGGTCTCCAGCTGGCCTTTCCTGCCCTTGTGCCCACAGCCTCCTTTTCACCAAACAGCAACAGAGAAAGGTCCCTGCAAAGGGTGTCTTTTCTCTGCAAGAATCAAACCCCCAAGACTAAAAAGTGTTATCGATCAGAAACGCTGCTCCTTTTCTTTCTGAGAGAAGAGGGAAGCAGTTTCTCCCTGCTCAGCGTCAAATAAGGAGCTTGTGAAAACCTACTTGTGCCCACTGTGCCCACTGTGCCCAAGGACTCTCCTCGGACCCTCAGAAGTGGCCACGGTTCCCAGCCTTTTCAACTTTGTCCTGTCAGAAGCCTGTCAGAGAGCAGGACAGACTTCAAGTGTGGATCTATGCGACCACTGGCAGCATCGGTCATCACCAGCCAGGGGTCTGAGGTTCCTGCACGAGGACAGTAGCCAGAGGGGGGAGCCGAGGGTCACCAGCCAGGGGTCTGAGGTCCCTGGATGAGGACAGTAGCCAGAGGGGGGAGCCGAGGGTCACCAGCCAGGGGTCTGAGGTCCCTGGATGAGGACAGTAGCCAGAGGGGGGAGCCGAGGGTCACCAGCCAGGGGTCTGAGGCCCCTGGATGAGGACAGTAGCCAGAGGGGGGAGCCGAGGGTCACCAGCCAGGGGTCTGAGGTTCCTGGACAAGGACAGTAGCCAGACGGGGGAGCCGAGGGTCACCAGCCAGGAGTCTGAGGTTCCGGGACGAGGACAGTAGCCAGAGGGGGGAGCCGAGGGTCACCAGCCAGGGGTCTGAGGTTCCGGGACGAGGACAGTAGCCAGACGGGGGAGCCGAGGGTCACCAGCCAGGAGTCTGAGGTTCCGGGACGAGGACAGTAGCCAGAGGGGGGAGCCAAGGGTCACCAGCCAGGAGTCTGAGGTTCCGGGACGAGGACAGTAGCCAGAGGGGGGAGCCGAGGGTCACCAGCCAGGGGTCTGAGGTCCCTGGACGAGGACAGTAGCCAGAGGGGGGAGCCAAGGGTCACCAGCCAGGGGTCTGAGGTCCCTGGACGAGGACAGTAGCCAGAGGGGGGAGCCGAGGTGCAGGCAGCAGGTGGAATTCGGGAGCCGGGCAGCTCTACCCACACAGGGAGAAATCTAGTGTCTTGTTACCCTCCTCCGTATCACTGCTACCGGGGAGCCTCAGTCTTCTACCTTTTCATCTCCGGGATGACACCGTTTCTCCCTAAACCCTAATTTTCATCATCCCTTCCCGTCAGAGCAGGAGACCCCGACTGCTTCCCGACAGCGTGGCTCCCTCACTCCCGAGCTGGCCTGAGGCCACCTGGGGAGCTTGGTCCTGGCTTCTCACCTTAGCCTCCAACCCGTCCCCACCCCCAGTTCCACACGCTGCGTCTTAGTCACACGGTGTCTTTGTGGAGAACAGTGCCCTTCTGCACCGAACCCGTGTTTAACGGCTCTTAGCGGTTTCCTAGCAGGTGAAAGCAGGGGTCATGACTAAAATGACCCAACTCCGGAGCTCGCTTTTCAGGCTCTGTGTGGAGCGGGCACTGGGGGACCCTGCCCAGCTCCTCCTTACGGGCTGGTGGGGGCACCCATCCCCCCCACTGCTGAGAAGAACGCTGCCTGGTGCTATGGGTTGAATCGTGTTTTTCCTTCCCCCCCCAAATCCCCCCGTTGCACGCCTAACCCCAGTACTTCGTATTGTGACTTTCTTGGAGACGGGTCCTTACAGAGGTGATCAAGTTAAAATGAAGTCATTAGGGTGGCCCCTAACCCCGTATGACTTGCTTCCTCATAGAAAGGAGACACAGACACGGAGAGGGAGGATGAGGCGAGGAGACGCAGGAGAAGGCGGCCGTGCGCAGGCCGCGGAGAAAAGCCTGGAACGGATCCTGCCTCACCACCCTCAGAAGGGACCAGCCCTGCAGACACATTGATTTGGCCTCCAGAACCGGAAGACAGTAAATGTCTGTTGTGGAAGCTTCTGGTCTGCCGCTCTTTGACGACAACCCCATGACACAACTGCAGGGGGTAACTCGCTCCTGTTCCTTCTCCTGAGCATCCCTGCTGTCCTGGCGGATGTCACCCCGCCTGGCCACCCCCCACGGCCAGTGATCAGTGGCCATGGAAAGACAAAAACCTAGCCTTCTTGCCTCAGAAGAAACCAACTGTGGGGCATGACTCATGCTTCAGGGCCTCCCGTGGGATCGGGCTGAGGCTGGCCTCCAGTGGAGCCCACACCCTCGCTTAGCTGCCCCCACACCCCGCTTCGTCCCCGGATGCCTTCCTCCCTTGTCCCGAGAGCACTTCTTCAATCAACCCCCTGCACCAGCCTCCCCGTATCAGGCTCTGCTTCCAGGAGCCGGACTCTAGACGCTTAGCAGCTGAATGAGAGCGTCTGGGTGGGTGGGGGTCTTTCCGGCACTCACCCCAACGTCACATCATCCCCACCTTCGCGTCTCCAGCTTGACTTCCTTCCTCCCAGAAACCTCATGGTTTGACAGCCGGGACACTAGAAATCCAACAGAAATCCCCCAGAAATCCAACACCATCAGGCATGTGCCAGGGACACAGAGCACCCCCACCTCTCCGCTGAGCCACAAAGCAGAGCCCCAGGGACACCAGCACGTTTTACTCCCCACTGAATTGCCACATTGCTGCCATGGTTCCTTCCCCCTTTTTTCAGCTTCTCGATGCGTTTTAATGTGCCGCCGTGCGGGGGATGCCTGGGGATCATTAGAGAAGCTATTCAAGTCCTCGCGAGCAAGCCTCGCTAATGGACAGATGAAGGGGAAAAGAAAGAAAAAAGAAAAGAAAAGGGGAGGAGCGAATCTTACTGGTTTAAGATTCACTAGGGGGAGCGTCCACCCATTTTCCCACTAGATTTCACGTGGCTAACAGGTTTATCTCCCAGTTTTCTCTTGCAGTGAGAAGAAAGTGTTCTCTCTCAGTTTGCAGGCGTTTGGGGGGAGAGGTGTGACTTTTGTGTTTTGTTTCCTTATTATTTTTTCTAACCTTTGATTGAGTGCCTCGCTCGAGTCCGGCCCCAAAAGCACATGGGAAGGGAGAGATTATATAAATCACTTTCCCTTTGATTGTGTTCCAGCAGATCCAGGCAAACCCACACTTACGACTTACAAATGGTTTCCACATGTCCGCAGAGTCGATGGTTTTCAGGGCATAAGCGTGCACTTGGAAGCCTGCTGCTCCCTGCTGAAAACCGCTGTTCACTCTCTACTGAAGCATCGCAAAGGCAAGTCAATCCAGAGTAAAAAGACTTCAGAAGCTCTGCTGTCCAGCCAGCCTTCCAAGGCAAAGCTTCTGGGGAGTTGTCTCCAGAGATCAAATGTTTCCCTCTCAGAAAACATTCTAGAATATTCAGCCAGAGTGCTATCTTGAATAGCCTGGGTTTTAAAATACAGCAGCAATATCAGGGGAAGTCATTCTGTCTTTCTTCTGTTCAGGTTTCTTCCCGCCAGGATTTCACATCTTCCTCTGGGTCATATCAGAACTGACTCCCTTTTAGTCCTTCTTTTGTTTTTCTTATTTTTACGGACACTGTTTTCATTGCTGGGCCCTAGTTTCGATCTAGTTTTCAGTCTGGCCTGTCATTGTAATTCTCCTCATATTTGTGAAAATACACTACGTGTCTAACCATCCTCAATTGAAGATGGAAAGCTGAGCGAGATGTAGAGTCCATGCTCAAGAATTTTACAGAATTAACAGAGGAGGTTAATCGACAACCCACTAAGTACAACGTGGGGCAGAATATGATGTCTATCATGAGAATTTTGCAAAGTGATTGGGGGGTGCCTCCTACAGGAGGCATTCAGGCCAGGCTTTAGAAATGGACATAATTTCAACAGTTAGGAATGGGTTGGGGAATGAGGGACATGGTTGGGGAATGCAAACATATTTTCTGGGGGGGGGGGGGGACAATCTGTGCAAAGGTCCAGAGGTAGGGGAACACAGGTCATGGCCACTGCACCGAAGCCAATCTAGTGTGAGCAAAGTATGGAGGGTGGACACACGAGCAGTGAAGACAGCAAAAATAGGTCAGTGCCAGATCATAAGGTCCCTTAAAGTCCTGGGAGAAGAATTTTGCCCTAATGTTAAGAAACTGGAAGCCATTAGGGGTGCCTGGATGGCTCAGTCAGTTGAGCAGCCAAGTCTTGAATTGGGCTCAGATCATTAATGGGTCACATGGGCCACGGGGATGCGGCTATTAGGGGCCGATGCCCCCAGCAGCTCTTCCCCTCCTCTCTCGCCATCAGAATCCCAACTGTGTTCAGCAGTTGGAAGGCCCTGTGCCTGTGAGGACCAGGCTCTCTCTCCAGTCCCAGGATGAATCTTGATTGGTCTAAGCCAGTCACTACCATTTTATACCCCATGTAGGTAGCTGATTCAGGTTTGGAAGGGAGATGCAGTCATGGTCAAGTACGATGGGAGGGGGGGATCTGCTTGGAAACATCTGAGAAATTATTCCCTGCTCGGAAAATAGGACTGTCAACTGTGTGCTATGCCTGGAGTTGCAGCAGCCATCTTTGAACGGTGAGGGAAACCAGCCTAGCGGGACAAGCCAGGCCACCAAGGACAGCAGAGGGGACGGGGGGTGGGGGGGGGCGGTGAGTTGAGTCCCAGCTGATGTTGCTGTTAGCTTGTCTGTTGCTTGCAGCCAAAAGTACCCCAATCCGTGTAACTCTCACTGGTCCACGTGGAAGAGTTTGGCTCCCCTTCCTCTGGTGCATCTGTTGCCTTCACTCAAATTAGGGGCAGAGTCCGGAGGGCCCTCTCTGTACATCAGCCCTCACGCCACAGCAGGTTTCATATCCCTGAAACAGCTTCGCCTTGGAAGAACCTGGGAAAACAAGTACAAATTCCTGGGAGCCAAAGCGCACACGTTTCCTGCCGACTCCCTCCCAAGTTGGGCCTTCTGTTCTGGAGTGACTCACGTCGCTCTTCCCCTGGACTCTTTCCAATGTTTTCGGCGTCCTGGTGCTCGTGTTTCTAAACCCCAGTGCAGAATCCCAACTGTGGGCTCGTCAGCTTTCTCCAGACTATGCTCTTCGTGTTTGCCAGGCATCTTTTCTGACAGGAGTCACAATGCTTTTCTTCCCAGATCCAAGCTCCCTGCTGGACCTGAAATGGTAGCAATCATAACAGTGCCTCACATACCACTGCAGAGTTCACAATAGTTTGCAAAGCATTTCCACACACGCCACCTAACTGAATCCTTGCAATGAGGTAGGAGATAAGGAGAGCAGACAGAATTATTCCTACTTTACGGGACGAGAAGCACATTTAGAGAGGATGACTGGTTGGGCCCGGGGTCGAATGGCAGCTGGCACGGGTAGGATGGAGACCCAGTTAGACGGGGTGTCTCTCCACCAAATTCAACTCCACCAAGTTCAACTCTGTTCCAGTCTTCCCTTGGTGCTTGGCACTCTTGGGCTTGCCTGGACAGCCACGAGGATGAGGACTTTGTTCATGCTCCTGCTTAAAAGACACGGAAAGAGGTCCAATTGATGTCAGACACCAGTGATGGGATTCAAGCCACGTTTCACTGTTCATTTGTTACGTAAATTTAACGTGGTGCCAGGAATTTGATACAGTCTGCTCTTTGTTCTACTAGGAAGAAGGTCTTCGGTTTGTGTTTTCTTGAGCTCTGTAGAGGGAAATGGAAAGCAGGGAGTGGACGATGTTCAGTGGCTGTGAGGCACGGGCTTGGCACAGAGAGCAGAGGGAAAGGAGGACTGGAGAGGAAAGTCACACGGAAAGGGGAGGGTCACTGTGGTGCAACCAGGACCTGTTCGGTGAGCTGAATAAAAAATGAAGGTAGTAGCCATATTTACCAAACACTTATTGTGCTTGAAGCGTAACAGTTAGTTATTGATGAGTGACAAAATGTCCCAAAGTTCTGTGCCTTAAAACTACAACTGTTTATCATTTCTGAGTTAGTTGTGTGGTTCCAGTGAACTGGGCCGGGCTGTTCTCGGCTTGGCATGCTCATGAGTCTGTGATCAGTGGGCAGGGTGGCTGGGGACATGCTGCTCTGGGGTGGCCGTGGCTGGGACAGTCATCAAACAGGCTAGCCTAGCCATGTCCTCGTGGCAAAGTAGCCCAGCATGAGAAAGAACAGAAGTACGCAAGGTCCCTGCCACACTGTCCCATCTGCCGTCTTGGAGACAATGCAAGTCTCAAGGTGACCTACACACAGGGGTCGGGGAATAGATATCACATCTTGATGAACAGGGCAGCAAAGTCACTTGACGAAGGGCTTGGGAAGTGGGAGGGGTAAGGAATTGAGATCCATTCCACAAGTTGAACTGTGAGGGCTGAGAGAAAACCATGTGTAAGATCATCCTAATCCCACCACGTGGAAAATGGTTACAGGTTGGTCTGGTGACCTGTAAATGCTTGCTGAGTAGGACCACTGGAAAGACATCATTTGAGACCTTGTTGATGATTCCGAGGTCAAGGGGATATTTTTGCATGAGAGAGGATAGCCGTCCACGCACCTAAAAAATAAAAGAGCAGATCAAGAACAATGGCTTTGGCCAAGGTCAGGGCTACTAGCACCTGGAACAAGGCCGCTGGGGAGGTTTGGAACATTCACCACATCCAATAGCTCATGCTCAACATATGAAGAGGTCTTGGCACACATCATTGTGTGTGACCCCACAACACCTCAAGGTGAGGAACATTCTAAGATTTCTCTCTGAATTTGATTCAGGAAACTTTTGAGCGCTCTGATGGAGAAAGCAGCTGTCAGGTACATGTGAGTTGTGTCGTGTAAGAACACTCCTCCCACCAAAGCAAGGGGAAAAGGAGTACGTTTTATACTTTGCCTCCCACCAAAGAACATCCTTCTTTCCAACCAAGCCCCTCAGAGCTCTAGAATACTTCAAGGCTTGACATTCTTCTGTTCAAAACTGAAACGAGCCATTAGAAACAGATAATATCTGGAATATGTTATTCCCAACACATTTTTGTGATTACCTAAGTACCAATAGTCAAAATTTTTACGGAATGCTGAAGAGCAGCCTCGCTCTGACATCTGTTAACAGTAAACAAGTGAAACAAAGTGGACGTCTCTCAATGATTCCAATCATGTCGCTGCCTTGTCCACGGTGAACATTTTTATGACTCAGTAGGAAGTGCTGCCTTTAGAACAACGACTTACCGGGAGGAAGATGGGGAATCGGCCTGAAGCCCCTGCTAAAAATCAAAAATTTATGAAATTCATAAACTTGTAAAATGTTAGCATATTCCCTTTTACTAGCAGGCAGTAAAGCGACAGCGATGCTCAGACAGACAAGCGGTTCCACTTAAGAAAAGGAACAGGGGCGCCTGGGTGGCTCAGTCGGTTAAGCGTCCAACTTTGGCTCAGGTCATAATTTCGTGGGTTCGAGCCCCACGTTGGGCTCTGTGCTGACAGCTGAGTCTGGAACCTGCTTCAGATTCTGTGTCTCCCTCTCTCTCTGCTCCTCCCCCACTCTCTCTCTCTCTCTCTCTCTCAAAAGTAAATAAACATTTTAAAAATTCAAAAAAAAAAAGAAAGAAAGAAACTGGAGCCAACCCACACCAAGACCCTCACGTTGGCCTGGGAAGGTAGGATTCTGCTGGTTATGCTTGACACACAAAATGGTTTGAAGAGAGGCGTACCTGGTGGCTCAGTTGGTTAAGCACCCGATCTCGGCTCAGGTCATCATCACACAGTTCATGAGTTCAAGCCCTGCATCGGACTCTGCAAGGAAACCGCCTGAGATTCTCTCTCTCCCTCTCTCTGCCCCACCCCCCAGCTCCCTCATGCACACATGCTCTCTCTCTCCCTCTCTCAGAATAAAAAACAAAAACAAAAAAAGAATATTTTTAAAAAATGCGTTAAAGCGAGTCGCTTTAGGGATCTCAGAACCCTGCAAATAAACAGAAAGATTGCTTCTGGCCTCCAGAGAAGACAGAAGTGTGGCTGAGAGTCTGGAAACTTGGCTTCCACCCCTGCCTCTGCTACTTGCTGACTGTTAGATTTGGGGCCAGTTGCTTCGTGTCTTGGGACCTCAGTTTCCCCCAACACTTAAGTGGGATTATAAAGGACCTACCCCAGTGGATCCCTGTGAGGTTTAGCTAAAGCGGGAGTGATGTGTAAGGATTGTAGAACAAAGAGGCAAACCATAACAAGGGCACGTAAGGACTGGAACAACACAGCCTCGGGGCACAAAGAGGAGGCCGGGGCTCCTGCCCACATCTCTAACTCTGGGCGATGACTCAGGCCTGAGAGCCTGAACAGTAGCTGCAGTGGCCAGACAACAACCAAGCGCTGGACAAAGGCGCAGGGACCTGAGGTCAGTCTTCATTTTCATTGATGAGGAAGAAGAAGCCCAGCTGGAAGGTTCCAGAGAAGCCCCGAGGCTCCGACATACAGCCAGCCCTCAACTCCCACCATTGCCAGGCAAATAGGCAACACTAACACTCCCTCCTCCTTCATCCTCCACCTGCCTCCCCGTTGGGCACCGTTTCCTCCTTAAAAGTTCCTGAATGTTAAGTTTAACAGACAGGAAGGAGCAGTGGGCAAGAAAAGGGGGACTGACGTGATCAGAGTCGCCCCCGTCCTCATATTCTTCCAGATGGCCATTCCTCACTCCCACAAAGCCGTGCACGGCCCTGAGGAGCTCTTTGCCATGGCTCGTGAACGCCCAGCCCAATCCAAGGGGGGCTGCTGTATGCACTCGCTTTCAGGAGCTTCGGGGCACATGTACACGCACACACACGCTCACACACTTCTCACACGTACACACAGACACCTGCATGAATGCACACACACAGGTTCAACCACACAGGCACACACATAGGGGCACACACAGCTTCTCACATACAGATATAGGTTTGCACATACACACACACGCACACACACACGGGCACAGCGACAGCTTCCAGCTGAGTGACGGCAGCAGTGATGGCAATCATAATGCCCAGCTTACTCACCTGCTTGTAAACCCCCAGACCAGGTTCCCAGATAGTGACTTGCTTTTATTCATATATTTTTTGAAAATATAACTCATGTATAATTAGTATCATTTTGATGAAAATATTTCTGAAGAAAGCAAAATATTCCAATCTAAGCCTACAGCAACTAAATTTAAGTAGCGTTCATCTGTATAACAACTTAACAAATATTTTATTTTTTTTGTTTCAAGTTTCTATGTAAATTCTAGTTAGTCAACATGTAGTGTAATATTAGTTTCAGGCATAGAATTTAGTGATTCATCACTTGCATACAACACCCAGGGCTTATCAATCACAAGGACCCTCCTTAATGCCCATCCCCCATCTAGCCCATTGCCCCGCCCACCTCCCCTCCAGCAACCTTCGGTTTGTCCTCTACAGTTAAGAGTTTGTTTTATGGTTTGCCTCTCTCTTTTTTCCCCTGTGTTCATCTGCTTTGTTTCTTAAATTCCACATATGAGTGAAATCATACGGTATTTGTCTTTCTCTGACTTATTTTGCTTCGTTTAATATACTCCAGCTCCATCCACATCTTTGCAAAATGGCGAGATTTCATTCTTTTCATGACTGAGTAATATTCCATTGTATATCCATAACACATTTTCTTTATCCATTTATCAGTCGATGGATATTTGGGCTCTTTCCATAATACAGCTCTTGTTGACAATGCTGCTATAAACCTCAGGGTGCAGGTACCCCTTCAAATCAGTAGTTTTGTATCCTTTGGGTAAATACCTAGTAGTTCAATTGCTGGGTCATAAGGTAGTTCTATTTTTAAATTTTGAGGAACCTCCATACTGTTTTCCAGAGTGGCTGCACCAGTTTGCATTCCCACCAACAGTGTAAGAGGGTTCCTGTTTCTCTGCATCCTCACCAATACCTGTTGTTTCCTGAGTTATTAATTTTAGCCATTCTGACAGGTGTGAGGTGATAGCTTATTGTGGTTTTGATTTGTATTTCCCTGATGATAAGTGATGTTGAGCATCTTTTCATGTGCCTGATAGCCATCTGGATGTCTTCATTGGAAAAATGTCTGTTCATGCCTTCTGCCCATTTCTTAATTGGATTGTTTGTTTTTGGGGTGTTGAGTTTGGTAAGTTATTTATAGATTTTTGGATACTAACCCTTTATCTTATGTATCATTTGCAAATACCATCTCCCATTCCATTGGTTGCCTTTTAGTTTTGTTGGTTGTTTCCTTCACTGTGCAGATGCTTTTTATCTTGATGAGGTCCCAACCGTTCATGTGTGCTTTTGTTTCCCTTGCCTCCGGAGATGTGTCTAGTAAGAAGTTGTTATGGCCAAGGTCAAAGAGGTTGCTGCCTCTGATTTCCTCTAGGATTTGATGGTTTCCTGTCTCACATTTAACTCTTTCATCCATTTTGAATTTATTTTTATGTATGGCATAAAAGGTGGTCCGGTTTCATTCTTTTGCATGTTGCTATCCAGTTTTCTCAACACCATTTGTTGAAGAGACTATCTTTTTTCCATTGGATATTTTTTCCTGCTTTGTCAAAGATGAGTTGGCCATATAGTTATGGGTCAATTTCTGGGTTTTCTATTGTGTTCCATTGATCTCTGTGTTCTTTTTTGTGCCAGTACCATACTGTCTTGATGACTAAAGCTTTGTAATGTAGCTTTAAGTCCAGAATTGTGATACCTCCTGCTTTGCTTTTCTTTTTCAAGATTGCTTTGGCTATTTGGGGTCTTTTGTGGTTCCATACAAATCTTAAGATTGTTTATTCTAGCTCTGTGAAGAATTCTGGTGTTATTTTGATGGGGATTGCATTAAATGTGTAGAGTCCTTTGGATAATATAGACATTTAAAACATTTTTGTTCTTCCAACCCATGAGCATGGAATTTTTTTTCCATTTCTTTGTGTCCTCTTCCGTTTCTCTCACAAGTGTTCTATAGTTTTCAGAGTAGAAATCTTTTACCTCTTTGCTTAGGTTTATTTCTAGATATCTTATGGTTTGGGGTGCAATTGTAAATGGGATCGATTCTGATTTTCTGCCGCTTCATTATTGGTGTATAAAAATGCAACCGATTTCTGTACATTGATTTTGTATCCTGTGACTGTACTGAATTTGTGTGTTAGCCGATGCTCCATTAGCATGACACGTGATTCCCCGTCACCTTACTTTCAACCTGCAGGTGTCTCGAGGTCTAAAATGAGACTCATGTAGTCCCAACAGTGACTTTCCGTCCAACACTTATAACGTGTCCTCCACGGTTTGTCACCGAGATTTGACACCATAGGCGCTGGAGGACCATCAGTATTTAACATGGGTTCCCGAGGTGGGAGAGGGGCAGGGAGAAGGCCCTGGCTTGTGGGATTTGTTGAGTCCTGTGGTGTAGAAACTCCCTCAAGGGCAGTTCCAAGCTACCAGCATGACATCACTGAAAGTCAGGTTGGGAGAGACACCAGCAAAGACAGCCCCAGGAGCTCCAGCAATGGTTCAGGGGCCAGAGAGGCACCAGTGTGAACCACAGGAGCAGATGTCTTCCCGGTCAGAGACCATGATGCCAAACCCCAGGAAGAAACAAAACCAAAACACCTTCCCAGCTACAGGCCAAAGTTTATTTGTTCAGTTGACAATATTTACTCAAGCAAACTAAAACTATAGGAGAATATTAGGGAAGAGAAAACCTGCCTTTTGACTTTTGGCGAAACCTGTAGTTAACAAATTTAGAACGTTTTTCTCTCCAGAAACCGGCAGAATAAGTATTACTGGGAAATCTCTGGCAGTCATCATTTCTTATGGAATTTTTTTTCATCTTTTTGAGTCTGGTTTAAATTAACTTCAAACAGCTTTATAGCACACAAAGTCAGAAAAGAAGAACTTACTGGAAACACACCCAAATCTAAGCAAGGCCAGTGTGGAAGGATCCTCTGACTAATGTGTGTAGTTTCGCACAAGGGACTAAGGGACATCGGAAGCTTTGGGAATGATTACCTGGGGTGAGCACACACACCTGCCCCCTTTCCCAAGAAACCACCAAGTCCTACTGCGAGGACAGCCCTGGGCCATTATTCTGCAAAATCCTCATCAAACAATTTCTTTTCATTCCTGCTTTAGCTCGGTTGTTTCCTGCTCACATTTTTATTAGGTTTCCTGAATGTAAACCTGAGATGACTCCCAGTGCAAACAGAGAAGCTTCTGTTACAGTCCATTTGAAAAACTGCCCACTGGAATAGAGAAAGAGAAAACACATTTTCGTATTTACCCAAAAGCAATGGAGCCTCACACAATAAGTTAAGATTATAATATTCTTGAGGGAGGCGAATTCTCTATTCCAATATAAACTCTACAATTGGTTATCTCTATACCATTAAGGAAGTGTCCCAGCCGAATGAGCTAAATACACTCTGGATGGCCGAGATCATTTACAGAATAGCAATCAGAACAAAGGCAAAAGAGAGATAAAAATAGAACACCTCTCGCTGACAGCGACCCCCAAGCAGAAAGCTATAAACCTATCAGGAGTGTGTGTTTAACTTTTCATCCTTCAGGAGTTTATTAATGAAGCCATGTGGCTATGAGAGCTTGGATTTATGAGGCACAGGCTTCAAGACTCATACTTAGACACTGAAACTCAGAAAGGTGAACTTTCAGCGACGTTATCACTGCAGGTATGTGCAGAAGTGAGGATCAAACCCTGGTCCTTCTGTCTTCAAGGTCAATTCTCATTCCAGCAGATCAGAAGGGAGTGGGGAGGTCACAGCACCAAAGCATTCTTTCCATAGCATGCCTTTGAAAACTAAAATTCCCCTTGTGAATTTGTGAGATACGAGCGTTCTATTTTGTGCCACCTCTAGAAACTTGTATGTTGAGTGAACTGAAGTACATCTGCTTTTTGGGGCCACTGGGAGTTGAAGAGGGGTAAAGGAAGATGTAGCCTAACGTTCACCAGAAGGCTAAGGCATGAGGGTCCTGGAGTTGATTCTTTCTTCCAACATTTTGGAGCTGTGCAATCCTGGGCAAGTTACTTAACCTATATGAATCTCAGTTGTCCTCATCTAAGAAATGGGGATAATAATAAGTATCATCATATGTAACAGGCATCACCCTGTTGAGAGTGTTCAGTGAGATAAACCAGGCACATGGTAAAGAGTCAGAGGTTATCAGCTATCATTTCTGTTCTCCATTGGCCCGAAAATGTGCTTCCCCACTTCCCCACATTTTAACATTTCTTCAGTGAAACTGACAGTCTGCAGCATCCTAGCATTGTGTCAAATTTTAATGGCACATCTTACAATCGATGGAGTCTCGCTTTCATGAAATACGGCGTTATAATTATCAGTACTATTATCGCCAGAGATTTGACCATAAAATAATAATGAGACTGCTTCCACGAGCTGTGGACAATAAGCAGCCTTATTATTTTATAATAGCATGGCAGATTTCCCAGCTAGAAGACTCTCCTGGGGGCCACTGTGCAATGGCTAAGATGGATGAATGTTGCCTTCTGGCAGTAACAGACTTTCAATAGATCTGTCTGACTTTAAGCAAGTGCAAGATACGAAAATCCACATTTCTATTGAAAAACTAATTAGAAGGTAATACTGTAAAATAGAAGAATGCTAAAAGTACCCATTTAGGCACATTTCTCAACCTTTATTCTCCACCCCCCATCATGAGCCGTTTAAGACATTTTTGTTCAAATCCCTTCCCCCAATGAAATTTTAATGTTAAATACACACTATCTATCTATGTATTGGATGCATATCTGTGCTTGACACATAAAAACCTGTATGAACAATGTACAAAGGAGTATGACTTTTATGCTCTCTTGAGGATTCCCCTTTGAGAATGCATGGTTTAGAGACAGATGTTAAAGGTCATTTGAGATACTATTTGACGGGAAACTTTTATTTGCGCGTAGATTTTCCATGATGTGTCAACTGCAGAAAGGAAGAAACACAAGTAGCCTGTTAGATAAAATGTCCACAGTGGGGTCCCTGCTCCACGTTCATTACAGGCCAGTGTCTCTCTGTTTTTTAGACCATGGTACCCAAGCAACATACCAGGAAGGTGAGCGCAAGTATGAGCCAGATTTGACTTTATAATTGAAGAATACTTGCCTCAAAGTTCAGTAGACTTCTTTTAGTGTGCACGAGGATCTATCTACCCCATGACAAATAGGCATGAATGACCAGTAGTTCATTCAAATAACCGTGATTGGAATTACTTCTACAATAGATCTCAATATATATTTTTTTCTTATCTCATACTGTTTTTTCTCTAGTAGTTGAAATCAGCATGCAGGTCAACAAGTTTCCTGAATATTCTCTGCAGGTTAGCCCCAAGGGCAGGGTTCTCTGCCTCCCTAATCTTACGGGCCCTGGGCAGGCTGAAGTTTCCTGGATCCCAGAGGAAGGACACCTGAAGCTGCAGAAAACAACTGCTTCCTGTTTCCTGCTTCTCACTTCCTGTTCCCTGCTTCTCACTTCCTGCTTCCTGCTTTGGCCAAAGTCCAAAGCATCAGGAATGAAGGACTCCTGGCACCTCTGCCTCAGAGTAGATGGCAGAGGCTTGGACAGAAGATGGACAGAAGGTTCACAGGAAATGAGCTCTGCAGAGCTAGAAACCTTTGCCTGGCAGGAGGAAAGAACAGGGGCTAAAGGAAGGTTAATGAGGGGAGCCCCAACTTCGGTGATGGCAATGAAGAGAGGGAGCCAGTGTGGGAAAGGCAGGAAGGAGGCAGCCGGCTCACAGAGCAAACTCCAAGGAAACAGTGGGCTCCAGTCATGGGCAGCAGGAGAGGGAGCCCAGCTGCCCCTACCCCTACGTGTGTGGGGACGTGTACAGAAGCCTGGAAGCAGCAGTGATGGCCCAAAAGTTAGCCTCATCCCCCATCCAGGGGCCACATGAGAGCAGGCTGCGAGGTTCCTTTGAGGACTGTTCCAACCCAGGGCAAGATTTCAGAGGCACCTGGGGCTGGGCTCAGAGCAGCACCCACACCATCACCTCGATGCTCAGGAGATAGGCAGTTCAGTCTGCTAGTACCTGTTTAAAGAGGCCAGGGCCTTCCACTCCAATGAGATTGTTCGCCTGAAATGTGGAAGGAAGGAAGGAAAAAAGGAAGGAAAGAAGGAAGGGAGGTGGGCAGAGAGGGAGAGAGGGAGGGAGGGGGGAAGGAGGGAAGGAAGGAAGGAAGGAAGGAAAGAAGGAAGGAAGGAAGGAAGGAAGGAGCCTACAAGGCTGTCCACCTCAGTAAGGGCTCCATGCAAGGGGTTGGGATATTCAGTCCTTTCCTGCTGAGCCTCAGGAAAATAGGGACCTGGTAAGAGCCGTCTCTCCTCCCGGGGTCTGAGGGCCTCTTGCACCTTGGAACGACAGTGCTTGTTCTATAATATAAATATATTTTAAGTTTATGTATTTATTTTGAGGGGGGGAGGGCAGAAAATGAGGGAGAGAGAGAATCCCAAACAGGTTCCGTGCTGTTGGCACAGAGCCCAATGCTGGGGCTGGATCTCATGAAACAAGAGACCATGACCTGAGCAGAAACCAAGAGTCAGATGCTTCACCGACTGAGCCACCCAAGTGCCCCTGTTCTTATAAGGATCCCATTCCTGGCTGCCTCCAAGCCTCACTCACAGATTCTCTTTCCCTATGCAAGGGCCCGTTGGAGCCCCTGACTCAGTGGGCCAGCTTGGGGTCCCCAAGCATGAGGAATGGAGAGGCTCCAGAAACATGCACCGTCTTCATTTCTGGATAGAGTCCCAGGCCTGGCACCCCTGGTCCCAAGTTTTCATCTGACGGTAAGCCAGGGATGGCCACTCTCTTCTTATTTGGATAAGTGGAGGAGATGGGGGGCAGAGCAACAGGAAAGAGGTCCCCTTCCTCGACTCCACAAACTCTCCAGGTGCTGCTTTGCCTCTGTGGATGCTTACGTAAGGGAGGTGCTAGCAAGCACGTCATTTCACACCCCGTGCCCACAGTCATTCAGGACTCGACAAGAACACTGGCGAGACCCACTTGTAATTGTCTGGTGGTTGAGTGCTTATTTAATCATTTTAATTCCACAATTGGGATAAATTCAAAATTTACTTTGCACGACCCTTACCTGGCAAATGAAGGGAGGTGACACAGGTGACTGGGTGCTGACATAAAGGTGGGTTAATAGAATGTAACTTGGCTAATGGCGTATAAATTAGAAACTGGAGAGTTTAACATTGGAGGAATCTAGAAGGAGGAGGCTTATGCACATACACCCACACACATGCACACACAGGTACACACACACCCACACACGCACACACACACACACACCTCATTGTCCTGTTTATTTCCAATACTGCTGTTTGCACAACCTGAATGTACTTAATTGGTTTACTTCTTTGTCACCAGTTGACCCACGGTTAGAATGTCCCTGAGAGCAGGAACCTTGTCTGTCTTGTTCAACCCAGGATCCCTGGGATCTAGAACAATGCCTGGAACCAGAGCCCATCACTGTTGGTGAGGAAGAGAGGGAGGGTTTAGCAGCCAGGCACCTGTCCCATAGTAAGTGCTAAGACCAGGCAGCCTGCAAGGCCACGCTCAGGGTGATGATGTCAATCTCTTCAATAGTTCAGAAGGCCAAGTACAAAACCACAGGTCTGGGACAGTAACCATCTCTTGAAAGTTACCTAAAGGGCAACTACGTTAGCTAAAGTAAGACAGTAAGATGGAGAAGAGGAAAGTCCTTCCTGGTTTCAGATACACAGGAGATTTGCAGTCACCCGGGAGAGGGAAGAAACCAAACACGCCATCGGCAAAGCCACGCTGCTGGCTTGCTCGCCATGAGAACCCTGCTCACGGGGAGTTTGATGTTGGCACAGCCCAGTGAGCTGGAAACCTGGGCAGCGACCCCAACAGTAGGGCCTTCGCTCTGTCTGAAACACTAGGCCTGATGTGCGTCAGTTTATAACTTTGCCGTGGTCTACACAGTGGGCGCATGCCTGGAGTTCTGGCTTACAATGTGTGCTTAGCCTATATTCTGATGCACTTACACAGAAAGGACAGAAACCACGCGTGCCCTGGACTGATGGGACACCATGCACCTGCAGCTGGGAGATTTTTGTTTCCTCTGAGCATAACAAGCCAGCACAGTTGGAGCAGGACTGTGTCCAAGCCCAGCTCCAGACTGCACTGGGGACAACACCGTAAAGCGCTCATCAGCAAAATGGAGAGGTCCGGGAAGATGGAACCACTGTGGTCAGAGGACCCATGGTGTGTACCCTGGAAAAGTGAAGGCTTGAAAGGGCCGAGAAAGTTACAAGCGTCTGACAATGAGGAGGAGCGCAGCCGCTCTGCCATCCAAGCAGAACAAAGAATTTAGGAAATAGGAAAAGGAAATAGGAAAGCAAATACTGGCTAAGGGCAAGAGGATTTCTGCACCAGTTAGAGCTTTGGACAACTGAATATACAGCAGAAAGAAAGCATGGCGTCCGCATCATCCCTGCGCTGCCATCTGCTAGTGGCGAGGCCTTGGGCAAGTTAGCTAATTTCTGTGAACCTCAGCTATTATCTCCAAATTGGGAAACATAGCAGTTTCGTCAACATTGGCAGTGAAGGTTAAAATTAAATGGTGCATGTTGGTGGGAGTGCAAACTGGTGCAGCCCCTCTGGAAAACAGTGTGGAGGTTCCTCAAAAAATTAAAAATAGATCTACCTTATGACCCAGTGATAGCACTGCTGGGAATTTACCCAAAGGATACAGGAGTGCTGACACATAGGGGCACGTGCACCCCAATATTTATAGCAGCGGCTTCAACAATGGCCAAATTATGGAAAGAGCCCAAATGTCCATCAACTGATGAATAGATAAAGAAGATGTGGTTTATATGTACAATGAGAAAGAATGAAATCATGCCATTCACAGCAATGTAGATGGAACTGGAGGGTATTATGCTGAGTGAAATAAGTCAGAGAAGGACAGATATCATATGTTTTCACTCATATGTGGAATTTGAGAAACTTAACAGAGGACCATGGGGGAGGGGAAGGGGAAAAATAGTTACAAACAGAGAGGGAAGGAGGCAAACCGTAAGAGACTCTTAAATACAGAGAACAAACTGAGGGTGGATGGTGGGGGTGGGGGAGAGGGGTAAGTGGGTGATGGGCATTGAGGGGGGCACTCGTTGGGATGAGCACTGGGCATTGTATGAAAGTGATGAACCACAGGAATCTACCCCAAAAGCCAAGAGCACACTTTACGCACTGTATGTTAGCCAATTTGACAATACATTATATTTGAAAAAATAATAAAAATAAGTAAAGTAAAATTAAATTAAATTAAGAAGCGCATGTAAAACACTTAGCACAGAGAGTAAGCACCCAAAAACAGTAGCTCTGATCATCTCAATATTATGGAATACTCATGACATAGACATAGTCCTCTATTATGTAAAGGGGTGCTAATAGGGGCCCAATTGTTTCCCCCTCCCCCCGCAAAAAAAAGATGTATTGGAGCCCTAAGCCCCAGTATCTCAGCCTAGGGCTTTATTTGGAGACAGGGTCTTTACGGAAGTAATCCAATTAACATGAGGTGATTAGAGTGGAAGCCAATCCAATATAACTGTTGTCTTTGCAAATAGGGAAATGTGAACATTCACACACGTAAACAGAAGATGACACACAGAGACGCAGGGAGAAGAGGGCTTTCCGCAGGCCGAGGACAGGGGCCTGGAGCAGACTCTCCCTCCCAACCGCAGAAGGGACCGTCGCGCTGACGCCTCGACCTTGGACTTCCAGCCTCCAGAACTGGGAGACAATAAATTTGTGTGGTTTAATCCCCCCGATCTGTGGTTGTTTGTTAAGGCGGCCCTAGCAAACTGAAACAGGTTCCCCACTCACCAAACACTGGCAGCCTCCCGTGGGGGCTGGGGGCGGACGTGACCAGATTGCCACCATATAAATACAGGCTCCTGGGCTGACCGGAGACTTTGATTCAATTAGGTCAGGACAGGACCCAGATACGCATTTTGAAAAAACAGCCGCAAGGTCCAGCACGTGGAGGCTTGGTTTAGGGCCGGACAAGCTTCGAAGTAATTCCTCAGCTCTGTTAGCCCTCCACCTTGTTGTGCAAAGAGTGTGCACAACACGTGTGTGTCTGTGTGGGTCCAGGCCTGTGTCGTTCTAAGCATGTGCCAGATTCGGAAAGGATCCCCACGTCAAGATTCCACAAACGTACATGAGAAGAGAAAGGTGAAGAACACAAAATGAACCGATTTGTCTCTGCCCAAATTGGCTTCCATCCAGGCCCAAGCAGCAGCGGCAGCGGTCCTGCCTCCGTTGCCCGCGCGGCTCCAGCCACAGCCTCCCGGCGCCCCCTGATGCCCCCGCCACCCAGGCAGCCACCAGGGGCCCCCCGCGGACCAGGTCTGCGAGTAAAGACAGGGGAAGACCCACCGGAGGGTCCTGCCCGCCCCCGAGCAGTGTGCCAGCCTATGCCAGGGCCAGGACATGTAGCCTCCGCGAGTGTTTGCCAACAGGTGGGGATATGTGACCTCGTGGAAAAATAACAGTGCACTTGGAAAGGTCACTACTTTACCTGTGTAACAGTGTCTAATTTCATTCAACTTAAACAAAGCAGATTGAGTAAGTTATAGAAGCCCAAAAGCTATATCGTTCCCTAATTCAGCTCCGGTCTTTTTTCCCTGGGTAATAGTTACCCACAGTTGCATGACAAATTACCTCCAAAATGTAGTGGCTTAAAACAACACACATTAATTATCTCGCCGTTTCTGCGGGTAGGAATCCAGGGTGCCTTAGCGGGGTGCCTCTGGCTCAGAGCCTCTCAGGAGGAGGCAGTCAAGCTGTTGGACAGAGCTGGGGTCTCATCCAGGGCAGGCGCCAAGAATCAGCTTCCAGTTCACTCACATGGTTATTGTCAGGGCCCCGTCTCCCACCACGTGGGTATCATCCTCACAGGACCGCTTCCCAGGCTGGCTCTGCCGAAGGTAAGCAAACGAGGCGAGCAAGAGAGAACAAGAGATAGAAACCACAGTCTTTTTATAACCTAGTCTCAGAAGCGACATTCGTCACTGTTGCCATATGCTGTCCAGTGGAAGCGAGTCATTAGGCCCAGCCCACACCGGAGGGAAGCGTCTTATACAAAGATATTATCGCAAGGAGGAGGGGACTGGGGGGACGTTATCTGCGAGGCTGCCTGTCATACTCTGAGTCAAAGAAGAGTTTCAACGTGGCCCCTCGGACAAGGTCTTCCTACGTTCCACCATAAACTGTTCCTCACGGCACATGTCACCATATCACAGATCGGAAAGATGATACTCTCTGGAATTGTCTACCTGTGTCACGTTTCCTAAGAAATAAAGGCTTAAACATAAACCCCAAAGTGATCCGTTATCAGAATATTTACCGAGGGCAAATCCCTTTGCTTCTACTTTTTGTTGATCCTGTAGTCTATAGGGGAGAGCAAACAGGCTACCAAGGACCAGACAGTAAGTATTTTTGGCTTAGGAGGCCATGTGACCTCTGTCACAACTACTCAACCTTGCCATGGTATCACGAAAGTAGCACGAAGCAACATGTACGCAAATGGGCATGGCTGTGTTCCAATAAAACTTTATTTACACAGCAGACCTCAGGCAAAATTTTATTCACAGGTCATAGTTTGCCAAGTGTCACAGAAAGTAGCCCGTGTTCTATTAGAGAATAAAACAGAAGTTAGGGGTAAAAGTGGAACTAGCATGTTACTGTTTCTGACAAAGGCATTCAGGTGACACATGTATTAAATGCTTCATCGTAAACACGGGCAAATCATATCGAATCCGTATTGACCACCATCATCCAAAATTGAGAACACGTGACCTTGAACTGTCCTGTCGCCTAGAATCGTGTTAGAAGTTGTGTGACTGTCGAGGCATTGGGGTGAGTGTGGAAGGCCTAGAATTGCCTGAAAGGTTCCCCTCGCCATCCTAATGATGAATTTCTACCTAGTCACCTAGAAGAGAACTTCTATTCATTTATTTTACTTAATGACACAACAAAAGAACATTGGGCCAACCATGACAATCCCATCTGTTGAGGGGATACCGGTAATGTAAATGGGAGGAAAGGCTCATAAAAATAATTTCTAAACCTATAGCCAAGATACAAGAAGAGCCTTGCTTGTGATGATTTTTCAATTCTGAGCTTCTAGAAACCAGAGCCAGACCAGTCATGGGTACAAGGGAATTTGCCCACTCCTGCTCCAGAGGATAAAGGACTGCCACCACCCCTAGCTCACAGGGCATAAGCGATGCCTGGAAGGGTAAGGGGAGCACAAGACAGCCTCTCCCCACCCCACATTTCTTCCTGAAGGATCTTACCGGCAAAGGCACGGAGAACCGGGAATGACATGACACTTGAATTTTATCTTTTAAAATGTGTCGCAAGGAACTCTATGAAGTCTTTGTTTAGAAACAACCCAGCATGTTAACACTGCAAAGCTTCAGAAACTGGGAAGTTGTTCATCAGTTCAGTTTGTTTTAGAGGAGAATATCAGACGCTTATGTCTGTCGTTCACTATGCACAGTTTCAGCCTCCGATAGACTAGAATGTAAGCTCTAAGAAGGCTGAGACCTTATCTTCACTTTCTAGAAAAGGGCCTGGCATAGGGTATGTCCTCAAAAATATTTGTTGAATGAA
The DNA here is from genome assembly GCF_018350215.1 of Panthera leo. NCBI lineage: Eukaryota > Metazoa > Chordata > Mammalia > Carnivora > Felidae > Panthera > Panthera leo. The sequence continues at coordinate 230,442,859 of NC_056679.1, forward strand.
ACAAAGTCTATGAAATCGATAAACTCCTTCCGAGTCTTGAGATTCCTAGATTTATCCTCAGGGCCTGGTAGCCAACTGTGCCTCCCTCCCCCTGCCATTAAACCCCTGGGATCATAGGAAGAGGACAAGGACCCCAGGAGAGAGCTCAGGCCAGCATATGTCTCCCAGGACCCCCTCATGAGTAGATAAGGACAGGGCTCCTTTCTGTCTCTCAGCTACCATAGCAGCACCAGCCTTCTGCCTGGAATCTCAAGGAACATTCAGTTCTCCAATCACCTCAGTGAAAGTTGGGGAAGCTGGAAATGAATCCCAGGGAACCTGGGATAAAAGCAGAGGGCAGTTGATGGAAAGAGCCTGCGGTAAACGGTGGGTCTAATGGGATAGGACAGACTTCAGTATCAGAAAAAAAATAGCAAGGTAGAATTGCCGGGGGCGGGGGGCGGCGGGTGCAGGGGAGCAGGGAGAGGGTGGAGAGCAAGGCTTCAAATTGTGTAATGAATCCATTAGGGGCACTGCTTTTTATTTATGTGCAATTTGTAAGGGTGCAAAGGAGGAAAAACTAGACCCCTCTCTGCTATCTGTGGGTGTGAAGTCACATCACCTTTTCCATGGACCCTGCAAGGGATCCCTTCAGCGTAACTTTTCTTTACCCAAACACTCCGTGGTTCTTTGTTAGGAAGATGAATGGTCATGTTGTAAGTCTCAAGCGAGCTACGGAAGCTTGCATATTTTCTTTTATCTTTTCCATGGCCAAAGGCAGTTTATTAATTTATGTCAGTAAAAAGCTCTGAATGGTGCCCCAGAGGGTCCCTCCAAGCCTGAAGGATGGGCTTGAGATTCGTTCTTATCTAGATCAATCGCAATTGTATTTCCCAAGCTCGGACTTGCCCCTAAAAATTGAGCAAAAGCTGAGCTGGCTTTTCCGCAAACATGGTGAGAAGGAGGACGCCCACTGAAATCATTATTTACAGCCTTCTCTAGCCTGCAAAGTCACACACAGATACTTCCACCCGAGTAGAATAATTAATCGGTTTTGTTAAATCACTTCACTGGGAAGAAAGATGGCTTAAAAGGAAACCCAGGTAACCTCAGCAGGGAAAATAGGCTTTCAATTTGTTAGGGCAATTATTTGCCAACTCTAACCTCAGAATGGTGAGAGAGAATAAAACTCTCTTCCTCTCATTAGCAAAGGAGAGAGAGAGAGAGAGAGAGAGAGAAAATGAAGAAGTGCCCAAAGGTATCTTCCAGAATCTTCCAGAATCATAGCCATGTGTATGCTTATTGATACAGGCTTATCCGTTGAAAGTTAGGACACAAATAACTTAGCCCCTGTTCACACTGATGCCTAATAAATAGCTGAACTTACCAGTACATTAACTTAAATCTATAAAATAACCTCACCTATGATAACCTATGCTGATAGCAGGTGTCCTTGAAATTATGTGGAGAGAAAATGACGCTTCCCTTCCATGGTCTTCCTTCCAAAAATCCATAACCCCTGTATAACAGGGAATGAGGGAAACATCAGACTAACATAAACTGAGGGGCAGTGCACAAAACAAGACAGTTAAAAAGAATCCTTATCTATTTTTTTTCTGGAAGCCAGATGTTATTAAATGTTATCATCCTAATGCTGATAGGATTATTAAGAAGTGGGGACATGTGTCACCAAGAAGTGTCCAAATTCTCCTTTGGGCATCGCTCTGTTATTTAGGTTTTCTAAAATATATTAATTTTATTTTTCAATGTGTTTATAAAAAGTGCTCTTACACGAAAGGCGTCCAAATATCTCCTATGTAGTAGTCAAAACATCTGTGCTTATTAAGAGAAGGCACAACTCGCAGCTTTGGAGGGGAAAGAAATGGCCAATAGCCTCCTCTTTGAGATCTTCTGCCGTTTCTTATTTAAAAGTCTGTGAATTGTTTTCGCTATTTCTGCGAGAAACAATTCAAATTTTGACAGGGACCCCCTAGAATCTATAGATGGTTTAGGGTGGTGTGGACTTTTGAACTACATTCATTTTTCTAATCCGTGAACATGGGATAACCTTTCCATTTGTTTGTGTCTTCAATTTCTCTCACCAAACTCTTGTAGTTTCCATTGTACAGGTTTTTTACTTCTTTAGTTAATGGGATGTGCATGGGTTAGATCCTGAGGGCATTATGCTAAGTGAGATAAGTCAGGGAAAGACAACTACTGTATGATATCACTTATATGGGGAATCTAAAAAAGTTGAATCATAGAAACAGAGAGAAGATTGGTGGTTGCTAGGAGCTGGGGGTTGGAGGAACTGGGGAGATGTTTAAGAGTACGGACTTGGGGTGCCTAGGTGGCTCAGTTGGTTAAGTATCTGACTCTTGATCTCATCGGCTCAGATCTTGATCTCAGGGTCATGAGTTTAGGCCCCACACTGGGCTCTGTGCCGGGCACGAAGCCTACTTTAAAAAAAAAGAAAAAGGGCACAAACTTGCAACTAGTAAATAAATAAGTTCTGTAAATGTAATGCATAGCACAGCGATTACAGTCACAGACACTTTATTATAAATTCCAAAGCTGCTAAAAGACTAGGTCTTAATTGTTCTGGCCACACACACACACAAATGATAATTACGTGACACGATAGAAATGTTAGCTAATGCTAAGGTGATGATCATATTATAATATATAAATATATCAAACTATCACATTGTGTACCTTACCCTTATACAATGTTATATGTCAATTATATCTGTTTGTTTGTTTTTTAAAAAGCCTGTGAAAACAGCTCTTTTGAAAACTGGTGTCAGTAAGGCTATCAAACCTCTAAGATTTCTCAAACTGCGTTTCTGAAAGCAAGCAGCACAACAGGAGGGCTTTGCCCATCTGGAAACAGCGGTGGGGAGTGGGGAAGCCCAGCCAGTGGGGGCTGCAGCTGTCATTTGGGAAGACAAGCCCACGCCACCCCCGCATCTGACCTGGCTGGCCCAGCACCTGTGAATCAGTCCTGAGTGCCCACCGGCTAACCTGGACCACTCTAGGGGATGCCAGACGGCACTGCAGTTCAAGTCTATCGTAAGGCTGACATCACCAACTACAGGGTGGTGGTTGTTTTTTAACCTAAATGCTCTTTTATTCTTAATCTTAAATCAATGTGTCTAAAGAATGATCACGAACAGCAGCCTTCAAAATGTGGTCCGGGGACTCCTGGAGTTTCCCTATACCCATTCAGGGGAGCTATGAGGTCAAAACTATCTTTTTTTACGATACTGAAATGCTTTTTGCTTTTTTTTTTCTACTTTCATTCCCTCTTGAGTATACAAGTACAGGTTTATTTTGCTATTTCTCTAAAATCTCCAACAAGTCATGTGCTTTGGGCAGACTTGTATTTAGTTCTTTAAAGTTCACCAAGCATCTTCAATATGTGATCCCCTGCAATTCTTGTAAACATTCTGGAGGGGTGTATGATTACTCCCATTTTTAAGGCGGGGTGGGAGGAGGCTCTGAGACCCAGAGGGGATAGTGTTTCCCCAATGCCACACATAGTGCGATCAGGCTGGGTCTCAAACCTTGGTCTGCAGCCCCCAAGACGAGCGCTCCGTCATTTGCACATTCTCCTTCCCAGACCGATCCCACATGGACGGTGTGAGCAGAGGCTCATGGCCGAAAGGCAGAAGCAGCCCCTCAACATCCTGTTCGTCTTTCACTTAAGCTCTCTAACAATGACATACTCCCCCTGAGGAAACTTTTGAATTTTCTTAATGGGAAAAGGGTAAAATAATATCCTAGTACCACCGAATCCTGAATAGATTTTAAAAAAAAAGAAAAGCTAACCAAAATATGTTGTTCTTCAATTTCAGACTCCCTTGAGATGATTTTATCTTGCTGAAAGCCTCTTTATTCTTGATGCCTCTGTCATGTTTATTTTTTCTACTTATAGCAATTCATATACCCTTGTAAGAATTTTATATAAGGAGATAAATGCTAAGGCATAATATTGAATAACTGTTTGAATCCCCGAGTAGGATTCGTATTACGGCCTCCACTGTGGAACCACAATCACGGAATGCGGCGCAAGGTCAAATAATGACTCTGCGAAAGAGCCGGAAACAAGATTGTCCTTGCCCCCCCCCACGCCATTTCTCCCCGCTGGAACACACTTTTCATAAATCGCCTCCGTAGCAGGTGCGGTTCCGTGGGAAATCAGTATTCACGGCAGTAGCACTCTCATCCTGTTCGCGGCTTCTATTTTCTAACGTCCAATACAGATAAAAATGTGTTGCCAAGATTCAGGCTGCTTATTTTTTTCTTCAAACATCCTTAGCCAGAGGGTAACCTCATATGCGACTAAAATCGACCTCCGTGTCTTTTATTAGCTGTTAAATTACTTTTGAAAAATGCCTCAAAGTGCTTCTCAATTACCCTGTGACTGACAAGTTGAAGCCCAATGAAATCCCAAAGGATTCCTCGTGTGTGTGTTTGTGTGTGTGTGTGTGTGTGTGTGTGTGTGTGTGTGTGTGTGTAAGATGTGTGGTGTTCTATGATTTTTATTTGGCTCTAGGACATGCATATTCTTTTCAAGTACTGTATGTGTGTGTGTGGGGGGGTGTCATATAAGTTATATTCAAATTAATATTATTTAAAACCTCCATAATATAGTAAGAAATACCTTGGATGTTACAAAGTCAAGAATGCTGCTCTCCCTTTCTGAGCAGTATCAACAATGGAAAACAAATTCTGCATAGTGAGTAAGAATATAAAAACTCTCATCCATCAAACAAACAGCACGAGAAGACATAACGTACGGGCCAGTCTGGAATAAAGAAGCGATGTTCATCACAGTGATTGATAGGTGGGGTTATTTCAATACGCTACAGGATAGCTCATGGATTCCATGAATTCTCATGAAAACTCCCTTTGTAGTAGTAACACTACATTGTACGGTATGTTGAGGCTTACAGGGCAGGACGGCGGCCAGCACGGGGTTCTCTCGGGTCTCCAGGCACCAGCCACCGATTCCCGTGCTTGGCCTTTCGCAGACTGGGTTTCTCCACGAATGAGGGCAGAGAAGTCCTTGGGTCTCAGGATCTCGTGGACGGTTCATGTGGCGAGGCAGAGCTACATGGAGCACAGGCAGCACTCAATCCCGATCTCACACCAGTCTTGGGGGAGGTGAGTGCTCACCTCTCTGAGGGATTGTGCAGATAAGGAAACAGGCTCAGAAAGTTCCGGGGATGTAGCCCAGGGTACAACATGCACACATGGAGAAGAGGGTCTGCATTTTCTGTTCCTTTTTCCAGTACTTTTTCCAGTGCTTACAGTATTCACATTAAGAAGTATCTTACAGGGGTGCCTGGGTGGCTCTGTCAGTTGAGTGTCCAACTGCTGACTCCCACTCAGGTCATCATCCCAGGGTTATGGGATCGAGCCCCAAATCAGGCTCCGAGCTGAGCACGGAGCCTGCTTAAGAGTCTCCCTCTCTCTCTGTCTGTCTCTGTCTCTCTCTCCCTCTGCCCCTTTCCCCTGCACACTCTGGTCTAAAATAAAAAAAAAAATTTTAAATTGAAAAAGAAGTATCTTATATTCAGCACCATTTCTTCCAGCACCATTTGGGATTGGACAAGTCTACTTAGAGAAGAAGGGGGAAATAGCTCACAAAACTCTATTTGGAAGGCGGTCAACAGTGGGAGAAAATGGTATTGGGGCTTCAAAAATCCAGCTTCTGGTCCCAGTGCGCAGTCGAGAGTTGTGTCCCGTATCAACCCAACAATCCTTTCTTCTTTCTGTCTGCTTTTGTTTTTCTTGGTAAAAAAACTGCCTTGCTCTCAGAATTACAGTGAGCTTCAAATAAGATTAGTCACCCAGCAATTCTAACAAAATCTGAGTGTGCATGGCCATATAGAAACTTTCCAATGGGTGGTGCCTGGCATTTATCCTCAGGCATCTGGGACTGGTGAGGCTGGACACGCCCATGCATATGCATGTGAGCGCGCGCGCGCGCACACACACACAAACACGCATGCACGTACACACATGCATACACAAACGTGTTCACGGCGGGAGCAAATGTTAGAAAGGACAAGCGGCCATCTGTACTGATGTTGCCATTCTCTGCATAGTCCTCATTCACTGCTCTTCATTTCGGTAACAGTTGTGGGAAATTAAATGCATCCATGCTCTGGAGTTATGAGCGAGAATATCCATTGAGTGCTTTTTATTTATTTTTTTTTTAATGTTTATTTATCTCAGTTTTGTGAGAGAACGCGAGCAGAGGAGGGGCAGAGAGAGAGTGAGAGAGAATCCCAAGCAGGCTCCACGCTGTCAGTTCAAAATCCTGAACTGTGAGATCATGGCCTAAGCCAAAATTAAGACTTGGATGCTTAACTGACTGAGCCACCCAGGCATCCCTTGAACGCTTTTGATGTGCCCACCTTGGTTTTGGGTGCTGAGCATGCAGTGGGCAAACTGGACAAGGTCTCTCCTCTTTTGGGGCTGGCACTCAACCAGTGCTAGTCAGAGGAGACAGACAGCTGACACTCAGAAGACGGATGAGGGATTCTGGAGGAGGAGGATGAGGTGCCATGAAGACAAAGGGATGAGAGTCACGTACCTAACTGGCTGCTTCAGATCTGGTGGGCAGGGGAGGCCCTATGGAAAAGCTGGTTCCAGAATAAGAAGGATTCTGGGGGAATAATCTGGAGGAAACAGTTCCAGGTGGAGGGAATGGCTAATGCTAAGGCCCAAAGGGAAGAATTGGCTTATCACACTCGAGGAGTATCAGAAAGGCCAGGGTGGCCAGACGGGCCATGAGAGATGAGCTCCTAGAGGCGGGCACAGCCCCCATCACACAGGGCCTGGGAGGCCACATGTGCTGGGGGTTGCATTTGGCTACATGCAAAGACATCAACCACAGGGACTTGATCTAAATAGTCTGGAAGCGGGTCCATTGCTCTGCGGAGCACCCCCTCCCCCCACCCGACCAAGAACCTCAAGCCCGTGTATTCTGCCACCCTGAGCACATGGCATTCATGCCCTTAGTTGCCTCACAGGTGCAATAGGATTGCTCTGCTTTGCACCTGCTGTCTGAATTCGAGGCAGTGTGAGCCACGAGGTCAACACGAGAAAGAGCAGTTTTCACACCAAACGTGCAAAATTTTGCCACAGATCTCCCAACAAACCTCCACTTACATTTCCATGGCAGAATGTGCCCTCCCCTAGCTGCAACGGAGGCTGGGAAAAACTCAGATGGTTGTTTTCCAAGCCGAGTTCCTTACACAACCACATTTTCTTCAGTAGTGATGCTATTGACGAGGCAGGTACCCCACACCGTAGTCTGGATGCTATTCTAGGTGGAAAGGTATTTGGGGCTAGGTGCGAGAATCAGGAATGCTGCTTTGAACATATAAAACTAGACATGACTATCACACCAGAGTGTTCCAGTCAGCTTGGTGCTAGAACAGGCCTCAGGGCAGCCCAGTGGGGCCACCAAGGTCCTTGAGTAGCTTGACTCCCTCCTCAGAAGCCTCCTTCTTTTACCCCAGGGTTCCCTAGCAATGCCACATGCCCCTGAAGACATCATCACTCTTCACATGCAGCTTTATGTACCACTAGGGGCAAAAATGCTGCCAATTAAACTATAACACAATGTTTTCTAGAATTATTTCATACTTCTTAGAAACGGTTCAGAATTATTAAGACATGAGTCTTTACATAGCACTCATGCAAATACATAAAATGGAAAATCTTCATACAATTAATTGGTTAGGTATCCTTAAAGGTTCTTTCCATTCAGGATCCATATCCAGAGTGTCTGTGGATTTTCTCACTGTTCCATTTAGAGTGTTAGTGACGGCTCACCTCTTAAAAAGAGCGCTCTGCTATTTATTTCGGATTTTCTTCTAAGCTGATGACACCTGTCTGCGAGTTTTGATGTGAATGAATGCAAAAGAATGACAACTACATCACGACGGCCGCCTGGCCAACAACTATGTTGCTATTAATGCTATTGAAATGTGGGGAGAAAGCCCCAGTGGGTAGAACACGCATATGTGCTGTGATGCACACTTGGGCAGCGTTGGGTTAGGCACCCAGAGCTCAAGGAGACAGTGGGAGTCTGAAGCTTAGTGGAGAAACAGGGGTAGAGAAATGGGTTTGCAGATTTGTTATCCGTAAGTAAATGAATGACAGTCATACCCATGGGCCTGCATGTTGCCATAAAACAAGATCCAGACAGAAGAAGGCTGATGATGAGCCTTAGAATATTCAAACGTCTATAAATCCAGAAGAAAAGCCAACACACCTAACAGAGTTAGGAGGAGGCTAAGGAGGAGGGGGACGGTCAGCTAGGTCAATGCTGACAGGTCAAGTAGGATGAGATGGAAAGGTGACCACCGGATTGGGCAGCATGGAGGTCATAAGTAACCTTGATAAAAGAACCATACCTGTTTGAGGGTAACCTCGGGGGCAGCTGGATTGGACTGGGCCGAGGGGTAAAGGGGGAGTGAGGTGTTTAACCTCTTTGATCAGTTGTATTGCCAAGGGTAGGATGTACAGCCAAGAGAGACGGTGGTATTTCCTTTCCTCAAGACACTGGGCATGTTTGAACGCTAATTCGGCAAGGCGGGATGGATGGTGCAGGAGAGGATACCTGCAATCGCAAAGCGCTTGAGAAGGCGGGAGTGATGCGAAGCAGGGCACGAAGGCTTAGGATCAGCTTTGGACAGAACCCAGATCCATCGCAACAGCACGCCGGGGGGCCCAGAGGCAGCAGCGCAAGAACTCTGTCCCGGTCCCTGGCTTCACAGCGCTGTGTTTCTCCTGGGGGCTGCGGGGGGCACTCCCATATGCAGGGTCTTTGAGCAAATCCCTTCAATCCTCAGGCTCCTAGTCGGTCCCACGTGGGGTCTCATTTCCGCACATAATTAGTCGCTCCAAGTGTGAGCTGGGTGTGCACACCCGGCCGCGCGGGCCGGTTCCCAGACAACCTGCATCACTCCTGCGCGCGCCACCCCGGCGGCAGTTTCCGCACCTCCGTCACCGCCCCTCCCGCGGGGGGGGGGGGGGGGGGGGAGGTGAAGCGCGGCGCGAGAAGGGGCCACCCCCCCCGCTGGGCCCTTTCGACCTCCTGCCGGAGTCTGTGCCAGCATCAGCCCCGCCTCCTCCAACCGCAAACACCCCACCCTCACCCTCCTTCTTCCTCCCGCGCCCGCGGCCGCAGCTTCCAACGTGGCGCTGCCAGCCGCGCATGCTCAGTGCACAGAGCGGGAGGGAGGGGCCGGGGCCGGCTGGGCGGGGCCGGGCGCAGTGACGACAACGCGCAGCCGCGGGCAAGGGGGACGCGCCACGTCGGCGCGCGGCGGCCGCGCCCCCTCCCGGCGACCGCAGTTGCTGCCTCCGTGCGCGGCCCCGCCGCCCCTCGCGCGCGCCTCCCTCGCAACCCGGCGCTCAAGCTCGCGCGCGCCTCCTTCCCGGCTCGCGAGCCCGCCGTGGTCGCCGTCGCCGTCGCAGCCCCTCGAACGCGCGGTCGCATCATGTCTTCGCCTCCCGAGGGGAAGCTAGAGACGAAAGCCGGACATCCGCCCGCCGGTACTGACTCGTTCCCACTTTCTCTCCCGCCGCGGGGCGCGAGGGCGGGCTCGAACCTGCGGACGCGGGGCGCGGAGGGGGCGCCGGGCGGGGGCGTCCGCCCCGGCTGCGGGGCGCGGGGGCCGCTCGGGGGCTCCCCCTGGGCTCCGAGCGCCCCCGGCTTCGCCAGCCCGTGGGAGTTGCATGCAAATCAGAATGATTGGAAGAAAGTCGCTTGCACAACTTCCCCCGAGAAAGTTTGGGCCGAGTGCGTACTTAGAAGGGACAGACAGATGTCTTAGGAAAACGGGCAGCCGGAACGCTGAAAAGTCCGTGTGTGTCGTGTCGTGGTGACGATTAATTGTAGGCTGACAGCATTTCGTGCGGATAAAAGAACTAGAGAAGCGGAAATAATTTTTATCATTAATCACTTAGTGTGATTCCCCCCCCTCCCCTTCCCGACTTTCTTTCGCATCCAACTTTTTCTTAAAAGTTTTTCCTCGGACTTTTTTTTGTTGTTGTTGCAAATCCTGAACTTATGAGCCAAGGAAGTTAATTAAATCCAGGATAAAGAGTCAGCTTTCTCGAGAAAAAAAAAAAAAAAAAAACGAATCTAAGCAGACTTTTTAAGTTCATAGGGCCCACCTCTTCCCTCTCGGAGCAGGGTTCCCGTTTGTTCTTTCGACTCTGTCCCAACGGGTCGCTGTCTCCGGAATGACAATCGATCCATATGGAAGGACACAGGGAGAGACTCAAAGGCTACCGGCGCCTCTGTGTGCGTGGGTCTTTCAGAGTCTAAACTGTACACGTTAGTGTTATGAACTCAGCCTTCTAGTAACAGAAGCCTTATGGAAACGTGGCTGCTTTCTGTGCCCCATTTGTGCCCATTCTTGTTACAGTAGAGTCGCCCAATCGCCATCTGCTGTCCTCACGTTAGGACACTAAGTCTCTGCCTCAACAGGGGCAACGGAGCAGTTTTTCAATAAGGTGCATTCCAGAGTAGGTAATATTTTTCACTGGTGAAAAAAGCTCTCAACAACAGGAAAACTAACTAGCACTAGGGAAGAAAAATGGCTGACTGCTGTGTGGGGACTTAGGAGGCGTGGGATTTGGGGAAGACAGGCTTTGGGGCCATTTGTATTGCATTAGTTACAAAAAACAGTACCTCAGAGGGATTTCTTTTAAAGATAACTCTGACCTTGGATTCCTCCTGCTAGGGATCCACGTCCAGCTGCCTGCTCACCTGGGCGGTTCTGCAGGAAGGAACCCCTCCAGTTGCAGTCATGTCCTTGTACTATGTGGCATTAGTCTGCCCATGGCTCCCCTGTCCCAGGGGAATGAGTGGCATTAAAGTGTATCTGTTGGAATGATACCAAATCCACGTAGCAGTAATTCAACTTTTTTGTTTTGTTTTGTTTTTTTATTTATTTTTGGGACAGAGAGAGACAGAGCATGAACGGGGGAGGGACAGAGAGAGAGGGAGACACAGAATCGGAAACAGGCTCCAGGCTCCAAGCCATCAGCCCAGAGCCTGACGCGGGGCTCGAACTCACAGACCGCGAGATCGTGACCTGGCTGAAGTCGGACGCTTAACCGACTGCGCCACCCAGGCGCCCCAACGTAGCAGTAATTAAATTGCATGGAGAGACATATCCATATGGAGTTTTAGGATCAGAGGTATAAACTGTACATTGTTAACTCCCTGGGAGAAATTTCTTAAAGGACTCTGATTTTCTGTGAATTGTGAACAGTTAGGCTTTGCGAATTACGAACTGAATGGCTTATTTATGCCCTGAGGTGCAAGGAACCAACTTTTGTGCTGGTGAGCAGTGAACCTGGGGTTCTAAGTTTTGAGGACTGTCACTTCTCTGGGGCTTACTTTTCCTAATCTTTGAAATGGGAGGGTTGGGCCAGCTGACCTTCCTCTGGGAAAGCCCAGGACACTCTTCAGCTCAGTCCCTTCCATCCATCAGGATCAGAGCCAAAGGGCGTTTAACCCCACAGGTAAACTCAAGTGACTTCAGGACAGGTCCTTCAGCCTTTGGGTTCCCAGTCAAGAAGGAGCTGCTTAGGGATCTGTCACTGTTATTCTGCATTTTCTGAGACTGGTCACTCTTGGCCAGAGTCGGAGGAAGGGCCTGGCATCCTGGCCCAGGGGCGCAGGTTAGAAAGGGGACTTTTGCTTTCTACGGCTTGGCCTGCGGTATTTTGCTTCCCAGTAGTGCCCCTCAGCGCACTCTCCCAGATCACAGAGTTCCCTGCGGGGAAGCTCAGGGTCTGCTTGCTTACTCCGGCCAGAGAGTAGGAAGTTCTGCAGAGTAGATGTTATTAAAAAATTTAAAACAAAAGAAAAAGAAAGAAAGAAAGAAAGAAAGAAAGAAAGAAAGAAAGAAAGAAAGAAAGAAAGAAAGAAAGAAAAGGAAGAAAGAAGGGGGAGAAAGAGAGAGGAAGAAAGAAAGAAAGAAAGAAAGAAAGAGGGGGGGAGAAAGAAAGAAAGAAAGAAAGAAAGAAGGAAAGAAAAAAGACCTGCTATAATAAAGAATAATCATCAAAGATAGCCAAGAGCACCGTTCATAAATCAAATAACAACCTTAAAAACTTTAGGAACCCTCTCATTAAGTGCTTAAGTTGGATGACAAAGACTTGTGCCTACATCCTCAATCAGAAACAATAAAATTCTCTCCCATGACTGTCTTCATGTTCTTTCGTGTTTTCTCGTTATTGCTGTCTGCACCAGGGACCCTCCTGTGCATCCCTACGACATCCCGTTTCCTTACTGTCACACTTACGTGCGCCTGTCTGCCTCTCTTCTCCTTGCTTCTGCCTGGGACTTACTGAGATCTTCATCCCCGGGGGCTGGCACAGTGTCAGGCACAAAATAATAAATAGCTCCCTAGTGAGTTTCTCCCAAGCCGAGCCTCTTCTCACCTCTCACTTTCCCCAGACAGAGCATGCAGGATCCGCAAGGTCCCTGAACTTCTGAGCTGCCCCCAGTGAGTCGTAGTGATGCAGGGAGGCTGTGAGCCAGTTTAGGTAGCATCTTAGCAGCGGAAGTAGTAACCAGCCTGTGCTGAGTGTTACCGTGTGCCAGTGTTTCCCTCCACCCTTCTAATTCTTGGCTGAGGACCCTCCTACTGCTCACAAAAGACAGACTAACGAGAAAAACAAACAGAAGTTTGGTAACACGTATGCCTCCTGTATTTATGGGAGAGACCAAGGAAAACGGAGTAGTTCCCCAAAGTGGCGCAAACCACCACCTTAAATACCAGCTTCGGGGCAAGACTGGTGGAGGCATCACCTCCCAGGCTGCAGTGCTCCTGTCATCCTGGCCGGGCCCTTGGTAAAGAAGTCTTAATGATCGGAGACCCCGCCACTGCTCTCAGCTACAAAGTATCTGCGGAGAAATGGGCTGAGACCGCTCGTTTTATGAGCATTCTTGCAAATACAGATTAGCAGTTAGAATTAGCGAGGTTCTGTTGCATCACACAACACAGGTTCTGTTGCATTAACTACACACAGGTGGACCAGTGCTCCACGGCAGAAAGGAGAACGTAATTATCAGACACACTATTACTCATTTCTGCCTGTCTTCGGGAGTTTGTGGCAGCGACGTGGATAAAATCTCACTCTTCAATACATTTTGCTGGCCCCGTTCCCCTCCATCTCCCAGGGTAGCCAAAACCGTATGTCAGTAAAGTTCTCGTAAATCTATGGATAGCTTTGAGCGTTACTAATTTTACATATGGTTTTCTTTGAAAAGTAGACTTCCCATCCCTTCTAGAGCTGAGTCGTACGGAAACATAAACACGACTGTATTTATTTAAAGTAAATGGGAAGTAGACTACTTTTTTTAGTAACTTCACGATAATTGAATTCTTTGTTACATCAATCACTCAAATGTGAGTTAAGGATGCATTTAAAAGATTGTGGGTGATGGTTCTCCCTAAATCATCTCCAGAAGGTTTTTCATGTTACCGAGGCCAGTGTATTGCTAGCAATGAAAGACTAATTTGTCTTTTATTGTATTAAGCATAAAGCCGCAGATTTGCCGAGCTTGCCCCCAGTGTCCTCAACCCAATCACTGATTAACGCTGGCAGAGTACAGGGAAGAGGTCTGCCTTCGCTCCTGACATGCCAAGAAAAAGAAAAAAAAAAAAAGACCCTTCTAGTCACTGCATTTTTTTTCAGACGCTTCAAGTCGGGGTGGAACGCAGCATTTCTAAAACACAGTTTAGGTTTCACTTTGCTCTTCAGGACTTTGCTTCGTGCTCTGTGTATGTTCCTCCCATTCAGGACGACGCCCCGTGCATTCGTGCTTGGTTCGGGACATGCTTTCCCCTTCCCCGCTTGGGGAATCTTTGTGTTTATATAGGGAACACTCACTATTGTATCAAGTACTGTATTAGTCCCAGTTATATTAAAAGTATGAAGTATTAATTACAGTTCTGTCAGTAAGTCCAATAGTGCTCACTGCCGTAACAGACACCGCAGAATTCCGGGGCTGAGCTGGTCGAGGTTTGTTTCCCTTTCGGGCAGGCGGCCCTCCCACAGGGAGCAAGTGCAGGGGCCGGGGCCCCCGCTGGCATGGCCTGTGCGGAGGGGACGGTGGGTGTAGGTCATGGTGTGGAGGCTTACGGTCACTCTGTGACTTCCACGTGTCACTGCATCACTTTCCTTTGGCTGCTGTAGCCAGTCTTGGCCAGAATCCAGTTCAGTGGCTCCAGCCCACCTGCAAGGGCGGCTGGGATGGGGAGTGAACCCCTAGCCTTATGCCCCAGTCCAGCCTTGTGCTCCAGTCGCTGGTGCCAGGTTTCTCTGCTGGGCTTCCAGGCTTGGCCCCTATCCTCCCTGCACTTTTAGGCACTGGCTTCCCTAACCTGAAGGATACCCGTGTGGCTGCCCCCACCCCCTCCTCAGCTTTGGCCCAGGCTGCCCAGCAGGGTCCCCCCATCCTGGTCCAGTCAGACCGTGCAGTTTGTCCTTTGGGTCACAGCCCCGTTGCAGAATGGAGCGCGCACGGCTGTGGAGGGCGGCCCGGCCTGTCTAGGTCTGATCCAGAGCTCCAAGGCCCTGGCCATCACGCCATGACCCTGAACTTCATTTCCACCCCTGGAAAGTGACCGGATTGCCCTGTATAATGTCAGGGCCTTGCCACCTTCGTCTTCGATTCTAAGCGCAGAATAGCAGTTTTCCTCCATTCTTCCTCTGCTCTCTTAGGGATCAAACCATCAGGGGTAAGTTTGGAAATTTTTCAGGGGCTCATTTTTTAGCACAAGTCATTGCTTCCCCCCACTCCCCCCACCACCCCGCCTGTGAACCTGGAAGCTCCTGTCAGGACTGCTGGCCAGTGAGTTCTCCGTGTCCGCTCCTGGGCAGCTGTAGCTGCTAACCGCCGTGGACCTTGCTCCTTTGCCCCCATCTCCACCTGACCTCCCAGCCCTGGGGGGCGGGGTGGGGGGCCCGCCTCCACCTTCCACCCGGCTCACCTGCCCTGCCTGAGATTATTGGGTTTGCTCCTAACCTACAGCTTCCGGCTGGCTTCTGGTCTGGTTCCTTTTCTTCTCACCCGAACGGTTCTGGGACCCTCGCACCCCTTCTTTTAGCTGGACTAGCTTTCCCTCGAGTAACATTTCAGCGGCTCTTGTCAGGTAAGAACAAAGGTGCTGTACACTTTTCACGATGTGCTGGGACACCTGCAGTTAGTGCTTTGGGGATATTTGTGTGAAACGGGGGCTGAGATGTGAGTAATCCTAGGGAGAGCCTTCCCGTCCCCCTGCCCGACTTCCAGCTGTGGGGCCCTCTAGCCTGCTACTGAGCACGGACAGAGAAAGCCGCCAGCGACCCCCTTACAGCCAGCACACCCCGACCCCTGCGGGGATGCCCCGGCCACAGGAGAGTGTGCTCAATATGTCCCCCCTGGCAAAGTCTGACCAAGGAAGATGCTTCCCCCCCTCCCCTTACCCCTTAAGCAGGAAGCTGTCTGCAGAGAGCTTTGAAGGTCAAACTCATGGTCTTCCCCAGCCTGGTGGCAGTAATCAGAGCCTGCCCGGGCCATCATTGTGTCTTTCTACGCGGTCCGTGATGCTCTCTGTCTTCTGGAAGGTCCAAGCAGAGAAAGGCCTGCAGGGTGCGGTTAAGGGCACAGGCCTCAGGGCCGGATCCGGCTCTGCGCTGGCTCGGCCCGCCGGCTCCCCCCACCTTACCCTCGGGATCCACCCCGTGGTACCTGTGAGGTGGGAGATCACGAGGCCAGTGGTGAGAACGGTGCCTGCACCTAGCCGTATGGTGAAATGGTGAGGAAGGGTGAAGCTGAAGAATGAGCCGGGATCTGATTCCCTGGAAGCTTCCACACTTAGATGGTGATACACTGACAACGGTCCTGCTGTTGGGTAGCTGCCCACATCAGCAGAACGCTTTACAGCGTGTCTCCCCCTTCCCCCATCCCCCATCCCCACAAGCCTGGACCTTCATCCCGTCTTACATCTTAGGTGACTGTCATGAGGGAAAGGACAGCACCCAGGACACAGGCTGTGGAGGTCTAAGTACTAGATGCTGAGGGTTAAAACCCATTTAATAGGAGCAGCTACCGGCCGAGCCCTCGCCACGTGCCAGGCGCTGGGGAAGCCGTGTCACATGGGCTAAGTCATTTAGTCCTCCACACCCCCTGCTGGGAGAGCACGGTCTCCCCTTCCTCCCAGACGGAGCACCCCGAGCCACAGAGAACGGCAGCAACACACACACACGGGCGAAGAGACGCGCGTGTGCACACACACACCCGGGCAGAGCCAGGATTGGAACCCAGGGATCTGACTCCAGGATCATGCCCCTGACGTGCGCACAGCGCTTCCAAGGGGCATCTGGGATTCTTTCATTTGAGAGAAATTCCGAGTTCTTTTTTTCCTAATGTCTCCTAAAAATACTCACATTTGCAAAGATTTCTGCAAAAATAACTCTGGCCTTTGTATTTTTTACAAATGAGGAGTTCTAGTGACGGCAATAAAACAGCCACAATAAATGCTGTCATAGATTTTGGCAGTTATCGCCAGTTGAAATGAATGTGTCTCGGTGTTGAGTTATTATTATTATTGCCACTTTTTATTCCTGCATTAATCACCACACACGCTGTGAGGGATTGATGAAGTTCATTGTTTTTATAAACCAAATTAAATGAAGTGCTAACGGGGGGGGGGGGGGTGACTGAGCCTTGACGTGTGTAGTGACTTCGACAGAGCCGTGGAGCTTTGGGCTGGCTTATTTCAAATGTCGACTGGACCTTCATGGGCGGCTTTCTTTGTATGGTTATACAGCCCTTTTCACTTTCGTCCATTTCTAGGACATATCTGTGAGCTGTAGTTTCAAAGTGTTATGTCTGCCAAGTCGACACGATTCAGGCATTGTGTTTTAAACGGGCCTGAGTATTAGTCACCTCCAGCTGCTGTAACAAAATCCCACAGGTGGGGTTTCGTTTTCTCAAAGTGCTTGGAGACTGGAGGGCTAAGATCAAGGTGCTGGCGGGTTTCTCCTGAAGCCTCTCTCCTGGGCTTGCAGACCGCTGTCTTCTTGCTGTGTCCTCATGTGACTTTTTCTCTGTGGTGGCATCCCCAGCGTCCTTTCTTTCTCTTAGACGGACACCAGCCCTGTTGGATTAGGACCCACCCTAACAGCCTCATTTTAACTTTCTCACCTCTTTAAAGGCCCTATCTGCAACTACATTCTGAGGTGACAGGGCTGAGGGCTTCAACATGTGAACTTGGGGGACACAACACAGCCCATAGTACCTTTGATCAATTTCTAATGGGTGTGGGCAGAGGGTGGGATATATGGGGAGGAAATGAATTTAAAAAAACTTTAAAGGGCGCCCGGGTGGCTCAGTTAAGCATCTGACTTCGGCTTAGGTCATGATCTCGCGGTTTGTGGGTTTGAGCCCCACGTCGGGCTCTGTGCTGACAGCTCAGAGCCTGGAGCCTGCTTTGGATTCTGTGTCTCCCTGTCTCTCTGTTCCTCCCCTGCTCGTTCTCTGTCTCTCTGTGTCTCTCAAAAATAAATAAACTTTATTTTTTAAAAAATTTTTTTAATGTTTATTTATTTTTTGAGAGAGAGATTGACAGAGTGTGAACAGGGGAAGGGCAGAGAAAGAGGGAGACACAGAATCCGAAGCAGGCTCCAGGCTCTGAGCTGTCAGCACAGAGCCCGACTCGGGGCCTGAACTCACAAACCGTGAGATCATGACCTGAGCCGAAGTCAGGCACTCAACCGACTGAGCCACCCAGACACCCTAAAAATAAATAAACTTTAAAAAAATTTTTTAGAAAAACAAAACTTTTAGGGGGACAATTCTTACAGCCCCCTTTAGCCAAAAACATAACTCTCTGCTCTTACATTTCAATAAAGTAGAAAATTATCTTAACATGTTACAGAATTTTCTTTCAGTTTCTATTTCTTAAGGGTTGACAGACTACTCAACCTGGAATATTGTGATAAGCCACCTGCAGTGGTGTTTTTGCTTGCTTTCTTTTCATAAAAAAAAAAAAAAAATCTGAGCCCAAAGTGAGGGAGATCCCCAGGAACCACACCCGAAGAAGAAACAAATTCAGAACAGTTAGCATGAGCCTTGGGCCCACATGAGGCAGGCGGTGGTTTCTCTTCCTCTTTGTATAAGGACACCAGTATGTTGGATTAGGGCCCACCCCACCAGGCTCATTTAACCCAAGACCGAACATAAAATGGGGTGCTCAGAGGTCAAACCTGTGGAGCAAAGGAGAAGCCCATATGCCCAGCAGCACAACGGGATGGTGGGGAACCACTCTCCTTCAGCCTGGGCTCCGGCGGGGGAGAAGAAGTCTCCGTAAGAACGTGTAAACGCAGGCCTGCCTTTACAGGGGCTAGGAGTTCAAAGCTACAGTTTGGCAATCCCTGTTCTGAGAAATCTGACGCAAAAAGGATTTCCAGGTGCCTGTACTGGTCTCACACAAGCGTACAACATCTTTCCGAAGGGAGGCCGCCTGCGCCCCAGGCCCCAGAGGTCCCCACAGACAAAGCCATTCTGAAGGAGAGCTCATGATGTACAATCACCGGAATGAGCATGACAGTCAGCAGACAAAACTCGCAGTGGGATTAGACTCCCAAGGACCTCAGATCATACAGTAATTGAATGCACAATGACACGAGTGTGCCTAAAACGATTGCACACAGAAAAGACTTAAAAACACAAGACACGAAAAAGACCCTATCAAGTAAAAGACGGGGTGAATTGGAAATGCCCTAGAAGTGAAAAATAAAATGATTGAAATAAAAACAGATGGGCTCAGGGCGCCTGGGTGGCTCTGTCGGTTAAGCATCCGACTTCGGCTCAGGTCATGATCTCACGGTCTGTGAGTTCGAGCCCTGCGTCGGGCTCTGTGCTAATGGCTCGGAGCCTGGAGCCCGCTCCGGATTCTGCGTCTCCCTCTCTTTCTGCCCTTCCCCCACTTGCGCTCTGTCTCTCTCCTTCAAAACTAAACATCAAAATTTTCTTTAAAAAGCAGATTTTTGGAAGAATTCCCACACAGGATTATATTTCCTCCTTTCCAAGTAGAAGGTCCCCTTGAAGAGAATTCGTGTTGGTGGCAGATGTGTCCTCAGACACAGTCCTTTATGTTACCCGCCCTCTGCTTTGCATTTTTCCGACGGGCTGCCTGCTGCTAGGCGCTGTTGGCCTCGAAGCAGGTGCTGTCGGCCTCCTGAGGCCCGGGCCGCAAACTCTGGCTGGGAAATTGAAAACTAATAACCCCCAAGTGTGGGAGCCTGAGCGTGTTTTTCACATTGTCCTTCCTGTTCTTTAGAATCATAAGGAAGCTTGCCCTGGACTTTTCTTAATTCAGCAGGGCCCCGAGGACACGGCCTGCCACGTTGGCTGTCTGTGAGCAGAGCTGTGCGGAGGAGGGGGGGGCTACACGGAGAGCCCCACACCACGACCCTGAGGGCGGTGAGCACAGGTCACTAGGCTGCACTTTGTTTCAAGTACTCGCCGCCTTAGTCCTGTTCGGGCTGCTGCGTCGGAGCACCACAGACTGATGGCTTATAAACAACAGAAGCCTCTCGTGGTGCTGGAGGCCAGAGGTCCGAGATCAAGGCACCGGCAGATTCGGCAGCTAGTGATTTGGCTGTGTGGTGCGTAGATAGCCATCGTTTTGCCGTGTCCTCACACGGGGGAAAGGACAGGGTGCCTCGGTGGGGTGGGGGCTGGGGGTCTTTCATACGAGCCCTAATCCCACCCAGGAGGGCTCTACCCTCATGACCTAATCACCTCCCTGAGGCCCCACCTCCAAACACTGTCACGGGGGTAAGGTTTCAACAGCTTCTCTTATTCAAAGATCTCAGGATGCATCTCTTACCCCCTTTCTGCAGATGAAGCAGCGAGGCTTTGAGGGGCTAAACAGTCCGAAACCATACAGCCGAGGGCAATGTGGTGGCTTACTGACCCCACAGCACGTGCCCGTGACAGTCACGGGAGGCTGGCTGTTTGAGGATACAAGGCCGGCATTTCCAAACTCTTCTGTGGAGGACTATGGTCCTGAAGGACGAGAACCAGCATTACTGGGGTGGGAGGGACTCGTGACGTCATATGAACGTGGGGAAGGTGCTCTGCCCTGTGCCCCTCATAAAGCTCACCATGCATGCTAACGGCCAAGAAAATCTGTCTTGAGGAAAGGCATTAATTTGTTCAACCTAGCATTTCCCACGCTAACAGATCCTAGAGTCCCCATTTTTGGTGTTTCGTTTTTGTTTGTTTTCTTGGAAGGCAGTATTAACGTATTAGCCATTGAGGAAACACAAGTCAAAGTACAATGAGCTAACACTCCACACCCACTAGGATGGCTACAATGAAAAAGTTAGCCAGTAACAAGTGTCGGCGAGCATGCGGAGAAACGGGAACCCACAGACCGGTTGGCGTGTGAAATGGTGCCATGGCCTTGGAAAGCCGCTTGGCGTCCTTCTCAGAAGGATGAGTACAGTCACCGTGGAACACAGCTACTCCACTCCTAAGTGTGCGCCCACGGGAGGGAAGGTGTATAGCCACGTCTCCACACACAAACTTGGACACACGTCGCTCGTGGCTGCATCCTTCATACTAGGCACAAAGCGGAAACAGCCTGGATGTCCCACAGACAAAGGGACAGGGAAAATGCGGTCTGTCCGTGCCAAGAACACCACCATGCAGCCATAAAAAGGAATGAAGGGCTGACACGGGCTGGTGCGTGGATGAATTTTGGAAACATGCCGAGTGAAAGAAGCAGGCCAGATACGCACAACAGGCAAAGCCAGACGAGGGGTTGCTATGGGCTGGGGGGAGGGGCGCCTGGGGAGGGGCCGTTAGCGGGTATGGGGTTTCTGTCTGGGGTGATGACGGCGTGCTGGAGTCGATTGTGGCGATCGCCATACAGCAGTTCGGAGCACACTCACAACCATTGATTGTGCCCCGTGGGTGGGCGGCTTGTGTGTGAATTATGTGTCAGGAAGGCCACTTTTAAAAACAGAGTTAACGTGTGCCCACAGTGAGGCTTCACAATGTAGTTTGGGAACGGCTGCCACAGACGTTTTGGCTTCTGCCCGCGTGGGCTCTGTGACCGTGGCACGGCAGCTGTCCCGTGTCACCTGTGGCTGCATCGTCCCATCCACGGCATCATCGGTATCTGAGAAAATGTCACAGGGCGGGGACTAAGGGGGACCCCGTCGAGTCGAGACGATGTGCAGAAAGAACCCAAAGCAAGCAGCCACCTTGTCCACGTGGTTTATCCTCCGGGTCCGCTCCTGCTCTTGCAAAGTTCTTGTAAGAAACAAATGGAACAAACAAGAGCCTTGGAAGGCGTCTAAGTGGATCTGGAGTCAAAGATCGCCTTGGCTGCCGCGTCGTCCTCGCACTGAGCTCTGTCGTTAATCGTTGTCACTGCCCGGTCGTCGGGACTCACTTGTGGCCCTAGGGGGGACCGAACCTTTCGAGCAAGCTCCCCTGCGCCTCTCTCTGGTGCTTGCGTTGCCACGTCGATGACACCCCACTCTGTTTCCGTTGTAGTGAAAGCTGGCGGAATGCGCATCGTGCAGAAGCACCCGCATTCGGGAGACGCCAAAGAAGAGAGAGACAAGGATGACCAGGGATGGGAGAGTCCCAGGTGAGCACGCGGGCGACTGTGTGTGTTTCACAGCCGCGTCACTCGGTTACACGTTAGGTTTGTTCTCCTCCCTGCACGTCTGGTGACCCCTCGCCCTGTGGGGTCCTGCGCCGCGTATTGCTTTCTTTCCTACTCAGTGAGGCTCTGTCCCCAGACGGGAGAAGCGGGCATCTGGAGCCTCTGCCCTGACTCAGGCGGGGCGTATGCTTACTGTCGGTCCATGGGCAGTGCCCTCAGTTTCCACCACAGTATTGAAATCGCCTTGAGACCTGTGAAAACGCCCTTCTGGTTGAATCTCTGGGGCAGGCTGGCATCTGTGCAGCTAGGACAGTGAGCTACGGATTTAAAACCGTCCACAGGTATCTGGACTCTGGTTCTTCAGCCAAATCGAAACCAGTGAGGCCACACCCTGAGGAGCGCCCAGGTGTCCTTAAATGACCTCTCTGCCCCTCACTCCCCGGGTCCCCGACAGCTCATCTGTCTGCGGCGCCCCCAGCTCTGTTACCCGTTCTCCCGGGAGGTTCTGATGTCGGGTTTGGCTGCAGAACCTCGCTGCAAATCTATTCCTTTCCACCCTGTAATATGCAAACGTGGGCCACAAATACATACATGTCTCTCTGAGCTTGTCTGCGAAAAAGAGTGAACCCCAGGCCTTCTGCCTTACGCCGTGTCCCCAGAGGGTGTCTCCGCCGGCTGGAGGAGGAAAGTCAACGTGGGAAGGGTCTGGAAGGTAGCTAACCCATGTTTCTGCGCATCTCCTTGTTTCAGTCCAGCAGTCCTGCTGAACTGAAAATCTCCCCGATTTTCACATGGGACACAGGTCCACGTGCCTGTGCCATGTGCCTCGCAAGTTATTGGATCCGGGATTTAAACCTGGGTCTAACAGGGCCCAAACAGGCCAGGCTTCCAAAGAGTAGCTCCCAAGAACACATGTCCCCTGAAAAGACATCCATGTTCACAGAAACCCCACGTGTCCCTGTAGGGTATGAGTTATAGTGCAGTCACCTGGGGGCAAACAAAAGTAGGGGCAAAGTTTCTGGGCGATTATTGCCCGTTTTAAATCATGGGATCAGCCATGTCGAGGTTCTGTTTTAGAAGAAGGAGGCAGTTGGGGCGCCTGGGTGGCTCAGTCAGATGGGCGTCCGACTTCGGCTCAGGTCGTGATCTCGCAGTTCATGAGTTCGAGACCCACGTCGGGCTCTGTGCTGACAGCTCAGTTAAAGAAAATTCTAGAATTGCTTGCCTCACTGGCTATTTTCACACAGCCATGTTTGGAACATAACAGCATCGGTAACTCTCCTAGAGGTCCACAGTCCTGTATCCGAAAACCTTGGGGCCCAGTTTATTTCAGAATTGAGAAATTTGGGGGTCCTTAGAGGATGAAACCATGTACACGTAGCACCCGTAGTGGGGCCTCAGGCAGCATATTGGAATCTGTGTATGATGTTTTCAAATTTACAGAGTTGGGTCAGCTCAGGTTAACTTTTGCCTCCGTCTGAGTTAAAGGAAACTTTCAGTTTTTGGACATTTCTTGAACTCAGTATCGAGTAGGAGAGCGTGGGCCTGTGGGATTTCCTCCACCACAAAACCTGGGAGGCCCCGTCTTTATATCCAGTCATTCCGTAAGGGACAAAGAGGATGAGAGAGAGAGACTTGGCTGGGGAGCAGATGGAACACACTTTTCTGCGAGAGTTCCAGCGGAGTAAGGCGCAAATAGCTATTTCCCTGTGAAACGGCGTCAATACAGTGAGAGTCGATCATTTATTAGCATGTCTAGAAATACAGACCGAACAGCCTACTCGTTTTCTTTCTATTGATTTTTTTTCATGAGGTGAAATACAGCGTTTAGGGAAGACGTGCTATTTACGTAAATGTGCCAGAGGACGAACGAGTGCAAGACATAGGAGTGAGCACAGCGGCACCCTGGACCTTAACGTCCTACCTCAAAGATTTCTCCTCTGTGGGGCCAAGAACTCCGAAGCAGGCTGATTGCAGAGCAGGGTTTGCATAACATGTGAGCGAGGGTTGTTTGTTTGTTTGTTGGTTTTCTCCCTGCAGCGACATTGCTGTAATATGTTCCTTAGGAGCGTGTTGGCTCCTGTGCTCTCGACTTCGGCCTTGCTCTTGACCACTGTGGGTTAAACCACTTGACACGCCGCTGGCAGATGGGGTTAGCCTCTCAAGGCCCTTGAGCCGTGGACAAATGTTGCCGACACACGTCCTTCCAGGCCTCCGCGCCCCGCCTGGGACTCTGCGTAAGAGATTATTTCCGCCACTAAGCACTCCTCAGCTGTCTGGTGGGCTGACTGAGTCATCACAACCCGTCACCGTCGCCAGTGTTCTAGAATGCAGGACATCTGGCCCTGTCCTTGGTACCCTGTCTGCATTAGTTCATTAAATCCTTGCAACTACTCTATTTCTTATCATCCCTGTTTCTGAGTTGGTTATCGATTAACCCCATTCCAGATTGCTACTGCCCCTTCAACAGCTCAGAGAGGTTAATTGACTTCCCCAATGTGGCACAGCAAATGAGTGGCAGAGTCAGTATCCCAGCAGAGTCCAGAGTCCTCACTATCGACCCTTGGGCTGTGCTTGCGAATGGAGCACCTGTTTTGTTCTGGGCACTTCTAAGTGCTTCACATCAGATGTAAAGCTCACACCACCTGGGTGCCTGGGTTAATGCATCCGACTCTCCATCTGGGCTTAGGTCATGATCTCAGGGTTCGTGAGTTTGGGCCCCGCATCCGGCTCTCTGCCGTCAGCACAGAGAGAGCCTGCTTCCAGTCCTCTGTCCTCCTCTCTCTCTCAGTGCCCCTCCCCTGCTCTCTCTCACAAAAATAAATAAACATTAAAAAAATATTTAAAAAAAATAAAGCTCAAACCACCTATAGGCTGGTATTACTGTGCCCATTATAGAGATGAAGAAACCGAAGCTTAGGGAGGTGATCTGGCCCAGTGACACGTAGCCAGTGAGTGGCCAGGCCAGGATTCAGCCCTGATTCTGTCTGGCCCCTAATATGCTGTAGAAGCCCCCAAATTGACACAGTAAACAGAATATATTGACGGAATGTAAATCCAGTCCCTAAACTGGTTGATTCCGGATTGCCCATGACCTTTCCCATAGTCCTCTAGCCCGTGATTCCACCCATGCAGCTTGGCTGTCAGTAGATGGTGTGATTATCATTTTATAGGGTTTTGGGGAGGGGGGATAGGCTGTCTTTACCTATAAAAACGCCTGTTTATGTACAGAATTTGTCAAACATTTCGTTATTCTGTTGGACGTATCATGGCATGTGACTTCAACATCCACATGACCCTGGTCCTAAAGTTTGATGATGTTTCATGTTTGGGTCCAGGTGTCCTCCAGACATGAAAATAAGTGTAGAGTCTCAAATGCCAGTTTCCTCCTTAGATCTGTGTTTGCAAAACTCTGCTTTCCTTTCCAGGTTTTTATAACTGGCTCGTCTTTACATTTCCTGACTCATCTCTGGTGACTTCCTTCCTCATTAATCTGAAAATCAAATACTGATCACAGAATAACTGGAGCATTATTGTGTGACACACACACACACGCACACACACACACACACACACCTTTTTTCTTGCACATATTCATGCTGTTCTTCCTCCCTTTAATCTTGTCATTTTCTGGGGTTTTACAGATAATTTCCTAGGCTGCCAGGCCGTTTTGAGATGCTACATTTTAAAAAGGAAAAAAAGGAAGTAGCAGAAATTTGAAAATGTTGCCCTAGAGTTCCTGTCAAGCTGGGCACTAGTTCCGTGTGGCTCTTCATGGCCCAGAAGAGGACTAGAGCTTTGAAATTCTTCGCCAGTGCTGTCCTGAGTAGCTGCTAGATCCCATGTCAGAACTGACCCAATTAAGGAAAGCCGTGGTTTTCCCCAAAGCCTTGTGTCGAGCGTATTGAGATGAAGTGCTCACTTTGATTAGGCGAAGGGGAAATTGCAGACACAGCATGGACTTCAGGAGCCAGTAAGACTCACTAGAGAACACGGTTCAGCGTCGAACATGTCCTGAGGTCCTAGCACGAGTGGAGCTTGGGACAAGAGATTGAAAAGCGTACGTGACAGGAGGGGTGAACGAGAAATGCAAGGGTCTGGGTGTGGATGAGGTCGGGGGGGAGAGGGGTGGAAGGAAGAAGGAGATAAGGGTGGGATTGATAAGGACCCAGAGCGGACAGCCCTGGCTGAGCGTGGCCGTCTTTTCACCCTGACTTAGAACCTCACGTACCCGAAAAATAAGCAAACGATTCAAATTTTGCCACGTGTGGGAGAGATCCAGAATGGAATCCGAACAGGAAGAGGTGAACTTAATTGTAATACAGATGATTACTCTAAGCCATTGAAAGGACTGGGGAAGAAAATACCTTAACCAATAATTTTGGAAAACAGTATTCTGACCGGATACTCTTAAGACTGAAGACAACACACACACACACACACACACACACACACACACACGCACACACCTGTCCCAAAATGCTGCACACTAGTTAGTAGATGTGTTTCTTACAGGGGTTTGGGTTACAATTCTGAAATTGCTTTGGTGTTTGAACAAGTATATAAATATGTCGTGGATACTGAGAGTGAAGCTTCTCACTGCCAGAGGGAGAGGTTACAGCTGGAAAGAGGGAACCGAAATGAGCTTTGTGGTGTTGAATTGAATTAGAGGTATTCGTATGAACTCAGTTTTAAAAGATGGGTGGATGGATAGGAGACAACATACAGATGTGTACATACAGGCAGAAATAAAGATGGGGCGCCTGGGTGGCTCAGTTGGTTAAGTCTCTGACTTGATTTCAGCTCAGGTCATCAGCTCATGGTTTCATGAGTTCAAGCCACGCATCGGGCTCTGCGCTGACAGGGTGGAACCTGCTTGGGATGCTTTCTCTCCCTCTCTCTCCGTCCCTCCCCACATCTATCTCCCTCTCTCTCTGTCTCTCAAAATAAATAAATAAGCTTTTAAAAAGAAAAAATAAAGACAGATGGGGAGGGTTGGCGCTCACACCTGTATTTCCTTGCTGTGTTCGGCAGGAGCCTAAACACCTATGAGAACTGACACCCATGTAACCCTGAGCATCACTTGGACCCGGATCTTTGTTTCAAACACTTCTCCCCCATCGCGGGAACCAGGGTTCCTTGCAGAAGTGGTAAATTCCAGGGCCGGGGCAGGAAAAATCCTAGATGAGCCCGGAACAGCTTGTAGGGCCAGGACAAGAGGATGCAGTGTGACAGATGATGGGGCTCATCAGGACAGAAGGCCACTGGGAGGAGCTCCTCATGGCCAAAGCTGGGGCAGTCAGCAGCCAAATGGCCGTACTGGATTATAAGCCACAGGGTAAAATAAACATTCCTAAGTGCATCCTGATATAAGTAATTGAATATATAAATGAGGAGAAGAGACAGCTCTCACAGAAGAATTTTAATTAAGAATTATGTAAGGAAGGAAATAGACCATCACCAACAGGCAAACAGCTCAGTCACCGTTGCAGACAAGATCCACCAATGGATGTTACGAAGAGTGGGAGGAAGTCTAAGGAGAAACAGGATATTTGCATAGTCTCAAATATCTCCCCCAGTATATGTATTAATTATAAAACAAGGAGTATTCTGGGGCGCCTGGGTGGCTCCGTCGGTTAAGCGTCCAAATTCGGCTCAGGTCATCATCTCACGGTTCTCGAGTTCGAGCCCCGCGTTGGACTCTGGACTCTGTGCTGACAGCTCAGAGCCTGGAGCCTGCTTCGGATTCTGTGTCTCCTTCTCTCTCTGCCCCTTCCCTGCTTGCTCTGTGTGTGTGTGTGTGTGTGTGTGTGTGTGTGTGTGTGTGTCTCAAAAATAAACATTAAAAACATAAAAAATTAAAAAAACAAAGGGTATCCTTACACTGGAGACCATGAAAAGGAAACTTGTTTGCAGCGTAAAAACTGAAAGAAGACAGAGTGCCATCTTGTCCGACCTCGTATGGAACTACACGTCAGTGATCATTTTTTGCTGCTCTGCGCATGTCTGTGGACCACCACAAAAAGTGCCGCGAGTGTTTGTTTCTCATCAGAATTCCACCTGCTACTTTTAG
Organism: Panthera leo; assembly: GCF_018350215.1. Taxonomy (NCBI): domain Eukaryota; kingdom Metazoa; phylum Chordata; class Mammalia; order Carnivora; family Felidae; genus Panthera; species Panthera leo. Next base: position 230,470,639 of record NC_056679.1, read on the forward strand.
CGTTCACCCGTGACCTTGCCTGGAAGTCATTACTGTATGGATGCTGTATCACTAGGGGGCCACCATAACACATGCAACAAGGCAGTGGCTAAAATAACTGACGCATAGCGCCTCACAGTGGTGGAGGCTGGAAGTCCAAGATCAGGTGTCCCCAAGGCTGGTTCCCTCTGAGGCTGTGAGGGAGGATATGTCCTGTGCCCCCAGCCCTGGTTTCTGGTGGTTTGCTGGCCATCCTTGGCGTTCCTTGGCTTATAGATGCCTCACCTCGATCTGTGTCGATCTGTCCACGTGGTGCTCACCCTGTGTCTCTTCACATCATCTCTCTGTGTATGTCTGTCTCTGGGTCCAAGTTTCCCCTTTTTGTAAGGACATCAGTCATTGGATTAGGGCCGGCCCTAGAGACTTCATTTTAACTCAATTACTTCTGTAAAGACCCTATTTCCTAGAAAGGTCAAATTCTGAGGTACTGTGGTTAGGATTTTACATAGCCGTTTGGGGGAAAGAAGTTCAGTCTCTAACAGATGCCAGTGGTAACCTGTGGCCATTTTTAATGGTTGTCTCGCTTAAAGTGAATTAAAAAAATTTTTTTTAAATATAATTTATTGTCAGATTGGTTTCTATACAACACCCAGTGCTTATCCCAACAAGTGCCCTCCTCAATGCCCATCACCCACTTTCCCCTCCCTCCCATCCCCCAAGGGATACAGGAACGCTAAAAAATTTTTTTTTAACATTTATTTATTTTTGAGGGAGAGGGAGAGTGCGAGTGGGGTAGGGGCAGAGAGTGAGGGAGACAGAGGATCCAAAGCGGGCTCTGCCCTGACTGCAGAGAGCCCAATATCGGGCTCGAATTCACAAACGATGAGATCGTGACCTGAGCCGAAGTCAGACGCTCAACCGACTGAGTCGCCCAAGTGCCCCTAAAGTGAATTCTTAAGAAATAAACAGATCCCGAGAAACTTAACAGAAGACCATGGAGGAGGGGAAGGGGAAAAAGGTAGAGAGGGAGGGAGCCAAACCATAAGAGACTCTTAAAAACTGAGAATAAACTGAGGGTTGATGGGGGGGTGGGAGGGAGGGGAAAGGGGGTGATGGGCATTGAGGAGGGCACTTGTTGGGATGAGCACTGGGTGTTTATGGAAACCAATCTGACAATAAATTTCATATTTAAAAAAGGGAAATAAACATTTATAACTGAAGCTAAGGGATAGCACAGCCTACACGCCTGAGATTACTTCTGCAAGCCGTCATCTGTGTTGGAACGTTAGTTGCACCATGTGTTGAGCCAATGTCAGCATCATCCGTACTTTCCGGTGTGGTCTTTTCTGTCCAGGCTAGTTTTCAGCTGCCGTTTAGAAGAGCTGTGTCCTCCCTGAGATGCGTGAAGATGCCAGTGGGCTGGGGGTGCTGAGTGCCCACCGGCTACCAACGTCTGTCCTGTTGCGGGCGCCCTGTGCTGGCGGGCAGGGCCCGTGACACGGCGGCCACAGACCCCTGCCCTGGACCGAAGGCAGAGAGTTGATGTGGTGGCATCAGGCGACCCGGAATGTCCTTGGGAAGGGGGTACGTGGCTGTCACCCGCTTATGGCCTGAGATGCCTCCTGCAGGGAGAAGCGGTTCTGAGGGCACCGTGTGAGCCCAGAATAGAAAGCCCGAGATCTCACGGCGGCCCGAAGAGCGCCGAACAGCCCTGACTGCCGCGGTGACAAAATGGGGGAGACTCTGGGCGCAGGTGGGCGCCTCTCACTGCCAGGTTTGCCTACGCGAGACTCGTAGATCAGTGCTCTACGTCTGCAGGTGACACGGGGCGGGGGTGCAGCGTCAGCATTCGCATACCGGCAGGGAGCGGCGAAAGTGATCCTTCAGCCGGTGGCAGCTTGGGCAGGAGAACGCTGACAGAGCAGGATGCGGGTCCCCACATCCCCACACGGCTGCCCGGGTCGGCCGGTGGCCCCTGTGACGGGCTGCCGGGGGAGGGGTGTCCATCTGCGGTCACAGAGTCTGCAGCCTGTCCTGATGTCAGCCCTCCCTCCCTCTGCTGGGGACCCCTCCCGAGTCCCCAGCTTCCAGCAGGTGTGAACTCCTATCAGGCTGGCAGCCTCTCCCGAAGAAGCAGGGTATCCATTTCCTAGGGCTTCCGGAACAAAGTGCCACAGATGGGTGGTTTCCACAGCAGAGACGTTCTCTCGAAGTTCTAGAGACAGGGATGTCAGTGGAGCCAAGTGCCCTCGGAGGCACTAGGGAAGGAGGCTTTCCAGGTGTCTCCCCGGTGGCTGGCAGTTAGTTCCTTGGCTGGTGGCCACATACAGATCTTCACCTGGCGTTCCTCCTGTGCCTGTGTCTGTGTCCAGTCTCCCCTTTTCATAAGGACGCCATCCTGTTGGGTTAGGATCCCTCCCTGCCCCAGTGTGACCTCATCTTAACCAACCACACTTGTAACCACCCCATTTCCAAACAAGATCACATTTTGAGATACTGGGTGTAAGGACTTTAACTGAGAAATTGGAAGGGGACCCGGGGCCCCTGAGTGGCTCAGTCGGTTAAGCATCCAACTTCCGCTCAGACTTCCTCTTGCGGTCTGTGAGTTCGAGCCCCGCATCGGGCTCTGTGCTGACAGCTCAGAGCCCGGAGTCTGCTTTGGATTCTGTGTCTCCCTCTCTCTCTCTCCCTGCCCTCCCCCTGCTTGTGCTGTGTGTGTGTGTGTGTGTGTGTGTGTGTGTGTGTGTCTCTCTCTCTCTCTCTCAAAAATAAATAAACATTAAAACATTTTTCCCGGAAGTGCCCGATGAACACAGACCACGAAGTGTCCCAGAACTCGCAGGCGTTAGCGTCATCAGGAACTCAGCCTCTGAGTTCTCTTTTCACGGAGATGGGCTCCAACGGAACGCTCGAGCCTGGCAGGTAGCGATTCGGAGGCTCGATGCTCTGCCGTGGGACGGAGCGTACGGGCATCCATGTGGCCCGGGAGCTTGGCTGGACCCCTTCCATTGGGGGCTGAGAAGGACGGTGCTGAAGGCCCAGCGTTCCCCCGGCGCCTGGTGCTGCCACCGATCAGCTCGTAGGCAACATCTGGTTCCGGAACGGATGCGGGGACCAGGCGTGATGGCTTAGCTTCTGAGCGCCCCATGCCTGCTCCCTCTCTCTCCACAGGCCTGCAGCCTCCTTATAAGACTGTCACCCCCCCCCCCACAGTGGGAGAGCTCTTTTTATCAGATGGAAGGAGGGAAGCAGGGAAATGGAGCTATCAGTTTTCCCCTCCAGACACCGCTCTGTGTATCTGCAGTGGAGTCATCCTCTTGGAACGGATGAGTCTTTTGTTTTCATGGTGTTACTCAAAGGGTTGCACTATTTATCAGGAGCATTTTCTTATTACATAAACATATGAACTGAATTTAAAGCAGCTCTCCAGTGCTTGGACTTTATAGAATGAAGTATGGAATAGTAGCTTCATGGAATAATGCTACATATAAGAATAACTACATAGAAACAAGAGCCCTTTATGGAGTTTGCTACATTCTAATTATTATGCCTGAAATTTTTAAACCTTCTATTTAAATACACTCTATTGACTTCAACTGTCTCAGAATCCACAGCACTCAGAAAACACTTTGGTGAATCAGTGATAATACAGCTTAGACTCTGATTCTTTAAAGGGAAAATAGTTGGGACGCCTGGGTGGCTCAGTAGGTTAAACATCTGACATCGGCTCGGGTCATGATTTCGCGTTCGTGAGTTCAAGCCCTGTGTTGGGCTCTGTGCTGACCACCCAGAGCCTGGAGGCTGCTTCGGATTCTGTGTCTCCCTCTCTGTCCCTCTCTTGCTCACACTCTGTCTTTCTTTCTTTCTCAAAAATAAATAAAGATTAAAAGAAAAAAGGCAAAATAGTTAATCAACTTTATTAACTTGATTACTTCTTATTTCCCAGCTAGGAAAGGAGGTCAGTGAGGTAAGGCCAGTGTGGAGGAAGAAAAGTCTTTATTCTTATGGACATCTTCTATTGGACCCATAGCTCTCTCTGGGCAAGATACTTACTTTGGTTTTTGGCTGTGTACAACCTCTGACGCAGGGCTGCAGTCATTAATGTAAAACGAATGTGGACTGGAGTCAGGATAGTGATGTAATCGAGAAGTTCTCATAGAATCATCAGATAGAGCTGGACATGACCTGATAGATCACCTAATCCAAGGAAGATGTCAGATGTTACCAAAGATCTAGAAGGGTCTAGACACCAAAAGCAAAACATCTACAGGGTAGAGACCCACAACGTTTTTTTATATTAAAATTAAGCCCTTGCCAACTTCTGGGTATATCTCCAAAAGATTTGAAAGCAGGGTCTCAAAGAGAAATTTTCACAACCATGTTCCAGCCATTTCTGTTCCACCGTTGACATGGCACCACGGGAAAGATGGGTCTTCCCCTCCGGGGAAATCAGACTAGGATCTTCACGGATGTTGCTTCAAGAATCATGGTCAAGTCTGAGGTTAAGGATTTTGCGAATAGGGCACCATCGTGGGTTGTTTGGTGTGCTGGTGGAAAGGTGGCTGGCCGTGGCCCCCCTCACGCTCTGCAAACTACAGCTCCCCCCCCACCCAGGACAGCTGCATAGCAGTGGAGAAAACAGTGTGTCTGTGGTACTCCAGGAGTTTGTCCAAAAGTTGGACTGCCACCACTAACTTTGTATTCTAGATAATTTTGAATTTGTACGTTGGGACGAGAGCTTAAATGACATCTGTTCACTGTTCCTTCGTGACAGGCTCTCTCAGCACGATGACCATGAGATTTAGAGCATCTTCAGCCAGTCTGACTAAGTATAGAGGAGTAATTGCTATTTTCTGGGGGGTGTCGAGGGAGGTGGGGAATGAAGGGAAGGACCGCTAAGATGACAGAGCAGAAATAGGAAGTTTTGATGTGGGCACTTACCTCCCAAGATGGCAGTTGATTGTAAAACTTAAGCTCGGTTCCAGACATACTAATTCTTCTCCTCCAGAACAGCTTGAGCTCTGCAGCGAAGGTTAGCTTTCCGCACACGTGGCGTCAGTAGAAAGTGGACACGATGGAATAGTTCTACCCCCTTTGTGGGGAAAGGGTAACTGCCCTCCTGCAATTTTGGCTAAGTTCTGTGGGTTGACCGAAACACCAGAACAATTAACACAACGTGAATGTTGTTAGTTAACACGCCGTGAATTAACATGGGGAAGTTGATACTCTGAACCTAGAAGCATATGCAGAATTGTGATAAGGCAGAAATATGGGGAGTCTGAGGGCAAATGGTGTAAATGAGCATTTTGCAAAAGGCAAAGGAGGTGATGTTGCTGATGCCGGAGGGAGGGCCGTGCTGGCTCCGTCCCCACTGCCTCGTCCTCTGTGGATCTCTTCCCTCTCTATACTCACTTTGGCACAAGGGCTGCGTGTGCCATGGCTGTGCAAAGGCGTGCTGCAGCGTGCCTGCCCAGAATTCCTATCTTCGGGCAAGATATGTCCCTCCTGAGTTCCCCCTAAGTGGAACCTAGGAGTGTGGTGATGATACCCATTTACCTGGACTTCCTGGCAGGTCGGGTTTCTAAAGAACATTCTTAGATCTGTGAGATTATACATCAGGGGGCACCTGGGTGGCTCGGTTGGCTAAGCATCTGACTCTTGATTTTGGCTCAGGTCATGATCTCGAGGTTCATGAGATCAAGTCCGGAGTGTCTGTGCATGCACTCACGCACTCTCTCTGTCTCAAAATAAATATTTAGAAAACAAAGATTCTACGTCAGCATCACTATTTTAATTTCTTGACCCCAGAATCTATGACTCTATACACTTTCTCTTTATATCTCACTTCCCTGAAGCTCTGGAAAACAAGGCAAAACAAATTGAGTGTCAGTCGTCCACCACAGCTCTCCGTTCTCTTTTTTGCCTGTCCCTTGGGCTGAGTCTGAATGTTCCCCCAGAACTTTAAGTGTGTGTGGGGGGGGGGGGGGGGGGCGGGGCAGATTTCTGGACTCTGGATTCTGTTCCATTGGTCTGTGTCTGTTTTTTTGTGTCAGTACCATACTGTTTTGATTACAGTAGCTTTGTAATATAGTTTGAAACCAAGAAGTGTGAGGTCTCCAGCTTTGTTCTTCTTTCTCAGGATTCCTTTGGCTATTTGGGGTCTTTGTGGGTCCATACCAAGTTTAAGATTGTTTTCTTCTATTTCTGTGAAAAATGTCATTGGAATTTTGGTAACGACTGCTTCGAATGTGTGGATTGCTCTGAGTGGTCTGGACCTTTTAACAGTGTTAATTCTTTCGATCCATGAGCACAGGATGTCTTTCCATTTACTTGCATCTTCTTCAGTTTCTTTCGTCAGCATTATACAGTTTTCAGTGTGTAGATCTTTCACCTCCTTTATTAAATGTATTCGTAAGTATTTTACAATTTTTGATGCTATCGCAAATGGGATTTTCTTAATGTCTTTTTTGGCTAGTTTGTTGTTTGTGACTAGAAAGGTAGTCGATTTCTGTGTATTGATTTTGTATCCTGCATCTTTATGGAATTTGTTTATCACTTCTAACACTGTTTTAGTGAAGCCATTGGGATTTTTAAAGATTGCATCATCTATAAACAGAGACAGCTTTACCTCTTCCTTTTGGACCTGTATGCCTGTTATTTCTGTTTCTTGCCTGATTGCTCTGGCTAGGACTTCTAGTACTGTTAATAGAATAGGAGTTTTGAGAGCAGGCGCCTTTTCTTGCTTTTGATCTTCTCAGCAAAGCTCTCAGTGTTTCACCGTTGAGTATTACATCAGCTGTGGAATTGTCCCAGAGGCCTGTGTCTTCCGTGTGTGTGTGTGTGTGTGTGTGTACATGCAGGTGCACACAGAAGAAGCCTGTACAGTGATGTGATTACCGTTGCTGCTCAGCTAAGTCCCCCCACCAGCGCTGTCACCATCCCATAGCCTGTCTCCTCTGACCAAGGAGAGGGCAGAGGCTCTCAAATTTCAGAGTGCTTACAAATCCCCTGGGAATGCAGATCCCACCTCAGCAGGTCTGGGGTGGGGCCTGAGACCCCGTTTCTCACAGGCTCCCAGGGGGCATGGCTTGTTCTTATCCCACTTGGAGTAGTGAGACCCCATTCCAGTCTCTGTAACGCTGATAAAGTTTATGTGCTTCTCAGAAATGTGTCAACACTACGTCAGATGTAAAAAATGTTATATGAGGGGCGCCTGGATGGCTCAGTCAGTTGAGTGTCTGACTTCAGCTCAGGTCATGATCTTGTTGTTCATGAGTTCAAGCCCCACGTGGGGCTCTGTGCTGACAGCTCAGATTCTGTGTCTCCTCTCTCTGCCCCTCCCCCCACTCATGTGTGCTCTCTCTCTCTCTCTCAAAAATAAACATAAAAAAATATTTTTAAAAATGTTATGTGAATAATTTATCCTTTCGCTATCTATACATAAATACAACTTCCTAATTGATCATCCTATTTAGAAGTACTCCAGACAGGAGAAGAGAGACAGTATAAGCGAGAACTATATATTGGGCTTTTTTTTTTTAAATGTTTATTTACTTTGAGAGAGAGAGAGAAAGAGAGAGAGAGAGAGCACAAGCAAGGGAAGGGTGGAGGGAGAGGGGGTTGCAGAGAGAGACAATCCCAAGCAGACTCTGCAGCTTTCGGCGCAAAGCCCGATTCGGGGCTTGAACCCACGAACGGTGAGATCATGACCTGAGCTGAAACCAAGAGCCTGATGTTTGACTGAGCCACCCAGGCACCTCCTAGCTGTTGGACTTTTTTATGGGACTTTAATCTATTTGGAAAGTGTCAGTCAGCCTTTTGAGTGTATGATACGTATCGTCTTAACTGGGCCCTGGGGAATAAGAAGTTCAGAAGACTGTCCCTGCTATCAAACAAGCAATTTAGCATCATTTGGAAAGTCGGACGGCCAAATAATGACAAATACAAGCCACGGTTAGACCAGGTACCTTACATACTTAGTCTTACTTTGTCTTCACTGCCTGCAATGGGAGGCAGTGTCTCTCATGTTATGGATGAGGAAATCTGCTGAGAAACGCTGCTGACATGCCCAAGGTCATCCTAACGGGAAATGACACAAGTAAGATTTGAATCCAAATCTGTCCTGTTCCAAAGACTTGCCACTGTGCTACCCACCGCTTGTGTTCTGGCAACTAACCAACCCTCTTTTTCCAAAGAGTTTGGGGGCAATTATTGAGAAGAGAACCTCATTGTTTACTCTGAATTTTAAAAGTTCAGAGACATACTTGCAGCACTAAGGTTGTTTCCAGCTAAGCTCACTTAAGATAGAGTTTCTGGGATTTTTCTTCTACCCCACTGTCAACTCCAGCTTGCAGCTGTACAAGACACAGTGCAGGTGGCACGGGTTCCCACGAGGGCATGCCCCACTGCCTCGGCCTGAACAATGGCAGCACGGCTCCAGCAAGTGCTGAGATCTCCGTGACAGAAGCCACAGAGCCAGGAAAATGACCGTCCGCCTCAGAAGCGCCCAGCCCAGTGCGTGGGAGACACAGAGCACCAAGACGGGGGCCATCTTGATTTTAGAAGCCATAGATCGGACGGAGATTCCTAAAGTCAGCAAAGAGAGGAAATCAGAGCAGAAAAGCACAAATAAGAGGAAGTTAGGGTAAAACCGATGACTCATGGCTACTGAATTCATTTTGACTTTAAGTGGAAAAAAGAAGTAAAAAGCCTTAAATGGGAAGGGTGGTGCCCACATGGGCCCAAAACAAACACTGCTAAAGAATGGAAGAGTGTGTTTTCATTTTGCCAGAGGCTCCGAATGTGATTATAGATAGAAACAAATGTCAACCCTTCCAGCTCAAGCAAGGCGGAGCCTGGGCCGTGGATTTCTATGCAAAAGGACTTTGTTGCCTTTGTTGGGTCAGAGGTCTGAAGCCTGAAGCCGAGAGGAGGGGGAAGGAGGCCCAGGGCTGCAGGTGTCCATGGAACCCCCAGCATGTTCTGGGCACTCAGAGCTCCAGACTCTGCGCCTATGTGGCCGTGGTCCCTGGATGGGAGGTTCTGGAAACCCAAGCCTGGGGGTGAACACAAGGGCTCCTCCCTCTGAGTCACTGAGCTGGCATCCTTTAGGGGACAACAGAACCAGGAAAGAGAAATGTTTCCACTTGAAGCGTGAGTTTGACCCAACTCAGACTGGGTCTTTTGTCTGTTCGTTTATCTGTTGGTCTTTGTAGCTTTCTTTTTTGATCCTAGACCATCTTTACGACTATGAAACCAAGCAGTTTAGGGACATATAGTCTCCTAGGCTCAGGCTTCCCGTTGTCTGCCTGAAATGTGCATGAAGGAGCTTGGCCAGGAAAAGTCTGCGCTGGGGGACTCCCCACGTCCTGATCCATGGCTCCTGGGTCGTCCCACCTACGGCACTAGCCTTCCGGGCCTGTCTCTTCATCGACAGCATGACACTTGTAGATGAGTCTTTTCTCTTGTGGGACTTTTATGATGAAAATAGAATGAGGAAAAATGAACACCTATAGGCTCTGAAGCAAACTAAAAGCACGCATGTGTGAAGTTCCAGTTCTGTGGCGGGGACTTTGCTGGACTCCGGAGGAGACGAGAAAACACAAGTGAATCCTCGTGAAACTTGGAGACGCGGATAGGTCCTCAGTGGGACCCTTTGCCCTGCGATGGTGGTAGAGTCGATCCTGGGTGGGCGATGAGTCATTTCAAACTTAAACAGGATTAAAGGCACTGTGCTTTTAAGTCTTTTTAAAGTTTTTACTAAGAATTATTGTATGACATTTTTAGGATAACAGAAGGAAATGGACTGTCTGTGAGCTACGGTTTGTTGAACAAATCTCTCAGGTTTTCTTTAGTGCTATATGGTTTTTTTCTGCACCCAAACAATGCATCGTTTGTATTTCAGTATTGGCTTCAATAATCTTCCAAATGAACACCCTGAAAATGCACTCAGGTAACACACAGTCCCCACTAGGAGGCAGAGGAAGGACGAGGCTCCTTTTCATAGATCCTTGGGAGCCCTTTGTCAACACCGAAGTTGTCACAACTCAGCAGTACAATGAGGATGGAGATAATGGCATATAATAAAATGTATAGCCAACTCTGACCAAGATTTTTAATGAGGCAGGAGCTGGGTTTCACACATTTATTCTTTTGCTTTAGTATCTGGCCCAGAGCCTGCCATATAATCTCTCCTCACGAAGTGCTACGTGTTAATTAGGGACTGTAGCCTGCTCTCTTTTCCTTTACTAAAAATGCTCAAGCACTGCTTTGTTTTATTTCCTGCCTGGGTATTCTTAATGATCATTCCTATATATCTCCATTCGTCATCTGTTATTTCTTCCCGAGAGTCCCCAAGACATGGCCCTACCAATACTCGTGTTAGGATGACCCAGGGGAGCTGAGCATCGTTTCCAAGGTTCCGTAGCCACTGAGTTGTTCTTACAAAGCGCCAGGGTGGACGAGGAGGCCCCAGTTAGACGACCTGAGGTGAGCCAGCTGCACCAGGAGCTGGCTGGGTGAGCTTTGCTCCGCAAATTGTATCTCTAGGAGAGGAGATACATATATATGTGGAAGGGCGGCTGAATTCTTTTCCATGGTTTGTAACATTGTCTTCTGTTTTGATCCAATGGGCTATTAATACTGTATCTTCTCTCTTCTATCAGCTTAAGAGTTTGTGACTATAAATGCTGTTTTGGAGAGACTGGATGTGTAGCCTTCTTTTATAAACTGCTTACTCTTCCAAGGGGACTGTCTGTGGCAGCCGGAGGCTTGCGAGGCAGCAGATACATAGGTCTATCTGCCTATGTTTCTTTGTCATTGGCATTTTATCAAGGGACACGGCTCTGAAGGATGACCGTGCCTTCTAATGGCCAGGACTTTGCGGCCCCAATGGCCAGAAACCTAAGGATGTGTAAAGAGGATTTTTCGGTACATTGATTACTGAAAGTCTTGCTATGCAGCTTCCGTGACGGATACTCGGTTCTGTGGGCTTCTTGCTAACTGCAGTCTAAAGGGTGATGGGGAATAGTAATTGTGAGAAAGAACCGCCGTAAGCATTAGCTGTTGGGTGGTGGGTGTGAGCGGGGTATTGTCAGGGGCTAGGCGTTGTCACGTAGACGTTGACATTTCCCCGATGGGTTTTTCCTTAGCGTGACTGGTACCTCCCCGTGGCACCTGCCTGGTGGCTGACCCCCTGGCAGCAGGGACCAGGTTTGCGGTTAGCAGCTGCTGTGGGAGGAACGCAGGACAGAAAAGATTTCTTTTCGCTGCCCAGGGGCGTACAGACTTCCAAGGGTGTTTACTCGGCACGACTGATCTGTTCCTGAAAAGTTTCTCATAAATCACGATTTCTCTTATCAAGCTTTATTTCCCTGCTGACACGATTTCAGACCTTCTGCAGCCCCGTTTTCCCCCCGATTCTCCGCGGGTGGCACTCAGTGTCTCCTGTGCCCCCACCTCCTGGTGTCTCTGGAAACTGTGCACAACCAGTAAGCATGCTGAGACCCCAGGCTTCCTAAAATGGGCCCCGGCTGTCAGCCAGAGGGGCACTGCCACCGTGGGGTGGGCGCTGAGTCGGGAGGTGTGGCAATTACTGAGGGCGACCCTGGTGTATCCTCGTGCCATGCATCTCCGCTGAGCCAAGGCTGCCGCATCATCAAGAGGGCTCCGGTCACATCCAACTTGGGATCATCAAATTAATTGTTACATGTGACAAACTGACATGGAAAGTGATAAATACCTCCGTGCGTTCTCCCTGTTAAAATTCCACGGTGAGTTTTCATGGCCGGGAGCTCGCATGATGGACAAGGCGGGGGGCTCCCTTCCTACAGCAGCCTGCCCTGCTTCGTGCCCTCGGAGCACTGGCCCTGTTTGCCTAGAAACCTTCATTAACGCATTGATTTCCTGCTGGTTGTGGCAGTTCTCAGCATTTTTCTTCTTTCTGCTCCCCAGATAACTCTGGGGAATTGCTTTCAAGGGGTGCTGTTCACCTAGAAGTGACCCAGCAGCTATTTTATTGTTTATTTATTTTCGAGAGACAGAGACAGGGTGCAAGTAGGGGAGGGGGAGAGAGCGAGAATCCGAAGCAGCTCCAGGCTCCAAGCTGTCAGCACAGAGCCCGACGCGAGGCTCGAACCCAGGAACTGTGAGATCGTGACCTGAGCCGATGTCAGACGCTTGACCGACTGAGCCCCCCAGGGGCCCCTAACCCAGCAGCTACTTTATAAGCACATTTGCCGGGTCCTCAAGAAGTACCTGTCCGATGGCCCACAGGTCAGGCAGACAACAGCCAGTTGCCAGAGTTTCTCAAAGTCAGAAGCTGCTGCCGTGGGAACCCACAACCGGTCAGACTTCCACCCTGTGTCCCTGTGTCCCCATGAGGAGAGGGGAACAGACCATGGACTCGGCTACCTGAGTGTCACCCGCAGGTGGGTGGGCGTGTCAGTAGCACCTGGGCTGGAAAGTTACCCCTGATGTATTTAGAGCCAGGCTGTCACTTCCTGAATGCTCTGGAGTGTTCCTTCCAAGGAGCAAAGCCGGGACACCTGCTGAGACTTCCCCACTGTCTCTAGTAGCCGCTCAGCACCTGTGCTCCCCATTCCTCCCCGTCCCCTTCACTGTGCTGCGGGCACTTAAGGCTCAACTTCAGGAAGTCCTTACAGGGGGGACCCATGACCCCCAATGGGAGACCCCACAGTGTGTGTGTCCGCACGTCTGTTCCTTCATTCTCGAAACCCTTTCAAATTCGTTCCTTTACGTTCTTCCCGGTTTTCTTTTTGTTTGCTCATATTACAGGTTTTCTTGCCCTAAGAAGTAGGAGATGCACTTATCAAAATATTATTGTAAACTATGACATAGTTATTCCTTTAAAACTGGAATAACAAGATTTCATGACAGGTCTAATGGCCGCTGTCACTTTGAGGTAGTAATGAACGGCACGACGTTTTAAGACGCCTGCCTGTGGCAAGGCTGCTGTGAGATGGGGTCCCGGAGGCTGCCCACACAGCAGCAGCTCGCTGCTGAATCCCTGGGGAAAGGGAATGTTACACGTCAGTTAGGTGCTGATGAGAACAAAGGTACACGGTCCGTTGGTTGGTCTCCCCCGTTCCCGGTTCTTGGGTGCCCTGATTTCTGTTTCGGAGCCCCTTGGGTTAAGAGAACCTCATCCTGTTCCTCTCAGAGCCACGTTAGATCAACACGTTTATGTCTCAACTCACAGGTCAGGTTTACGTCAGACAGCTCTTCGAGGACCTGGGTGTCGGCACGATGCTCAGAGTTCCAGACCCCAGATGCGCCTTCACCGTGGAAAGAACCCACGGCTGAGTTCCAAGTCCGCGTGCCGCGAGTCCTGACTGCCTGGTCGTAGCCACATGTAGAGAACACGCACAGGCAGACAGATGAGATTTCCCCTCGTACGATGAATGTCCCCTGACGCCCCGCCCTCAGACCTCAGTGCTGTTTTCTGTTCCCCATTCGAGAACATGCCTGTCCTCCCGCCCCAGTCCTCGCCCCGATGGTGGCTACCCGCGGAATGGCTCTCCCCGGCCTGGCCACCCGGCCAGAGCTGTCTGCCGGCTGGAGGGACGGCACCGTCCCGCGTCTGGCTTCAGCTCGCCTCTGCAGGGGCGTGGAGCCCGGGGAGCTCAGCTTGGGGCACAAAACTTGACCTTCCCTCCCAGATTTGTGACCTGCTGCTTGTGTGGTCGTGGAAGAAACACTTAAAACCCTAGAGCCTGGGCTTGGGCTTCTTGGGTGTAACATGGGGGTAAAAATGAAGACCCCTCACGGGGGGAAAAGACCCCCCTCTGCACAGGATAGGGCACTTTATGAATGCCCGTTGTTGATCACTGGGAAAGTTGAGGGCTCTTTCAGCCAGGACTTCAAGGCTCATGTGCAGAGCCACACGCTGGCCTGGCCGTGGCCAACAGCTCCTGGTGGTCTCGTGGGCACCTGCCCTTTGTAGCCCAGCCAGCCTCGTGCCATCCAGCCTTCCTCGAAGACCTCTCTTCCCGCACGTTTCCCTGAATCTGGGGCCTGAGCAGGCCATGTCCACTCGCTTACCCAAACTGTATCGACCCTTCTAGACCCACACGAGCTCCTTTGTCACAAAGCTTTCCCTCACTGCTGCAGTCCCGGGGTCGGCCCCCACCTGACTTCTCTGCACATGAGCTCGACGTCCCTCTGTGTCAGTCGGCTCAGGCCGTCACAGTGTCATAGACTGGGCGGCGTAAACAACAGAAATGTGCTTCCTGGCAGTCGTGGAGGCTGGAAGTCCAAGATCAAGGTGCTGGCGGTATTGGAGTCTTCTGAGGCCTCTCTCCTTGGCTTGTGGATGGCTGTCTCCCGGCCGTGTCTTCGCCTGGTTCCCTCTGTGCGTGTCTGTGTCCAAATTCTCTCTTCTTATAAGGTCACCTCTCATAGTGGATTGGGACCCACCCTGATGACCTCATTTTAACTAAATGATCTCTTGAAAGACCCTGTCTCCAGCTATGGTCACATTCTGAGGTCCTGGGGGTTAGGCCTGGGGGCCACCGTGCTGCCTGTAACAGCCCCTCCCTTAGCATGGGGTCATCACCTGCTGAGGCCTTCCCGGCTACCTGTGTTCTCTGTTTCCCTGAGATTGTCTTCTCTTTAAGGGAGTATCATGCCCTAGATCACTTACACACCACCGTGGGGCTCGAGGCCCCACTCGGAGGGCGGCGTGAGAAGGACGGAAAGAGGTACCTCACCCTAAATCAGCTAGTGATGGGCTAATCTGGAGGACGGGGCACAGCCCTTGTAGGGCAGAGCACGGAGAGGCACCCAGAGTGAAGCAGAAGAGAAAGTGCCTTAGGGGTCCTGAGGATTTTAAATGCCAAGAGTAAGCAAGTGTGGCCAGCGCAGCCCTCCCAGGGTATGAATGACACTAGACAAGGCCAAGTGCATCTGCCAGAGCCCCGGTTTCTAAAGAGAAGAGCTTCAGGCCCAAGCTGGGTGGGAGACCGTGCAGCCAGGCGGCTGGGGGCCGCAGGTAACTGTTGGCCACGCCGACCCCTAGGTCTGCCTGCCCTTAACCTCTCCCTCTAAGCGAACAGGAGAGTATGAGCCTTCCCTCTCCCTCATTCCCAAACCGGGAAGCGTGGACCCCTGGCAGGGTTTATGTCACGTTTGACAATTTCAAACACTTCCAAGAGGTTAAGTTTTACATTGACTCATGTTTAAATTAAGGCTCTCAATTGTGATTTTATTAGCTACATCGCATTTTTTCCTCTGTCCCTTCTTTCCTCGTCCGACGTGCTCCCAGGGTGAGCACGGTGTTTCAGACCATGCGTCTACAGCTAACCCTGTACCCAGCTCTCTAGCCCTTGCCACCTGCCCCGCCCAAGACAAACTAAATGCGATCTGTCCGTCCCTCCGTACCTGCTTCTCTTTCGTCCCACCTTGCATCTTAAACCCCAAGATGGAGGGGCTCTTGCAGCCACCCCCAGCACGAACACACACAGCACGCTGTGTGCACCTCCAGTCCTGTGCCCACTGTGCCCTCTGTGCCCAGAAGCAAGAGTCTGGATGTTTCTAGAGGAAAATCACACAACCTACCCTGCTTGACTCACTCCAGATTTCATGGCAGGGCCCCGTCCAGCTCACCTTCTTCTTCCTGAGGTGACTGTCCCCCTCAGCCCGTCTCTGCCCCACCTCCACTGTCTGAGCCCCCAGACGGTGAGAGCTCCCCCCTAGGAGAGCCAGGCCTTGGCCACCTGCGCATTCCCCCATCCCTGGCCCTGGAGACTGCCTAGCAAATACCAGAAGCCTCTCCTCCCTGCTCCCGTGCACCCTTGCTTGGGCCTCGGCTTCCCTGCCTGGGGAAAGGCCACAGAGTATGGAAGTTGTGTTTTTAAAATCTCTCTCTCCCCTCCTTAGAATACTCCGCGTGTGCTGGGCTCGGGGGTAGGCCTGGGGCGAAGCCCTGAGGGCAAGGCCAGCCCTGAAAGCATGGACACACCGCAGGCAGTCCCTGGGAGGGACTCAGGCTGGGACAGGTTGAGTCGGTGCAGAAGGGTGACTGAGTCTGGGTTCTAAGCCTGGGTCTGAGCTGAACCGGGGCGTTTTCTCCAGGGCCACACCACAGGCCGAGTGGGAGGGCACCGTCTGCCCGTGCCTCTCATGGCCAGGTGCAGAGCTCTACAAGGTGAGGGGCTCCCCATCACCTCCAGAAGACCGTGCACGGTCCTCACTCGAGGTGTCCCCTGATGTGACCTTCCCCAGCTGTGTTCCCCACACCTGCACCTCCCATCATGTCTACTTCTAGGTTGTGGTCTTGCTTTGCTCTCCCCTCCTCACTCTCTGGACATCCCCCCCCACCCCCTGCACTAGGCTTCAAGACCTGATATAAAAGTCGACCTGATCTCACCAAGAACCTTCTGTCACCTGTAAACCCCTTAGCAGACCTCCGTGACTCAGTGTTTTATCTATGTTGTGGCTCTGGGGACAGGTTTCCCGGAGGCATCTTGGTGCCATGAGGTGAGCTCAGGATGACGGATGGGGTTAAACCTGGTTCTGCCAGGGTCACCCTGTGGCTTTTGCCACGTCCCTGTGATGCCCTGAGCCTCAATCTCCCATTTTGGAGATGGGGCAGTAATACTTTGTTCAGAGGATTTTGTGGAGGGTTTAATGCGATAGAGGCTGGCAGGGCTCCCACGTGGCCAATAGCAGCCAGGAGATCCCAGGGTGCTCTGTCCCCCCTGAGACCTCAGGGAGGAAATGTTCTAGATGGGCCTGGTTGGGGCAGGGAGATAGTGTTTACAGTGTGTGTGTGTGTGTGTGTGTGTGTGTGTGTGTGTGAATGCAGATTAAAAACTGTTTCCAGATTAAAAACTGAATTGCCTCAGCACCGGTAGTGAATTTTCCCTAACGTGTTTCTGAAGGTGGAGGGGAGTAGAAACTCGGTGCTGCCCTCCCCCGCTCAGAGCACAGCCTGGTTCTCAGCCTTGAGTCATGTCAGCGTCCCCTGGGGGTGGGTGAGACACTGGGGTTTCTGACTGAGGAGGTTCTGAGGGGCCCGAGGATGTGCAACTCCGGCCAACCCCCAGGTGCACCGATACTGCCTGGAAGGACCACACGTCCAACCACCGCTCGAAGGAATACAGGCAAAACACCTGCAAACCGTGTTCAGAGACGACCACTCAGCTCGTTTGAGGGCCTCACCTGGGAACATTACAAGTAGCTAAATGTCAGCTTATTTTGCATTGACCGCTTTTTCCAAGCCAGTGTGAGCCGTGAGCACGTTCCTCGTGTAGCATTTCTCTCAGCCTGCTTCCTGGCACGCGGGTCCTAGAAAGTACTCTGATAACAAGTCCCGTGGTCAGAGAGGCCAGGCAGCTGTCCTCCTGTGGTCTCCTGTGGGGAACTCCCAGGACCCCTCAGCCTGCGACCTGGCCCGAGAGAGCCACACAACCCCACGTGCAGCCCTGTGCCCCGTGCTGGGGGAGGTTTATGAAGACAGCTGGGCAGCAGGCTGGACTATGAGACCTTCGCCTTCTCCGGAGGTGGAATTTCTTTAACATGTCACCTGTTTACCTCATTCCTCTCCAAAAGTACATTCAGTTTGGGTCTTAAACCTAGAGCGACAGTTACACCATCTTGGGGCACCTGGGTGGCTCGGTCAGTTAAGCGTCTTGACTTCAGCTCAGGTCATGATCTCACGGCTCATGGGTTCGAGCCCCGCGTCGGACTCTGTACTGACAGCTCAGAGCCTGGAGCCTGCTTCAGATTCTGTGTCTCCCTCTCCCTCTCCGCCCCTCCTCTGCTCCTGCTCTGTCTTTGTCTCTCAAAAATAAATAAAAGTTAAAAAATAAATAGAAATAAAACCACCACAACAAAAAACAGTTATACTGTCTTAACTAAACTGTGGTGGGATCACAGGACATTGGGCTTTTGTTATCTGCTCTCCCACGTCGTCTGCCTGGCTTTTCATAGCAGTGTGGGTACTTCTGAACAGCAAATCTAAACACTTACAAACTCATGCAGTAGAACTTCACCAACCTGTATTAATTCTACCGAATGGTTGTGTGATAGACTTTTTTAAATTCCAAATTATAAAATATGTATTAAACACTAGGGTATTGTTGCTTTCATGATCATACTGTAACTCAGACTTGTCCAATTACAGTGCTTCCAGTAGATTCCTCCTAGGGGGCGCATGATTTAATGCATAAGGAAGACTTCTGTATAACAAACATATCAGTTATTTGTGTATAAATTCTCATGTCGGGTGTTTTGGGTTTCTCCCCCAAACCTTCCTTCTTTAAGGGGTTAATATTCTTCCTACCATCTCGTTTATGTGGCCTGTCTGTGCAGCCACCTTAGAAGAAACCACCCCTGTGATAGCACCTGTCAGCAGTAAACGGAAGTTTGGGAGGGTTTCTTTTAGTGCATTTCGTCAGAGAAGACTGTGTTTTCCAAACTGTGGGTTGTGGCCCATGGTGGGTCATGAAGTCAGGTCAGTGGGTGGAGACCAGTATTTCTTTTCATGTTTATTATTTATTTTTAAGAGAGAGAGAGAGACAGAATCTGAAACAGGATCCAGACTCTGAGCTGTCAGCACAGAGCCCGACGTGGGGCTTGAACCACGAGCCGTGAGATCATAACCTGAGCCAAAGTCTGATGCTTAACCAACTGAGCCACCCAGGCGCCCCCCCCCCTTCTTTTAATAGAATAGGATGAAACAGAAAATATCAGAGTGCATTCCAGGCTGTAGGAGTCAGACCATGTGTTCCATGTACGTATGTGGGTCTGTCTGCATGCACAGGGTCACAGTGTTAAAAGACCCAAGTTTTTTATTGTGGGTCATGGTCAAAATACAGGACAGATCTTTGAGAAAATAGCTTAAGCAACGGCAGAGTCGAAAAGCATGCCTGACTTAAGATGAAACTTGTCTTCCTTAGTGTCCTGCTTTGGCCCTCTGTCCCCTTGTCCTCTCCGGGCTTTGCAGCACCGTGCACTGTAACCCACCCGGTAAATGAGCTCCAGCAACGCTGAGTTTGTACTGTCATTGGGATTCCTTCGCCCTGTTAAAGGTTGATTCGTGTGCTTCGGACCAAAGAAGAGTTTGGGCACCTAAGGGGGCAATGACTGCACAAGGGCCAGGCACCAAAGTGGGCGACTGGTGGACAAATTACTGTGGAACTGGAGTCGGGGGGTTGGTGCCCCCAGCATCCACCTTTGGATCAGTGCTGGCTGCCATATTGCAAAGTATTTTGAATATTGAACCGTAAATTATTATAGGGTCACCGGGGTGGCTGAGTCGGTTAAGCATCCAACTTCGGCTCAGGTCATGATCTCGCAGCTCTTGGGTTTGAGCCCCACATCGGGCTCTGGGCTGACAGTGCAGAGCCTGCTTCAGATTCTGTGTCCCACCCACCCCCTCTCTGCCCCTCCCCTGCTCTCTCTCTCTCCCTCAAAAACAGACCTTAAAAAAAATTTTTTTAATGAACTGTAAATTGTTATAACCCAGCGTGCTGCCGTTGAGAAGACAGAGCCATCCCCAACCCCCTCTCCCTGGTCCCCTGCCCACCTGGGGTCTGGTGCCCGCCTCGCTCAGCTAAGTGCCGGTCTTCTGGAGCCCAGCGGAAACATCGGGCTCTTGCACCTGACGCCCCTGCTGTACCTACTCCTGTAGTGTCTTGTCCCTCCCAGTACAAGCTGTTTGCCTAAATGTAGGCCTTCCGTCAATCTCCCACCACTTGGTCCCCACCGGCCCCCAGCTGCCTCAGGTGTGTGCAGCCTAGCACAGTGCCTTGGAGGCGGATGGCTGGCTTCTCTTTAAAGCCGACCCCCTATGACTTCTCCGTGTGGGTTTGGGACTTGGCCTGCCCCCTTGTGTCTTACAGTTGTGGGGATCCCGATCAGGAAAGGAGAAATCACTTGGCCAAGGTTACGCAGTCAGGGGAAGACAGCGGTGGTTTGCACTGTTCCTGAGGAAAGACCAGAATACTCTATGTGCATGGGGATTCCCTGGCACCTGGACCTCTTAGTGGCAGGGGCTGACCTGCTTTCCCCTCCACCCGCTCTCTGACCTGCAGTGTAGGCTTGACAGGCACACATCTGGCCACGTCTGCGATGCAAGTTAATGTCTTTACTTTAAATCATTTCATGACCTGGGGTCCCTGGGTGGTTCAGTCGGTTAAGCGTCCGACTTTGGCTCAGGTCCTGATCTCCCAGTTTGTGAGTTCGAGCCCCACGTCAGGCTCTGTGCTGACAGCTCGGAGTCTGGAGCCTGCTTCGGATTCTGTGTCTCCCTCTCTCTCTGCCCCTCCCCCACTTTTGCTCTCTCTCTGTCTCTCACAAATAAATAAATGTAAAAAAAAAAAAAAAATCCGCCCTAAACTTTCAGATAAAGTCTCATAAAATGCAAAACAAGCACAGTTTCTGGGTGATTTGAAATGAGGTTAAAGAATGTCTTGGGGCGACTGGGTGGCTCAGTCAGTTAGGCATCCGGCTTCGGCTCAGGTCATGATCTCGCAGTCTGTGAGTTCGAGCCCCGCGTCAGGCTCTGTGCTGACAGCTAGAGCCTGGAGCCTGCTTCGGATTCTGTGTCTCCCTCTGTCTCTGCCCCTCCCCTGCTCATGCTCTGTTTAAAAAATAAATGAAAAACATTTTAAAAAATTTTAAATCATTTCATGACCTTAGCTGTTGTTCTCAAGTTAGTAAAGGTGTGTTCTTCATAAAATTCCATGATAGTTTTGTCTCACAAACCATTAAAAGAAATTCTTCCTCCAGGGCGCCTGGGTGGCTCAGTCAGTTAAGCATCTGACTTCAGCTCGGGTCCTGATCTCACAGTTCGTGGGTTCCAGCCCCAAATCTGACAGTGTGGAGCCTGCCTGGGATTCTCTGTCTCCCTCTTTCTCTGCCCCTCCTTCACTTGCACTTTCTCTCAAAATAAATAAACTTAAAACAAAAACAAAAACGAAATTCTTCCTAGAACAAAAGTTTCTTATCTGCCTGGGCATTGATTTGTAAATTTAGTCTTAACCAGTCCGTCTGATTTCCTTAAAAGCCAGCGACATTTGGGTGAATTCACACAATTGTGCTATAGCCACAAAAGGTCTTAAGGTAGCTTCAGGTCTGGACTTTGGAAAACACTGGCTGCTGTTAGGGGCCAGGTTCATGACCGTGGATCCTGCCTGGCTCCGCCTCTTACTGGCTGTAAGCCTGGGCAGCTTGCTAAACTTCCCTGGGCCTGGGTGTCCTTGTCCGTAGATTGTGAGTGATGATAGCACTTCCCTGAGCAGGCTGTTGTGAAGATTACATAAGTCATGTGTCTGCGGCACCTAGAACAGCTCCTGGCACAGAACAGGAGAGAAATATTAGCTCTCGTTAGTAGTATTCCATTATGTCTCTTTATCTCTGTTATTTTACAGTCAAAAACCTGGAACTGAAAGTAAATCCTAAGACTCTGTAAACGGATAGCTGTGGTGTTCATAGAATATTTAAGGCCCAGTGTGTTTAGAAGGACGCCTTTGCCTGTCCCCACTGTGTGACGCATTCCACGTACGAAGTCAGACCGGAGGCAGATGGCCAGTGCTGTTCCCGGACACCGCAGCCCAATCGGGTGTTAGGGCATCTTTTCAGCGTTGCACCGTTTGATATCATTGCCGGTGCTGAGCTAAGCTCACTCTCCCAGGCCAGAATTTGGAGATGACTGTGGCTACTTTCTCGTCCCACCTGATCACACGTGTTTGAGAAATGCTTTGTTTCTGGGGATCTCACACGATTTCAGGGGCAGTAATTGCCCAAATGAATGTCACTTTGTTACGGCTCGTGAAACTGATCTTCGACCTTGGTGCCGCTCTCCCACCTGACCAAGGATTTAGAATTTCCCAACACATACATACGTTCAATAATTCCAGAAGAAAAGCAGCGTGCAAAGGCATGACTTGACCTTACTTTTAAACCTGCCCTCCCACCACCTCGCTCGTAAAAGGTTGTACTGAGTTGGAAAGGAAAATTGGAGGAGAGCAGACAGTGTCTTAGACCAAAGTTGAGTTCCCCTGCTTCCTGTTACCCAGCAGGATTTGCAGACAGTGCCTGCCCTGAGGGGGGCGTCCGGCCTGGAGGGGCCGCTCCTGTTCCACCACAAAGACTAGGCGCTGGGCATCAGAGCCAGACACGCAGCAGTAGAACATACTCAGGCTCGTCCGTCCGTCCGGTGACGGCACAGTGCGTGGCGGGAGGGGGCCCCGCGGTGGTGGTGGAGGAGGAAGACAAGGAGGGTGGAGAAATGGACGCTTAGACAGGGTCTCCTGATAATCATGGTGGGTTCTCTTTCAGCCTTTGAGGTAAAGCGCTTTCCAGATGGATACGCTGCTCTCAACTCTACGTAAAAGCATAAATTCAACAGTCGAACTTGCCTTTAATCAGCGTCCCAAAGTGTGTCGATGCTGACGGGGACTTCTGCCCCAAAGGGTTCCAGATTCAAATGCATTTGGGAAACATGGGTTCAGTGAAGTTAATCTGGTTTCCTTAGTTGGCTTCGGGTCCTAGTGCCTGACCCACGAAGGGGATACAGGAGGAGCGGTGTTGCCAAAGACTCAGTTGACCAAGGTCACGCAAATCACATTGCAAGACTGGAGATGGGCTGAACGGATGTGGGGCCACAGCGCGTGTGGCGGGTGGCAGGAGAGCAGTTTGCCGGAGAATCTGAGGACCCGGGTTCTTGTCCCGGCCCCGCCTCCTCCCAGCCCCCAGGCCACGGGGGACGTGGCCACCTCTCCCAGTCAGCTGCTTCCTTGTATAAAAGGAGGCCAGGGCTACCCGTGTGCCCCCCACCCTGCACACCTCGCAGCGGAGGGCCCTGGAACCTGGGCAGACAGGCTCCGGAGATCAGCCAAAGGCCTGCAGAGGTAAGACGGGGTGTTCGTGTGCCGTCCGTCGTCTCCGCCAGGAGAGGCCGTGGTGGAGCTGACCACTGGGGAGAAATTCTGGCTGCATCGGTTTTCTTCTGCCTTGCCAAAGGTTTTGCTTGCATGCGTGAACCGTGCTGACTCTGGATAGATACATGCATAGACCCGACCACAGCCTCCTCCGGGTAATCCCAGAGTGAGTGAAGCCGAGGCTGCTCTTTCCCCCTTGACGGCTATGCCCTCCTGTGTCTTCCAAATCCAGTTCTGTCTGTTGGTGCTGGAGGGAGTGGTAGCCAGAGCTGCTTAGGAAGGCGTAATCGGAAAGTGCCCACATGTCCCCAGGACAAGCAGAATGCTCAGTCCGGAGGCCTCGGGAAACTGCGAAGGTTTTACGTCTTCGTGCTGAAACTCACACGGTGGCAAAAACTGAACT
This sequence comes from Panthera leo, assembly GCF_018350215.1. Lineage (NCBI taxonomy): Eukaryota > Metazoa > Chordata > Mammalia > Carnivora > Felidae > Panthera > Panthera leo. Next base: position 230,493,928 of record NC_056679.1, read on the forward strand.
GGTGTGAGGCTGCTTATGGTCCTTTCCCGGCTAATTTCCATACTTGGTGCAATATCCATACGTTTTGCTGTAGAAGATATTAATGAGTTTAAGGATGGGGTGTTGCCCCAGGACCCCTGTGGGGGTGTTCATCATACATGATTGATGTAACATGTTGTCTTTAAACATTTTGAAAAAAAAAATCTGAAGTTTGAAACCTGTCTGGCCCCGCGGGTTCCAGGTAGGAGGTCAGGGGCTATAGTGGAAACTGAGGCACCGGTGAAGCGAATGGCACCCACGCCGGCAGAGGGTTTGAGGAGCAGGCCACGCTGTTGCGGATCAAGGTAATGGGCTGCCGCCCCGTGAAGAACGCCCAGCACTGTCGTGGCACCTGGCGAGACGCCTCCCCGCCCCCTCCCGTTGCTTCCCTCTTGAGGCCACAGACAAGGCGGGGGTGCCAGGCTCTGGACCGGGTTGGGGGAGGTGAAGGCACAGTCCCACCACGGACCCGCTCTCTCCCTCCATCAGGGCCCTTTGGGAGGCCGCCAGGGAGAAGGCTCCCTGATACCCCCTCGCCCAGGCTGTTCAGTAAAGAAGCAGTTGGCTCACACCCCAGGAAGCCAGCTACCGCCAGAAGCCAGCAGTGTTTCGTGAGCCTTAGAAATAAGCTTCTTGCACCGGTCTGCTGTAAATTACTGAATCAACACTGCACATTTATAGCCACTTCTTAATAGTTTAATAACTTACTCATCCCTTATGGATCCTTTCGTATATTTCTTTTAATTGTTAGGGAAAAGAGGCCTTTTAGAGCTCACGTCTCGGGCTCCTCCCTTGGCCATGCTTCCAGAATGCTAACACAGAATCCCACACAACTGCTCCTGAGCATAGAGTACCTGACACAGCAAAGCGACCTGTCCACGTGGAGTCAGGCGTTTGCCCGCACCCAGGGGCTGCAGAAACCAGCCAGCCAGTCTCAGTCCCGAGACTCCCCTCACTGGCATTTCGTGTCCTGCCCTTGGGTTCCGTGGATTGTGAGACACTATGGGGACCTCGGCATCATTAATGCTGTTTCCGGGGGGGAAAAAGCCTCTCTGTGTCCACATAAGTGACCGCTCTGGCTTGGCACTGGACCTCACTCATGTTCTTCAGTGCTTGGCGACAACAGGGAGTCAAGTCCACAGCAGCCGGCCGTGTGTCCTAACATGTACTTGAGATGAGCAACCATCGTTAGGAGATGGCCGTAGGTAGGGAAGAAGTTTCCAAATGAAGACCTGGGTCCTTCGGGCATTTGAGAATCCAGCTGACGAGGCAAAGTCTGTAAGACTGTCCGCGTGGAGGGGACGGGTGGTGACGGAGGCTGCACATTTTGATCTTCTCCAGGCTCCTGAGAAGATGGTTTGGACGTTACAAGTCCCTTGTGCATGGAACTGGACTTTTGTCATGGGTGAAGTCGCATTTCATAAAAAAAAGACGCCGGTTTCTTTACAAGGTTGGCTGCCTTTGAGCCGGGACCTCAGTCTGGTTACCTGTACTTTTCGACCCATTCTAGATTTTTAGGGAAATACGGGAAGAGTCCTGCTAAGAAATCCAGCCCTTGTTGGGACCTGCCAGGAATTGCCATATAGAAAGACGATGGGGTTTTTCCTGTTAAATGTCTTAATTCAGGCTCTTGAGAATGGTTTGAAGAAGGATGTACCCTTCCTTCTCCTTTTTCTGCCCCTAGCACCCATGTCCTTCAAGATCCGACCGATGGAAGCTTGATGTGAGGTGATCTGAAGAAGGGCCTCTTAGCCTCAGCCCTTTCTCACTAATTCAAGCCGTTTACTAATTCAAGGACCCCAGGTTCCCTCCCCATCACCACCTGGTCGGTAGGTAACAAAAATAAATCCACCTGATCTCTGATGGCTCCCTTGCAAACCTCTGAGGCCCTCCATACACAAGGAGTCGCGTGCATTTCCGAGACGTGGGCAACAAACATCCCCAATTAATCCCCTGGGGTAATTCGATCCTGCCTCTGCTGCAGCCTGGGCCAGCCGTGCTCACGTGGCATTGGCCGCATTTGTCGAAGCTCTGTCTACACCAGACGCTACAGTGCTTCGGAACAACAGATGCCACCACCGTCCTTGACCTTCAAGGGGAATTCGGTGTGCAAAAGTCTACGCTGCACGGATAAGTGGGAAGTTTTTGCGGGAACACAGCTGGGAAAGAATCCACACAGGCCGGCAGATCGGGGAGGGCATTGGAAAGATAACACGTTAGCTGGCCTTCGAGCAGGTGTTTCCCAGCTGACTCAGTGTTAATAGACCAGAGGGGACATTAGCATTTCTTCCATGCACAACGAAACTCCTAAAAGCCCCGGGAATGTTAAGGTTCATTCTAGAATTCTGCATCTCGGCTTGGAGTGACCCTGCAACATGTTTAGACCGGTATGTTTTGAGGGTGAAAGGTGGTGTGGCTAGTAATTATGCCAGGACCGAGGCCGGGCCAGCAGCCCCAGGAATCAGGGACGCATGACCACCCCAGGGACAACTGAGGCTGATTCTGCGTCCCCTCCACCGGTCAAGGAGGACGCAGCCGGGTTTAGCTGCTTCTTTTTCCTAGAAAATATAGGAAGACAAACATGCCATCTGCCTTTGTATCATTTTTGAAGACTGCATTGCAGAAAATGTTTGTACGGATGTCACCGAGAGTGGTTTAAGACTCTCTCCCAGCCGTGTTACTGCACCATAAAGATGCTGTCTTTTCCTTTCTAGTCAGATCAGCACTTTTTTGAGGCAAATGCCGAGGAAGAGCAACAGACTGCATCTTGAGCTTAAGAAGAGCTCCCCTTTAGGGTCCTTTGTACCTGATAGAACTTAGTTCCTTAAGACAGTGCTCCAAGCAAATGCTCCCATTCCGGCTGCCTTTGTGAAACAGGCAGCATCGATGCAAATGACTTTGATCTGGGTGCTTTGTTTACGTATCTCCTTTGTTTCCTTAGGAACAGCCTCAAAGTGAGTGGATGCCCCAGTCCCTGCCTTGCCCCCACAGGCGCCCTGCCCCTCACCTTTCCCAGTTCCTCCCGGGCAGCACCTTTCCTTGTGGTCTGTCCCTCTGGTTTCCTCGGTGACAGCTTGATCATCAGATGCCTACCTGAGGCTACGGAACAGTGCAAACACAGGGGTTTACACCCCCTCCTCCAGGACCCACAGGGTTTCTAGAAGAGAATATTCTCTCCCACTGCCCACATGAGGACTCCCATTTGTCAGGCAGTGTATTCTGGTTTTGATTAACAAAATGCAAAGCAGAATTGGGTTATCTTATCTAGAGCATGGGACCTAGAGAAACAAGGGCCCTGGGTCCACTGGCAGGTAGGTTAGGTCTGTGTTGAGTTCCAGTCCACCCTGGGGAGCCCGGGGCCCTCATGCAGTTAGGCTCCAGGAGGGCAGGCCCCACTTGTGTCCTCAGTACCCAGCCCTGTGGCTGGCACCAGTGGTTTCCCAGAAAATGCTTATTCGATGCAGGGGCCCAGGCATGTTGGTGGCATGCAGAGATCCCCGTGTGCAGACCCCCCATGCCACTGGCATCTGCACTGTCCTAGACCTCAGCTGTGTCGGGTGGAGCTCCGCAGCCAGAACCAACTCTTCAGCTGAAAGGTCCACCTCTCCCAACCCTAACAAATGCCTCTTCTGCAGGCCCAGCAGGTGGCCCAACCTTGTCTGCATCACATTTTAGCTCATTTACATTTATTGTGATTCACTGCTGTGAAGTTCAGAGGAGTGAAAGTTCTTACACTCTGAACTATAACCTTGCTGTTCTTACACTTTCCCTCACTCCCCCAGCCTGAGCCTCACTTTTTACGGCCGTGGCCTCGGGACAGTCTCTCCTTGGCCTCCAGGTCATTGCTGGTTCAGTCCTCTCCCCACCTGGCAACATCCGCACCGTGGCCCCCAAGCATTGCCTAAGGGTGCCGGGAGCTGTCCTCCAGGCACAAGGATGTGCTTCTCTGCTCTGACTTCTCTGCATATGATAGCCATCACCCTGTCCTCCCTCCCCTCTCTAATGTGGCCTCGATATATCTTCAGTTTACCCACGAATCTAATAATGGTTCTCTCCTTGAGTCACTGCTCGTATGTGCAGCGTGCCTTACCACATGGAGCTCACTTGATCTTCCCCAAATTCCCCTGAGCTCCAGAGGGGTTATTAGTTCCTTATTTCGGGTGAGGAAACTGAGTCTCAAGTGCGTGCTGCCACCTGGCTGTCACAATGCCTGTTTTCTGTCTGGCGGCCCTGTTCTCCTTTTCAGCGCCATGGAACTGCCTCACCATTCAGTCATCTGCTTCACTTTTTCATACAAGGCACGTCGAATGCTTCTTTGGTGGCAAAAGCAGGTTTCTGGCTGTCCCCATGGAAAGAAAGGTAGCAGATGCCTAAAGGAAGCACTTGGAAGGAGGAAGTGGTAAGAAGAGCCTCGGGCATGGGGTCCAGGGCGCCATGTGTCAGACGCTTGCTTTACCCCGTGCTTCTGTTCTTTCCTCCTCCACCTGAGGTCCTTATTCACCAAGTGCGGGGAGATGCTCTGGTTCCCCAGGGTCCCCAGGAGCAGCCCTGGGGGACTTTGCATCCTTGACGGAGAATCGGCCCATGGAAGTCCTTCCTGTGGGTGAAGACAAGGATATGCTCGGTTTTCTTATGGTTGCTACGGAGACTGGCCACACTGAAACAGGAATGACCTGTGTCTGGAAAATCATGATGACCTGTTTTCCGCTTCTGGGAAACCTCACAGGAGTCCCCCTCTTCATGACATTCGAGGGGCCCCTGGGTCCAGCTCTCTGATGGCTTCCACCTCCACCCAGCCCCCACTGCGGAGTCCCAGACAACGGATGATCACCAAACACTCGCTAGTGGAGGAGAAGAGACGGTGACGAGCAGTGGGGGCGAGCCCGGTGTCCCTCGAGCTGCTGAACAGCAAGAAGCAGGAAGTGCGTCAGATGAAACTCCAACGCTGCCCGATTTTGAGGCGTGCTTGGTACTTTTAGACGTGTGTCTGTTGAATGAATAAACAACTGATACCAACAGACAAACCACAAATAAACTTTAGGGTCCTGACTATATTAATTTACCCAGGGAGTGAGCTGGTCGCCGGGATCAGAGCAGCAGGACCGTTCAGTGTCAGGGAGCAAAGGAAGACGTTAGTCAGTGCCCGGAGTGCTTTTCTCACCAGCGTAAGTGACTTTGACGTTAGTCCACACCACGGCCTGTCCCTGTCATTCTCGCGCGCTATTTGGATATTCCGGAGCCTCTGTTCTAAACAGGTGCGGGAGGGCGGGGCTCTTGGATTGAATGCAAGTCCTCGTAACTCACTAACTGGTTTGTAAAAGTAAGCAGAGTTAGAGGTGGGTTTCGATTTCTGGGTGCTTGACTTTGCTCCTCTATTTCTGTTAATTGCTGAAAAAGCATGAGGGTGCAGCGTGACCCGAGAAGAGTCCAGGAGCTAGTGTTTTCAGTCAGGAAGCAGCTGAATTTGCAATCCGGGGACCTTCGAAGGCAGCAGCGTGTCGTGTCCTGCCCGGCTGGCTGGGCTCCTGCTGCTGCTGTCAGCTCACCAAATCCCTCCCTGCCAGGACTTTGGAGGGTGGATTAAGGATATAATTACAGGTGAATCCAGCAACAGAGAAATCTGAAAGCTCTTGTCCATCATCCCGTGTACTTGACTTTAACCTAAGCCGTGTTCAGTCCTCCCAGGCCATGTTTTGACTTTTGCTTGATGCAAAGCTCCCATGGCCGAAAGTCTCCTGAGAGCAAGTGAAATCTGGCATCTCTCCTTTTTTATTGTCAGGTTTTCCTGAAAAACATCTTCACGCTGGCTGGTCCCGTTTTAGGCCAGCCACCTGTTCTCCTGGAGCTGGAAGTGGACCGAGACCACGTGAGATTCTTGGTGTCTGTATTTGATATAATGTCAGTGTGTACATCATCCTAATGGGAATTCTGTTAACACTTGGCAGATTTTTTCCTACTTACACAATCACTTTCCTACTTAAAGCTGTAACAGCTAGAGAAAATACATACTTGGAACTATGGACACCCTCCTCCCCAAATCACATAATTGTAAACGTGACCCATGACCTTGAACAGCCGACTGGCTCTGATTTCAGAACACAGACAGTAAATACTTTGATTTTAGCACCCACCCACTCAGCACGAACTATTTATTCACCGGCATTCCCTGCAATTGAACTTCAAGAGTCTGACCCCAAAACATGGATGTGCTCAGAATCAAAGATGGAATAGCTTTAAGTGTCAATGCTACTTAACGGAAATGAAGTACCGTTTAAAAAATTTGACGCGTAAATATGATAGTTACACAGATTGTCTGATAATTATACAAACTAAGCCGGAGAAAAGAGCATTTCCCAGTTGTAAGGAGTGAGTGGACTGCAGAACAAGAACTTATGAACAGCAACCGAGGAGCCTTTGCAAGTATCACCAAAATATTCCTCGATTTAGCTTCTCAAGGGGCCACCCACCTACAGCAAACATCTTCCAACAGTGTAGCTTTGGAACTTCAACCAACAGGCAAGCTTTTTTCCCAGCATCTCCTACATTGCCATGTGGTACAACACACAGATTGTTGTTGTTTTTTTCTTTTTTAAACTTAGCCCTTGTCTTTAATGATAGTCTACATTCTTCCTAAAAAGGTATCTTCCCTGGAACCTTTAGCAACATAAAGGAGGCAGTCTTTTTTTTCCCCCCTATGCCTTTTGAATAATACAGGAATCTGGCAGTAAGGGACCTTTTCTCTCTGTAAAAACCCTCCCTTCCTACCCCAGTGTGACCGTATGAGCTCAGAACAAGGAGTGAGAAAACAAGATGGAAACCCTGGCATTCTTCACAGAAGCTCTAAGAAACTCTGGAATTCTGTAGTCAAGAGAGAGGGAGGGAGGAGAGAGGAAGGAAGGGAGTGAGAGAGAAAGAAAGGAAAAGAATTTTTAAGTTACAGTTTAGAAGACACAATAACACCTTGTGGGCTGTCTTTATTTTGGAAATTAATTCAGGATCTGTTACCACTAAATGTAACTCTGTTGGCGGAGACATAATTCTAAGCCCAGTGTATACATTATTCCATTTAAACTGTCAACTATTCTGCGAAAGAGGTGGTGTTCCCATTACACAAGTGGACCCTGAGGCCCAGAGAGGCTACTCATCTGATCTGAGATTTGAACCCAGAGCCGTTTGTCTCCAAAGTCAGGGTCCTCAAACGCTCCATTGCACTTTCCTCTGTGCTTCTGTATCTTTCCTGAACTTTCTACAGAGGCAGTGGCCGAATGAGGTGGATTTTCTAAAGCGTGCAGGTGCCCAGCACCCTACAGCCCACCCACACCCCGCCCGGAAGCGTGGTTTCCCTCATCCAATGTGGTCAACCCATTCTTGTGATGCGCGCAGACACCCCCTCTGGCCGGGACGACCCTGTGCATTAAGTCCATGAGATGTGAGCTAACAATGAGAATGCTTGCTGCATGGACCTTCTCTGTGTCCAGTGAACAGGGACAGGAGGTAAGGACAAAGAGAAGAAGGGAAATCCATCAGTCACACGATGGGATCTCTGTATGGACAGAGCACTAAGCTTAGAGTAGCTTCTGGAAATATGCGTCTGGAGGGAAAATGAAGATTCCCAGGTCCTGTTGAAACAATCAGTAGCTTTCCCAATGGATCCTGAGTGTCTGTAGAACACATCATTCACGTCTACGCCACACTCATCCTGCACACTCAGGACTTGGGCTGACAGCCTTCTCTAAGTAGCAGGGGTTAAAGTGCTGGCATCTGGGCCAACAATGAGCCATGCATCTGTGGGTGGAACGTCATCTGGATAGAAGTCGTTTGAGAAGCCCTCAGAGACCTGGACCCCCGCGCGTCTCTAGGACGGACTCAAGAGGATCCGGCCTGGCTAAGGATTTGTCCCAAAGTCAGATGCTCAGTAGGTGTGAGCAAGGGGGTGACATGGCACCACTCCTGACCCCGAGCCTCAGTCGTCTCCTTGAAGATAAGGTGTTAGGAGACCAGTTTGAACACAGGCTCAGGCAGTCTCTCCCAGAAAAGTACCTTTGCTCGGGCCCTTTAAAAAAGATCTACAAACTCCACATACCAAATCCGGAAGGAACTGGGTTCCAGATTATTTCTCCTTAGATTTAGAATTTTATTTAAAGCCCTTGAGTCGTGTTTTATTTCCCTTTAGACAGACTCCCTGGACAATCATCTGTTCCTTAGACGGGGGACACGCCTGTCCTGAGATGCCCCTGCCCACCGGGGACATCCAGCCTTCAGCTGTCCTCTGTGCGGAGCGCGCCGGAGCTTTGCGGCCCTACAGCCAGCAAAAGGACCAGCAGCGCCATCTTGTGGGAGTGCTGTGGGCCGCCCAACAACCTTGACTGTCAGTCTTTGAAGAATGACATTACAAAGAAATGCAGTCAAGGAAGCTGTTTCCTTCTGGTCCCCAGCCATGCTAATTATTATTTTGGTGTCTAGAAAATTAATAACCCAAATAAATTAACGCCAAGCCAGAAAGATATGTCAAGAAAAAAAAATGGCTAGGAAGGGTTTGTTTCCCATTTACTGGGAAATATATATATCACCCCAGGTGGGGATATACTTTTCCATAAACTCCATGAGAACACAGGTCGTGTCCTTCCCATGACTCAGCTCACATGTCACCTTGTCGGGGTCTGCGATGACCCCCCCCCCCCCCTCTAAGAAGAGCACCCTGTTCGTCACTGTCCTAGAGCTGGTCACCATGTCTGCTTCTGCGCCTGCACCCGGCCTCTGGAGCTGGGTCACCCCCTGAGGGGAAAGCCCTGCTTTGTGGCCCCAGGGGGCTCAGTCACTGTGGCCGAGGCTGAGGCGTGTGAGAGATATGGCAGCGCCTGGGGCCACAGAGGAGCCCTCACAGTCATCTGCGGTCGGGTGCACTGTGTTTCCATTTGTGGGGCTGCATTTGGGCGGGTCCTGCCTCTTCCTCCCCTTTTGACTGCACACAGCACCCCGGAAAGTCTCTGTGGTCTGGGAGCAGCATGGTGCCTCTTGTGAGCAGCCCGCAGATTAAATTGGGGGGGGGGGGGGTGGCTTCTGTCGTGTGTCCTCGGGGGAGGCCTCTTCTCACAGAACTGTTAGCTGCTTATTGGAAAGTGAAATCAAAACTCTGACACAGCCTTCTGGGCCTGAGTGTTCATGTAAGCACTGCTCCCTGACTCACCAGACAACTCTGACTGTTCGGGAGATTTTTAGGGAAAATCCCCTTCTGGGCGCACACTTGTTTTCTTACCAGGAAGGAGTATCACACGATGACTCGCTCCTGGGTCCTGATATAGCCTTTTCTGGATGGTGCTGGGTTACCACTGACCCCTGCCAGCGTCCCGGCCAGTCTTCCTTCCATCCTGGTCTCCTGTTCTGGGACCAGGAGCTGTGGGTGGAGGAGAGGCTGGTGGCCTCAGTCCTGAGCATTTCAGATCACTTTCTACCAAGTCTTTTCTGTCACAAAACCCGTCACGCATCATCACGGTCCTTGGCCATGCAGCCTTCAGACAAATTACTTAACCTCTCTAATTTGTCATTCCTTCATCTGTAAAATGGACATGGTAGTTCCTGCCTCACAAGTTTGAGGGGGTTAGATACAGTAATTCTATGTAAAGCACTTAACTCAGTGCCTGGCCCGTGGTAAGTGGTCAATAAATAGTAGCTATCATCATCTGAGATCATTCTCATCCCTTAGAAAAATTAAGAAACAACGCGCTACAGGCTTTTATGACCCCATCTGTATACAGATATCTCCCTCTGATATTTTCAGAGTGCATTTATGTGAAGAGGAGAAAATACTTGCAGAGGATAACAGTGGCCTTCCTTGAACCCAGACCGAAAGCACTAACATGAAAATAATTCTGTTAAATAGAACTCTCCAGCAATGCCTTTGCCGTGATTTTGACTACTTGCAGTGGGATGGGTGACTTGACTGGATTCCCAGTCCTACTGATCACTGTGTGTGTGTGTGTGTGTCCCCATCCCAAAATGCTCCTACACAACAACCAAGCTACCCTAATCTCTGCCAGCACACTTGGGGAGGCATAGACCAAACGCTCATGTAGGCATAGAACATCACCAGCCGTTCACAGAAACCTAGAACAGATGCTCCCCGGAATTAAAGGGAGGAGGAGGAGGAAGGACCCCATGTAAGCAGCTAGGAAAGCAGGGTTGCTGCAGAGCAGTGGATACAAATCACGCCCACCATGTTGCCTACCGATAGCAGTCCTGGGAAGCTTAGCGTTTTGGTCCTTGCCAGGGAGCCCAGAATCATTTCCCCGGGCTGCGCTGCTCTCCGTAGCTTTGAGGAAGAGGAGCATCAACGTTCCTGGACCCGGTAGGCATCCTGAAGAGGCCTGGGCTGCTGGGGTGCATCTGGAGTGTCGGTGTGGTTCAGGGCAAAGGTCAAGAGACCACACTGGAATGGAAGTTGTGGGGGAGGGCCCCAGACAGTGAAGGAATTTACAGTCCTGTCCTTTAGCCTGGGAAGGGGGTGTCCCCGAGGCTTGTGGAAGCCCTCCTCAAACATCGAAGGCCTGTCCCGCAGAAGAGGCCTTGGTCGTGGGATGGAGCCCCAGATGGTGCAGAGGCCTCCCCGAGGGCACACAGGCTCACGTGTGCAGAGACGCGAGGGCGCGGGCCAGGGCGGCCGTCCACGGGGAGGAAAGCTGGATCAGGTCGCCTCCTTCCCGGCCCTAATGTCCAGGGCGGCTGAGTCTCTCCTGGCAGAGTGGACAGAAAACGTCACGTCTCCCGAGGCCTGTACTGACAGTCCAGGTCGTGAGGTCTTAAGACACACAAAAAGAATGTAAAGTGATCTTGACGCTTTTTCTGTGGATCCCATGTTGGACTGTCATTTGGATGTGTTGCGTTAAATTAAATATGTGGCCATTTATTTCAATAATTGCTGTTTTAGATTTTTAGCAGAGTTTTGAAACCATGAATGGTTTTCTCACCCCTGGGGACTTTTATTTAAAGACGAGACCAGAAAACCCAGTCCTGAGGGCCGTCCGCCTTCCACGGGGACGCTCGTCCACCACGCATTCCTGGCATCTCGTCCCCTGTCTGGGATGCCAAGGAAGCATGGAGCTTGTTCATCAAGGAAACTTAGGAAATAAATAATGAGATCTGTAGTTCAGGACAGAGGACCCTGTCGAGACTGTGATGTGGTCCTGCACAGGTGAGCCTTGGAAACCTCTGTGCATATTTGGCAGCTGCTTAGGGCAGGTGTGAGGAAGTTTTGGAGTTTTCTGCCAATACATAAGAAACCGTTTCTGGGGCACTAATCCCTGCTAATTCCGCCTCGGTTGCAATTCCTTTAAGTTTAGATAAGTGTGGTTTTTAAAAACTGGAAAAGCCCGAGGATGTGGGGAGGGCAGGAACAATATTTTTCACTGTCTCTGTTTCCTGAGAGAAAGTAATGTTCATCTTCAAAACAACATCTGTCAGAATGATTCTCATCAGATTAAATAAATCCTCAAAGCCGCGATCACAGTTTATAGAATCTTGGAAATGTACGTTATGCTGTGCATGGAGCCCTAATGGAATTTAAAATATGTGTGTTTTTGCGAACACAGCTTTGTAAGCAGACTCTTACCGGGGTTTCTCGTTGGTGAATTTTCGTTTAAGCTACCACATCTCAAGGAGCTTAGAAAGTGTTTCTACTAGACAAATGTAACGAACAATCGTTTACCAGTTTTGAGATTCTATTAATTGTAGGTGGAAAAAGACAAAGAGCCAGGGGGCCCTTTGGCCAACCCTGATGAAAATCCGCAACACAGTCTGTGCCAGAAGAGGAGCCACGTGGAACTAGATGTCACTAGATGTTGGGTAGCATGGGAGAGGTCAGCCTTCGGTCATCTTGTCACAGGCAGCTGCCGTATGTCCTTACAGGTGATTATAGCCTTTTTAGTATCAGAGAAGGGAAGAAGATTTCCGGGGGGCGTTTTGTGTCATAAAGACCTTGAACGACTGATCAATACACATGGACACGTAGTATTCTGTGCTGCCGGAAAGCATATTCTTACATTGGTCTGCTAAGTCTAAAATACAGATTTGAAGGGGCACGTGCACCCCAGTATTTATAGCAGCACTATGGACAATATCCAAACTCTGGAGAGAGCCCAGTGTCCATCGACTGATGGATGATAAAGGTGTGGTGCATATATGTATACGTGGGGGGGGAAATACTACTCGGCCGTCAAAAAGAATGAAATCTTGCCATTTGCAACCACGTAGATGGAACTAGAGTGTATCATGCTAAGCGAAATACATCAGAGAAAGACAAATTACCTTATGATGTCGTTCATAGGTGGAATTTAAGAAACAAAACAGACGAACATATGGGAGAGGGAAGAAAAAAGAGGGAAACCACAAGAGATTCTTAAATGCAGAGAACAAACTGAGGGTTGCCGGCCGGGGAGAGGGGAGGTGGGGGGGGATGGCCTACATGGGTGATGGACATTAAGGAGGGCACTTTCTGAGATGAGCACTGGGTGTCGTATGTAAGTGATGAGTCACTGGCTTCCGCTCCTGAAACCAATATTGCACTGTATGTTAACCAACTAGAATTTAAATGAAAATTTGAAAAAAAAATTAGTTGCTAAGTCTAAACAAGACACCACTTTTCACACATTAGGATGGCTACTATCAAAAAAACCCCAGAGTAGAACCAGTATTGGTGATGTGCAGAAACTGGAACCTTGTGCGTTGCTGGGGAGAACCTCAGCGGTGGAACGTCCATGACAAACAGCTTGGCGGTTCCTCAGAGCCGACCACGAATTACCGTATGACCCAGAAGTTCCGCTTCTGAGCATGTACACGAAAGATTTGAAAGCGGGGACTCCAACAGATCCTATTAGACCAGTGTTCATAGCATCATTAATCACAAGAGCCGAAAAGGTGGAAACAAGTCAAACGTCCATCAGCAATGAATGGAAAAACAGAACATGACCTACCCATATAATGGCATATAATTCAGCCTCAAAACGAAAGCAGTTCTGGGGCACTTGGGTGGTTCGGTTGGTGGTGAAGCATCTGACTCTTGGTTTCGGCTCAGGTCATGATCTCACGGTTAGTGAGTTCAAGCCCTGCATCAGGCTCTGAGCTGACGGTGTGGAGCCTGCTTGAGATTCTCCCTCCCTCTCTCTCTCTCTCTGCCCTTCCCACGCTCCCTCTCTCTTTCAAAATAAATATAAACTTTAAAAAAAAAAAAAGGAAATTCTGCTATGTGCTACAACCTGGGTGAGCTTATGCTAAGTGAAATAAGCCAGGCATAAAAGGACAAATATTGTGTGATGCCACTCATATGAGGTGCCCAGAGTAGTTTGAGTTCTTAGGACACAAAGTAGAACAGCAGTTGCAGGGGATGAGGAAGGGGGCTGGGAGAGGAGGCTGGGGAGGGGGCTGGGGAGGAGGTGGGGAGGGGGTTGAGGGTTGCTGGTTACTAGTGTCTCCTAAGGATGCCGAGAGCCCTGCAAACGGGTGGTGGCAGTGGAGGTGGCTGCGTGACATCGTGAATGTATTGCCACTCAGTTGTACAGCTGTACGATTTACAGCGGCGACAACGGTGAATAAATTAGTTGCTGAGCTAACTGGGATTTTAAAGCAGACCGGGCGGGGAGGGGAGAGTGCACACCGTCTTCGGGAGCATCGTTTACCTGCCGCTGACGAGAGCCAGCCCGGGCCCGGGGCTCCCCTGCAGGCTAGGTAAGAGTGTGCACGTACAGCACATTTCTTGAATGTGTTGTTAAAACTTAAAACAGTGCAGGGGCGCCTGGCTGGCTCGGTCGGTTAAGCGTCTGACTCTTGATTTTGGCCCGGGTCCTGAAAGCTCACCGTTGGTGGGTTCGAGCCCCGCACCGGGCTCGGTGCTGCCGGTGCGGATCCTGCTTGGGATGATTCTCTGTCCCGCTCTCTGTGCCCCTCCTCCACTCACACTCTCTCTCAAAAATAAATTAAAAACATGGAAAAAACCTACCTAAAAATCTGCAGGGCTTTTCCCCTTGTGGCCTCCGGTGCTGTATTTCTTACCAGCACCGACAGATGGAGACGCGGGAGCACAGGGAAGCCGGATGAAGTCTGAGGTCTTCACCGCCGCTTCCGAGCCGGCTTAACTGGATGGAATATGCCTGGTTTTGGCTGCGCCCCAGAGTCTGCTCAGACCGAAGCCAGCTTGGCGCCCCTGCTCCTCTGCCCAGATCGGCCCTCTGGGTGCGCAGAGGGCGACTTCCTGTCCCTTTGAACAGGGGGTCACAAGCCCCGCACCTGGCCGAAGGAATGGGGCCTGCCGTGGCCAAGACGTAGGGGTGGTGTGGCCTCAGTGGCTCCCTGGGCCACACCCCCTCACCCCTGCACAGCTCTCTCGGCAACCCCGTGGGCCCGTGCCCGCCGGTGTGCCCGGCAAGAAGCCTGTGATACGCGTAGGCACGATCATTGCCATGTACTTCTTAAGACAACACCAAAAACCAAAGGCTGGAAAAGAGGATATTTGAGTTTTGAATTTTTTAGTATTTACTTATCTTTTAATATTCATATTAATATGGAATGTTAATGTTTACTTCTGCAACTTGGGTTGCCCACCGTTTCCGGATTCCTTTCCAAAGGGGCCATGGGGTATATGCGCCCGTCACCTGTTCCCTTTTCTCACCCCTAACCAGGAGGTGGTTCCTGAATTTCAGCAGAATGTTTCAGAAACTCCCCTCCCTCCATTGCAACCCTAAAGAGCCATTTTGTACAGAATATACATGCCCTAAGACAGCTGGGTGGCTTAGGACGCCTGGGTGGCTCAGTCGGTTGGGTGTCCAGCTTTGGCTCAGGTGGTTGTCTCATGGTCCGTGGGTTCGAGCCCCACATCCAGCTCTGTGCAGACAGCTCGGAGCCTGGAGCCTGCTTCGGATTCTGTGTCTCCCTCTCTGTCTGCCCCTCCCCCACTCCAATCTGTCTGTCTCTCAAAAGCAAATAAATATTAAAAAAATTTTTTAAAGTCTGGTATACAGAGCCACCAGCACCCGGCTGTCTTCCCACCCATCGCCCGGACTGTTCTCAGAGCGTATTTCTTTCCTCTGAGTCCAGCTTGCTTTTCACGGACACACTTTCCCTTTATGAGCCGAATCCAACAAGCCATTAAAGCCCAACAGCTTAAGTAAGGACTCGTCAAGGCGCAGGTGCCTCCGGAAGACGGGGGTCGGCGAGGGGAGCGCCATTTTGCACACCATCCTCAGGTTCTGTGCCCACAGCCCCTGCACACCCCCTAGGGAGTGAGCCGGGCTGGGGGCACTCTTATTTCAGGGTCTCTGTTAGTCCCCAGAGTCGCTTTGGAAGCTCTACTGTCGTGAGGGGAGGTCTCTTTGAGAGACTCACCTGGAGGGGAGCCTGTGGGAGTCAAGATTCCAGGCACGGCCGCTCCCTCCCTCCATGTGCATTTTCTGATGCTGGGGCTGGACCAGGGCCATTAGTGACCTCTTAGGATCATTGACACACATGTCCCGAGACGTTCTCAAGGCAAGGACTGGAACCCACCCTCGTGTTTAATGTGGGAGACTCACAGGGACCGACTTGCATGGAAATACCCAGACTTTGAAGGGCACTTCGGAGGAGGGTCAGGGGGCCATCGGGTGGAAGCGGGGACCCCGTGATGGGGCTCCTAGGGTCTGGAGACCCTTCCTCCACGCACACAGGGGAGCGGGCACCGATGACCAGATCCCAGGAGCCACGGGCAGGGACTGCCGTCCGGAGGGGGCCGGGCGTTCCAGGGGTTCAGGACGTGGGACCCACTGCAGGCTGGCACTCTGCCTGCGACGGGCCACCTCCTTTCTCCAGAACCAGGTGCTACTCCCCCAGGAGCGTAACCTGCTGATGTGGCTGCAGTTTGCTTATAGTCTGGCTCTGGGCGTAAATGTGCATCTGTGTGTTTTATACACACAGTCAGTTAGAATTACACGTGATTTTAACTTTTTGTCTTGTCTGCTTTTGTCCGTTTTTCAATAACGAATGTATACATACACGTATAGAAAGAGACAGGGAGAGAGAGAGAGAGAGAGCATATGTGGGCTTTTTTTAATACTTATTTTTGAGAGAGAGAGAGAGAGAGAGCACGAGCAGGGGAGGGGCAGAGAGACAGGGGGACAGAGGATCTGAAGCAGGCTCTGTACTGCCAGCAGAGAGCCCGATGTGGGGCTCGAACGCAAAAACTGCAAGGTCATGACCTGAGCTGAAATTGGACACTTCACCGACGGAGCCAGCCGGACGCCCAGGCATCCGTGTTCTATATAGATAATGGCTCACGCTTCCTCAGCCACCTTTTGGGGCTCACTTTGGACCAGGGAAGCCACTCTACTGTGTATTTACTCTGACTAGATTCACTCTCTGTGGGTGACTTTCTCACCCAGTTCTTGCTGAGGGGAGGGAGCTGTCTCGACTGCCTTTAAGAGCCTTGGCTGAGGTTACAAAACCAAAAAAAGTGGAGATGATTCAAGCAATTATACACTCTTGGTACAAAACAATGGCGGTGCCTCCCTGGAAGGTGATGCCGTGTGATTAGTTGACGAAATGGAACCGTCCCTACTTTAGGCTCTTCCCAGATTTTTATTTTTTATCTGTTTTTAATTTTTTTAAGGTTTATTTAATCTTATTTTCGAGAGAGAGACAGAACACAAGCAGGGGAGGGGCAGAGAGAGAGGGAGACACAGCACCCAAAGCAGGCTCCAGGCTCTGAGCTGTCAGCACAGAGGCCGACTCGGGGCTCGAACTCACAAGATCATGACCTGAGCCGACGACTGAGCCACCCGGGTGCCCCTCTTCCTAGATTTTCAAAGGAACATTCAAAATGTAAGAAAGTTTTATGGTGCCAGGACCATATTCCTTTCTAAAACATTTATGAAATGTTAGAATCCAAATACACTACATGGGGGACTCACACTTGCGTTGAACTCATTCATCTCTGGTTGGCTATTGATCCTGTAGCCAAATCATATGTGTAATAAAAGAAAGAAAAAAAATCCAACCCATTTAAGCACACAACAAAAGCGAAATAAAACCAGTCACGTAGGGGACATTTCTGTGCTGCTTAGTAAGACTTGAAGTTTCTTAGTCTCGTGAAGTGACAGAAATCACTTGGGGAAATTTGGGGTATTTTAGCTCAACTGTTAGGGATACAAACAGTGAACTTACCGAATACTGGGACTTTTGCCTGCGGCAAAACAAAGCTAAGACAAGTGGTTTCCTTCCCAGGATGCCCGGCAGAGCAGGTGGGAGGCGAGCTGGGCAGCTCACGGGATGGACCCCCCTCTGTCTGCCCAGCAAGGCTGTCCACCCACCGGAGCCGCCCGC
Organism: Panthera leo; assembly: GCF_018350215.1. Lineage (NCBI taxonomy): Eukaryota > Metazoa > Chordata > Mammalia > Carnivora > Felidae > Panthera > Panthera leo. The sequence continues at coordinate 230,511,283 of NC_056679.1, forward strand.
ACCCCCCGTTAGTTACCCTCTCCCTGCCAGGCTCGCGTTGTATTCACCTCCTGCTCCCCGGTCCCCTCACCTCTGGTGGAGGCATTCAGGGGGCGCGCAGCTGTATACTCCCTGGAACTGTGTTCTCATGTTTTTAAATGACGTGCAGCCACTTTTGAAAATGCACAGGAGAGTGTATGCTAACGTGAAAGTGTGCTCGGCGTATCCCAAATACAGAAAACAACCTGACTCTTTCGTAGGAAGTTTAATATGAAAACAAGTGTGTCTGTCCACAGAAAGAAAGACAGGATGGATATCCATCTATTAACTGCGATCATTTCCACTTGGTAGAATGACAACTGACTTCAGCACGTTTGAACTTGTCTGCGTTTCCGCAATGCACAGTTACTGCTTTGGTCCTGTCCCCCACCTCCCCAGTCTTGCTGACAGGTGGGCGGGTTCAATATGACTTGAGATGTTAAGAAATGACAATAGCTTCTCAAGGACCCTGCATTTTTAATACTTGGGTCTCCTAGGGGCCAGGAGCTTTTGCATCGGCTCTGGGATCTCACCCGTTAGAAGCTGCCAGAAAGAAGCCGCGGACCTTGCGAGGGCCCCGGAAGAATGCCTCCTTAGTGGGGGTCTCTGAGTTCAGCCCAGGGCGACCCTGTTTCTTCCCTGCCTCGGGAAGCACCTGTGTCCATCGTCTCTTGAAACAGAAACACCTGGGCTTGCCCCAGCCTCAATTTGGGGACAGCCCCCCGAACGACAACAAAAGAAAGCACAGGACTCACCTGCTGCCTGCTGGTCTCCCGCTCCTGCCCGCACTCAGCCTCAGGAGAAGGACCCCAATGGCCAGCGGGGGGTGGGATGCGATACTAGAGGAGGTCGGCTGCCCCTTCCTCCCTCCTCCCGGGTCACCGTCTGTTACACTCCCCCAAACCCACCTCCTCCAGTTCGCGCTGCCTGCCTCCCTCCACTTCTGTGAGCTGTTCCCTGAAATCGCCTTTTCCCTTCTTGTCTTGCAGCCCGCCCAAACCGACCGTGTTCATCTCCGGTGTGATCGCCCGGGTAAGAGCCTTTCCGCCAAGCCCTCGGTGCGCTGTGGGACTCCTCCTGTCTTTGTTAGACCCCATTCGTTCATCTGTCGGGGCCCAGAGGCCCCTGGTCCAGAGGCTGTGTCGTGTCCGTGGAGCGCTTCCACGGCGAGCACTGTGTGGCGAGCACTGCCAGCAGGGCTCACACAGAGGAGCCGGAGCTGCCTGCCCCCCGCCTTCCTCGTGCTCCCCCTTCTCTTTCGACTCAACCAGGGTCGGCTGCTCCCCAGCGAAACAAGACTTAATAAGGATCGAAATAAGAGTTAGCTGTTGTGACACATGAAAATGACATGAAATTCACATCCTGGTGTCCGTGGATGCGGTTTTAGCCATGGATGCGGTTTTAGCCGTGGATGCGGTTTTAGCCGTGGATGCGGTTTTAGCCGCATGCGGCCACACCCATTCATGCGTGTCTACACTGCTTTCCTGCTACAGTGGCAGCTGAGCCACGAAGCCCGAAATATTTACTGTCTGGCCCGTTACCACAAATGTCTGCCACCCCCAGACTAAACTCACGGGGGTTTTGCTGCACCCTTTACTTTTCAAGAGCCCCACTTCTGGTGAAACCCAACTTTTAAAAAAAAATGTGTTTTAATGTTTATTTTTTGAGAGAGAGAGAGAGTGTGTGTGAGCAGTGGAGGGGCAGAGAGAGACAGACAGAATCCGAAGCAGGCTGCAGGCTCTGGGCCGTCAGCACAGAGCCCGACGCGGGGCTCGAACCCCCGAACCGCGAGATGGAGACCTGGGCCGAAGTCGGGTGCTTAACCGACTGAGCCACCCAAGTGCCCCCCCAACATTTTCCTTTAATGACCCAGCAGCACACTCTCCTTTGAGGGAGGGCACAGCAGTGCCAACCACAGCCCTGTGGCTCACAGCACATCCAAGCCCTTAGCACGTGAGGACTTAAGAAAATGCTCTTGCTGGACACAGCTCACCACGGAGCCCCAGGACCCCGGGGGCACACAGGTGGCTCCTCAAATACACAAAAGAAAATTAAATGCTGACACAAGGCCAGAGTCACCCGTGGTGACAGCTCAGCCCCTGCACATCAGGGCTCCAGCCTGCTTGCCGTGGTCTGGGCCCCAGCCACCATCACACATGCACTGTTGTCTCAAGAAGGCATTTCCTCCCCGACAAACAGCCGGGTGCCTTCTGTGAGACTCAGCAGGTTGGATCTGGCTTCATCTCACGGCTTTCAGCCCTGCCCTGGCTGTGTCTCCTTCCCAACAAGTGCCCTGACTCGGCCATGGCAGCAGATCAGAATTAGGACACTGGATTTGGTTCTGTTTTGTCCCTGGATGTAGAGGTCACAGTTCTCGCAGAAGAAAGCCACCCAATACCGGCTTAGTCCTGAGCGACTCGTATGGAGACCTGAGCTCATGGCAAGGGGGGCAGACAGCATTATCACCCTCTGGGTGCCCCCCTCAGCACCCCAGACAGCTTCAGGACCCCCACGGTCCCAGGAGACAGCCTTCTACCTGCCAGCAGTTTCCCCAGCCCACTGCCCACCCTACGGGGAAGCCAGAGGACGTGGGGTCGGGGGCTTTGGTCTTGCGTTACCCCGCTGTTCGGTGTTGGTGAGCTGGTGCATTCTGTCTCCCGACAGGGCGACAAAGACTTCCCGCCGGCGGCCGCCCAGGTGGCTCACCAGAAGCCCCACGCCTCCATGGACAAGCACCCCTCCCCGAGAACCCAGCACATCCAGCAGCCTCGCAAGTGAACGGCGAGGCCCCAGCGCCCCCACCAGCAGTGCCTCGATATCCCGACCTTTGGTATTTCCCCGGCAGAGACAATTGGCGTTTTCTTCAACCCGCTGCTCCCCTGGGAAATCTAAGACAAAGTGAAGCGCCCCCGTCCTTTGCCTTAAATTTCCGTGTCTGACACTAGAAAGGATCTGACCCCAAACCTCATTTGCAGGGAGTCCTGGTTGATGTCGTTTGAGGGTCAGCGTGCCCCTGTACGTGCCTTTAGCAGAACTTGCCGAGACCTAAGTGAAGTGTTCAAAGCCCAGCTTTACTTGTACGTCAGCGGTCGTCGAGGGCGCAGATTTGGGAGGACGAGATTAAGGCTGGAGGGAAAGTGGACCATTTCATGCTTTTTAGTAACAGGACAACGCGTCTTAACACCTAGGGGACGCATTTCAGAATGACAGGGGCACGTTTCAGAAAGGCAGGGCAAGGCAGGCTTTTGAGAGTGGCACCAGCGTTACTGAATTCTCCTTCCCGTGTGACAGGGGGTCCCTGTAGGGGGACACCAGGTACTCCTGGGAAAAGCCAAAGAGAAGCTCCCGTCTTTGAAATGGCTTTTGAATCCCAGGAGCCACCTTCTGGAGAAGGAGACCGTAGACAGTCTGTGCAAAGGGAACAGCTCCAGAATGAGATCTCCGTGTGCGTCCCAAACCCGGCACGGCCCCGATCCAGACCGCCTCCAGCGGGGCAATCAGGCAAACCTGCGTTTCTCGTAATCCCCTCTAGAGCCGCTTTTGAGTTCTAGAAGTGACCACCGACCGGGGGAGGAGTAGACGTAAAGCTGGTTCTGGAACACCAAAGCAAGAGCGTTGTGGAAAGAGCAGATGAAACTCTGCCTAGAAGAAGGTAGAAACACCGTGTTCCACGTGAGCTAGAAAACACCCATCAATCCCACTGCCCTGAGTTTCTTCTGCCCGCGTGCGGTTTGCCGGGCCCGTTCACCTGCGCGAGCCGGACGGTCCTACTCTTGCAGCGTGTCCTTCCTGCCCGGAGTGGCCCTGGACGGCTCTTGGGCTCACGGCGGTCGAGTGCTTTATTGTTCCGAAAAGCCAAAGGGCCGGTCCACTCGGATGCTGTGCCGTCCGGGCCCTGACCGGCCACCGCCGACGGCCGTGTTTGCCGGAGGCCAGCGCCGCCGGCCGCCCGATGTCCTTACCAAAGCCGCACCTGCCAGCTGGGCACCGTGACCTCATCAGACCCGCCCCTCGCCCTTCCCCGAGGGGGGAGCCCAGCGCTGCTTCACCTTCTAAAGGCAGGTTTGCTTTCTCTGCTCGCTGATTTGCTGAGGGCCAGCGAATAACCCTCAAGGTGCCCTGTCATCACATCTAGTATTTCTTAGCCGCGGAGATGTTGGTATCATGGGGCTTGCAGGGCTGCAGACTAGGGGGGGGAGGGCGTTGGGGGGGGGAGCTGGCTGGTGGGGGGCATATGTCGCAGAGCACAGTGAGTAAGCAGCCACCTCCCAGGGCTGGGTCAGGCCTGGGCGGACCATTGTACCATCTGCTACAGAAATTAAGACGCATCCTTTTCCTTGATACTTTTTAGTTTTGCGGCCCCAGGGTGCCGAGCTGTTTCCCAAGGTGCATTTTTTTCTCGTGTACTTTTAGCTACTTCTGGCATGTAGCCCTGGGCTCTAAATCATTAAACGCAAAATATTTTCCTCAATGAGTTCAATTGTTAACCTCAAGATTATTAACGATTGCAATAAAAGTCCCGCATTTCTTCTCATGGTTTGTTTTTTCTTATATTTCAGAGATTTTTTTTTCTTTTACGTTTTACAGGGGTTCCCCGACGCTTTCACTAGAATCAGGCACATGCCCACATTATGGATACTTTCACAGATTGTTGCCCAGACACAAAGTCGAACCTCTGGACAGCTGACACCTTGAGTCTCATCAACTACTTTAGAATGTCTGAAAATGGGAAAGCTTAATGCAGCTGATTAAAACATATTACTTGAGCCCAGCAGCTGGCCCTATGCTAGGGAGGCCCTTCAGGACAGACTTAAGAAGGAATTAGTAGTAAGCCCAGGGGTGGCTGTGAGCAGCTTTTGGTGAAAAAGACATTCACCTTTCTCCAAAGGTCTCCGGGAACCCTGTGCGGAGGAGGAGAGCACAACTGTTAGACCCTGGGATTGAACTGGGAGGGTCCCCTGAAGTTTCCCCACCCGGGGCCTCCTCCTCCCTCAGGTGAGGACCTGAGTGTCAGGCATCTGACAGGCCAGAGTTGGCATCTCCCAACCAGCCTGGCCTTTCCTTAGCCCTCGTGTCTCCTCTGGAGCTGCTGTTTGCATTAGCACATTCGTCTTAAGAGGCTGGGAACAAAATGAGGGTCTCACGTATTTAGCGTCACCGGGCAGGGAGTCGGGCTCTGTAAAACGCTGGTGGACAGAAATGCAAAACACACAACCAACATGGAACAGAATTGTCCCAAGGCCTTTATTATTAACATCATTGTGACCTACATTTTCCCCACATCATTGCCTAACAAAGTACCACAAACTGGCTGGCTTGAAGCGATGGAAATCTATTATTCCATGGTTCTGGAGTCTAGAAGCTTGAAATCGAGATGTCAGCCCAGCCTTGCTCCCTGGGAAGGCCCTGGGTGATGCTCTTTCCCTTTCTGATGGCTGCTGGCATTCCTTGGCGTGCGTTGCTGGTTCAGCATAAATCCAATCTCTGTCCCCGTCGTCACATGGTCACCTTTTCTGTGTGCATCTGTGTCCACATTTCCTTCTTCTGAGGACACCATCATTGAACAATGTCCTTAGACACTTGAACCACTGAATGGTTCCCCCTAATCAGTATGACCTCATGGAAAGGAATTTGATCTGCAAGACCCTATTTCCAAATAAGGCCGTGTTCACAGATGCTGGGGGGTAGGACTTGAAAATAGCTTTTGGGGAATCACAGTTCAACCCAGAGCATCAACCATGTGCTGAAAAGCCAAGAAACCTCCCTCCCGGCTCACACTGTTTGACTATTTTGTAAATCGCTTTTTTGAATAAACTTAGCTGTAAGAATGCTTTACCTGCTGCAGATTACTAGCCAGGGAGCAGTCAAAGCCCGTCTGCAGGTGGCAGGGGAGAGGCGTGGGTGTGGTTGGTGCCTCCAGCCGCAGGAGGCTGTCTGTCCCCTGGTCCCGGCTTGTGAGGCTGCAGCTGTCTCTGCCCATGTCCTCAGTCCAGAGCCACATGCTTCCAGATCCCACATCTTCTTCCCTATAAGAGTTTTCCATCGGTGGTGGCTGTCCCATTTCACAGACAGGAAGACTGAAGCCCAGTGCCCAGTGGCAAAAGCCACTGTCAGCAAACATTTGTCGAAGGGAAATATACAAATGGCCACCAAGCACATGAAAAGATGCTGGGGATCATCGGTCACCAGGGAAACGCAAATCAAAATCACAGTGAGGGACCACCTCGCACCCACTAGGAAGGCTAAAATCAACAAAGTCAAAGGACAGCAGGTGTTGGCAAGGATGTGGAGAAATCAGAACCCTCGTGCAGCGCTATCGGGAATGTGAAATGGTTGCAGCCACGGAGAGAAATGGGAACATACATCCACACAAATGTGTGTACACAAACACTCATTAGCGGCATGATTCTTTTCTTTTAATGTTTATTTTTGAGAAAGAGAGAGAATCCCAAGCAGACTCCAAGCTGTCAGCACAGAGCCCCACGTGGGGCTTGAACTCACGAACCGTGAGATCGTGACCTGAGCCGAAGTTGGACGCTTAACTGACTGAGCCCCCCAGGCGCCCCTAGTGGCATTGTTCTTAATAGTCAAAAGGTGCAAACAACCTCGATGTCCATCGACTGAAGATAAACAAAACGTAGTATACCTGTACAACGGAATATTTGGTCATAAAAAGGTTAAAGGCAGACGAACCTTGAAAACCAGGGGCGCCCGGGTGGCTCAGTCAGTTCAGCATCCAACTTCGGCTCAGGTCACGGTCTCACGGTTCGTGAGTTCGAGCCCCACATCGTGCTCCCTGCTGTCAGCACAGAACCCACTTTGGATCTTTGGATCTTCTGTTCCCCTCTGCCCTTCCCCTGCCTGTGCTTTCTCTCTCTCTCTGTCTCTTTCTCTCTCTCTCAAAAAATAAACTTTAAAAAATGAAAAGAAAAACGTTATGCTCAGTGAAAGATGCCAGGCACAGAAGACCATGTATTATGGGGGTTCCGTTCATAGGAAAGGCCCAGACTAGAGAATATCTAGAGACAATGGCTCTTGGGCTGGTGGGGGCAGGGAGGACAGGGAGGTGGGTGAGAGCCAAAGGGAACAGGGTTTCTTCCTGAGGCGATGAAAATACTCAAAAGTCAACTGAGAAGATGCTTGCACACGTCTGTGAATATGCCAAACCAGAATTGTGCGCTTTACTTTAAGCCTATTTACTTATTTTGAGAGAGACAGACAGCGTGAGTGGGGGAGGGGCAGAGAGAGAGGGAAACAGAAAATCCCCAACAGGCTCCACATTGTCAGCAAAGAGCCCGACGCGGGGCTCAAACCCACGAAACTGTGAGATCACGACCTTGGTTTGATGAGCCGAAACCAAGAGTTGGACGCTTAACCAACTAAGCCACCCGGGCGCCCCTCGAATTGTGCACTTTTTTCAATGGACAGATTGTTGGCGTGGGAAGTGTATCTTGATAATGACTTTTTTTTAAGTCCGTGTTAACAAGTGGCAGAGCTGAGCCTGGACTCCAGATCCTTCTGACCCCAGGGCCACGGCCTCCTCAGCATCGGGCCCCCCACTCTGCGGTGCTCGCTGGACCGAGGAACAGAAATCTCACGCAGAAAGGGAGCTGCCAAGACAGGACCACAGGCGTGGCTGGATGCCGAGGGCACGAGGAGGGGACCGTGCGGCCGTCAGGGGCCTGGACTGCATGGTGGGGCAGGTGCCATCCTGGAGAAGAGGTGAGGGGAGCGGCAGACCGTGTGGGGCCTCCGCGCAGAGCTGCTGAGCAGGGCTTCGACAAGGAGGGGCCGAGGCGTGTGGTGGTGCTAGGGTGGGGGTGACAGTGGGGCCTGGGGACGGAGACAGTGGGCACGGGCTGCTGGGGACACAATGGAGATGTGAGCCCAAGGTGCCAGGCAGGCAGAGAGAGGCAAGCTGTGTATGCAGAGAAAGGGGTTTTGCAATTTTGCAAGAATACGAAAAAATCATTGATACTGGTACATCTATGGTCATATTAGATACCAGTTTCATTAGATAGCTGGTTAATACCAGTTTCAAAAGAACAGAGCCCCCAACATGGGCAGACGGTGCTGGCAGGGCGTGGAGGTTTTGGATAGCAGGGACAGAAGACTGCAGAAAAGGAGGGCCGGATCAGTGCCAATCCAGGCGGTGTCTGGGATTAGAGAGGGGGCCAGAGAGCCTCGGTTAATGATCAGCACAGCAGGGAGGGGTAGAGCCTTAGGACCCTGAGGACCCCCTAGGACAGATGTGACCCAGAGGTCAAGGAAGCTTGCATTGGCCCCTAGCTCCTGCCTGCTGTGCACGGTGCTCTGTTTGGGCTCATGTCTCCCTAGTACAAAGCTCAGCCCCTTGCCTGGTTTCAGCAAGAAATCCCCCTGTGACTTTCACAAGTGTTATTGGGTTGATTCAAGACACAAGAGGTTATGGGGGGCACCCACGGAGCCAGAGTCCTGCGCTCTCCCCTGGTGTAGAGAAGCAGACCCTGCCCGCCCCCCACCCCATTTCTGGGCCCTTCTGGATCACCTGCGAGGCCCTGGCCTGGTCTGGGGAGATCAGCTCCCCACTCTCAACACATCCCCTCCTGTGCCAGTCCCTCTCTGGGTCCAGGGAGGAAGACAGGGGCCATATTACACCCTGTCCCGTCCTCAGGTGCATGCCGGTGACACCAATGCCCATCCACTCAGGGGCCCGCCTCGACTCCACTCTTCAAACCACGGTCCGCCCCTGATGGAGCTGTGCCGGCCGTCATCGGAGCCCAGAGCAAGTGTGGGCCCTCTGAGGTCATGTGCCACTCTCCACTCCGTACCTGAGCAGTTCACTTTTCTTCTCTGGGCCTCGGCTTTATCACTGCCAAAGGAAACCTTCCTGAACTTCCCAGATGAGGCTGTGTGCGTGTGACAGGGGTGAGCACTCAGTCGATCTTAACTTATCATCACTATCACGATGGCTGTTATTTAGGACGCAAGACTAGAGACACCATGAGACTCTGCCCGGTTAAAGCAAACACCACTAAGAGGCCGAAGAAACAGGGCGAAGGCGGTGGGGCCCTGCTGTAGGCCTCTCGAGAACCCCATGCTCTATGACCCCCCAATGCCGACTCAGGGGTGCACGAGCACATGCCCAACCCGAACAACACTCTCCCCATCCTTGATCCGGGTTCTTTCACAAGCCAGGCACGGGCACAGGGAGCCAGTGCGCACTGGGAGCCAAGCTTCAGGGTGCGGCAGGCCCGTGGCGGGAACAAAAGCAGCCGGAAACAGCGGAAACGACTGGAGACAGTGGAACGACCACCGGCAAAGTGGAGGGCGCTGCCCGGCCCGGGCAGATACCGCCTTCAGGCACCCCAAGAAAGGGCAGGGCTGGAGGGAGGACCTGGAAGGGGACGAAAGAGATCGCCAGACCCAGCAGGTTTTTAATTAATGAATTAGTTCGAAAACATCTGCCTCCTGCCTCAGCGGCCGGCGGTGCCCTTCTGCTGTTCTCCAGCTTTTTCGAACGTCACAGCTGCCATGCTGGTTACATGCTTCTTTCTACAAACCCCAAAGTAAACTTTTTTTTTCCCCCAAGACTTTGTATCCTGCTGGCCTCTGCAGTATACAGAACAAAAGCAAAACCAAACCAAAAAATCCCAGGCATTTCATAACCGTCCCAGGAGGCGTCTACGGCCATATGCTCCTGAAGTCGAGAGGGGGTGAGTGGGTGGTGGTGGTGAGCTGTGAAACTCCGAGGACTTGAAATTTCCTCAATAGTTGTATTAGCTAGAATTCTCCAGAGAAACAGAACAGGAGACGATGGTAGATGACCATAGATATAGATGATAGATGGATAGGTAGAAGATGATAGATAGATACATAGATAGATAGATAGATGATAGATAGATAGATGATAGGTAATAGATAGATAGATACATAGATGATAGATAGATACATAGATGATAGATAGATGATAGGTAATAGATGATAGATAGATAGATACATAGATAGATACATAGATAGAAGATGATAGATGATAGATAGATAGATAGATAGATAGATGATAGATAGATAGATAGTAGATAGATAGTAGATGATAGATAGATGATAGGTAATAGATAGATAGATGATAGATAGAAGATGATAGATAGATAGATAGATAGATAGATGATAGATAGATAGATAGAATAGCCAGCCAGAGAAATAGATAAAGAGATTTGTTTTAAGGAATTGGCTCACATGATTACGGAGGCCGGCAAGTCCAAAATCTGCGGGGTAGGCCAGCAGGTGCGAGACCCAGAGAAGAGCCAGTGCAGTTCAAGTTCAAAGGCCATCTGCTGGCAGAATTCCTTCTTGCGGAGGGACGCCAGTCTTCCGTTGTTCTCAGGCCTTCCCACGACTGGATGAGGCCCACCCACATTGTGGAGGACACTCTGCTTCCCTCAAAGTCCACCGATTTCAACGTGAATCTCAACCAAAACCTCACAGAAACATCCAAAATAACGTTCGACCAAATATCTAGGCCCCGTGGCCCAGCCAAGAGGACAGACAAAAACGAACCATCCTGACTCTATGTAGTGAGAACACAGAATGTACTTGGATACTAACGAAGTCTTCATTATCTCTAGGGCTGTGGTCCTCACTCGGGGGTGGGGGGCATCTTACCCCCAGAGAACCTTCGGCAATGTCCCAGCCGGGGACTGGGGAGGAAGAGAGGGGCACTAGGGGTGACATCCAGCGAGTGGAGGCGGGGGGTGCAACCCAAACTCCTACAATGCACAGGGCAGCCCCGACCACAAAGAATCATCCAGACCAAAATGTCAACAATACCAAGGTTGAGAAACCTCAATGGTCCTGTTCTAGAAGTCCATGACTTCTCACAATGAAATTACATAATTAAAGGCAAATTTCCCTCATCCTGGACTCTTGAAAAAAAAAATATATGTGTTTCAGTGACAAGGGCATGCTTGGTACAGGCAGCTAAAGTAGCTGGAGCTTCTGTGTGCTTTTCCGTCCCTGGAGCAGAAAATAGCAAACCACCCTGATTCAGATCCGCTCCTGGATGCAATGGAAAATTTTAGATAAAGCAAGCCCTTTCCTTCAGGGAGCGCGCACAGCATGACGGCTGTTTTCTCAGTCACCGATACAAAGGACAGCAGAGATTAATGTCCCCCGTGGCTCCCTCGGCACACTCACCTAGAACAGGCAGGACAGACACACAGGCTTTTGGCTCAGCTACTTAAAGATTCTCATAAGAAGGTCTAGAAACCTCTTTCCAAATGACTGCAGCCTATTTTCCAAAATGGACCACGTACGGCTCAAGCTGATGAGCCTCGGAGTTCATACACACGGCAGAGGGGTGAAGGGTGAACTTGGAGACGGCATCTGTCTATGGAGCCAGCCTCGGAGCATGGTGTGGAGGGAAGGGAAAGCTGTGTAAGCGAAGCTCTCCTTCAGCTGGGACTTCGGCCACACCTTACGTCCCTGTCTCCTGGCAGAGTCCCCACCCTCCACACCCACCAGCAACCCTCCACAAGCCCTTGTCTCTGTCACGGAAGGACTAAGACCAGCTGTGACCTCGTGGGGAGGCGGCCGCTTCTGACCCACAACTCCATGCGTGCGATGCTGACATCCTTTCTACCCCTCAGATGTGAGGATGTCCAGTGAGTCGGTTCTACTCTTAAGCCGCGACATGCACAGCTGGATGACATCACAAAGTGGCTGGAAAACACGTTTCAGGGCGCCAGACGGAACAGGCATTTGCAAAAGTCACGTGCTTGACCACAAAAGTCTCCACCTTCGGTGCCAATGATGCCTCAGCCTCTGTACATCAGTTGATTAGAGACTTTCAGGTTCAGTCACTTCTAGAAACCCTATCTGCCAGGGTGACATCACTAACCGGGGAAGCCCTGTGTGAGTGCGGAAGTCATTCGGCACAAATGAGCAGCTTTTTCGGTTACGTTAAGACTCATCCTAATTCCAGTCCCTAGAATTACCCAACATCAGAGTTGGTGTCAGGCCAGAGCCAGAAAGGCAGCCCAAGGGTTTGTGGTCCCTGGATCTTCTGCACCTGCAACCTGGAAAGCAGAGCACGGTGGGTGAACACCCATCCTTGCCCGTAGGACCCATGCGAGAAACCCACATCCTGGCCAGCACCAGCTCTCAGACTCGTGTAGATTGGGCAGATTTTGGAGTAGAAAGGACCTGTGAACAAAAATCACAACCCAAACAAACCAACGGACCTAGGAAACCATGTCTGGAGTAATCCTAAGTCAGATTTCCTTAAAGCATAATCAGGAACCCCCCTCAGACGACATATAACGTCACGTCATATACCTCTAACGGCCCCGGGAGGATGCTAAGTGGGTTAAGATAACTAATAAAGCCCTTCATGTACTTATTGTGTGGGTTTCACAGATGAAGCTTTTTTCCTGCCTTAAAACAAATTTTTGTCAACTTAATAGGTTCTTGAACTATCCTCATAGAGCCCCTTAGCATCTTAAAAGGATCCCCCCCAAAAGTCATCCTAGGAAACACCACCACAACCAGAAGATTATTACCTCGGAGGCAGAAACCATCACAATGTCTAAGAAAGAGAACCAGCATCAGTCTGATAAACAAGTATTTTCCTCAAGGACAATTAGGTAATCTGAACGGAATGAGAAAATGATAACAGAGCACTTATTACTTGTGCTTTGTCTCAACTCTAGAGACTTAACCAGAGTTACACTGTTTCAGGAATCACAAAGGCATCCAAGGAGACCTGTTTCCCACCACTACCTCCACCACCGTTATCTTCACCATCACCTTCCTCCTCGCATCTACTGAGCACTTGCCATGTGCCAGGGACTCATGGCAACCTTACCTGGTAGACGCTGTCAGTGTTGATATTCCATAAGCACGGGGCGGTAGATAACCTGCTTCGCTCACACAGCTAGAAGCTGGCAAAGTGACATTGATCTGACACCAAGCTCTAGGCTGTTCACCACCCGTCTTTAATTTTTTTTTAACGTTTATTTATTCTTGAGAAAGAAAGAGACAGAGCGTCAGCGGGGGAGGGACAGAGAGGGGGGCGGGGACACAGAATCCGAAGCAGGCTCCAGGCTCCGAGCTGTCAGCACAGAGCCCGCAAGGGGGCTCGAACCCATAAACCATGAGATCGTGACCGGAGCTGAAGTCGGACGCTTAGCCGACCGAGCCACCTGGGCGCCCCTTCGTCACCGATCTTTGAAGAGCAGAACGCTCCACTGCCGTTTCCACATTGCATCCATCCCCTACCCTCTGACAACCCCGACCGTCGCCAGGCTCCTCTGTCTCCCCACAGAAGAGGGCAGACGTTGCTCTGCCAATGCACAGAAGCCATCCCAGGGGTGGTAGGCATCAGTAGTGGGAGGAACAACAGTGAGGTCCTCTGGTTGCCAAACATCTGGATCGGAGCCCGACAGGTGCTGGGTCCTGCTCCCAGGATGGGTAAACCTAGGAGAAATTTGGACCCCATTCCTCCTGAGCCGGAGAACGAAAGGGAGGAAATCGTGAAAGACTAAAGTCCAGCTTCCAAGTTCAAGACCCCGTCTCCTCCAGCGGTCAATGGGACCCCCCTATGGACATGCTGCGGGTCCTCATCTCCAGTGGGGCTGGGGCAGGGAGCTCGAAAGGAGAGCCGATGGGGAGAGCTGGTCTACAGTGGTGAGCATCCCCCAAAATCAGATGGACAAGAGGATGGGGCCACCCCCTGCTTGCCCCTTGGGAGTTGACCGAGAGCGGAAATACAAAGAAAAGCACTGACCTTTCCGCTTTGCTGCGGGGATGCCAGCTTCTCCCCAGGGCCCTTTCCCCCCTCTTCCTGGGAATGGAGCCCATTATAGACGTACGGGCAACGAGCCCATTTCTAATAGCTCCGTTTTGCAACCTGACAGTTACACGTGGCGCAGGACAGAGTTCTGGTGGATGTGATACAAGTGGGGGGTGTCTTAAGGGAGTTGGATCATCCAGAAGATTTGCGTGTTGTTGCCCCTCACCTCTTTCTCCTATGTGGAAAACAGGTATGATGGCTTGTGCTCCAGCAGCCACTTTGGATTATGAGGCAACCAAGGGAACGGACGCTGTTGCCAAGGGTGACGGAGCAGAAAGACAGAAAGAGCCTGGATCCCTATGACAATGGAACGACCATGCCAGCCCCAACCTGCCTCTAGACTTCGCTTAGAGAAAAACAAACACTCGAGTGTTTAAGCCACTATTTTTTGGCTACAACAGCAAAGTTCAGAGCACACACTGAGTATATCTCAGCGCCTCCACTCACTAGTCCTGAGACCTTGGATAGGTTTCTTGACCTCTCCTTATCTCAGTTTCCCCATATGTAAAATGAGGCTAATTAGACCTTCTATTCCAGGGTTTTTGGGCGCCTGGCCCACAGTAGCATAGTAAGCTTTGACAGTGATATGCATCGTAATGACGATGACGGTCATTGATACTAGTGACACCGACGACGATCATTCTTGAGTTTTCTCACACGTGCAGCTGAACCTAATCCTGTTTGATACAAATGCTCACCGTGGCCGAGCGGGAGTGCGTTTTCCCCGGAACAAAGGAGGAGACATCATTCCTTAACCTCCATCAGCAGCTGCACCAGGAAACCATGAGGTCAGAAAACCAGAGGCCAGTTCCCGGGAAGGAGCTCCCTGGGGCAGTCATGGCAAAAGCCTGGTAAGTGACTCGTCCAGCCCACTCCCAGGCTCATGTTTGCCGGGTCGGCATACAAGCAGGACGCAATAGACAGAATATCAAGGTTGCGTGAGGGAAGGAAGGGGGCGAGACCATCCGGAGACGACGGGGCAGGGATGAGGTTCCCGTGGGAGCACATCCGAACTGGGGAGAGTGGGTAAGGTTGTCCGGGATGACGCTCGATGAGGCCGGCCCCCCTTCCCCTCTCCGACACCTACAGTAAGACCACCAGCCAGGCTCCTCGTGTGCGCTCCTGTCCTGATTTCCTGAAGCATCCTGTGTCCATAAGTCCTTCAGGAAAGCAGCATAATTTCTACCTGCTTATAGCAGAGAGAAGAGAAGCTCACAGTTATTAAACACCTTGTTGGCTGTGTTCTCCGGTTCTCAGGGCAGGGGCAGACTCCACCGTCCTGTGGATGCCAGCACGGGCCAGAGCCAGGACCGCTGGGTGCTGACGTGCGGACCTGGGACTGAGAGCAGGGGCCCGCTTCTCTCTCTGCCTGCTTTTCTAATCCCAGGTGGCTGGATGGTCGGAGGGCAGGTTGGCAGCAACCGTCCACCCCGGGGGGCACCCCCTGCTCCCAGAAGGCCCGAGGATGGGCCTGTTAGCGGGGCTCCCCTGCAGGCTCTGGGGACAAATGATGCACTTCTCGGGGAGGGGGACCACCCTCCTACCCCCTTCCTCCTTCCTTCTCACGGTGGTTGGAAGGATCTTGACCCAGATGGCCGGGGATGCTGCTCCTGGCCCTGAGGATACCGCAGCAGCTGAGCCGAGCACAGATCGGGGCCGACTACCCACAGTTGGCGGTGCGGCCCTGAGATCGAGGAGCTGGGACCCCTCTCCAGCCGCTTGGAAACCATGCACCATCCAAGGCAGCTCACCACTGCAGGGACTCACACAGGGCCTGGGGCTGAAGAGCTGTGGCCGGATTCTCTCTCTCCTAATGGAGCTTGTTAGGACGCAGAAGGCCTTTCAAACGTGCCTGACCGCATCCCCGCCGCAGGCCATGATTGCACTGGCCTACCTTCCGCTGGGATTCGCAAGGGTTCTCCAGAGGCATTCCCGGTCACCTGGGGGCCATGGAGGCAGAGAAGTGAGGGCCAACCCCTGAGGACAGTCTGTCCAGGCAACAGGCCGGGCGTGCAGACTTCCTTCAGAGATTCGCTCTTCTTTACGGAAATGACTAGCGCGGCCGGGCTCACAACGAGAACGTGTAGTGAAGCCGGGACTGGACCCGTCTGTCCGTCTCCAAAGACCTTGCCCCGCACCGCCTAGAATCTGCATATCGTCACTCCGTTTCATTAAGCAAGCCAAGCATCTTCTTCCCCGTCTGCTCCTCTGGGAGAAAAGCCAGGCGGGATCCAGTAAAGCTGGGTGTTTTCCACAGCGCGGTTACCGCTGAGCCGATCTCACTGGTTTCCATTTTCACTGAACACGGTCCTTGTCGGATGCCAGTCTCATCAACGCGGCCTCATCAGCCAGATCCCCAGAGGCGATACCACTACCCCCTGGGAAGCGGCTGCTGGCAGGTCAGATTTTTGACCGTTGGGCAGACGAGATGAGGAGGCTGGTGGCTCCCCGAGGTGTGCGTGGGACCGCCCCCAACTTCTGCTCACCGCCCCCCCCCGGGAACACAGCCCCGGCCCTGTGAATGACCTCTGGAGAGGACACGGAGAGCAGCTCAGAGGGCAGCACAGCCCCGACGGGGAAGAGCCCGGAATGACTCCGGGATGGGGGCCCCAGCTCAGCCCTCAAGGCTGCCCCAGGGCCAGGCACAGAGAGGGAAGCGAGGCCTTCTCTTTCCTCCTGCCTCTGTGGGATGCAGGGGTTCTGTCTGGGGGACCCCAAGTGCCCTTGGTGCAGGCGCCGGCTGCGGCCGGCCATCCTTCCAGCGTCAGGATGGAAAGGTCCAGTAGGTCACGGATGTGGCCTCCGTGAAGTCAAGGACCTTTCAGAGCCGGGGGAAGTGAGCAGACGTATGTGGGAGACGGTGGGGGGAGGGCAGGGTGGAGAGCTCCACTCACCCGCCTGGGAGTCTGGTCTCA
The DNA here is from genome assembly GCF_018350215.1 of Panthera leo. Lineage (NCBI taxonomy): Eukaryota > Metazoa > Chordata > Mammalia > Carnivora > Felidae > Panthera > Panthera leo. The sequence continues at coordinate 230,528,044 of NC_056679.1, forward strand.
AGTTAGAAAGCAGATGTCGCTGGGACTGTCCCCGGGCTTGAGTCTGGAGGACGGCGGAGAAAGGAAGGAGACAACTTTTTACTGGCTGCCAGTTCCGTGTCCACCCTGATAAAGAGCTCGGTACAATTTGTGCCGTTTAATTAAATCTTCCTGAAAACCCTACAAACCAGGAAGATCCCCACTTCAAAAACGAGGACGCGGAAGCACGAGGCAGGCTCCTTGCCCGGAGCCCTGCAGCCAGAAGGGCGTAGGGTGGACCCAGGGTCCACGCGCTCCTGGGTCCACTGTGCCGCCGCCCAAGGGACAGAGCGGAACTCTGCTCGTGGCCTCGGTCCCGAGTCAGGAGGCCAGAGTCCAGCTCGCCACTCCACAGATACTCCTGGGGCAGCTGCCATGGGCCAAGTCCTGTTCCAGATGCTGTGAGATGGCACTCAACCCCAAAGACGTGGCCTCTACACTCATGGCTTCTCGCCTTCAGGGGTCGAGCGAGGAGAAGGGGCTGGTGACACTAGTGGCCAGCAAGGTGGGAGAGAGCTGGACAGCGAGTGTCGGGAAGGGGTCCCTCAGTGTGCAGAGTTTAGGGGGACGGGATTCCCAGGCTCCTTTGCCCAGGGAGGGAAGAACTTTGCAACCTTTCCCGCTACAAGCTAACTTCCCCCCCACCTGACAATCTGGAACCCCCCTGTCTCTCTGGCGGCCCAGAGAGAGCCCCCCGGCTCCCGGGGTCCAGCTTCTTCTCACCTAGGCTCTCGACGCCGACAAATTTCCTTTTTCTTTTTTTCAGTAAGAGCTAGAGAAAAGTTGAAATCATATCCCTGCGATTGAATTTCTTGGTGTTGTTGTGTAAATACCGCTCTTAAAATATCAAGGCAGGTTAGAGTCTGATTTACACATTTCGTTCATTTATTTATTTATTTGCCAGGAAAATGTATTAACATTTTGTAGGTTTTTGTTTGTTTGTTTGCTTGTTTTTTTTAAGTGAGACCAAGAATGAGCTCGGGCAGGATAACAGGTCTTGAGGTGGGCGGTGCTGGGTGGCGGCCGCCCACGGCTGTGACCTCGCCAACCCTGATGTGGGGGGGGGGGAGGTGGTGACCCCTGGGATCGGGAGCTGCTGGCCAGCTCACCAAGGACCTGAGCCATCTGCACATCGAACTTTGTTTTGCCAGCAGACCGGGGGCTTTCAGGCCACCCACCTGTCCCCGCCCCCCCCCCCCCCCCCGGCTGCAAACCAGCTAACACATCACCAAGGGAGAGGGCAGGAGCGACCCTGGGGAGCCAGCAACCCCTCCTGGTGAAGGGGAACCGGGGCTACAGGCAGGTGGCCGTCCTGACATCCTCGGGGGATGACGTACTTGACCACACGACTGCCCCGTGTGGAGACGCTGCTCCGGAAGCCAGCGGACGGGGGAGGGCACCCCGGGGTGCACCCTCCCGAGGCCTGTCCCACTGCACCCTTAGCCTCAGTGGGCGGGGACCTGGGGCTTCACCGTCTCCCAGCAGATTCAATCAGGAAAACAGGGGGGGCAAGACCACCCCCCTCACTTTTCACGCCCCGGTTTTCACTGTGCTAAAGGACTATCCCTCGTACATATTCCTATTTACTAATATTTCTACCCAACACATACACACCTCATTTGTGTTTACACAAACGACAAATACAAATAGTCTCCAATCACCGTCGTGGCCTGGACAGTTTTATTTAAAATGTGACTTCCCAGTTAGGTCCTTCCTTAATAATTATGATTTTCGGGGAGTAGAATTATGATCTTTTAATGTGTCAGACTTCAGACTTCCTAAAGACAGGGCTGAATTTTCCAAATAAATAGGAGTTGTTTTCGGTCTCATCGAAAACAACCCAGGGGCACCTGGCTGGCTCAGTCAGTGGAGTGTGAGAGTCTTGAGCTTGGAGTCAGGAGTTTGAGCCCCATGTTGGGGGTAGAGATTACTCTTAAAAAAATAAAATTTGAGGCACCTGGGTGACTCAGTCGGTTAAGCGTTGGACTTTGCCTCGGGTTGTGATCTTGTGGTTTGTGGGTTTGAACCCCACATCGGGCTCCGTGCAGACAGCTCAGAGCCTGGAACCTGCTTCACGTTCTGTCTCCTTCTCCGTCTGCCCCTCCCCTCCTCGTGCTCTGTCTCTGTCTCTCTCTCTCAAAAATAAACATTAAAAAAAATTGGGGGGATGGTGGCACGTGAGTGGCTCAGTCGGTTAAACGGCCAACTTCGGCTCAGGTCATGATCTCACGGTTCGTAAGTTCGAGCTCGCATCAGGCTCTGTGCTGACAGCTCAGAGCCTGGAACCTGCTTCGGATTGTCTCCCTCTCTCTGCCCCTCCCCTGCATGTGCTCTGTCTCTCAAATATAAAAAATAAAACATAAAAAAAAATTTCTTTTAAAGAACATGGTCAAAAGACACATCAAAAGAGGCTCTCCCTCGCCCATAATTGGGGAAACGAAAATTAAAATGAGATACAACTTTGTAACCATCAGACTGCAAACATCGGAAAGTCTGATGACCAGCCGGTGTTGCTGCGGGAGGGGCACAGCCTCTCTCGTCCACTGCGGGTGGGCCAATCCCCTCCCTCGCTCTCTCGGGAATCTTTGGAAAGGACAACACAGCCGTGCCTACCGAAATTTACATCGGCCTTCCCTTCGATCCGGCAAATCCCGTCTACGCGCCTGTTCCGGAGAAACATTCACTTGTGCACACAGGTCAGGTCAAGGCTCCTCACTACTTGCGTATGGTAGGAGCCGACACCACCGCAATGAGCCGGGACCGGGAAATGGTTAAGTGAGCCACGGCACACCTGTGTCCAACAATTCTGGGTGCCACCGACCGACACGAGCGAAGGGGCCAAGTGCACTCTCCCCAAAACACGAGAAAGCAGCTGTACGTGCTACAGGAACTCCTCTGGATGACACAGGAAGGGGAGAAAACATTTAAAATATACTTCTAGGGGGCGCCCAGCCGGCTCAGTCAGAAGACCATGCGACTCTTGATCTCAGGCTTGCGAGTTCAAGCCCCACGTGGGGTGTAGAGATTACTTACATAAAACCTACAATTTTTTCATTTAAAAAAAAATATTTTAATGTTTATTTATTTTTGAAGGAGAGAGAGAGTGTGAGTGGGAGAGGGGCAGAGAGAGAGAGGGAGAGGCACACAGAATCCGAAGGAGGCTCCAGGCTCTGAGCTGTCAGCACAGAGCCCGACGCGGGGCTCGAACCCACAAACCGCGAGATCATGACCTGAGCTGAAGTCGGACGCTTAACCGACTGAGCCACCCAGGCGCCCCATCCTAAAAATTTTTTAAATACATATATATATATATATATATATATATATATATATATATATTTCTAGAAGGATGCCTAAGTAATTCATCTGAGGGACTGCCCCGAGGGAGGGTCAGGGACTTTTCATCTGAGACCCTTTCACGGCATTTGGTTCATTTTTTCTGTGTTTGTACATTCCTTTTTTAGCCATTAAAAGAAAATCAAATTAGTTTTAGAGTTTTTAAAAAGCTTTTCAAGGACATGCTTTAAAAAAAAAAAAAAAGCATGCTTTAAATAAAGAAACCAAAGAACAACATTTACATTGTATCAGCTAGGAAAAAGAATACACAGAAAAACAAAACCTGGGGCGCCTGGGGGACTCAGTCAATTAAGCCTCGGATTCCTGATTTCAGCTCAGGTCATGACCTTGGAGTTCCAGGGATCAAGACCCTTGAGATTCTCTCTCTCCCCCTCTCTCTCTGCCCCTCCCCCGCTCGTGCTCCCTCCCTCTCTCAAAATAAATAAACCTAAAATAAAAACCGTATTTTTGTTTTGACACATGTATGTAGATACATGGACAGACGACTGAAGGGTGCCCACCTCCTAGTGCGTGGGCTGCAGTGATGCTATTTTAACATAAGTGAAAATATTCTTGGATAAACCATTAATTTAAAAATCTTACCATTGAAAAAGTAAAAGTAAAGCGTGTTCAGGTAAAAGTGTGTCAGAAAAAGAAAGTGCACATCTATCCCGATCAAAAGAAGTGACATGAAAAACATGTGACGTATTTAATTGTCTCATTTCCTACACACGTCAAATATCACACCCCTGTACAGTTTATTTCACAAGCGTTTTTTAATCCTGTAGCCACAATCCCCCCGTATTTTTACATTACTTTTGTTTAACCTTTTTAAATATTAGATACAGAATTTGTTAGAAGGTGACAGGGAACAGACACATTCTTTATGCTGAATAATGTATCATATTTAACGTAAAGATTATTAACGTTTTCGATACCAAGAATTGGACGCTGCTGGGAGTCACATTTATTTGTAGGTCCCAAAATAGCCCTGAGGTCTAAATAGGAAAATATCTTTTATAAACCGTAACAAAACTCACCTTCAAAATAAAAAGCTATGAAATGTACCCAATGCTATCCCCGGTCAACATTTTCAAAACAGCCATTTTCAGAAATGACAATGGAAATAACTTTACATTCAGAAAACAGAGCTTATCCCAAGATGACAGAACTTGAAATCTGGTACCCCGTGCAGAAGTCTGTTCGATTCTCAGACTGCCATAAAGTTGCCATTATTAAACACACATCCTCAGACACCCAAAACATGACAAGGCAGGACAATGATTTCAATGAAGAGAATTCCAAGGAAACCTTTTTCTGTTCAACTGACCAGGGGTGTATCATTCAAATTCCTGAGGACGCCCCCACAGGCTCGGAGAGCTGCTGGTAACATTTCCAGGTTTACAGCTTTTTTTTCTTTTTTGGTTTTCATCCAGTCGTCCATAATTGTGCAGTTCCAAACCAGCTTCTAGAACTTCTGCTCAAGAGCTGGTGTTAATAAAGTGCTTCAAAGCAAGCTCCCAAAACATTATATGGCGTCAGGTCAACACAGGTCACTGCCCTACCAGCTTCATTTTTGTGTCTCACCTACATCTCCTCTAAAAACAATATAAAGCTGTAATACTATGAAGAATCGACGCCTCTCAAAACCCAAGTTGTGTTAGCTTTGATTAGAGTACTTCATACTTGGGATTTGGGAAAATCCTAGTGCTTCCTCGAGGTAAGGTGCTGATTCTATGGGCTAACCTGGCACCAAATTCGAAGTTCAGTCCCCACCCTGTGGCCACAGCTGAAAGTCTGCTGGAGCTCCCCAAGCAGAGTCCTCTCTGGCTTTTGCTTCTCAAGGCAGAGGACACGCGTCAAAGGCAGAGAGATGTCCCCGATTCGGCGACTGGACCTTGTCCTACGTGAGGCGCCTGGCCCAACACTCCACTTCGAGAAGATCCGGGTTACGACATGCATCTGTGTTCCACGCCCCACTGGATGAAGTGTTTCCAGTAGGTCTTGGACCGTCCAACCCTCCTGAACACACACATCGATGAAGGTCACGCCTGACGCTCCCCGGGAGCCACCGCAGCCGTCACCTTTGCGAACACAGGACCTGCTCTTCCTTTAGTTGTTCATTTGTCTGTGCGCATGCACGTGCGTGTGGGCACACTCACACCTTATCACACACCGCGCACTCCGGCTCGGCCTGCAGCCGAGGGCCATCAGAGCGCTGCAGGGACCGTGCCTCTCTCAGAAGTCTTGTTTCAGGCTGGGACACAATGCAGAAATTGTGCGCACGGCACGGGCATTCAACCGAGTCGCTCGAAAACCAGTTAAATCAATTCGGGTAGTGGTGAAGTTTTGTGTTTCGTGTTTTTCTGTTTGTCTCGGGTTTTTTCCCCCCAAAACCAGCCTCCAGAGGAATTTTTTTAGCCGCTCGTTTTCCACGTTAATGAAGAAACAAGTGAATTCGAGGCCACAGAAATGGGCAGCTGACTCAAGAGTTACACAGACGAAAGAAAGAAGTTCTAGACGCATCGAGGTGTCAAGCTGAGAAAACGGCCGTCAGCACTTTAGGGAGACCGGTTTTGTCCTAAGTTCTCTGTGGGTAACAGCAACCCCACGGTGAGGATTATTCGCCAGATTCCAGTTGCCATCATGAACGCGACCTCATCGTTCTGCACGGGCCGGTTGTGACGGACCTCCTGCCTTCCCTTCCCTGAAGGAGAGTGGTCCTCTAGGCCGTTGGCCTGGCTCAAGGGGGCTGGTGCGAGGCTGCCGTGGTGGGGAACGAGGACCCGGCACGCGGAGTACCCACAGACAGTGCAGAGCCCAGTCACCCACGTGGGCCGGAAAGGGCGCTGAGCAAATACCCGGGCAGCGTGTCAGAACTTCCCCAAATGCTGTGAGGAAGAACGAGTGCTTGTACTTGACCGCATGAAAGACGGCGACTTGGAGCTCACAGTAGGTCACGATGAGCCTCCACGCTGCGGGGCGGACAGGTGTTGTAGGAGACAGGAAAGGAGCAAGCAGCAACGTCCAGGGGAGCCTGGGGGAGGAGGAACCCCTGACTTCCATCAGAGCCTTCCCTAGAGCAAACAGGTAAATTAGGGAGAGACAGGCTCCTCTCTGACTGTAGTGTGGACGAGGGGGGAAAGGCAGTGCTCTTGCCAGAGGCTACAAGGGACGAATCGTGCCCCCTTCTGAGTCTTGGCTCATTAAGTTAACTCTCAGGGAGGCCTTTCTTCCTAACGTGGTACCCTGATTCTTCCCTGCGGAACACGGGCTTGGCATCCCTGTCAGGACGGGGTCCGGCCTCGCCTCGTGGGATTCTATCTCGCACACCAACTCCTGGTCTCCACGCAGACGCCGGGCCCCCGGAGACCCGCTCACCACTGACAGCGTGGAAGGAAGTGGGCAGAGGCGTCTGGAACCGCCTCTCCGCGCATGCAGGCCTCACGTCCCAGCGGACATCATGAATCTCTGTCCCCTGCAGAATGAGCCTGGTGTCTCGGGAGGACCCGACGCTGAGACAAGGAACCAGCTGCGATTTCCCACCTCCTGTTCCTGACGTGCTGCCGGGAGCCTGTTGGGAGAGGCTTCAGAGACAGTGACGAAGGTCCGTGATGCTATGGGCCGTGTGTCCCTAGTGTGGCCAAAGACGCGACAGCTTATGCCTCTTAACACTGAGGCCATTCCAGACGGACTTCCCTCGGCTTTCCAGATTTTCCCTCTGCCTCCCCAGTGGTGAGCGGCACACCGGGATGACCGTGGAACATGGATCCACATGAGCCAGGACAAGAAACTGTCATTCCCACGGCATGCACCCCGACAGCAGACACGGAGGAACCAGTTCTAGAGGTAAAAGTGACGAATGGCCCGTCTCTGTTATCCCAGCCACCGCTGCTTACATACAGGCTGAATCTGTTTTAAATACAAGGGTTCACATCCACAAGAGGTAACTGAGAGGTGCCGAGGTGACCGCACATCTACCCCCAAAGCCGTTTCAGCTGCCAAAGTCCCGGGTCTCCAATAACCAGAAAATCTCAACAGAGGGAGCCTCTGGACAGCTCCCTGGAAAACAGCAGCACTGATATCGTGTTAGAAATATTTCTTCTGTCTAGTGTGATCATAATTCACTCAAACGCTAAAAAGTATTAAAATATACTTCATCTTTTCCTCTAACTATATTTATATATAAATCCCTGAGAAGGTACCTGTCAACTTGAAATTCACTATTTACAGTTAATAAGCATCAGGGGTGCAAGCAGACACCGGGTCCTCCCTGCTCCGCACAGCAGGGTGGTGCTGTTATCATCTGTCAGGAGAGCAAACGAGGTCTCTTGCCCTTAAAAGGGCATAGCGGACCGGGCCAAAATCCTAAACCAACTGCAAAGAAGCTGGGGAAATCTGCAGTTCATTCACTGGGCAGGTGGAGGTCACTACATGATAATTCAGGAGGGACACCGCACTGCCTCTCACGATCGCCTTGCTTTTCTGCCCTTTTTAGACCTCAGAGTGGTGGTGCCACGGAGGATCAGGGCATTTAGCCAAAAGTAGAGAAGAAAACAGGCAAAGGAAGAGAGTAGGCAAAGGAGATGGCAGGGAACAAATGTGGGGACATGTGCAGAGCAGAAGGAGGTCACCGCCCATCAGTGCCCCTGCCCCCGACCTACAGCGGAAGCCAGGTGACAAAGAGGGACCCTCAGCTAGAAAATGCAGCCAGCCATCCAAAGCAATGAAAATACATGAACGTGAAAGTTATCTCAAAGAATGCCGGACTGGACTGTCAGGGAGCTCAGGTGTGTTTCTCTTCACCTTGGGGACCAGTCCCCATCTCATCCGAGGGCACTTGGCCAATCCCGACTCACACACAAGGGTGGCCTGCAGCCCCCTAATATCAGTGATGCTGAAAGAAAGCATTAGCATCGCACCTTCTCCCATCAGTCTGGTGCTGCCCAACAGACTGTTGGTTGAGGTTTTTGGAGAGGTGAGTCTGAGACCCCAGATTGCTCAATGCCTGATGGTGCCGAGCATCACAGGAGGATAGGCAGAGGCCAGCGCCATCCCAGCCCACATCACGAGACAGGTGCACATCACGACACAGCCAGGGAGCAGCACGATCTGACATGTGAATCCAGGGTCGGTCTCTACTATTTTAAATCTATGGCTTCCAAGTAGGGTAATTTTTAAATAAAGTGCCGTCAGTAGTGCATATATATGACAGATACCCTGCAACCCAGATGGCCAGAGAGTCATTAGAATTTCTCAGTGCTTCCGAGATAAAAAGTATGGATGGAAACTCCCAGTGAGAGCTCAGAGCCCAGGGCAAATCGCATACATGCTCTGCCGAAGTCCCCATATCTTGGAAATTCTACAAAGTCAGCATGAGAATGAACTGAACATCACAGGGAGTCATCAAAGGAAAAATAAAAGTAATTCCACACCAGGGAATCTTTGGAACGGAGTCTGGAGGAGGGAGCGGCCCAGCCCACGCCAGGACAAGTTGCCTAAGATGAGTTTGTTTAATGTTTAGTCCTGATCCCTGTTCGCTAGCCCCTCTCCCCCTTTTCAGTGGTTTGTATCACTCTGGAGCCTTACTCTTTTGCATCTTTTTTACGTTTTAAGGATATCTGAATTCAATTTCTGTAAGAGTACATAGAACTTAACTTTGTATTTCTACTAAAAATTTATTACATTTGCCCCCATTTTATTAAGCAATAGGTTTTTCTCCTATCTATTTTTGAATATGTTAAAGGCTTTGCATCCAGTTTATCTGAAGTCCCTTGCTTAAAATGTTTAGTTCTAGCAATAAATACATGCTTCTCTATGCAGGGTTTTGTACTTCGACAACAGGTTTTTCTTCATTATTATTACTGTATAAATAAGAGCTTTAAAAATAAGATACAAGGAACTCTGATCCCCCTGTCTCACTTCATCATTTTGCTGTAAAAGTAAATGCCTCCATCAAATAGAAACAAATATTCAGCATCGCTTAATCAAATCAATAAGAACGTAGGAAGCTCATGCACACCTACGATGAGAAGGAAAGGCAAAGACTAGAGCAAACATCAAGGAAAGGGGAGGCTTCCGCAAATTCTGTATGAAATCATAGAGATATCACAAATAATTATTGCTAGAAACAGTATTTTAAACAAAAGGTCTTCGGGCAAATGTATTCATGACGTCTTAAATACAAAGACCAGTAAAAGGCAAATTTGATCATGATTAAAATACAAAATTATTCCGAAAAGGCCCTTTGATACATTGGTCTTAAAAATTTCTCAAGTGAGGTTCTAAAGGTAGGCTTTTTGGCAAATTGCCCGCTAGGTGTACCGACTGCTAAGGGAACTGGTTTTAGGCTAATCTTCTTGTGCCCTGCCCAATTCACTCTCGGGTGCTGCCTGAATAAATATGGAGCGCGTTCTGGGCCCCCCGGGAGGGCCTGTCTGCAGGGGATGTGCGGCGACGTGCGGGGCTGTGCAGCGCGGGGGAAGGGGCGCGGGCGGGGGGGCGGAGGGGCCCATCCTTCCCGGCGCCGAGCCCCGCCGCCTCCTCCCCCCGCCGCACACGCTTCCAGGCAGCCGACCCCTCACGTCCTTTTCCTCCAGGACGGCGCCCGCCTTTCCTTCTGCGCGGCCGCCGCCCGCTGCCTCTCCGCCTCTTCCGCCTTCCTCTTTTCCTCCTTGGCCTCCTTGTACCTCCACTTGGGGAGCTGCAGGTGGGCGCTGTCCTTGGTGCTGCCCTTGGCGGCCGCCCGCTCCGGGTGGAAGGTGGGCGCGGGCGCCTTGCTGATGCGCACCCTGGGGATGACCACGCCGGGCCGCACGCTGGTCCTCCTCAGCAGCTGCAGGGGCAGGAGGCTGGCCCTCCGCGGGGCGCCTGGCAGCTGCGGAGACGGGAGGCTGGCTCTCGGGGCCCCCTCTCTGGAGACCCCCGCGGCCTGGGGGGTCCGGGATTGCCGCTCGGCGCCCTCTACCTGATCACTCTCCCGGGCGTGCGTGTCCGGGTTCCCCCGGGCCTCCAGGATTTCCTGCACCGCCAGCCGCCTTTTCCCCACACAGGGCGGGTTCTCGGGGCACACAGTCTGGCAGACGACGGCCACGGCGGGGCTGTAGAGGCTCGTGGTCATCCTGACCATATGGTCCAGGACGCCCCCATCCTCCAGGCCCTGGCGGGAGCGGGGCGTCAGCGTGGACCGCACAAACTCGGCGAGCCTCTGCAAGCAGTTTTTGGAGCCCGTGGGCTTCAGAACGGCCTCCGGGGGGAGCGGCATCTCTGGCTTGTACTTTTCCCCAAACTGCTCGGGGCTGGGTCGCTCCAGCAGCCTCTGGATGAGGCGGACGGCCTCCAACCGTCCCGTGTAAGCAGCCCACTCCTGGGAGGACATCCCACGGCGGGGGTCCCGGGCATGGACATCGGCCCCTGAAAGAAACCAAACGCAAACAGTAATGGGAGAATGCCTGGAGAACTTTCCCCGTCCAATGGCAGAAAGTGAAAGACAGTGAAATGGATCAAAGGCAAAATTTCCACAACCTAGTAACAGACTCCCTGGAACTGTGCCACCCGGATGGGCCTGCATCTGACCATGAACTACTTACTGTGTGCACTACTGTAACACAACCCAGCTTTAAGTGCTCCTAATTTAATCGCTTGCCTTTCCTAAATAAAACCACCTGAACTCAGCACCTAAGTCATGGAATTTTTTAATTTTTTAAAAATGTTTATTTATTTTTGAGAGAGAAGGACAAAGTGAGAGTGGGGGAGGGGCAGAGAGAGAGGGAAACACAGAATCGGAAGCAGGCTCCAGGCTCTGAGCTGTCAGCACAGAGCCCAACGTGGGGCTTGAACCCGTGAACCGCGAGATCATGACCTGAGCCGAAGTCGGACGCTTAACCGACAGGCGCCCCTAAATCATGGGATTTTTAAAGAAATAAGATTTCATGGCTTTCCAGCAATGAAGAGATGACTAGACAGACGTGTGAACTCTTCAATGATGTCACCAGAATGTTCTAGAACACTGAAAGGAATAATCACTTGTGAGGGTCCCATTGTGCAGGAAACGTGTGGCCCTTCACTTCTTGTACTGAGTTGGTCGGTCCTGGGTCTATCATCTTTACCAGACCGTGGGCTTCTCCAGGACAGAGCCCCCATCTTACTCATTTTGGTTTCCTCGACACGTCATCCTGGCTGGTGGGAGGCATGCATTTCATAAAAGTTTGCTACAAAATGGATGGCAGTCACAGTGGCCAAGGGACCTACCTGAGGCATCGAGGTTGCTAACAGAAGGTCTCCTCTGTGTGTATTTCCTGCCCACCCGTCAGGGAGGGTCACTTCCTCTATGACGCTTAGTGCTCTGTGTCAACGTGGCCAGACTCTGGCACCCCAGCGATTTAAACAAACACTAATCTAGGTGCCCTGTGAAACTGTTTTGTAGATGCCATTAGCATCCACAATCACTTGTCTGAGTAAAGGAGATTACCCTCAATAACGTGGGTGGGCATCATCCAATCGGTCGAAGGCCTCAAGAACAAAAGCTAAAGACTTCTGGGGAAAAAGGAATTCAGCCTCAAGACTGCGGCATTAACATCTGCCCAAGTTTCCAGCCTGATGACCCGGCAGATCTGGGGCTTGCTGACCCCCAAGGTCATGAGCTAATTCTTTAAAATAAATCTCTTAACATGTATCTCCCATTGGTTCTGTGTTTCTGGAGAATCCTGACTCCTATATCCTCAGTCTCCCTTATACTAGTCACTTCCTTAATAAATCTCCCCTGTCGCACCCACCGCCCCCTCCTAATATTGCAAATTTAAACTTCAGCTCAGCCTGATGAGATGTTCATAAATTTCAGCGCAGTCGTATAAGAGAAATTAAGAAGGAATTGCTGTTCAATTAATCTTGGTCCAATCTCAGCCCCATACACAGTTAAAAACCATTCAGGATTTCAGGTCCCATTAGTCATACTTTGACTGGCAAAGCAGTGTGGAGAACTAGGGCAATTATCTAGTCTGTGAGCTCTCCAGGGACCGGGACCGGCAGAGGCTTCTGCATTTATGTCTCACGCGGACCCAGGTGTTTGACATGTGGTGGCGGCTCAGTACGTGCTGAACGGAGGCGAGGAGGGGCTCAGCAGCCTCCCCGGCCTGGCGCCCCTCCAGCGGCCCCCTGGCACAGGCAGGCCCGCTCACCTGGGCTTGCCTCGTAATGTGCTTAATTCTGTGGCACATTAAAGAATAGACGTACTCGGAGAGTGATAATTATTTGGAACTGGAAATCGGGATGGAACTCATTAGCCAGAGTACAATTTATAAACTGACAAAAATGAAAAGGGGGCAGTAAAAATGTCATCGCAAAAAATAGATGACACATTAAGCCTTAATTAATTGCACGTCACTTAAAAAGGAACAAACTGCAAAATTAAAATCTTAATGAACGTGGCTTGAGAGAGACATTTTTCAAAAGCTAATAGAAAACTAAAGGAGCAGCTGTCCAAAGGGTAGTTCAGTGCTTCCTGCTGTTTTCGTGCCTTTCCCAAATGATCTTGGAAGGGGCGCCTGGGTGGCTCAGTTCAGTGTCTGACTCTTGACTTTGGCTCAGGTGGTGATCTCACGGTTCCTGGGTTCGAGCCCTGCACTGGGTTCTAGCGCTGACGTCACAGAGCCTATTTGGGATTCTCTCTTTCCCTCCCTCTCTGACCCCCTCCTGTCCCTCTCTAAATAAATAAACAGAAAAAAAAAAAAACAACAACCCTTCAAAATGATCTTGGAAACCACACACTTTTACAGAACAAAGGCCACTCTGATGGTAATGTAGCCTGAGGACTTGAGCCATGCTACACGTCTGGGATTCATGTCGTGAAGAAGGGCAACATTAATGGCCTAGACAGAGCGATGAAGCCGTGGGAGGCCAGCACCGATGGTCAACACTCTATAAGTGAACGTTTCAGAGAACAGAGGACTCTGAAAGGCCGGTGTGTGCATCTTCTCCCCGGGACCCACTGGCACCCTCACCCCCTACCCCTGCTGTCTCACCCAGTGCTCCAGCCATGCAGACAGAAGGTGGGCTCCTACCCACGTGTCTGTTTGCTGCCATGTTGAGTGCTGTGAGTTGTCTACACAAAGTCCTCGATTTTACTCAAGGCAGTAGCATACTTAGTTCTGGGCAATGCATCATGACTGGCGTAGACCAGGGTTTTGCCATGTCAGTACTACTGACATTTTGGGCCAGATCATTTTGTTGTAGGGGCCGTCCTGTGCATCGTTAAGACTTTTAACAGCAACCCCAGTCTCTACCCAGTGGGGGCAAGTAGCATTCCACAGTTGTGACAACCAAAAATTTCCCCAGATATTAGCACGTGTTCCCTGGGGGGGGCAACACCCACCCCCGGTTGAGGATACTGGTCTAACCCAGTAACTTCAATCCTGTTCCCCTTTTCCTTAGCCTCTCTTACAAGGGTCAGTGAGCCCCAAAGAAGGCTCTTGCACCCTGATAAAAGTGATGACTGTGGGTAGTGCCGCTTTCTGTCTAAAACACAGATCTGAAGCCTAGAGTTCTGGTGCAATGTGAAGTAACCAGCCAACATGTGGGGGGAGGGGGTTGCTGAATGGGGGAAGGAGGGTGCTGGGGGGAGAAAGAGGTGCTGTGGGGGGGAGGGGGTACTGGGTGAGGGAGGATAGGAAGTGCTTGGGGGAGGGGGGTGCTGGTTGTGGGGGGGAGGTGTTGGGGGAGGGGGGATGCTGGGTGGGGGATAGGAGGTGCTGTGGGAAAGGGGGTGTTGGGGGAGGGGATGGGAGGTGCTGGGGAGGGGGTGCTGGATGGAGGAAGGGGTGCTGCTGTGTGGGAAGGGAAGGGGTACTGGGTGGGGAGGATGGGAGGTGCCGGGAGAATGGGGGTGCTGGGTGAGTCAGGGGTGCTGGGTGAACAGAAAAGGGAACCCAGTTCTGGGATGTCCTCATGGAGCCCAGGGCCAACTCTGCCCAGCTACTGCCTGCCTTGAGACTTCTGGTGGGGGGGGGGGGACAGAGGCTTGTTTGCTTTCAGCCCCCATCAAGTCAGGATGTCTGTTCCTGGAAGCAGAAAGCATCCCAAACAGGTGCCAAAGGAAAAGAAGCTACCTTCCGTCATTCATTCTCAGATACTGTCCCCCCAGCAGTCATGGCCAGACTAGAAGAAGGCAGACAGAGCCTGGGCACATCACTTCCTTTCCAAATTCTCTGCCAGCCCCCCAACATTACCTACCCTTCTAAGCCCGTCTCTGGTCCCCTCCCAGCAAGAGGCCTTTCTCCTGACACAGGAGCCTGTGGACCAGCTCCTGCAGCTTTCCTCCCGTGTGCCATCCCGGCTTGTATCTTGGGGATCAATCAATACGATCAGTCAGGACACGGGGTCTCAGGAAAGAGCCCTGATTTGGGGGGTGGGGGATGGGGCACCTCCTTCTAGCCTGCCCCACCCCCAAAGGCATTTCTGAGATACCTTGTACTTGGTCCTTCAGGGAGTCTCAGCAGGGCTGAGTCCCAGTTGCCCACAGGGTCTCCCCTTTGTATCCTTCACCCGGCTCCCTCACCTTCCAGAGAAACTAGTTGTCCCCACGTCCTGTCTCAAGGTTTCCTTTTGCACCAAGCTAAGCTCCCAAGCTAAGACACTGTCTGTGGTGACATGGAATGCCTGATTTTTAGCCCTTTCTCTACAAATTAATCTAAAATTATTCCAACTTGGCAAATTCTCAGCTCACAAGAGATTCCTGTTATCCTTATAAACAATAAAGAAACCTCTGCTGTGATGTTGTATCACTTGGCTTTGCAGAAGCACACACAGTCGGGGCTCGCCTAGGACACGAATGACCACAGGACCAACGAGGAGAGTGGCCCTTGTGAAGCAAGGCTCCTACACCTTCCTGGATGTCTGCATCGTTGCTGGGGATCACAGACGCGTGAAGGGGTTTGCCTGTTTCCGCTTCCCGAAGGCCGAATGCCACAGAAATCACATCACACTTCAGGTACAAGAGCCTAGGCAGGTCTAGAGCTTGCCAACCTCCACTGAGTTCTGCTTCTCTTCAGAGAAAGTCGCGTCCTCATTATGGCTTCTCAGGGCCACTTATTTAAATAGACCTGTCACTTCGGGGCATTAATATTCCACTGAATTAACGAGAATCCACAGCCCCACTTGGGATTCTTATCAGCAGAGCCGACGCTACTCCTGGGGAAGCCGAAAACCAAAGAGCCAATAAATCAGCTTCCCAGACCCCGGTTACGTTTTTAATAAAATCCAAAGTTTTGATAATTCCCACGTTATTTCGTTCTGCCTGACGAGGTAAGATAAGAGCTGACGTGTGTCTGTATGTTAGGAACTGGGAAATCTAAACAGTGCTGGCAGGGCATACAATTCGATGATCCATCATTTCTCAAAGGAGACGCTTCCTACTGAATATAATGAAATTGCAACTGGGAAATTCAACTCAGGTGCAGGAGAAAGCCTGCACTTGGAACAAGAGGGATGATGTATGCATCTCGACCCATTAACGCATAACAGTGCGCGTGCCTTTTGCTTTTGAAACGATCACATGCTGACCACTGATTATCTCTCAAGGGACTTTCCACAGCTACACTAAACACGCTCTGTGTTCAAGTGTCAATCCCAGGAAACACTCATGCGTTAGTATCTTCAAAGGCTTTCTTAATATTGACATATTAAATGGAAAGAAGACTTAAAACTACCTGTGCAAATTTTTAGGCATCCCAACAAGTATCCTTATTGCTCTCCATCCAACCCAGGAAACACATCCGATCACACATTTTTTTTTTCTTTCTTTAAAAAAATCTTTTTTGACGTGTATTTATTTTTGAGGGAGACAGAGACAGAATGCGAGTGGGTTGGGGCAGAGAGACAGGGAGGCACAGAGTCCGAAGCAGGCTCCAGGCGCTGAGCCGTCAGCACAGAGCCCGACGCGGGGCTCGAACTCACGAGCCGTGAGATCGTGACCTGAGCCGAAGTCGGACGCTCAACCGACTGAGCCACCCGGGTGCCCCTTTTTGGTTTTTAAAAAAGTTTATTTATTTTGAGAGAGATGTGCAGAAAGAGAGGGAGAGAGAGACAGAATCCCAAGCAGGCTCCTCACTGTCAGTGCAGAGCCCGATGCGGGGCTGAAACCCACGAAGAGTGAGATGGGGACCTGAGCTGAAACCAAGAGTCAGACGCTCAACTGACTGAGCCACCCAGGTGCTCCTCACTTTTTCTTCTTTTAAAACACACACTGTACATCTTTACATCTACTGTAAAGGGAAAGTGTAACGCATTTTCCTGGGGAAAAGAAGCGTGAGCCACCTCAGAGGTAATAGTAGAAAATTAACACCTTCGAGAAGTTAAACACCAAAACCTTAGAGGGCAGTTCAGAAACCCCTCCGAAGAGCTGTCAGATTTTTATTTTAAGAAGGACTATAGAACAAGCTGGAAAGAGGAATGCATATAAGAAGGAAAAGATTCTCTTCTTTTTTTCTACCCTTTCCCATTTAAATTACTGACATCAGTGTTTCTCAACAAGAGGCCGCTTTACACGCCCAGGGGACTTTTAGCAATGTCTGGAGACATTTTTGGTCGACTGGGAGGGTGCTAGCATCACCTGGTGGGGAGAGGCCAGGGCAGGTGCTGAATATCCTACAGTTCCCGGGATGCCCCCCTCCCCCCACCCCCACAAAGAATTATCCAGCACCAAATGACAGCAGTAAAAAAATTCAGAAGCTGCGAGCTATGTGCCCACGACCCTCGGCAGGAAAGCTTAAGTATTTCACCACGGGGATATTTTTCAAGGGGGAAAAATATACCACTGCTTTTCATTCATGTGACAATTACTGAGCACATAAATTCACAAGTAACAATAATAATAACTGCCATTGACCAGAGGCTTCTTCCACGCCGGACATACACCCAAGGGCTTTCCACATGGGAGTTCATTCAGTCCCCATTACGACTTCCTACAGTCGTTCACCTCCCGTCCCAGCAGAGGCCCAGGGCGTTAGGTGACTGGCCCAGGTGTAGAGACGATAAACGAAGGGACTGGAATCAAGAACCAGGGGTCCTGGCTTCCAAGTCAGTTCTGCTGACCATTCTGCTCGGACAAGGAACAGTTCAGGGTGGGTAGACCACAGGTCTGCACCCGTGAGAACCGTGCTCGACTCTGATGCGCAGGGCTCAGGAGGAGGGCACAGGCAAGGGGGAGGAAACCTAACGCCATGAAACCTAATGCCAAATTCATTATCCGTAACCGAGGCCCTGGACGCGCTGCCCTGAAGCAGGCCCATCCCTCAAGAGGCCCCAGAGGCATTTCTGCAATCCTGTAAATGCTTAGCGAACGCCTGAAACTTCCATCAGACCCAGAAAAAAAGCCGAATGACAGCCAACACCTGGGCATTTTCCGGAGTGATGGCAAGGCAATTGACCTAAGAACAAAAGGGCCTGTAATTCAAATTAATTCATCAGGAAAAATGAAGTGATGTGATTAACACCATAAATGCTTGGGTAGAAAAGGAAATTACTAAAAACCTATACTCAATTATAACTAAGCTCCAGAAGCAGTAAAAGCAGACGAAGCCTCCCCCAAATACAAGAGCATCACAAACACCGGTTAATTAGGAGGAAGCGTCTCTTTCCTGGTATAGGACAGGCACGGCCTAAACTCGTCTGAAACTGCTGTATCTCGCCTTTCAAAAATGAAACTGTCAGAGTCAAAAGCACAATCAATGGGACTAATTCTAATTATGATCTTTGTTATTTCCATGAAAGTTTTCCTCTTCGAAGACTGCCATCACTTACAGGATTTATTTTTCTTCCAGTTTCTCCTAAACCCTCAGGGTAAAGCAGGAGAAAAAAAAAAAAAAAAATCCAAAGCAAGCGGTGACTCATATAACCCCAATCCAATCACAAGGAAAACGACAGGCCGAGGACACCATACGGGCCAGTTTGGAGCCAGGCAGGTCATGAGCAGGGAGGTAAGACTGAGAAACTGTCACCGACCACAGGACACTGGGGACAGGTGGCCGTTACATGTGGGAGCCTGGATGGGATCCTGGAACAGAAAGGGGACAGCAATGGGAGAACGGGTGGAATCTGAGTAAAGTCTGGGGTTTAGCTAAGAGTCCTGAACCAACGTTGGCCTCCCAGTAAGACGTTAATGTGCAGGAAACAAGTGAGGACCAGGTGGGACTCTGTACTATCTTTGTCACTCTCCATTCATCTAAATTATTCCAATAAAAAACTTAACTTGGAAAAAAAAAAAGTCAGTCCATTAAGCGTCTGACTCTTGATTTCTGCTCAGGTCATGATCTCATGGTTCGGGGAGTTCGAGCCCCGCATCGGGCTCTGCGCTGACCATACAGAGCCTGCTGGGGATTCTCTTTCCTTCTGGCTCTGCCCCTCCCCACCCTTTCTCAAAATAAATAAAATAAACAAAGAAGAACAAATATGGGCAGGAAGGAGCTAAGGGTGAAGGAGAGCTCATCAGGGAGCAGGGAGGGGTTTGCTGTGGGGTGACAAGTGCTGTGACCTCCCGCCCCACCCTGAGGGGTTTGCTTTCCTTTTTGTTTGTTTCAGCTCAGAGGATGACGGCTGCACACCTCAAAGAAACCATTCTTGGCCACATCTGCTAGGCTTAGGCTCTATGGAACTGATTCCTCTCGATACACATTCTTTTTTTATATAAGCTTATTTATTTTGAGAGAGAAAGAGAGAGAGAGAGAACACAAGCAGGGGAGGGCCAGAGAAAGAGGGAGAGACAGTGAATCTGTCAGCACAGAGCCTGACGTGGGGCTTAAACTCACGAACCCATGAAATCATTACCTGAGCGGAAAGGAAGAGTCGGGACACTTAACTGACTGAGCCACCCAGGTGCCCCGTCAATACACATTCTTTCAAGGGCCAAAATCAGCACTTCCTGAGACCCCTGGGACCGCACAGGGCAAGTAGAGACATACCTGCCAACATCAGGGCTCGGATGCATTCCGTCCGGCCCTGCATGGCGGCTTTCATCAGGGCCGTGAACCCAAACACGTTCCTCCTTTCAAGGTCAAGGCCGGGAAAATAGTTCAACAAGTAGTTGGTGATGGTGGCATGTCCTGCAAAGAGAATTACACACGTTTACTGACCACCTTCCACAAGGAGTGTGCACCCCAGTGAAGCATTCTTCCTAGAGAGAGAACGTCCCATGGTCGACCTCCCGGGCCAGCCCGCTTGCGGGGGGTGGGGGTGGGGGTTGCCTCTTAGACACAAGAAATAATTCTCACGAAGTCCGGTAAACAGGAAGACACAGGGAGCCACCCTGGTTCACTCTGGTTCTCTTTGGCCCGCCCCCGTGAGGGTTCAGCTGTCCGTCAAACTGGTAAGGAGGAAGCGTGGGGAGCCAGTGAGCTGTGGGGGTGGGGGTGGAAACTGAGCTGAACTAGCCTCCAGCGACACTGGCTGGTGGAGGGGGGGGGGGGGGGAAGGTTCCGGATGCTGTCAGCTCCCAGCAGGAGATGCCAAGGCAAACAGATGCAGAACGAAAAAGGAACCTCAGAGCCATTTCTCAGTGCTCCCAAAGAGAAGGTCACCATCACACCAATAGGATACGCCCGTTCATGCTGTCACTGTCCATTACCACTCAGCCGTGTCTGTCTATCTGTCCATCTGCCTGTCTCTCACACACACACGAACAGGCAGACAGGGAACTGGGAAAGATTGCTACCCAGACCCAGCCATAACCTAAGCTGGTCAGAACATTCATTTCACAATACAGATTTTCTACTCCCACCCCAAAAAAAGAATACAGATTCTCCCCTTTATCACCTTGCACCTCCAAAAAGGACCCGATTTTCTGCTCATTCCCAAAGGGGCTCATCAAAAGCCCACAAGTTCTTGGATCTGGGTGAATAAGGAGAATGCCAGGTAAAAAGCATTATTCCCAGGATTCTCCTGGCTCAACCCCAGAGAACCAAAATGGAGGGGGGAGCTCCTCAAATACAGCTACCGGGGCCACATTAAGAGATTCTCGGGTCAAATAAACATGCTGCCCGATGCCCACCGCTATACTGAAGTCCTAGTGTGAAATGACACCCTGCATCTCTCCACTTCAGTCACCTAGAGCAGGGTCCCAAGCTTGGGGCTAGTGACATTTGGGGCCAGATTATTCTTGTTGTAGGACTGCCCTGGGCATTGTAGGACGGTTAGCAGCATCCCTGGTCTCCCCCCTTAGATGCCGGTGGCACCCACATCTCTCCTCCTGCCCAGGTATGACAACCAAGACTGGAAGAGTCTGCACCCGAATTTTTGTTGACAGCGGGCAGCCATGAGGCCTCACCTCCTCTGCCACAGCCCAGATCTCATGCAGCGACTGTCCTAGAGTCAGCCAGGGTTGGAGGGCGGCGGGGGGGAAGTGGCCAAATATTGCCAAATATCCCCGGTGTTGGACGAATCCCCCCTGTTCAGAGCTCTTGCCCTAGGGGCTCAGATTTCACAGTTTGAGGACCAAACGCACAGAGGTGGGAGATGGCTTTCTCTCCACCTCCCCTTCACCTGGGCCCCTGCACCCCCAGACCCTCCCCGCAGCTGCCATCTGCACCCCGGCCCCTGCTGACTCAGCTAACCTAC
This sequence comes from Panthera leo, assembly GCF_018350215.1. Classification (NCBI taxonomy): domain Eukaryota; kingdom Metazoa; phylum Chordata; class Mammalia; order Carnivora; family Felidae; genus Panthera; species Panthera leo. Next base: position 230,548,999 of record NC_056679.1, read on the forward strand.
GCTGGAGACGGCAAGAGCCTGCGGGACACCGTCTCCTGGGCCTCCGGCTCTCCGAACCCCCCCATTCTTTCCAGCGCACACGTGCTCCTGGGGAACCCCCACTGTCAGGCTGCAGCCATGGGGCCTCGTGGACACTCCAGTGCTCTCTGAGGTTAAGTAGGTATCACCTCCTCCCCCAAGGAAGGCCTCTGCACCATGGAGATGCCAGACCCATGAGGCCACATCCCCCCCCCCGCCCTGGCTGACTCTAGAACAGTCCCTGCATGAGATCTGGGATGTGGCAGAGGAGGTGAGGCCTCACGGCTGCCCACTCTCGACAAAAATTGGGGTGCGGACTCTTCTAGAAGCATCACTGTCCGCTTACCACGGACCTCAGCCCATCTCCTGAACTCATGGCAAAAACTGAAAGGTGAACCATGAAGCTTTCTGAGAGAGAAACACTGACTAACAGCACGACCTTGCCGGGAACAAGCCAGAAACACACGGGTGCCACACACCAGCCGTGACTCACGGTTTCCCACCAGCTCGTGCTTCCACTCATTGTGCCCTCCGTTGTCATCAAAGGTGCCGGGGAGGGTATGACGCCAGCCGCCAGGTGCCCAGAGCAGATTAATTGCTCTAAACTGTCAGGGACGGGAGGGTCCTTTGATCTCAGTCAGGTTTGTCACCCAGCTGAACGCTCTGCGGCACCTGTCACTAAGATTTAGCCAGGGTCGAAGTGAAACGAATTGCAATTCGTTCAGAGCCATTTCTTCTAAAATGCGAAAGCGTGTCTGTCGTGATTTGCACCAGGATGTCCTTTGCACCAATATATCCTAAACGCTTTGAACAGGCGGAGAGAGGAAAATTTGAAAATCCACACTGCAAACAGCCCATTATACAGAACTGTTCTGCTCGTTATGTTGAGCTCAGAAAAATCAACGTGTGGCTGACGCCTTCTGACATCCAGGCCTGAGCTTCCAATGACCCAGGAAATCCATCCTGCCTCCCCACTGGCTTTCTCAGGATATCAGAATAATCCCTCTTTAACACAGATGGTCTTGTTCAATGAAATCAACAGTGGACAAGATGCTTCTAAGGACATAGAGATATTAACCTATCTTCTGTAAATAACAAGACAATAGGTCCAAAATGGAATCACTATGCTAAGTCCTCAGTCACCAAACAGTTTTTAATTACAGTTTGGCTCTCCCAGAAACGGAATCTTAGAGCGAACAGGAGAGGGGCAGAGAGAGAGGGAGAGAGAGAATCCCAAGCAGGCTGTATGCTGTCAGGGCAGAGTCCGATGCAGGACGCAATCCCACAAAGCGTGAGATCATGACCTGAGCTGGAATCAAGAGTTGGGAGTAATAGAGACAGATAGACACAGAGGACAAACACACACAGCCTTGCTTACATAACCAGGACATGCACCACACTGAAATCTAGTTTGAGCCCCGTCCAACCTTCTGGGATTAGATTTAGTTCCTGAAGTCCTTGGATGAAACCCTTTCAAAGGATGGGCTCTCCATTGAGAGCCCCAAAGCAACCCCCATGAGCTTTACCCTGCCTAAGAGAAGGCCACAAGTGACCCAGGGGCTAAGTGAATTCTGGATGAATTAACTTCAGTGGTATGATTAAGCAACAGTCTAGACAGAGAACTTAGTGCTTGGAAGAGCTGGCTGTGAGAACACCCAAGTTCAAGTCCCAGCCTGCCACTTAAAAGGTGGGTGACGTTGGGAAGGTGAGCCAACTTCACTGAGTCTCTGTTTCCACTTCTAGAAAATGGGAGATAATATCGACCTCACCGTTTTTGAAAATTACAGACAGTGTGTGTAAAAAAAGTGCCGTGCAGAAAAATTCCAGGTAATTCATGCAGGGCTGCACTCTGAAGGCAGTGGAAAGTAACAACCCGCTCCTTACGCGCGGCTCTGCAGAGCGACTTCCTTTCAAGGAGACTATGGTGAGCAGGGAGGGGACAGCGGAGACACTTGACGAACAGAACAGCCTCAGCCAGGTGACCAAGGTGAACATCCACGGTGGTAAGTCATGTTGACGGCCGTACTGACAAAGATTCTGTGCTTCACCAAACTTCGGTTGGGCTCCTGAACCCTCTCCCTGGCCCCTCTGTGCATTTCCTTAGAAAATCTAGTTTTAGAACTCCGTTCAGTTTGACCAGCACCCCACCCTCCATATCTGATCACGGTCCTCACCCTCCATACCGCCCCCCTGCCCCGGGAATGACAGATCACCCTGTCCTGTCTTCAGCAAGAATCCTGTTACCTCAGTTTAGCCAGAACTCCCTTTACCCTGGATATTCTTCTGAGTGATTTTCCACCTGCTGTCCCTCACCCTGTTCCTTGGCTATAAATTCCCACTTGCACATGCTGTACTGGGAGCTGAGCCAAACCCCCTCCACCATCTGCAAAATCCCATGGCAGTGGTCCCTGTACCTATCTCAATGGTCCTGAATGAAGTCTTTCGCCATCTTTAACAACTGTCACTGCATTTTTTTTTAAACAGGACCTTTGGAAAGATGTGACGAGAACAGTACTTTCCTCCGTGGGCCTCCCCGTCAAAAGTTACAACCCTAGTCTAACCACGAGGAAACATAAGGCACACCCAAACTGAGGGATACTCTACAAACTACCTGACCCGTACTCCCCACACCGTCAAGGTCACAAAAACAAGGAAAGTATGAGAAACCATCACAGACAAGAGAAGCCTCACATGACAACTAAATGCAACGTGGAACCCCACACGGGACCTGGAACAGAAGAAGGGCATCGGAGAAAAGCTGATAAAGTCTGAGTAAAGAACGGATGTGAGTGAATGGTAATAAAGCATCGATACTGTTCATTCACTGTGTCAAACGTATATCACTAATGTAAGATGTAACCACAGGGGAACCGGGTGTGGGTATAAGAGACTCTCTGTACCATCTCTGGAGCTCTTCCGTGAGTCCAACTGTTGTAAAATCAAAAGCGTGTTTTCAAAAAGGGGGATCTAGCATGGGGCCACTCGACAAGAATACAAGGTCAGGACAATGATTGTGGGTGGGCAGCTGGGTGTGGATCCTCTCCCCGCTGAGCCCAAGCCTTCCTGGGCGGTGGGTGGGCAATGAGCCCTGGGAGGGCAGGCGGGTGGAGAGGCGTGGCTGACTTTGAGGGCCCCTGAAGACCTGACCGGACAGGCCCTGATGACTGGCTGAGCCAGGAGCAGAGACTAAAAAGCTGAAGCTGAGTTCTGGTATCATTCTGGTTCCAATATGGATGGCCAAGAGCATCATCGCTGAGTGCGTGTATGAGGGTGGAAATCCGTGACAGCAGTGGTGCCCATGGATGGAAAAGGTCGCCTGGATCTCCCACCCAGCCCACCTATGCTGTTTCCCAGCTGACTATCCCCCAAGTCCCATGTGGAAAATTTTTAACTCTCCCACTGCTTTTTTTCTTTCTTTTTTTTTTTTTTTTAATTTTTTTTTTTTAACGTTTTATTTATTTTTGAGACAGGGAGAGACAGAGCATGAACAGGGGAGGGTCAGAGAGAGGGAGACACAGAATCTGAAACAGGCTCCAGGCTCTGAGCTGTCAGCACAGAGCCCGACGCGGGGCTTGAACTCACGGACCGCGAGATCATGACCTGAGCTGAAGTCAGACGCTTAACCGACTGAGCCACCCAGGCGCCCCTCTTTTTTTTTTTTTTTTTTTTTAATGTGGAACTTCACGAATTCACATGCCATCCTTGCACAGAGGCAAGGCGATCTCTGTATCGCTCCGCTTTGAGCACGTGGCTGCCGAAGCGAGCACAAACTTTCCCACTCTTAAACCACCTACCTCCCAGCCAACCCCACTCTCAGGAGATGACACACCCTCTACCTCACAGAGGGAACAGAAACCACAAGAAGGGAACCCCCCGACTTACCCTCACCACCCCCACAAACTTCCCCACATCCACAAGCAGTCTCTCGTCCTTCCCTCCTTAAGAAAAAGGAAGGGTGACTCTTCTATTTAAAGATGCCAATCTCTCCTCCCCTTCCAGTGCTTTAAAAACACTCTCTGCCCACTTCTGTGGAATATCTGTGCTACTGATGACCTCCTCTCCCTTCAACCTCTCCCTCCTAGCAAATCCACTCTGATCAGATTGCACTGATGGCTCAAATTTTTCACTTTGTCCTTTGTCACATGACTTCACAGTTCTTCTGTTAAGAAAAAACATTGGCTGGGGCGCCTGGCTGGCTCAGTCGGTTGAGTGACTGACTTCAGCTCAGGTCATGATCTCACAGCTCGTGAGTTCAAGCCCCACGTTGGGCTCTGTGCTGACAGTGCGGAGCCTGAAGCCTGCTTCAGAGTCTGTGTCTCCCTCTCTCTCTACCCATTCCCCACTCATGGTCTCTCTCTCTCTCTCTCTCTCTCTCTTTCTTTGTCTCCCAAAAATGAATAAAACATTTAAAAAAATCCAAGTATGTTAAAATAAATAAATAAATAAATAAATAAATAAATAAATAATAAAATAAAATAAAATAAAATAAAATAAAATAAAATAAAATAAAAGGCATAATGCAAGCAGAAGCTTGAAACGCACTTACTTGGCTAAACTCCTTCTCGCACTTGTGCCTTAGCTATCTTCATAAGAAAAACATGCCCAAGCCAGCCTGATGGTCCCAGGAGGAGGACAGGAAGCCCATGGAGCAGACCTGCCATAGCTGGAGTACACAAGCACACTCTAGAACAGGGTCCAGCTCACTCACACACATGTGAGCCAAAGTAATCTAGATTATCTGATCCCCAGTCCGTTCAATGATGCATGAACAACAAATATATCTTAAACTAGAGTTTGGGGTTGCTTGTTACGCAGCAATAGCTAACTGGATATTCATGTGAACGGGTCTCCCATCTTAAAAAAACTTCATACATACATATGACTGTCTTAGTCCATTCAGGCTGCTGTAACAAACTGCCATAGAATGGGTGGCTCAAACAACAAATATTTATAGTTCACAGTTCTATTGTCTGGGAGTCCAAGATCAAGATACCAGCAGATTCGGTCTCTGGTAAGAACTGATTCTTGGTTCATAGACAGCTGTCTTCTTGTTGTGTCCCCACATGGCAGAATGGGGGAGGGAACTTTCTGGAGTCTCTTTTCTAAAAGCACTAATGCTATTCATGAGGGCTCCACCATCATGACCTCATCATCTCCCAAAAGCCCACCTCATAATACCATCATCTTGGGGGTCAGGATTTAACACAAGTTTGGAAGGAACACAGACATCCAGTCCATTGCAATGACCAGTAATAATCCTGTGAACCTGTCTGCCCATTCCAGCCCCGACCCTCAGTCATCTGACTTCTAAGCTCAACTTTCTGAGTCATCCACTCTCACTCTTGCTACTTACACTCCCCAAATCCTCCTGAAAGTACTTTCCATCCAATGACCATGTTGTAGGGGAACCCAATGGCTATCAGTCAGTTTTCCTCTTACTTGACGTCTTCATAGTTTACCCCTTGTCTTGTTCCACTCTTTCGAAACACTCTTTTTCCATGGATATCCTGATAGTTCACCCTTCTGATTTTCCTCCTATCTCTCCAGCCACTCCTCAATTTCCTTTATGAGAGTCTCTGTTCTCTTCTTCCTGAAATGCTGTTGTGCCTCAGATGCAAGACTAAGCCCTCCTCTTATCCATACACTCTTCCTCGATGACCTATCCGTTCTCCTGGATCCAGATATCACTCTAGAACTCCCAGACTGCTTATCTCTAGCTCTGTCCCTCTTCGTGACTTTCTTAGCTAAATATCTGTCTAATGGATATTTCATCTTGAGTGTCCCACAAACAAATCAAATCCAAAACAGGTTTCTTCGAAACCCGTTCCTCTCTCTCACATTCCTTATTCAGTGATGAACATCACCAATCACCTAGGTGTCCAAGCCAGAAATCTGGGCTTCGTCTTCAGCCCTCCCTCACTTTTCCCCCATCCAAAGTATCATGCAATTCTGCCAACCCCATCTCTTAAATATCTTGCAAGTCTATTCTTGTCTCCCCATCCCCATAACTACTCCCTGATCTGGACCATCACATCCCCAAGGGCTACAGCCCATCTCCTAACTGTCCTCCTTAGTTCCATTTCTGCCTTCTCATCAATTCTCCACATTACCAATATCATAACTCCAAGAAGAAATTCTTCTGATCAAGAAAACTACTACTTAAAACCCTTAATGGTCTCTACTACTTCATAACTCTTTAGAAAGCTAGTTCCTTTTGGGGCACCTGGGTGGCTCAGCTGGTTAAGCATCTGACTCTTGAGTTCAGCTCAGGTCATGATCTCAGGGTTCTGTGAGTTCACCTGCACCAGGCTCTGTGCTGACAGTGCGGAGACTGCTTGGGATTCTCTCTCTCTCTCCCTCTCTCTCTGCCCCTCCCCTGCTCGCCCTTTCTCTCTCAAAATAAATAAACAAAAACTTTAAAAACAAATAAACACTTAGCTCCTTTTAATCTGGCCCTGCTCCCTGAAAGGTAGCAGAAGATGCCACCCCAAATTATGCTGCTTTGATATATATTATTTTAAACTGAAGGCAGACACAAGGAAAGCTCCCTGTCCTCTCCCATTTGCTTAAAAGCAGGACACAAATTTCCAAAAGAGTCCCTCCTTCTCTTTGTACCAGGAAGAGAAAAGTTAATTGCTGAGGCAGCTGCAGATCCTATCAGCTTGGAGAGGCCCCAGAGAAATCTACATGACAAACTTTCTAGTCTTTAGCTACCATTAGTTTACCTTCCCACAGAGTACCATCCCTGGAAGCCTAAAACTACTTTGTTTTGTCCTGTCATTTTTCCGCATATTTGTTCTTTGCTCAAGATCCCATAGAAGCTGGAGTTCTAAGTCACCTCTTTGAGTTACTCATTTTTCCTGGTTATCTCCTGTATGTACATGAAATATACATGTTTATAAATTTGTTTTTCTTCTGTTACCCAGCTACTTGATAAGCCATCTCTTCCAATGGAAGCTCTTTGCTGGTCCTCCAAGCCTGAATTAGGCACATGAACCATCCTTGTATCCCAGACCCACATTTCCATGTGGCTGTGGATTCCCACCACCACTACAACCCTCATGACCGTGCTCATACATCCAAAACTTCCAATTGACAGCAAAATAAATATATATCTGGAAAGTGATATGGCTCAAGGATTACTATCTCTCTCTTGGAAAAAATTCACTTATCAAAAAGGTTAATCACCACGCTATAACCCACATAAGAATTATAAGGACATGGAATTACATTGTGTAAGAATTACATGGGCATCACAAGTATTAATTGCTGATTAACTCAACATTTTATTGAATACCAGTTTTGGGCTAAGAATCTTGTTTACTCCTTTATTCGAGGGAAGGAAACAGACAATAAACCCGTGCTCCTCTAAAAATGGGAAAATGTTACAGGGTTTGAGTTGTCCAAAGATTTGACTTAGTTTGACTCCAGGTACTTGAAATGTACTTTTCCAAATTTCCAAATCAGGCCAGTAGAGGGAACTGTTGACTTTGGAAATGTCACATCCAACCACAGCTACAAGAGCAAATAGATGCTCCCCAAGTGGGGTGGGGGGGTGGGGAGATACCGAGAAGGGAGTGTGAGAAAGTCATTGACGGGCTTCCTCTCAGTCTGTGGGGCAGTCAGGTGTCTGAATAAACAGCAGGGTGAGCTGTGGCCTGGAGAGGCATTGCAGTGGCCAGAGAGAAGGGCTCAGGAAACGGGAGTTTACAGGAAAAGGTAGGGCAATGCTAGGAAAACCCAGAAACCTGCCAACCTCTACTTTCTTAATCAAAACACACAGAAACCAAGAAAAAGGAAAACACTTCAAAAAACTAAAAAGAAAAATCAGAATGAAGTCAGACTAAAATCATGACCGTGGGAGGTGATAACAGAATAAATAAACTGAAGAGGCATTTATTCCCGGTTTCGAGCCGAGTCATGCGTTCTCCTCTGAAAGGGGCCCTCCCCAAATCCGGTTCATGAGCCAGGCCTTGCACGGGCAGCCTGAGCATCCCCCCCACACACCCCCAGCCCCAGTCCTCACTGCCACCCTGCCCTCTGCAGTAAGAGGCATACAGAATGTCAGGCCAGCTCTCAGTGCATTTCCTTCAGAACTGTAAAAATAAGTTCAAGGAATCACAAGTTTCAAGGACGCCAGAGGTTACTTAGACCCAACCAACTCTATAGTGTCACCAGCTCAAAAAGACACCTGCTACTTCCTCACGTTGTCACACTCCTATCAAAGAGGAACGAGAAACGGAGAAAGGAAATGCCTAACTCCATTCCTGAGACTAACTCATTTCTTTGGTTACTTCACTTTATATTTTTTTTTTGTTGTTGTTGGGGCGGGATAGAGGTTGAAATTGCTGGCTAAATGAGATTTAGGGATTATTTGAGGATTTATTTTCATACACTCTCTCCATTGTAAAGGCCTAACACAGATTCAGTGGGATTTTTATTATGCATTAAGTATCTGAAGAGGTTAGACTTCTTAGAGAACCATTCGACAGGCAGATCAAAGGTATTTGCGTCTTAATTTATACTCATGAATGCTGAGTGAGGGCGGTAGAAAGCCAAGACCCCCGACATTCAGTTCAGTTGTGATATCAAATAATATAAACATTTGGTTGCTTTAAAGTTTTCCTTAACCACACGGATCCTGTTGGGGCCAACGTTGACCAGACCAAGTCATTTGGGGTCATTCTGTCACCCTTGCCAGTGACTTGCTTTGGCACGGGGCATGTAACACAACCCTGGCAGTGAGATATAAACAAAACTCTGTTGGAGGCATCTGGAAATGTTTTCCTGCCCTAGAGAATAGGACACAGACAGGGATTTGCTCCCCCCTCCCAAAGTCTCCCTGTGTTAGTCTTGGCAGCATGAGGGAAAGGTCAACAGCACTTCTGAGAAGCTGGCTCCCCGATCCTGGCCTCTTGGAGCCGCTCAATGAAGCAACCGCATCACCGTGGCCTTCAGACACATCGTGTTGCAAGAGAAGGCAGCTTCTTCGTCATCGAAGCCCTGTTTCACTGGGTGCTCGGGCAACTGCGCCCAGAAACATCATAGCAGATCCCGGGCTGCCGTGAGAATCAGGCAAACACAAGTTCAAACCATAATTCAGGGACTGGCAAACACTAAAGATTGATCTTTCCCAGGCTTGGCAAGAACGCCCTTGGGAACTTGGTGGAAAGTATAAATTGTTGTGGTTTTTTTCTAAAGGCCCCTCGGCAGCAGCTATGGAAATGTGTGTGTCCTTTGACCGAGCAATTGAGTTCTAAGAATCCAACCGTGCATTTCTTCCCCTTCCTTGTCTGCCCCCGCTTTCGGGCGCAGAGGTTGGCCTCCAGAAAGGGCACCTGCCCATTCTCAGCCCTGAGGTCTCTGGTGTGGCTCAGCAGGGGCTGCGGCAGAAGGAGAGATGGGGGTACTCACCCCTGCCTCCCACCCCCCTCCCACCCCACAGACTGCCAGCTTCCCCTTCGCAGTGTCAGGTGAATGAACTGAGGGGCAGGCCTCTGCCTGGGTCACTCTCCCAGGGTCCCGCCTCTGCAGACAGTCCCCTTACAATTCCTCACTCCAGCCATCTGACAACACCTGTTGCCCAATACACCCTCTTCAGAAATGCACCCCCAGGGCCGCCTGGGTGGCTTCACCGGTTGAGCATCTGACTTCAGCTCAGGTCATGATCTCACCGTTCCAGAGTTCAAGCCCCGCATCGGGCTTGCGGCCGTCAGCACAGAGCCTGCTTCAGATCTTCTGTCCCCCTCCCTCTCCCTGCCCCTCCCCTGCTCATGCTCTCTCTCTCTCAAAAAAAAAATAAACATTAAAATATATATATGTATATTTTTAAAAAATGCGCCCCCAGACACAAACGACTTCACTACAGCACTGTCTGTAACAGGCTAACTTAGACCCCACGTGCACTACACTCAAAGGTTGGGAGGCTGGATTCTGTGTGCTTTGGCTCACTGTGGGTAGCCCTCGGATGGCAAGTAATTGCTAAATAAATATTTGTTTTAAGAGCGGATCTGCTAGAGAATGGGTGAGTTACAGTTTCCCGAACTGCCTCACAGTTACTGGACACGGGGGACCCGGCCATAGACACACAATCGTACTCAGGAGTGTGCTGCAATGAGAGCAAGGTAAATCTTGCGTCCACGGGTCGATGTGAAAAGATCTCCCAGATCTACGAAGTGGAAAAAATTAAAGCCAACGTCTCTATGGAATTATCCTACGCACGTAAATAAAACGCACACGCACACACGTGTGGGCCTGAAAGGGAGACGCTGAGGTCTGGAAGTGTAGGCGGCTGGTCGATTTGTGAGATAGAGAATGTGAGAGAGGGGAACACGACCTTTTTAAGAAAAAAAAAAAAAAAGAATACTTCCGTGGTGATTTTCTACTGTAAGCACGGATCACTAGGCATCTTTTGGAATTAAGAACTCACCAAATAAATAAAACTGGTTATGCAATTGGGGTAAAATGGGACACGACCATGTCTCAGCTGAAAGCTCAAATAGCCGCTTTCCTAAAACAGCGGGGAAAGGCACGAACAGATTCTCTGCTGCTTTCCTTTATTCTCGCTTTAATGACGCCTCTGTGTCCCTCTGACTTCTCACCGGGCCGCATGGCTTCCCCAGCCTCGAATGCCCATCAAGAGACGTCCCCAGTCACTGCAAGCTATGACAGCCTCCACGACCTCAATTCCCTGGGGCACCTGGGTGGCTCAGTCAGTTAAGCATCTGGGTCATGATCTCGCGGTTTGGGGGTTCGAGCCTCGCACTGGGTTTTGTGCTGATAGCTCAGAGGCCGGAGCCTGCTTCAGATTCTGTGTCTCCCTCTCTCTGCCCTTCTCCCGGTGGGATCCCCAGACCAGCAGCAGCAGCAGCATGGGCTGGGAACTTAGTGAGATGCACATTCTCAGGCCCCTTCCCAGACTTTTTCAATCTGAAACTCTGGGGGCAGAGCTAGGCAATCCTTGTTTTAACCAAACCTGCATCAAAACACAGATTACCCACCCCAGGCTGGTGATGAGAACCAGGCTGTGTTGTAAGGTCCCAATGTTCACAGGGACAGGGGCAACCCCTGGGGGTCCCGTCACCACCTTCAGAAACAAATTAGGGAAAAATCACTTCCTCCTTTGAGGCAATTAAGACAAACAAGGAAATGCTTTTCAGTCAGATTTTTTAAGGTGGCAAAAAAGCCCCTCCCCTCCCAGCACCCCCCAAACTAGTCAGTTCTAAAGCAGGCTTGGGGCGGGTGTCCCAGGCGTCAGAGCCCAGGAACAGGGAGGGGGAGCCAGGTGGAGAAGAGGGTGGGGCCGGAGAAGGGGCCTCATTCCCAGCTTGAGCAACTCAGTAAGCAAGTTAAGGATCACGGACACCAGCAGAAAGAGAAAACTTAAAAACAAGGAAAGCGGGGCCCCTGGGTGGCTCAGTTGAGCGTCCAACTCTTGATTTTGGCTCAGGTCATGATTTCATGGACCAGGAGATCAAGCCCCCGTGTCGGGCTCTGTGCCAACAGCTCCGAGACTGCTTGAGATTCTCTCTCTCCCTCTCTGCCCCTTCCCTGCTCATTTTCTCTCTCTCTCTCTCTCACTCTCTCTCTCCAACCAAATAAATAAACATTAAAAAAAAGCAAGAAAAGAAAATAGATTGTAATGATATACCTATTGTTTAAGAAGATAGAAGAAAAGCCAAATTAACCACGGCTACCTCCAGACAACAGAGCTGGAGCCCTGGGAGTGAGGGAGGAGCTAGGAGATTTTCACCCTGAACTCTACTGGCTTTCTGTGTTGACCTTTAGCTGCTTATGTGGTTTTCTTCCAAACACTGTGTGTTCTATTTTATACTCAACTGAGTGGCACACCCCCGGTGCCAGGCGGAGAAAGCGCCCAGGACAGCCATCCTGCTGGACCACCCAGTCCGGGTCACGGCCCGGGCACCTGCCCACTACTCGTCTACCCGTGGTGCCCATGTAACTAAATACACCCCGGCCATGCTTGGATCATCCCTAGTGATGTAACCTCGCCACAACCTGACCCAAGCCGGAGGAGAGGCTCCAGCAGGGACCCCCAGCTCTCTTGAGGTCAGAGTGGGGGGCCATGAGCACACAAGTCTCGTCCCCTTCCCTGCCTCCCACGGGTGACCAAAGGAGTAGAGAGAAGGCAGCAGAGCTGCGGGGAACCACAAAGGGACCGCTGGAGGTGGAGACGGATGCGGGACGCAGGGGAGGACCCAAGCAGCCCATCAAGACCTTGGGAAAGTCAGCAGCGGCCCAAACGAGAAGGGCGGGGCCAGAAAGAAAGGTGGGCTGGGGGTGGGGGGGGCACCGAGACCCACCCAGCACACAAGGCCAGACAGGAAGTCCCTGGTGGTCCCAGCGCAGAGCGAGCACGCGACGGTGGGGGCTCGTCCTCATAACACAGGCTGCTGACCCACCACGCACAGCCTGGAAATGAAACCACAGGGACGAACCAGGGCTGCGTGTAGCCCCTGATTCCTCCGCCTGTACCGCAGGGCCATGGGCCCTGAGCCTAGGTTCAGCGGCCCCCCCTTTGCTGGGCCTCTCTCTAACCCTGAGAGGGCCTACGTCATCTTCGACTTAAAATACATCAATTCAGGAAAAGCACGGTCCCTGCATAAGGATGGGTGTTACAGAATGAATGTTCATGTCCCCCCCCACAATTCATATGTTGAAACCCCAAGACCCAGTGTGACTACATTTGGAGATAGGGCCATTGTGGAAATAATTAAAGTTCCATGTGGTCACAGGGGCGCCCTGATCCAACTGGACAGGTGTCCTCGTAAGAGGAGACACCACGGGGCGGCTGGCTGGCTCAGTCAGTTGAGCGTCCGACTCTTGATTTGGGCTCAGGTCATGATCTCAGGGTCATGGGATCAAGCCCCGAGTCGAGCTCTGTGCTGAGCACAAAGCCTGCGTAGGATTCTCTCTCTCCCTCTGCCTCTCTCCCCTGCTCTCTCTCTCTCTCTCTCTCTCTCTCAAAATGAGTAAACAAACAAGTAAATAAATAGGAGGAGACACCAGAGACCTCACGCTCTCTCTCCACGGAGTGAGGACACAGCAGGGAGGCACCATGTACAAGAAGCCAGGAAGAGAGTCCTTACCAGGAACCAAATCCCCTGACATCTTGATCCTGGATTCCCAGCCTCCAGAACTCGGAGAAACAAATTTCTGTTGTTTAATCCCCACCCCCAGATTCTGGGACTTTTGTTACAGACGGCTGAACAGACTGACCCTACACATGTTCAAGACGAATAAAGTAAATGTAACCCAGTGAATGGCAGAAAATAAACTACTGAAGTAATATGCAGAATTTACCCAGTGCTTAAAAGGATAGGGAAAAGAAAAAAAGGAGAGAGAAAGCGGTGATGGCAGGACCAGGTGACTTATTCTCCCCCTAAGAGGGAATCTCAGGAAGAAAGAACAAAACAAGGCGGGTAGTGTTTCAAAGAGATTAACAGAAAAGTGTTTCCTGCAGTAAAAATATACCTAATATAAGTCAAAACGAGCACAGAGAGGAGCTTAGATGTAGGATAGTTGGGGAGGGGGTGTTTTCAATGTCAAGGATGAGACGGGAGATATTTCCAGGTCTCAGCAATACCTAGGTATCAACAAAGACACAAACACAGGCTGGACTCCCACTGATTCCCCTGCAACACTCAATGAGGGAAAAAAAGGGCAAAGGACAGATTGTTGCTCTAATGTGAACACAAAACGCATTTTCTTTTTTCAATTAAAAAATTTTTTTTGATGTTTATTTTTGAGAGAGAGAGAGAGAGAGAGCACACACAAGTGTGAGCGGGGGAGGAGCAGAGAGGGAGACACAGAATCCGAAGCAGCTCCAGGCTCCGAGCTGTCAGCCCAGAGCCCCACGTGGGGCTCAAACCCACAGACCACGAAATCATGACCTGAGCCGAAGTCGGACGCCTATCTGACTGAGCCACCCGGACGTCCCCATGAGACATTGTGAAAAGGCAAGAATTCAGAAGGTGTCTCACGGGTATTAAACCACAACCAAAATCCTTAACACACACAGAGTTCTTGCCAATCAGCAAGAAAGGAAATCTCTTCCTACCGCACGTTCTCCTAGTGTTCACGCCTGGTCCGTGCCGTGGGCCCCACTCTCCACCCACCCCTGACGCCCCGATCTGCCCCCCATGGGAGCACTGGAGTTTGGAGCTCCAGACCGTCCACCTGCCGCGGAGACCTCTTACACGTGTCACACGTCTCAAAGGCCTGCGCACCAGATGGGCCCGGTGCTTCCCCACCTACTGCTCTCCGTGTACCCCTCTGCATCAGTCATCCCCTGTCCCGAGGCTAGAGGCCATCCCAGCTGCCACCTCCCCTCCACCATCCACATCACACGTCACTTTCTGCCAGGCAGCTTTTTTGCTCCTTCTCTGCCTCCGAAACCGCCTCGGGACTCCCAGGATTGGTCAGCCCCTGGCTTCACACACCCAGCCTCATGGCACCCAAATGGATTTGGGACCTAGACCCTTAATGATCTGGTCCCCGTCTCCTCACGGGACCACCCCTCACCTCTCCTACTCACACTCAATCCTACTGCCACATACAGTGCCCGAGAAGTGCCGGGCTCCCTCCTGGCCCCGCGCCTTCGGGTGCCTCGCCTGCCACGGCCTCCCTCTGAGTTCCTTGGCACTCAGTTCAAGCCCCCCTCTTGCACGACCCCTATCCTGAACCCCCAGGCCCATTCCGCCCACACCACCCAGTGCACCTGCCGTCAGGGCTCCATCAGATGCCTACCGAGCCGGAGAATTACTTGAGGGCAGAACCGCCCTTGACTTTGGCATCCCTGGTTCCCGGCCAGGGGGAGGGGTTGAATAAGGAGCCACGATCACTGAATGCCTCACGATAGCCTCTTACACCTTTGCCGTTCAGGACACTGTGGACCTGGGCTTTACAAAGCGTGGGGTGCCTCTATGAGGGCAAAGCTTCATACCCTGAAACCTGCTGAGGCGAACGGGTGTTCGCACAGCCTGGCCCCTACGTTTGGGGAATTCTCCGCTCACCCGCCTCGACTGAAAAGCAGCGTGTACAGACTACTTCCTGCTACATTACGGGGAACGGAACTGCCAGATGCTGGCTTTGCGGGCTCCCTGGGCTCCCTGGGTCCGAGTCACCCACGCTGGCTCTGACCCAGGAGCTCGTGATGCAAAATATGGGACTGAGAGGTCTCGCTACGGTGGTAGCAGCAGACGCTGTGTTTCCAGAATCAATGTGCGGCATGGCTTGGGGCATCTCTGCCAGCCTCCCAGCCCCGAGTCCGACACTCAACAGCTCCCAGCGACACGGTGGGGGGTCCTACATTCCTGTAATAAGCGAACGCCTTTTCTTCCCGACTCAGCGGGAAGCGGCTTCTTTGCAACTGACAGCCTGACTGACGAAAGAGATTACTCTCGGAAGCCAAGAGTTTGGCTCTTGGCCACAAAGTGGCCACAAAGTGGTCAAGTGACAAACCCACTCAAGGCCACAGTTACAAATGACGCGTGGTTCTGAAGGGATGAGCACAGCTTTGCGTCTGTCTCCCACAAATGATGCTAGAAGAGGACAGCCACAAGGCACTTGGCGGTGTGGGCAGAAGTGCCACTCCTGGCAATGACCGTCTTGGGCCAGAGGACACTCAGTGGGACGCACACCTGCCGAGCTGTCTCCCCAACAGTCCTGCCTCGTTGCCCTGACACACCCTCAGCAGGCAGCTCCTGGCTCGTCTTCACGCTGCAGGCAAGTGTCAGGTGACCTTGTAAATACGCCGATTTGATACAGTAACTCTCACTTGTGTCTCCTTCAGCTAGGAGTCCACCAGCCTCTCCCGGCCCCCAGCTCCAAGCACCGGGTGGGGCGCGAGGCTCTAGGTGAAGGATGACAAGGCCGGGTGGCCGGTGCAGCGTCACGTTCGGGCGTCAGGGTGAAGTCCGCCCAACGCTGAGCTCTGCACAAGTAAACTCTGCATCGTCCCGAATGCACTACGATGATGTGTTTGCATACTGAGCAGCAGTTTCTCGTACCTCTTACTCGGAGAACGGATTTCTGATCAATTCCCGTCTTTACAATAATCTCACAAGCTGAGTTCATGTGCGGGGGCCCCCCTCAACCCCACCACCGGGTAGCTGCTCCCCAGCCTCGGCTCTGGGAGGGAAGAGCTGGGTCTTACCTGCCTGCGCAGCCGTGATTAGGGCCGTGTTCCCCTCGCTGTCCTGCCAGTTGACGTCAACGTGGGGGCACTCTGCTAAGACCACAACAGTATCCACAAAGCCGTGGTAGCAGGCGACAATAAGGCCGGTCTAGAAGTGAAGAGGGAAGCGGGTCAGAGGGGCAGAGCCCAAGCATCACCCCTGCAGGCCCCGTGTGCGTGTACCGTCCCCTGGGGGCAGGGAGGGGGGTGCTGGGCGAGCAGTGGTGGGAACAGAGAACGCTGAGTCCAGGTTCTGGGTGGCAGTTTAGAACAACCCAGCCATGTTCTCGTCCTCCAGCGTTAATATTGAGCGCTGACCGCGAGGGAGGCACAGTGCCTGGAAAACACCAGGGACCCAAGACTCCTGCCCTACGTGGTTCGCCTTCTAGCGGGAGGAAAAACAGCAAACTCTACAGCTAACATACGGGTAATGACGGTTAGAAGGTAGATTAGGGTAAGAGAGGCTGTGAGCGCAGGGGGGACGTGGCTCAGTCTCAGGTAGGATGCTCAGAGGTCGGGGGCGGGGCCTCCCTGGGAAGACGTCATTGGACACAGACGGGAAGGAGGTGAGGGAAGGGGGCCGTGGAGGGGGAACATCCAGCTGGGAGGCCCGCAGGCTGGAGCAGTGAGAACCAGAAGGAGGAAGTCAAGGACGCATCAGGACCACAGAGGCCACCGCACAAGTGCTCAGACCGAGTACCAGCATCCAGGCCGGCCGCTGGATGGAGAACACTAGGAGACCAGAGTGGAAGCAGGGAGACCAGTTGGGAGGGGGTGTGTAATAAAAATTAAATGATTTGGCTTTTGTCCCCAGTTCCTGGTGCACAGCTCTTAAAACCCTCAGAAACGACTGTTTCTTACACGCAGAAGAGATGACGCACATCGGGGACAGGGCGCTGGTAGCTTCAAAATGGGGGCCAGTCTCTAGAAAGACCACCCACCATGTACGTTGGAGGTCGGATCTCGCCGCTGCTCTGCATCACCCAACCCTACCTCTGTGGTCACCGGTAGCCAATGACTGGACGGCTAGAGCAAACCATGTCTGCTTAACGTAAGTTTCATAAAAACTCCTGAACGACAGGGTTTGGGGAGCTTCCGGGTGGGCGGACACATCGAGGGGCTGGGGTGCTGGGTGGGTGGCACACCAGGAAGGGCATGCGATCGCTACACCCTTTCCCACACCCTGCCCTGAGCACCTCTTCCATTCGGCTGTTTCCGACTTTCACCCTTTATGATAAGCCAGGGATAGTCGGTCAAGGGCCTTCCTGAGTTCTGGGAGTTATTCCAGCAAATTATCGAACATGAAGGTGGAGGGCGGGGGAATCCCCAAATTTTATAGCCCGTGGGTGGACACCGGAGTCTGAAAGTGGGGGCAGTCTTGTGGGCCTGCGCCCAAAACCTGTGGGGTCTGTGCTAACTCTGTGTCAGAATTAATTGTTGGAGACCCTGTGGGGGTCAGAGAGCTGGAGAACTGGGATGGAGAAACGACACGGATCTGGTGTCAGAAAAAAAGACGTCCCAGGGGATTCCCACGCATGCTGGGCAAGCGGTGACGGCGGTCATCCGTGAGCCAGGAAGCATGCCCCCACCAGAACCCGGCCGTGCCGGCACCCTGGTCTCAGATGGCCAAGGCTCCGGAACCGTGAGAAACAACTTCCCGCTGTTGACAAGCCATCCACTTTACAGTATTTTGCTACAGCAGCAGCTGAGCTGAGCTGACCCAACGCTTCGTAACAAAGGAAAACGATCGAAGGCTCCTCACACACGTGGATTCAGCGGCATGTGCAAAAACTCAGCCCAGGGAAAGACGTGTCAATCCGGAGTTAATGATCGCATGATCTGAGCCCCGCCAGCCACACACAACCACCCCACGGGGGATGCAGAGCTTAAGTTTGGAGCCACTCCACGGTGACCCGGCTCTACTGTTGCCAGACTTTCAACAAGAATGCAATTTTTCACGGAACAAGGAGAAGGCATGGGCGCTCCCACCTGCTTATCTCAGTAAGGTCTTAGTTGCTGTCCCAAAAGAGAAGAGCGAATCACAAATGTTACAATCTTTCGTCTTGGAGCCTACCACAGATTTTTTAAATACTGACACCCGTTCTACAATGCCAGGATCTCTATAATGTTGGGACTATAAGAAAGGCTATTTAATATGCCCCGGCTTCTACGTTCTTTGCACTAAGTCATTCTGTCTACAGAGTGAAATGTTTCACAGTAATTTTAAAGAGAAGAGAGAGCCTGGGTGGCTCAGTCGGTTAAGCATCTGACTTCGGTTCAGGTCATGATCTCACGGTTTGTGAGTTCGAGCCCCGCATCGGGCTCTGTGTTGACAGCTCGGAGCCTGGAGCCTGCTTCAGATTCTATGTCTCATTCTTTCTCTCTCCCTTCCTCGCTCTCTCTCTGTCTCTCTGTCTCTTTGTCTCTCTCTCTCTCTCTCTCTCTCAAAAATAAATAAACATTACTCTGTCTCTCTCTCTCTCCGTCTCTCTCTCAAAAATAAATAAACATTAAAGAAAAATTTAAAGAGAAGAGAGCACAAGTGATCCCAGGCTTACAAGCTGCTAAAGCTTTCAGCTTCTCTGATAACTAGAGTTCACTGCCACCAACATCCACATCCTCCCACCCACCTTGTCAGCTCACTGCTGCATAAAGGGTCTGGAAAACTTGTGACTCCATTTGGCAAGTGCCAAAATCTCATTTTGAACTTCTTTGGATGGAGGTATTTCTCAAGTGGTCTACAATTTGCAGACTTATAAACAAGGCATGCTGGACACAATGTAACCTCTTCCTTTCTACATGATTGCACAAGAGGCTCACATTTATTACAGAAAAAAAATCTGAAAACAGAGAAGAAAAAAATTACCCAGACATACACAATCTTACACACACACACACACACACACACACACACACATTTTTCTATGCCAAAATAGGATTATCTGCTATTACGTTTCAATGAGGAATATATGAGCAACATCTTTTCAAATCAATAAAAACACTCCGTGTCAACATCTCCAGCAGACACGGAACATTATATTCTAGAACACAGCATAGTAGTATCTAGTATACAATAGCCCTTATATATCTACAATAGTATCTACTATATAATAACTATTCATAGTTATTTAATGAATCCTCACTCCTAGATACTGAGATTGATTCCTATTTCTCGCTATTATGAGTAAAATTTGCAATGGAAGTCCCCCAAACCACACCTTCATGCATCTCATTCCTTATGGTCTCAGGAGACATTCTCAGAAGTAGTATTTCTGGACTGTAGTAAAGAGGTATCTTGAAAGCTTTCAACACATATTGAAAACCTGCCCTTCAGAAATATCCCAAAGGGTGTCCACCTTGGCAGTCTGGCCATCCAATGGTTACCTCAGGACTCTGGGTTAAAAGGAGGAATTTCCATCGGCAGATAACAAAGCAATGAATGTTCTCCAGTGCTCCTGTGCACCTGCCTCTTGGTTCAGCTCTCTCTTTTGAGATGCTCACCTCCATTCCTTGTTACCACAACCACTGGGAGGGTCCACTCTGGAACCACAGCTCCTTCCAGCCACCTAATGTAAGACTTCCCAAAACGTGCAGCACGCTGCTGCTGGCAGTAGCCTTGGAAATCTTGGCACGACCTTAGGTCAAAAATGAAGAGTATCAGGGGGAAAAATAGACCACTAACTTGGAAGGCTCAGGATAAAATGGTATCAGAAACAGAAGGGATATATCTAGTCTCCCAACAGAGACTGACTTACATTACTATTAAAAACAACTGGCTTTGTTCCCTGCCCCCTGGGAGTCTATCCCCTAAGTCTGATATTTCTCTGTGTAAGATTAGTGTTTAACTGCAGGTTAAACTCGGTTTAAACTGGGACCCCTTGGTGCCCCTTGACAGGAACATTGGAGGTATAGTCCTTGGCCACCTCAGACCATGGTTTCCCAAGACCAACCGGAACAAAAGTCTCATCACAAAAGCAAATAAATATTGGAGCACCTGGGTGGCTCAGTCGATGGAGCCTCCGACTTCGGCTCAGGTCATGATCTCACAGTTCGTGAGTTTAAGCCCCGCATCAGGCTCTGTGCTAACAGCTCGGAGCCTGGAGCTTGCTTCGGATTCCGTGTCTCCCTCTCTCTCTGCCCCTCCCCAGTTCACTCTCTCTCTCTCTCTCAAAAATAAATAAACATTTTTTTTTAAGGCAGATAAATATTAACCACTTGCTCTAATGACAGAAGCCCAGTTGTGGATGGTTCCTAAAGCCACATATAGGATTTTTTTTTAATTATAAGCAAACTGTCCATGAGAATAAAATAATATTATTAAGAAAAAAAATAAGTAAACTACCTACAAGTGGAAGTTCCCATTTGGACATCAGCAGGAAATTGTAGTCCCTCCAAATAGAAGCTTAATTTTGAAGCCAACACACCACAGAAAAGTTGGAAGAACAACAACAAAATGGGTTGAGATGCTTCAGCTTAAAAATTGCAAGGGTTGGTACATGGAAAAAAAAACAAATAAACAAATGCAGACCCCATTCCTTGCAGGAAGAAAGGAGGATCTAACACCAGGATATTAGCAGCATCATTTATTATGTTGACAAATAAAGAGGGGGAGGCAGGAAGAAGAAAGGTGATCAACACACACACACAAACATCCAGAAAATGCACAGGAAACATCTAGATGAATTACACCAATGTATTAATGCCCTCTGTAGAAGGAATGGGAATAGAGTGCATGTGATGGTTAAGTTGATGTGTCACAAATTTACATTGTATCCAGGTATCTGGTCAAACATTATTCTAGGTATTTCTGTGGAGGAGGTTTTTTGTTTTTTGGGGTTTTTCATTTGTTTCTTTGTTTTTAATGAGACTAACATTTAAACACACAAATATACACACATCTACATAGTTATATGTAATTGTTATATAATTATATATAGCTAAATAGATATATATCTGTGTGTGTGTGTGTGTATCTAGCTATATAAATACATATAGAGAGACATGCATAGATATATAGAGATCTCCAGGTACACAGAGAGATTCTGTTGGTCTGTTTCTCTGGAGACTCCAGAATAATTCAAGGTAGGTGTGGGAAAGGAACACTTTGAAAGAACTGCTTCTTATTCTTTTTATTCTTTATTTTTCTGCACAGTTCACATTCTTTGTTTTATTTTGTTTACATTTATTCTTTATTTACTTTTAAGAGAGAAAGAGAGCACGAGCAGGGGAGGGACAGAGAGAGAAGGAGACAGAGAATCCCAAGTAGGCTCTGTGCTGTCAGCACAGAACAGAGCCCGATGCTGGGCTCAAACCCACAAACCGTGAGGTCGTGACCTGAGCCAAAATCAAGAGTTGAACATTTAACATTTAACCAACTGAGCCACCCAGACACCCCCCCCCTCTTTTTTGTTATGTTTGTACAGCTCACATTCTTTAAAACAAAGTTGTATTTGTGAGGAACTTACACGATTTTAATTCACAATGAAAAACAAGTACAAGTAACGATGTTTACATTCATAACATTCTCATTAGGAAATACAGTTTTATAACCACCACTGTAAACAGTCAAGGAAAGAACCATCTGTGAGGAGGAGAGGAGGGGCAGCGGGCAGACGAAGCAGGAGATGACAAACAGCCAAGTGAAGAGACCGGGACACCAAGAAGCCCATAGAAATCCCACAGCCGTATGGTACAAAAGTAGGTACAGTAATTATCCTGATCATCCAGAGGGAAAAGGTTATTGCCCATGTTCTGATGCAAGAACAAAATTCCATCATTCATAGTACAACCGTTTGAAGTTTGGTACCAAGAGAATTAGCTAGAGTTACTCGAAAACCCATGTCTATAAAACACCTCTCTCCGTTCTCTACCACGATACCACCGGCAGGAAGCAGGAAATGTTTATGCAGCTTTAGGAAAAAACTTAAGAAACTCAGTCGTCTAAAGATATGCTGTTATTTCTAGAAGATGCCATGAGTTACGGCTAGCATGGGTGTGATTCGTTGGGCATACTGTGTTTGGCACAGTTTCAACAATCTTATTTATGATTAATGGGCGCCATGATGAAAAAGTAAATCCCAGGATGGGAATTTGATCTACGTCGGTCACTGCCATGTCCTCAGCTCTAAGAACGATGCCGAGCTGTTACGTACTTGTTGAACAAATAAATGAATACTAGGAATTTTAGTGAACAGCTTCTTCCCAGAGGGTAAATGGATGCGGCCTTTGTGCTACCACATTTTGATGGCAAGGGCATGGCCAGGACCCTCTGGACAGCGGGCAGTGTCTGCCATCAGCCTTCTGCTGCTCCCACCTTGGCCCATGCCCTTGCACGCGCGCTTGGAAGGCAAAAAAATCCAGCAACTACGATCACCCTCACATTGCCTGAGCCTGCAGGCTTTAAATATTTCTCACCGAACTATCACTTTGTAAAACGTTGCTTTTGTGTTTCGCACCTCGTAAAACATTTGCAGCTTCGGGGAGGAGATGTTTCACTCTAAGAAGCGGTTCCTGCTCCCTTGAGACATGCTCGCAATTGGGATGGCTGATTAGGCCAAGGGAGCAGTTGGGGGATGGTCAGGAAAATCCATACTCTCGGGGAA
Organism: Panthera leo; assembly: GCF_018350215.1. NCBI lineage: Eukaryota > Metazoa > Chordata > Mammalia > Carnivora > Felidae > Panthera > Panthera leo. The sequence continues at coordinate 230,571,817 of NC_056679.1, forward strand.
GCGCTGTTTGCACGCCTGGAAGTCTGTCACACAGACGTTAATAAAACAGATGCTAGGCTGGCCGTCTAGAACTAAAATCACATGGGGCGCCTGGGTGGCTCAGTCGGTTAAGCGTCCGTCTTCGGCTCAGGTCTTGATCTCACGGCTCGTGAGTTCGAGCCCCGCGTCGGGCTCTGTGCTGACAGCTCAGAGCCTGGAGCCTGTTTCAGATTCTGTGTCTCCCTCTCTCTCTGCCCCTCCCCTGTTCATGCTCTGTCTCTCTCTGTCTCAAAAGTAAATAAACGTTAAAGAAAAATTAAAAAAAAAAAAAATCACAGCAAAGTGTCCCTTTGTTAACGTCCAAGATGATGTGAATTAAAATCAAGGGCCTAAGAATAGCCCACTGCAGGGTGGAGGTGGGAATCCAGGATAAAAATAAATCAGACCACTGGCTGCAGCAAAGACAATGGCCCGAGAAAAGAGAGGTCCCTGCGAGGGACGGGTTCCTGGTTCAGCCCCACACAGTAGAGCAGGCACACTCGGACCTGTGCAAGCAGAAGACTGACACAGACGGTCTACTCTGAGAGTCCTGTGAAAACACCTCCTTCCCATCTAATTAACCTATTCTCTCAACGAGGTTCCCAAAGGAAGGGGCTGGGTATTCTATAAAAGTCTTCCCCTGACACCAGTCCATTATTTCCATATATTATGGAGAGAAGGTGAGTGATGAAGCGACAAGCCCAGCCCCACAGGCAGGAATGCTTTCCACACCCGGAACACGGAAGGGGGATGGGAGAGGTCTGTGCACCTGCACGGCAGGGAATCCTTGACCTGAGCCATCTTGTAGAGACGCCCGATGGTGCATGTCAAATGGTACAGCTCCTCTTAAATTCTTCATTAAACTAAGAAACGAGTGTGGCTCGAGGCAAACCCTGCCCGCCTGTGTTAGGGGAGTTGCATCAACTCAACCGCCCAGGCAGCAAACTTCCTCTCTGAAGTGTCTCCCCAAGAATGCACGTTAGCGTGCAATTTCTAAGATACAACATCTATTTTCCTTTAAAGACACACACTTGTAAGACTTCCTAGGTGTGATTTTTCAGTATCTGGAGCCGGATCACTTCCTCCGATGTGTTGTCAGAAGTTTGGAGGGTAAAGAGATGTCCAAGTCTGGTGGAAAGGGGTTGGGGGTGACCACCTGGCCAGCAGGCAGGTCCCAAGGGCACCTCCCACTGCAGTATGTAAGCCCAGCACCTCTCAGAAGGCAGTTCACAGGAACGAGCACCATGGAACATTCCGTGTACAGCGCGTGCAAACACACGCTTCCTGAGGGCCTACTTGTGTCAGGCACAGTTCAGCGCTGGGGGACGCAAGGGAACCAGGCAGAAATCAGCATAGCCCCTGACAATCCACTTGTGCACAGACAGCCCCTACACCCAGCAGCAATCTCCGGGATGTATGCAAGAGTGTTCCTTGTAGACTAATTCCAAATACTGAGAAAAGTAAAGTAGAAAGTCAGTAATGTAACAAACACCCTCGTCACTCAGCTACATTAACAAAGGCTAAGATTCTGTCATAATGGCTTCACATTCCTGTGAGAAGTCAACATTCCAGAAGGAGCTGACATTCCTTTTGGATCCTTCCTCCCCAGAGGCAACCAGTTTCTGCGCTGATATGTATCCTGACTTGCCTTTTGAATTTTTATTACCAATGCATGTGTCCATAAGCAATAGGTTAAATATAGAGTTGTTAGTTTGTATTTTAAATATTTACAGAAAAGTCGTATTTCCATGGATATACGAGCACGCACCCTGATTTCCTCGGCGCTAGATGTGAGATGTATCATCTTCAAACACGGGTCTCTCGCCGGTCATTTATACCCCCAAACTGGCAGACATTTCAAGTGGTTCCAAAGTTCCTCAACTGTAAATATGGAGCACTGAGTGAAAACCTTGGCCTGTATCTCCTCATGCACACCAGCCAGAGCTCTACCTTGGAATCGGCATCTAGAAGTCAGGGTTTCTCGACTACAGCACCACTTATATTCAGGCCCTGTAGCCGTGTATTGTGAGAGGTGAGCCATGCACTGAAGGATGTTGAACTGCATCCCTGGCCGCTACTCACTAAATGCCAGTAGCACCCTTCACCCCCAATCAATGACAACCCAAAATGTCTCCAGACATTGCCAAATACCCCCCCAGCCCGGGGAGGGGAGGGCAAAATCATCCCCAGGCAAGAAATACCTATATACATAGACTACATGGGGGCAGAATCTGCCACAATCCTCCCCAAAGTGGTTGTAATGACTTAAATGCCGCCACCGGTATATCCAAGTTCATTCTTCACCAATATCTTCATTCTCACCAATATCCAATACTGTAAGCGATACCAACTTTTCTTTTTTCTTTTTCTTTTTTTTTAAGTTTACTTATTTATTTTGAAAGGGGGGAGGGGAAGGGGCAGAGAGAGAGAGGGACAGAAAAATACCAAGCAGGCTCCATGATGCCAGCGTAGAGCCTGATATGGGGCTCGAACTCACGAACCATGAGATCAAGACCTGAGCTAAAACCAAGAGTCGGGTGGTCAGCTGAATGAGTCACCCAGGTTCCCCCCAACTTTTCTTCTTCACCAATTTTAGCTTGGGTTCCCAACTGCCAGACTGAAGGTCTTCCACACGTTTATTGGTCATCTGCTTTTCCTCTCCAGTGAAGGACTGATTTATACTCTTGGCCATTTCCTACCGGCTTCTCTTCCTTATTGATCAGTCTGAGTTCTTTATAGATTCAGAGTCAGCACTGTCCAAGAGAAATATAACAGGAGCCACAAATATAAGCCACATATTAATTGTAAATGTCCTGGTGGCCACATTCAGAAAGGCAAAAAGAGACAGGGGCTATTCATCTTAAATATGCATTTTACTTAACCGAACATATCCCAAATACGTTATGCGTTTAACACGTGATCAACATTAAAAATTTTGATGAGATACTAGTGAGACCTAAGTCTTGACGGGAAGCCCTGAGTCACACTGAAATTGCCAGAAATGAGCTTTTTGCTGCATCTCCTAGAAAGGGGCACAGGAAATTGTCGTTGACAGTTGTTGACTCAACATTGTCAGCGCTATCAATAATAAAGTGAAAGCACTGAGAGTCCAGCAGAAAAACGAGTGGTTGGAAGCTTGCCACCTAGGGTGTTTTGCTGTCCCAAGTAACCTTCAGCATTCCTCAAAATGTCCTGATGGGGGCGCCTGGGTGGCTCAGTCAGTTGAGCGTCCGACTTCGGCTCGGGTCCTGATCTCGCGGTCCGTGAGTTCGAGCCCCGCGTCGGGCTCTGTGTGGACAGCTCGGAGCCTGGAGCCTGCTTGGGATTCTGTGTCTCCCTTCCTCCCTGCTCCTCCCCTGTTTGCACTCTGTCTCTCTCTCCCCCAAAATAAACAAACATTACAAAATAAAATAAAAACATAAAACGCCCAGATGGGCATCTTTCATCCTCTTTTCCTGTCATCTACATGTGGAAGGCCCACACTCACCCACGTGTGGGTGACAGTCCATGAGGGAATTGGTAAGGTACACAATAAAACCTTGAAAAACAAAACAAAACACAAAACCAGGGCAATGCAGTTGTGGGAGTCCCTGGGGCTGTCCCCACACTGTCTCCTCGTCTTGCCAGAACCATTTTGGTAGAACTGCACGTACCCATGGTTCTAGAAGTCCGACTCAACCGATCTTGCTTTAGTTAACAAGGCGTAAGTGAAATGCATTTGTTACTTCCAGACAGAAGTTTCAGGACACAGGGCATCAGGGGCCACATTCCCTTCTTTGTGTGTTGACGCTCCCTGAAATTCAGAGACGGGACGTCTCTCAGCCTGGGCCTGGGCGAGGGCTTGGAGAGCCGAGTCCGCCGCCACCTCCAGCCAACCCAGAAGAGCACGAATGAGCGAATGAGAGGCGAATCTTTGTTATTTTAATTTTTTTAACGTTTATTTTTTTGAGAGACAGAGAGCCCGAGCCTGCGAGTGTGAGGGGGGGGAAGGGCAGAGAGAGAGGGAGACACAGAACTCGAAGCAGGCTGAGAGCACAGAGCCCGACACAGGGCTCGAACTCATGAACCGTGAGATCACGACCTGAGCTGAAGTCAGACACTTAGCCAACTGAGCCACCCGGGCGCCCCGAACCTTTGCTATTTTAAATCCCAGAGACTCGGGGTTGTTCTTTACCACAGCAAACACACCATATCCAAACATGACCTACAAACCCATGCACAGTGAACATGTCCACATGCACACTTATACACGTGTCAGTAGTTTTACTATTTATTTTTTCCTTGGGAAAAACCGTCCTTTATTGTCAGATTATGTCTTTGCTACTTGACTGGGTATAAGCCGTACTTTCACTTACAATATGATGGAGATAGAGTTTATGATGATATGTCTAATTTCTGTCTCAGCTTGCAGAATAAAAGCCGGGTAACTACGTCGTGCCACATGATCCAAAACCACTTACACAAGGCCCGTCCTCCCGCCTTTAACCACTGGTCCACGCGGTGCCATAAACGGTACCTGAGCGCCTGCGCGTGCCGCTACCGGGGCTTCTGACCTCTCACGCGGCCACACAAAGTCCCCAGGGCCGGCCTTCGCCGCTACCCTGACTCAGTTCGCCATGCCTCCAAGCCTTTGCACCTGCGGTGGCCTCCGCCTGGGACACCTTCCTCCCGCTCACAGCCACCGTCGCCTGGTCTCCCAGGCACACGTCCGATCCTCTGCCCGTCTTGGGCCAGCCCCCCCCACACCCATCTGCTCGCGCTCTCACTGGGCTGCCTGGCACACAGCACTCCCCACCGGAAGCGAGCTCCAAGCCGAGAAGCACCGCATCCTTCTGACTCTGTTCCCCCCATGCCCGACGTCCGCAAGACACTCCGAAAGCATGTGTTGAATGAATGAAACGCCCCTGGATTGTTTCAGTACCTCCCAGCTCACATATGCTCAGGTGACTCTCAGCTGAGGCACTCCCACGTGGTGACAAGCTCCTGAGCTTTTTAACTTCCTAACGCATCCAAGCAAGGAAATTACCTGAGGTCCCAGGGAACCTCAAAGAACACAGTTCCCTTTAGAGTGGTAAATAGCACTCTAGGCCAATGCCGCCACATCTGCAGCTGAGTCACCCAGCCGTGAAAGCAACAGCCGAACGCAAAGAAGTCGAAAGCAGGTTCAAGAATTCCACCGTGAGGGACTCACTTCAAGGGCAACAACGGTCTGTCAGGAGCTCTGCATAAAGATCTGTAACTACAAAAGCCTGAAAACGACCCAAATCCACACCAGGGGATGATGGGCTAATTTGACACCGGCTGTGGGACACTCTGTCGCCCCCAACAGGAATGAGGTTGGAATGCAGGAGCCTCAAGGGAAGGCACGGGTGAAAAGTAACAGTAAGCACGGGTCAGGACAGGGCATGTGATACAACCTCTTCCGGGGGGTCCTGCTAAAACGTGGACGTGACTCCTGGAATGTCTATGTTCATTAAAGATCTTTTATTTTGGGGGCGCCTGGGTGGCTCAGTCAGTTGAGCGTCCGACTTTGGCTCAGGTCATGATCTAAAGGCTCGTGAGTTCGAGCCCCGCATCAGGCTCTGTGTTCTGATTGGTTTAGGTTCAACCCTGGCCACTCAGAAGGCGGTTCCGGGACCAGCAGCAGCATCCGGATGGCCGGTCAGGACCGCAGAACCTTAGGCACCAGTCCAGACCTGGTGAATCAGAGCGCGCATTTCACAACCCCCAGCTGGGCCATAGGACAAAAAGTGTGAGGCGTCCTGCAAGCAGCACGCGGCTCTCAGATGGACATGATGATGGCCGTCACTGCACCTGGGAACCCAAGGTACAGACTTCGGTCACCCCTCTTGGGTGGCCGGAAATATAGCTCAGCTTGCTTTTCCCGTGCATTTTTGTTTCGATTGATTTTATTTTATTCTGATTTCCCGTTAATTTTTATCTTATTTTTTAATTCAACTTTCATGGATCTGATTCTGATTTTCCCTCCTCCTGGCCCAGGTGCCTCCAGCATCTTCTCACACGCCAACTAATTGATCCTGCCTGCCCCCCCCCCCCCCCGCCCCGGTCCTTGATCCTTCACTCTGAGCCATCCCTGGTCACAGGCTGAGATGGAGGGGTCACAGACAGAAGCTGAGATTGCAAGATTTTATGGTTTCTGTTTGCCTTATAGATCTAGGGGCACGAGACCTACGATGGTGTAACGAAAAACAAATCCAGTAGGTCACCGTGCTTTCAGAACACTCTTTCGTCGACCCGTGAGTATTTGGTCACCATCCGACAAGCTTATACTAATGATCGCATATGCCTGGCTGGGTGTTGAGAAGGCAAAGGTGAACTCTGAAATCAGACAGTCCTTCCCCAAGGGGACAGCCAGTCTAGGGACACATACAGGGAAGTAAACAACAGTTCTGGGGCCTGCCCAGTGGGCTGCAAGAGGACAAGGGACCAGAACCAGTTGGGGGAAGGACGTTAGCATCCCCCTGGCTGAGCCAAACAAAGGCAGGGGGCCCAGTGGTGCCAGGGAGGGTGGGGAAGATATCCCAAGTGCTGGACAAGCATGTGCAAAAGGCTGGGGGCTGACAGCACCTGGGGCATTCGGGAAATCATGAAGGGCTGGCGTAGAGGGCCAAAGAGCCAGAGTCGTGTCCGAAGCTAGGGAGAACCAAGCAAGGTCTGAGGCAGGGAGCATCAGGAACAGATGTGCCTCCCGAAAACCTACCTCTCAGGTGAGAGGTAGGGTGGAAGAGGAGAGCTTTGCCATTTTCTTCTATTTTCAAAATATTCGTTAAATATGTGCGCCCCCCACCCCGACTTTTCAAACTGATTTGGCAACTCCTTCATGATCTAAGATGTAATTGAAACTGACATCTGTCTGTCTGACTCATATCTGTCAGGGCTGCTGGCTTCAACAGAACATTCCGGGCTCTGGGAGGCCTGTTCTCCAGGTGTTCATTAATGTCTTCTAACTTGACTTTTTTTTTTTTAATGTAAAAATTCAAATTATAACCTTTTCCAAATGTGAAGGTTCTTGATATCATTAGTCATCAGGGAAATGCAAATCAAACCCACACTGAAACACCACCATACACCCACCAGAACGGCTAAAATTAAAAAGACAATACCAAATGCTGGTGAGGGTGCGGAACTCTCGTGTTCCCAGCAGGTGGGCGCGTAAAATGGAAAAACCGTATTTGAAAACTGGCAGTTTCTAATAAAACTCACCACACGCCTACCTTATGACCTAGCAATTCCACTCACAGGTTTATTCCCGGGAGAAAGAAAGTCTATATCCACATAAAGACGTGCATAAGAATGTTTGGAGCAGTTTTATTCATAACAGCCAAAAATTGCAAACAACCCAAATATTCATCCTCAAAAGACTGGATAAGGAAACTGCTATACTCAAGTTTAGGAATACCACTCAGCAAAAAAGAACAAAATTCTGATACGTGCAACACCAGCAATAGGTCTCAAACACACTGCGTCCAATGAAATAACGTCAGATGTAACAAAATGCATGCTGTTTGATTCCATTTAATGAAACCCAAGGACAGGCAAAATTAATCGATGGCGATAAAAAAACAGTAAAGGGGATTTTTGGAAGGAGTAGGAGAGAACTTTTCAGGGTAATGGAAACATCCTACATCTCAATTGGGGTAATATTTATATGCATATATTTGTCAGAATTCACTCAGCTGTACCTTTAAGAGTTATGCATTTCTCTGTGTGTAAATTATATCTCATGAAGGACTGATGGCACAAAAAAAAAAAAAAAACTGAGCCAAAGATATACAAACGGCCAAAACCACAGTGAGATACCCCACATCTGCTAGGATGCCTATAATCAAGAAAAACAGAAAACATCAAGTATTGGCAAGGATGTGGGGAAACTGGACCCCGTGGGCACCACTGGTCGGAAGGTAAAATAGTGCCACACTGTGGAACAGTTTGGTGGCTCCTCGGAAAGCTAAACACGGGGTGACCACATGACCCAACAATTCTCCTCCTAGGGATGTACCGGAAGGAATTTAACGTAGGGACTCAACAGATCTTTGTACAGCCCTGTTCCTGGCGCCATGATTCACGAGAGCGACAAGAGGCGTCAACAGATGTGTCCGTCAACAGATGAGTGGATGAGAGAAATGCAGCCACGTACAATGGGGTACTATCTCTTTAAGTTAAGGAATGAAACTCTAGCACGTGCCGCAACACAGATGAACCGTGGAGGCATTATGCTGTGTGCAAGGAGCCAGGCGCAAAAAGACACTCTATGATTCCATCTATGTGCCATCTAGAAGAGGCAAACTCAGAAACAGAAAGTAGGTTAGAGGCTCCCAGAACCAAGGCGGGGGGGGGGGGGGGGGGACGGGGGGGAGGAGGGGAAGGAATGGGGAGTTATTGCTTCGTGGCTACAGGGTGCCTGTTCGGGGTGATAAAAATAGATGGCAGTGACACTTGCACAACAGTGTCAGAGTAAGTCATGCTACTGAACCGTGTGTAGGTTACAATGGCTAAAAGGGGAAATTCTATGTTATATATATATGTATATATATACCACACTATAAATATAAACATATATATATATATACACCACACTATATATGTGTATATATATATATATACACCACACTATAAATAAGTAAATATATATATAGGTATATATGTATATATACGACTAAATAAAGTCATAACTGGGTGCACCCAAAACCATTTACATCTATACTTTAAATGGACAAAGAATATGGTGTGTGTGTGTGTGTGTGTGTGTGTGTGTGTGTGTGTATACACGCATATATTGAATTTTACCTCCATAAAGCTGTTAAAAATGAGAAAAAGAAATAAAAGCAACTTTGAGATGCATACATAGCACGGACAGATCTCAAAACCATGATGTCGCAGGAAAGAAGCCAGGCACCAGGGCACGCACTGTGTGATTCCACCCAAGTCCCAGTGCTGGCTGAACTAACCCGTGGGGACAGAAATCTGAGCAGTGGTGGCCTCTGATGGGCGGGGGTTGAGTAGAAAATAGAGGAAATTCTATTTCAAGCTGGGGGACGAAGCACAGGTGCGTGAGTTTGTCAAAAATCACGCAGCTGTTCATTCCGAACTTGTGCACTTTACTGTATGTAAATTACAGCTCACTGAACCACTGTTACTATAAAATATGGTATTGACAGTGCTATGGAGGGCACGGGGAAAAGCAGGGTCAGAGGCGGGAATGCAATTAGAAACCTCCTGTCAGAAGGAGGCAGTGTCACCGAATAAGGGGGCAGCTTGGCAGAGGGTAAAGGAAGCAAAGCCAGAAGCTGTGGGGCAGGAGAACAAACATGTGGACGTGAGGCGAGAGGTAAGAGGTGATTGGCTTCTGACCTGGGCCCCTAAGAGAATATCAAAGTCATCTCTGTGCCCAGGAAAGAAAGACAGCAAGAAAACTCCAGTGCTCTTGGGAAACAAACGAAGGCCCAGAAACCTAACACCAACGAAAAGAAGAATCTCACAAACTTAAAAGATACATTCAGTTTGAGTCAAAAGGGTCACAGTGGAAAGCACAGTCAATTTTAAAGGGTATGTAAGTCATTTGTTGTTTTGTTTTGTTTTGTTTCTGGCTGGAGGGAGTCTGCCTGGCTTATGCGAAAAACAATATGTCCCCAAAGCACGTGCAAGACAGCACGTCCTCAAACTTTCCCCTGAGTCGGTGAATGGCGGTATCTTTTGTCCAAATAACAGCATTAGCAGAAGTGCCTCCCTCTTCGTTCATATCGTCACATCTGCCTGTTCACTAAGAAAGAAAAAAAAAAAAAAAAAAAAAAGGACAGAGATTTCCAGAGTCAAAATCATCCAGATGGCGGTGACTAAAAAAGATGGGACAAAAATGTCCAGTTGGGGTGCAGGGATGAGCCCAGAAAGACGCGTCGTAGGCAATGATGAATCTCTGAGGATCCGTTTCCTCTCTGGAGGGGCGCTCAGGGCCTCCCCCTACCACACCCTGCCTCCCCAGAGCCCACTTCTGAGAAGGCTCCCTTCACTCAGGCCTCTGAGCCATGACCCTTTCTCCCTCACCTGCCCGCTAACCACCTGTCCTGGATTGAACTGTGCCCCCCCCCAACCCCCAACCCCTGGTACCTGTGAATGTGACCTTATTTGGAAAGAGTCTTTGCAGACATACTCAAGTTAAGGATCTTGAGATGAGGTCGTCCTGGGGATGAGACACAGACACACAGGGAGGCCATGTGAAAACGGAGGCAGAGGGTAGAGTGGTACAGACACAAGCCAACAATGTCTGGGGCCACCAGACGCTGGAAGAGGCAGGAAGGACCCCTCCTAGGGTCTTCAGGGGGAGAACAAACCTGATGCACCCTGATTTGGGATTTCTAGCCTTTGGAACCGTGAGAGGAAAAATTTCTGTTGTTTAAACCACCAACTTTGTGTTAATCTGTTACAACAGCCCGAGAAAGCTAATACATCAACACTCTAGCACCGCATCTGGCCTGTGTCCTCCAAGCGTCTCCCCCACCTGACCTTCCCCCTCCTTTCCTGCTCGGATACCACTCTTGGATAAGGCCCTCGCTCGTCCACGAAGGCAGCGAAAGCCCCCCTCCGGTCACCTGCCTCCTGGCTTGGCTCCCGTCCATCCTTCCCACTCATGTGTTCTGTTCTCCCTGCTTAGAAGGGTCCATTCCCGCAATTCCCAGTTGTCCTCAGGAGGAAAAGCCCGGGGCTGGCCCCCGCCCCCATCCCTGGCCTGAGCAGGCATCACGTCTGTCACACCCACTGCCAAAGTAACAGGAATTGTTTGGTGCATTTGCGAACATAAGATCCCACCGTGCCACACACCAAAATACTCGAAATGCAGGGCGACCTGCTTAGCTTTCATTCCTCCACCCACCAGCAACCTCAGCTTTTACTGAATGCCAAAATATGGCTGATTAGGCAAATGAACAGGACAAGGACTGTGCCAACAGAGCCTCGTGACACAAATGCCGTTCCTCCAAAAGAAACAATCTGGGCAACTGACGCCATCAGAGACCATCCCATACCAGTAACAGGGGACTCTAGGCTTCCCATTCGTTCCCTAAAACATCCAATCATCTAATTCCCTACAGGAATATCAGGAATGCAGCGTATTCCTAAGCCCACGGGGAGATGGGACCGTGGCTCAGGCCACTGCTTGTACCACAGCCACCACAAGTCCCTTCGATTCTCAGGTCTGTTATGTAGAGTCACGGGTGCCTCTCGGTCTTTCCCAAATCAGCAGCCAATCGTTGGCTGACCGAATGCTCCAAACATCCAACTGCAGAAGGTTATTGTCGTTGTTTTAGCAGGCCTTATTTCTTAAAGTGGTTTCAGGTTCACAGCAAAACTGAATGGAAGACTAGGGGCTTCTTCACCTGCGAAGTTTTAATGCCTCAAATCACGTCCAGCACAATTTGTTACACTCACATATATCAACAGTGGAGCCATTTGAGCTAAGACCCGTTATTTTTTTTTTAAGAACTTACTTACTGGGTTAATAGCTAAAGCTTTACAAAAAGCAAAGGGGGCATCTGGGTCACTCAGTCGGTTGAGCACCAACTTCTTGATTTCAGCTCTGGTCATGATCTCACAGTTCATGGGATCGAGCCCCATGTCGGGCTCTGCACGGATAGCATGGAGCCTGCTTGACATTCTCTCTCTCCCTCTCCCCCACTTGTGCACTGTCTATCTAAAGTAAAATTTTATTTTAAAAATTAAAGGGGCGCCCAGGTGGCTGGGTCAGTTAAGCGGCCAACTTTAGCTCAGGTTGTGATCTCGCGGTTTGTGAGTTCGAGCCCCATGTTGGGCTCTGTGCTGACAGCTCAGAGCCTGGAGCCTGCTTCGGATTCTGTGTCTCCCTCTCTCTCTGCCCCTCCCCTGCTTGCACTCTCTCTCTCTCTCTCTCACTCAAAAATAATAAACATTAAAAAAAATTTAATAAAAATTTTAAAAAGCCAAAAGGAAATATAGAGTAAACATATGCCATAATGCTTAAAAATGTGTTACTGCGTAGAAAAGGAAAGGTGGGCCAGCACACTGGCTGATTGTTCAACTGATGGCAGCCATCTGGTTAGAGTGATATGAAAGTTATTGTTTTCAAGCGCTGGAATCAAAGAACAGACAAAGTCGAGATAGACACAGGCATAATTACAGAGCAGAGAAAATGATGTTCATCTTGTCCGTGAAAACATAATGAGAACAAAAATGAGAGGAGGGTGTGGGGAGAGGAAGGAGGGAAAGGTGAGGAATGCTCTTCTCTAACACAGAAGCCCAGAAATATTGACCCACAACTATGGAAAAGAAATCAAGGTTGAAATACAATATATAGTGTAGTGTAGGCACCCAATGATTGGCTTATACAATTGTAAGTGCCTGACATTAAGTCTTGATTCTTGAGGCCTCCATTTCAGAGACCTCCATCTTGAATGAACAGACACGGGGCCAGTTATTCAACTAGATAAGGGGCCAGGCAGCCCCACCCCTGACGCTCCCCTTTCTAGAAAGCCCTGGGTGACCTACATACCTCACGGTGGACTGATGGACTGCTTGCTTTCCTCTTCCCGCACGTTAATTCCCACTTTAGGTTTTGAATTCACCAGTTCACCCTAGGCTCCACCCTCAACCCCAATAAAGGCAGAACCCCAGGCTCCTGAGTGTTCTCCCTCCCCGCCTCTCTCTCTCCTTCTCTCTCCCTTCCTTCCGTCCCTCCCTCCCCCCAACCAGTCCCATGACCTCAGACAGGCTGTGTATCCTCCAGATCTGTCAGTAATAAACCTTGTTTTTTCAGTTTCCTGATGATTATTGCTGAGGGCATCTTGCAATCCTAAAGAGAACCACAAGGGCCGATCCAACCACAACATGGGCTCTGGTTGGGGAAATGCCCAGGTGAGTGCCCCAAGCTGTTCTAGCTGGTAGAGTCACCTCTGATAGGCTGAGAACACAAAACCACTAGGGACTAGAATAAACATGAAATACTGATTGGAGAGGGCAGGGAAGTAGTCTTGTCAGCATCCATCCGTCATTGCAGGAGTCATTAGTATTGTCCCAAATGGATCAATCAAGACACCCATTATGAGCAAGCTGTCCATCAGCCAGCAGGTGACCACCAGAAGAAAGTGGGAATGATTCAAAGTGACCCCTTCTGGAAAGCAGACAGAGAAGAAAAGGTCTGGGGTGCATTCAGTACAAGCTCACCAGCAAGAATCTATCTTCTAGCATATAAGCAGGTGCACTACTTTAAAAAAAAAATGGGTGAAGGGGGTTAAAAGGTACAAGCTTCCAGTTATAAAATGAGCCAGGGGGATGTCATATCCAACATGGTGACTATAGTCAATGATATCCTGTTGCATTATTCGAAAGTTGTAAGTTGTTAAGAGTAGATTTCAAAAGTTCTCATCACAAGAGAAAAAGCTGTTAACTCTCGTGATGGATGATGGTGATGATGGATGTTGACTGCAGTTATTATAGTGATCACTTTGCAATACATGTAAATATCAAATCATTACACTGCACACCTAAAACTAACATAATATGACATGTCAGTTATATCTCCATTTAAGAAAAAAAACAGGAGGAAGAGAATAGAATACTAACAAGAATTAAAAAGTACATTAATAGGGGCACCTGGGTGGCTCAGTCGGTTGAGCGTCCGACTTTGACTCAGGTCATGAACTCGTGGTCAGTGGGTTCGAGCCCTGTGTTGGGCTCTGTGCTGACAGCTCAGAGCCTGGAGCCTGCTTTTGATTCTGTGTCTCCCTCTCTCTTTGCCCCTCGCAGCTCACCCTCTGTCTCTCTCTGTCTCTCAAAAATAAATAAACGTTAAAAAAAAAAAAAAAGGTACATTAATGGGAACAAATAGAACAGATGGCACAGAATAAGATTCTTGTCTTTAAAGGCCGAGGCATGTTAAAGGAATAATATGGAAAGTGGATGGATTATTTAACCAACATTGCTGGGAAAGTTGATTATTAAGCAGGAAAAGTTTATACACATGCACCATATATCAAAATACAGATCAAAAGGATTAAAAAATTAAGAGCAAAAAATATATATACATATACTTATGTCCTAAAACAGCTAACTGATCATAAGACAAGGAAGGGCTTCAAAAGCATAATAATAATGAATAAAATAACAAATAAAAATATAAATTTACTTTGCACGAAAACATAATATTGATTTACATTTCAAAAAGCACAAGCAAATTTAATAGAAGTTTAAAAACAACAACCAAAATTAATGGCAGGATCATTTAAATATCAACAGAAATATATTAAATATCAGCATTAAACACACCAATAGTACAATTTTTAAATGGATAAAGAACAGAAAAATCAGAAGAAAAACAAGGAATCAATAAATAAATGTGAAATACATATAACCTCACTAATAAGAAAGAAGTGAAAATTAAAATATTAATGAGACACCGTGTACTTAACAAAAAAGATTAGATTTCAGTTATTCACAGAAGATGGATTACTCAGTTAATGGTGTTGGACAAATGCCTTAGCCATATGGGAAAAATAAGATTGGATCTTTACCTCATGGCTTATGCCAGAATGAATCATTAAATATACAACCAAAAAAACACTGGGAGGAAATTGAGATGACGATTTCTATAAACTTGGCTTTAAAAACGCATCTTGAAGCATAACAGCAAAGCCAGAAACCATAAAGAAAAAGACAGATACATCTGACTATTCAAAAACCTACACCTCTTCAGCAAAACAACAGAATAAACAAAGTAAAAAGACAAACGATGAGAACGTCCCCCTTCGACGACAAAAAGCTAGATTCAGTCACATCTACTCTGCCGCCGAGAACGCGAGTGAAATTGAATTAAAAAAAAAAAAAAATCTATTTGGAAGCATCGGACTTCCGAAACAACAAGGACCTGCAGGCTCAGTATCCCAGAAAGAATGCAGAAGCCCTGAGACAAGCTTCCATTCCCCCCGCGCTCTGCCCGTGGCACCTGCAGATTCGGAAGGCTGAGAGACTGAGAAACCAAGGAGGGAACGGGAGCTAAAGGTCAGGGGCACGAGGCAAAGTCTATCAGTCTCGGGCGTTAAGGACACAAAGCTGGAGTTCATGGGCTGCCAAGGAAGACAGGCCTGTTACACAGGCCACATTTCCTGTAGCAAGCGCCAGGTCTGG